>NW_028262290.1:5994642-6608571 GCF_047370975.1 Nipponia nippon | reverse complement strand
TTTTGTCTGATCTGAAACACCATGTATGTAGATTTGTTAATCTACATGTGACAGTTATAATTCCAAAAAAAAAATCAAGGAAGAAATGTAAGCCCTGAAGATTTATTTCAATGTACATGTGAATTGTTTTCAAAACCGTGTCAAATTCTGTTGTTTCATTAGTAAAAACTTTTGAAAAAATAGTCTTCATCTGATCCTAAATATTAGATACAGTTCTAACATGGATACTAAAAATTATTTCCTCAGACGTGATCCATTTTCTTTGCAAGTTTGTATTACTGTTCAGCAAGATGAGAAAACATACACTTTTTGTTATAGCAAAGTGTACCACACCCAGATTCTGCCTCTTCTCCTTGACCTTCCAAGCCAGTGGAAAAGAAGTGCCTCATTCAGTCTGACTTATCTCTCAGGTGCAAGTGCTGTCTCTCTGCTGTAGTCAGCTACATTTTTATCACAGACTTATCAAGTAGGTCATTCTAATTTTGCACGTGAAATGATTTCACCTTCATGAATAGTGATGAGTGAAACAGGCTTAAAAAGACTCTGAACAGTTTGATTAGGAATTCTTCAGCTGATGGATCAAAGATAAATTTGACCAGCAGCTGAAATGCCATTCTCAAGTCTGCTTGATCCTGGAACTTGTTCAGTTGTAACTCTTGCTATTGTCACAGTGTTTTTTCTTGTTAAAAAAGAAGGAAAAAAGAATTACAAAAAAATCATTTCAATTTACCTGTTTTTACTGCTAAGACCTTATTTTGCTAGCCTCCCTAAAGACTATAGAGGGAAAATCTATGGTTTGTACAACATCTTGCACTATGGAGTCATTCCCTTGATAGAAGTCTTGGACTACAACCATAGTATGAATAATCATAATAAGTTATTAAATGTATAATTCAGTTGGTCTACTGATAACAATATATTGCTTGATAATAGGAACTGCAACAGCAAAAGAGTGGATTGCATCAGTAATGCACAAATTGTTTTAGAAAAGATAGCATGTATAAAAAAAAAATTACAAGACAGTAAAAGGTGGAAAATTAGAGACTTGGAGAAATGAAATAACACTTCCAACATTAGGATGAGACCATGGCTTATCCCAAAAAGCAAATGAGGCTATGGAGTGCTGGCATATCTATACTGCTTCTAGGTTGCAGCACTGTGCTGCTCTGTCAAAAGCATCCCTGCAACAACACACCCCAAACCAAGCTGTACTCATGACACCCGTATGGGGCTGCCAGCTCAGAAACACACCATCATTGAATGCACAATGGAGATGGACCCTCTGCTTCCTGAGCCCCATATTTACACAGTGAATTAGTGAGCATTCTTTCAGAAACAGTTAATTATGAGGGTTAAAAAGCACTGCATTTCATTCCTCCCACGCCCCTTGTCTTTCCCCTTCTACGGTCTTCTTGGAAAGTAGATGTAAGGAAGGATTTGATTAAGCTTTTTGTTCTCCTTACTGTGATACTTTGATACAAAACACATAAACAGAAGGAACATTGACTTATTTCCTTTTTTCATTTTTAAAGATACGTATAAGTAGTTGGTAAATTTAGTCAGTTTCAATTGTAACTGGGCAATTAAAAATGCCTTTGACAATATCCCCCGCCCTAAACCCATGAAAGTGAATTTAAGTCGAGGCTCAAGACTAATTAGTCCCTGTGCTTCATTCTTTAACCTGTGAATAACCACTGTGTGAATAACAACTTTTTCTGCTTTCTGCTGCTGGACATAGGACTCAGGCTTGGTTTTCAAGCCATATCTTTCCTGTTGAAATAAATAGTGCCAAAGGATGCCCCTGGGAACAGTGATGCTCCTTATTAGTCCCTGGCTTAGTTTCTGCATGTGCCATCTGGTGTATTTCCATACAATTCCGATGCACGGTAAAAGATGTAGCACAGGCTGGGGCCCATTCCCAGACTGTTGTGTATGTGGTCACCTTTCCACAGGCGAAGGGAATATAATGCTATGGATGTAGGTCATTTTCTACCGTTAGGCCTTACTGCTGTGAAACACTCTTAGGCACATACTTTACTGAAGCTGCATATGTCAGCCTGGAGAAATGCTAGTCTTGTATGATGCAGAATGAGCCCTACCCTGTTACAGATAAACCAGGTCAGCAATAATACAAAAGGAACATTCAAAGATGCAGTCCTTGTCCGCTTTGCATCTAAAATAACTATCTGTTTGCATGGTGCTTGTTTGCTACGAAGTGTGCCTATTAGTTTTAAGTATAATTAGCTAAGTCAAGGAAACCCTACAGAAACCAGACCTAGCAGTGACTGCACTTCTCTGCGTGCGCTCCTTTGTTAGCAGCAAAGTCTCTGTCCTGACAACATCTTATTCATAGGACCAGTCGTGCCTTACTGCTGTGAGGCCCTTCTGTCCTGCTAGCTTGATGCTTTCTTTACAACCAACCTCACCTGTCAGTAACACCTTCTGTTGTGGCTAATATGAACATAAACTACTTTCATTTCAGACCCCACTGCAAGGAAGCAACAATCTGCTGAAGACCTCAAAATTTCTCTTTTGCTGGCAGCTGGTCCTCAGATAACATGCAGGTTTGTTTAATAAGCAAATGGTGATTTATGAGGATAGTCAGAATATCCAGAATTGCAACAGTGACAGTAACAAAGAAATAATTAAAGGAGATCTCAGCTAGGGCTCAGTGAATAATGACTGAATATTTATATATTGTCCAGCAACTGAAAGAATTACTTTGCTTTTACTCCATCAAGACAGTGTTGTCCCCATATGCCCCATCTTCTGGGGAAAGCCCTAACCATCTTGGTGTAGGTCATTGAACACAGGTTGGAGGCACCACTCCTACACATCCCTTAGCAGATCTGCCACTGTATGCAAATCCGTTCAAGACTTTTACAATGGTCTAGTGCCCTGAGGGTCAAAGTCTGGTCCCGGCTGCCAACACTGCTCATGTACTTTAGACAACTATTTTTCCATCATGAAATAAGAGAGAATAAACAAAACCATCCACCCAGTCCCCAGCGTACAAAGCTCTATATTGTCCTAACTTCTCTCTCCCTGCTCTTTTGCCCAGGAATAAGTTATCATTTCCCACTGGCAAAATTTCAAAGGATAAAATGCAAAGCAACCTTCCTTTCCCTGCAACTCAGTCCCTAGCAAAGAGTTTGACATGAGTTTTATACTCCTTTCAGTAGAGCAGTGCCCATAGGCAGGCCTCCTGCTTCTGGGAAGACAGTGTGGTCACCAGCCTGTTATACACAAATTTAATTCGGTCTGCAGTATATTCTTAAGGGTCTGAGGGTGCTCACCAGAACATAAGACTACCTGATTTCTGAAACCTAATAAGGCTTAGTATGAACTTAGTTCCATCAATTCAGGTGCCTTAAGTCCAAGTAAAGGAATTTTCTGTAGTAGGCATTTTGGATTCAGGTGTCTTAATTCTACTCAAGTCCTACCTTAAAAGCCCATATTTCTTCTCAGAGCTGGCTCCAAACAATTACGCAGAATGAGCAGGATGAAGCAAAGTCTTTGAATTCTGGTTTGCTGAGCCAGTGCTCATTCCTCACTCCCTGGGCAGAAAAACATTTTATTGAAGCATTTTGTCTTTGTGAAGCAAATGATACATGCTCTGTGGCAACATATCCTTTCCAGACTGTGAAATACTAATTAACACTGATTCGCTGAAAAAATATTTTGTCTCCTCTTATTTAACTATTAATTCAGATATAATATTGAGAGGGAAATGAGAGGTGTTTTATTTCTTCTCTTTTTCTATAGCAATATTCTAATTTATACAAATGAAGGCACAATTAAGCAGCCTGACATTTAATTACAATCTGCATTTCATGTAAGCAAACATATTAAAACTGAGAATGCTAATTCTGAATGCAAAAATTGCCATAATGCAACACAAAAAATCCAAATGCAAGCAGCATAAAGTATGCTTTTTCCACTGTTTTTTTGCACATGGTGCTGCTCACATGGCTCTGCAGAACTGTGACATGGACAGCCACTGTTTCTCATGGTGCTTGTCAGCAATAAGATATGAATGGAACAATATGGTTCATATTATCAGCTGGTTTACATCACCACAACTCCATTGACTTCATTAGAATTACTCAGTTTACACCGACAACACGTGTTTCCTCGGGGCTAAACAGCGCGTCTCAATGAAGCTATGCTTATTTACACTGTCTATGAATCAGATTTTCTACAATCAGAATCCAACAGAGTTTCTTTGCCAAATTAAAAAAAATAGGCAGTAGTCTTTTTTAAGTTCTAGATTTCTTAGTAAAGCTTGTTACAACAGCTCCAAATTCCTCTTTGCAATTAAGATCTGCACTGCGAATAGCCTTCATACTGATCTGCTACTGATCAAGCAAATGAGATGGACAAGGGAGGCATTAGTTCTAATAATCTGTATTATTGTGCTCTTTATATGTTATTATTCCACTATCATCACTATAATGCTTGGATGCCTGCCAGCAGTACATTAAATAATGTGACTAACATTGGTCATGTGCAATTCATTCTCTCTCATCTTCTCTCCAGAGAGAAAATTGGTTTTGTTTCCCTGTGTTTCATGTGCAAAGCACAGCTTTGTGCTGCTATTAAAGACAAAAGTTTTAAAAATAATTGAAAAATCCATGTTAAAGGTGGGGAATCAGCCATAAAGGTTTGCAATGTTCCTTTGCTCTATGAGATTTCATTCTGGAGATTTGAGAAAGAAGAAAACCCTAAGGAATTTTTATTTTTCTTTTCTTTAAACCCTTGAGTTAAAGAATTTCAAATTTCTGAGGAGAAAAATTGTCAGCTAGAGTACTCAGGCCAGCAACTTTGGTGACCTCCTTAATGTCCAGGCAGCATTAGTGCTGCATTGTTTTGGGAATGCAGGACAGGCCTCACTTTAATTTTCTTATTCATACAAGTTAAGAGTGCGAAGTACAAAGAGAGGTCACAGACTCAAAGGCAAACCTTCAGGTCTATGGCAAAACCATGAGGAGACTCCCTGGTTACCTCTTCACTGAAAGTATCTTCCAGGCCAAAATGTCCACTCTATCTATTCCTTGCTTCTTAGAGATCTTTGAAAAGACCCTGGTGGGCATTTCCAAAAGAGGAACCATGTATGAAAAGGTTTAGCAAACCTGGGTAGTTGCTGTGTAAAAACCACTAGGTCTTTGTGTTAACTGAAGAGGGGAAAGGTGATGGTGTAGCTTCAAACTTTAGCTGGTAACCAATGAAAAAAGCAGACTGTGTTAAGAAAACATATCAAAATATACCCAGGAAACTCCCCAAACTATGGAGTAAGAAATTCCTCACCTCAAGCATCAGGTGAAGACGGGTGAAGAACCTGGGTCATTGGTAATTCATCATAATCCCTTCCTCCTTCGGAAAAACAGGCAACATACATTGACCTTCACAGTCCGAGAGACACTGGAAGGCTGACTGTAACAACAAAAAACAGGGTAAATGCTAGAGTTTGTCTAAATGAATCTTAAGTGCATTATTAATGATAATTGTTTAGTGGTATGCCTGGCCTAATATGAACAAATGTAGTATTTTTGCTTAAGAAGTTAATACGTTAATTTATACCAAAAAGAAATTCTTAGCTCTGCCAATCAGATGCCCATAACAAGATTTTCCTTGTAAAAACAGATGGGATTTGTAAACTGCTTGATCTCAGGCAGAATGAAGACCATGTACTACGGACTTGTAGAGATCAAGGGAAGGATTCAGTTACCTAAACACAAGCATTTAATGCCCTTTGAGACATCCTGCCTGGCTATCCAGCTGCTGTGGTTTATGTATTTCCCATAAATTCTGTGTCATCTCTGCCAGCTCATATCCAAATGATCCCCTGACTACACAGACCACAAGGCTGATTGCAGAAAGACCTAAGCATCCAGAGTGACCAAAGATAGTTTTGCACATGTTAGGATGGGGCCTTGCACTGTTCCATATGCTGACTGCTTAGTCGCAGAAGGAAACCCATCATAACCACCTTTTTGCCAAATAATATTGCTTTGGTTGGCTTGACTCAAAATCATGTTTTTATTTGTACAGCTCCTTTGTGTCTGACAGAATTTAAAACGTTCTGGGGACTTAATGTGCAGAAGGTGTCAGTTTATTGAAAGGCTTTTATCTTTGTATTTTGGAGTTGGTAATTACCTCTCATGAGTGAAACAAAAGGCTAGTCTCTGCTCTGGCTGCCTTTCATTTCCCTTCAAACTAAATGTGACTCCAGACTGCTATGTTTTCTTGGCAATGATTTTACTAATAAAGCAGGTTGTTACAAGCCAATGTTATTCACATGATACAAAATTAATTAGAAGAGTCTGCTGTAATTTATAAATATGCAATTACGGTTAAACAAATACAAAGTTGAGACTTTGCAAGGTTCCCAGTGGGTTGTTATTTGCACGATTCCAGTGCATCCAGAAGAAAGAGTCACTGATTTGTCCTCTGATGTAAAAATGCAATTTGCCTTATTCTATTGGGAATTGCAAATGTATTAAAACATATTTCTGGAGTTTGTTCAAATTAATTATTATGAAAACAAATGAATGTGGGCAATAGCTGTTACGAAAAAACACAACCACCAAAATACCCTAATTATTTCCAAAGACCAAGTAAGCTTTTTCCAAATAAGCAAAAGGAGGGTGTAAGCTTCATATTGCTTTATATGATACCGCAGATATTAAATTCAAAGAGATCAAAGCTCGGAGAAAGTAAATAAGGCCTCTTGCTCTATGTCCCAATCTGCGCCTCACTGAAAGTTCATATTTCCCCTCCTTATTTCACAGGCTATTCTATGACTGTCTGATCTATCAGCTTGACTTTCTGAGTACTAAAGGTCACAGAATTTCACTCCATGTCTCTGATATTTACCTTAATTCAGCCTGCCTACCTTCTCCAGGCTGACTGTCCTTGACCCTTTATGTGTGATAGATATATTTAATTTTTTATAAATTAAAGCCCATTATCCCAAACTTATCTCTACTCTTATCCAGGTCTTTTTTTTTTTTTTCTCTATCTAATGACAACAAACTCTCATAGAACTCAAAAGAAAGAGGTTGTGTCCCGTGCAGGTTATTACTTGGCCGTTGTCTCTAACTGTTAGTTTGCATCCACACACAATGTTCCTTCACAGAACAATAGTGCTGTTATCAAGTTTATTAGATTGGGGGACAGAAACATAGGCAACACAATTTAGCAACTGCTACCATGCACATCCTATAGTCTAAATACAGGAAAGAGTCATCAATCCTCAGTTGCCCTCTTATAGTTTGTTCGAGATGCCCAGACAAAAAATTCTTCTACCAGACTTCATAAAACACCTTGTACTGAAAACTGACACAGATTTAAGAATACACTTGAGTAAATGGAACTATAGGAAGGGTAAAAGAACATTACTGTGGCCTTCCTCATTCATATCAGACTAACTTGATTCCTCATTAAAGACATACCTACTAAATCTATGAATGACAACTGCTCTACTCAATGGGATGGCAATTCCCCATTGATTTCAATGGAACCAAAATTTCATCCTGCATGTCATAGGTTTAATTAGCCCTATTCATCTCTGCTCACTGATGTAAATCTAGAGAAGTTCCAGAGACCTGAAAAGAGTTGAAGAAGCCTGAAACCATCAAATAGTAGTTGTTTGATTTGGAAAATTGGAGGTATGTATAGAGAAAAAAAAAAAACAGATTTGTAACTGCAGGACTGATTGTAGGCTATTGTAAGCTTGAACTCTTCTGTTATTTGAGCTGTTTTCCTGGAAATAAATAGTCTCTAAGGACTTTAGATGCACAGTGAGATACATAATACAGAAGCATAACCATTCTAGCATCCCTGAATGAATATATCTGGACTGTGCCTCTGGAAGACAAAACAGCCCAACAAAGATCTGAATTACTCCGCATGTTTGTCAGCTGAATGGAAATGTACAGTGATTCAACTCTGATGGCTGCTTCTCAATTAGGCATCTGAAATTAGGTGAAATGAACCTGGGTCTTAAAATCTTTTAATCATGTTAGTTGCTTATTGGATCCAATTTTCCTACACCATTTCTTGGGTTAGCCTTAAGGGAAAGAAAAGGAAAACATGAAAAAAACAGTGGGTGAGTGAATGAATCCCAATAGGACTAACCACAAGCTCTGATTCTGAACACATCAAGGAAAGTTTGCTTCTCACTCAAGAGGTGGTGGAGTCCATCATAAGTAGCAGCCAATTCAGAGCCCTAACAGAGTCCAAATCATGTGTCTGATGTACACAACCACCTCTGGCAGCTGGGATTGTTCAGATTCAACAGCTTTATTCACATTCCTGACTCCCCTTCATACAAGACTGTCTAAGGGGGGAAAAAAGAACAAACGAACAAACAAAAAAGAACAAAAGTTTGAGTCTTAGGAAGAAGGGAGAAGTTCTGAATCCTTTCAAGCACATGTTACCAAGGAAACCTCTCCTTGTTATCCTTTTCATCCTGTTTGCCTGACTCTGTTTTTGGAGACAAGTGACATTCGGGATCTGTTATTGTATAGGAGATGATTTGAGCCAGTTATTTATATATATATTTTATTCAATTCCAAATGTCACTTTTTTTTCATAGATTGTAGCAAGGCTCAAGGTCATCACAGAAGGAAGAGTTTAAAAAGCAAATTAATATAACTATTGACAAGTCTTAAGTCAGTGGAGAGGAAGAATGTGAATTGGTTGTTTACAAACACCTAGAGCTTCAGTACTTGAAACAAATGGAGGTTTCCTTGATACTATGACTTTTGTTAATCCTGTGCTGCTGTGCCAACCCCACATAGAACATATATAATGCGAGGAATAATCAGAAAAATGTATTCTTTGATTCTAGTCTGTGTCTTAAACATACTGTAAAGCACATTCCTTCCTACTGGTCAGTAACCATGCAGCAAAGATTGGTGAATTAAAACGACCATAAGGTAAAAGTGTGTGGTTTTCTATTTTAAAGTTCAGAGAAACAACAAACAGAGGTGAAGGCTGAACAATTCGTTTGCTTGTATAAAATCAATAGTCTCGATTCCCCTTCACGTGACTAGGGGATGCACGCTCTAGTTCATAGACCCCAGTGAAACCAGTCTGGGATCATTGTATAGAGTGGTACAAGTCAATCTCTCCCAAGGGCCCCAACACTATGGGATCTGGTGAGAAACATAATGATGACAAAGACAAGAAAGTTTATTCAGATCCCTCCTTCTGCATGTATTGGAACATTTTTCCTGAGACTATCCTAAAATCATGTTTGCCCATTCCGTTCATTGCCCCAAACACATTTTTAAAGGGACCTACATAGTTCCTATATTTAGAAAACTGTGCAACAGCAAAGGCTTGAAAATAGGCATAATTAAGCCTCAATCCTTTTTCCACTGCTTGTCGGCATTTAATAGAACACTAAAATAGTAAGAAAATTCACCAAAAGTGTGAAAATCACCTTGTTGTGACAGAGGGTGGAAGTCCTTTGCTTTGACCTCTGGGTGTGCCCAGAATGACAGGGACAACTTGCCCTTTTCAGAATATTATACTTTTTTTATTTTTCTTTCTTGCATTCTCCTCTTCTGTCCCACTTTTTTTTAAAGATTTTCTGGGGGGAAACCATGGGCTTGGAACTTCTCTGTTTAAGGAAGGAATTGAGCTGTTGGTGTTCCTTAGGGAACACTATAACCACATAGGTTTTTATCCTAGAAGAAGAATACAGAGCAGGACTGCTCTCTGCCTCCTCCAGGGCTAAGCTTTAAAAAAAGTGGCCAAAGGTATGCTGTGGTCCCTGCCATGATAAGCATGCGTGAAGAGAGAAAGGGTGTTTGTCTCTCCCAAAGAACCAGAGTATATGAGCTTAGCACAGGTCTGCTCAGCCCTGTCTGAAGCAAAACTTTGGCTTCCTAGCTCACTGTAATGTCATATACTCAGTTGTCTGCACAGCTTGGGCACCATGAGGGCTGGAGGGGAGGCTGAAGCAAAGACATGAAGATCACAACTGAACTCAGACCTGAACTTTAGGTTAAGTCCTTTTTCAGATCCAAGTTCTGAGCAAAAGAGCTTTGAATATCCTTGAGGGATCTGGATGTGAAGTGGATTGGGGTATCAAGTCATTCCCATGTCTTGTTGCAAGTATTGTAATCAAGCGTGAATATTTTGGTGAAGATTTCAGTACGGGTCTTCTCTCCAAAATCTTTCCAGCTATGTTTTCACACCACATACACAGACTGTATGATTTGCACACAAAGTATCTGATGAAACTTGACCCCCAGTTTCGTCACTGTGTCATCTTGCATTTGGCAATTACCCATTTATATCCAGAAGCACACCCCATAGCCTTTGTGATAAAAACCTTTATAATTCTTAATTTTCAAAGGACACAGCTGTCATCCATCTATTGAAGAAGCTAACTGAAGAAGCGTTAGCCCTAGATTATCTTTTGGGGTTTTGTATACACATTTCTATCTCAGATCCCCAGCCAGGGTTACAATGCATCTTCAAGACTTGCTAAGATTTTCACAAGGGAATGGTTGTGGAGGGATGGAATAAATTCCAGATCTGTCAGTAAAGGGAAGACATGGCATCAATGAACAACATAAAGGTAATAAAAATAAAGGAGAAAGAATGAGGAAAGAATGGGGAAAGAAAGAGATATTACAAAATGAAGGGATATGGTCATTATTTGTCTCTAGAAGCCAAAAGTAATTTTAGGCAAGTTAAAAGCAACATGAAGGCAGCCAAATGCAATTTGGGCAGAAGTAGCATAGTGTCAGAAAGAAAAGAATGAGTCATGTGCATTTCACACCAGGCCTGCACTCAATAAATCAACACATGGGTTTAATTGCTGTGACAAATGAACATAGTGAGGGGAGTCAAATTCTTCTGGGTAATGCAGTCATCCAGCAAACCCCTGGTCGACAGAGATATGTAGGTCAGTCATTATGGACCAGTGAGCAGAGGGAGTCCCTAGTGTGAGAGCTTAGATGGAAATCTCACGGTGTAATCTCTGTCTAATAAAATACCAGCTTGAAAGTGTGTCTGGCTTCAACATCCTTCTTAATAACCTTTAGCAGAAGAGGAAGGTATTAAATAAAGTGGCAATTAACAAGACTGACAGAGCAAGAGAGTGGGATTTATTGCTGGATTTTTCAGTTTGCTTGATTATTTGGTTGTTTTTTTAGCTGTAATTCTATTTCCATTTGTAAAGCTAGCTTCAAAAAAGAGACCATAGAGCAACTGAGATTTTAAAGGTAGAAAAAAGGAGGTAAGAGCTTGGTAAAACTAATATCCCAAGTAAAGAAGTAGGATGCAGTTGTAGCCTACATTCCCCATTGCCTCCGTCATAGTCTGTCATGTGTGGAGGTGTCCTGGTTTCAGCTGAGATAGAGTTAATTTTCTTCTTGGTAGCCGGTATGGTGCTGTGTTTTGGGTTTAGGATGAGAATAATGTTGATAACACACTGATGTTTTGGTTCTTGCTAAGCAGTGCTAAGCTGTTGCTAAATAGTTGCTAAGCAGTGCTTACACTGGTCAAGCCAGGTGCATGGGGGGGCTGGGAGGGACAACAGCCAGGACAGCTGACCCAGACTGGCCAAAGGGCTATTCCATACCATATGATGTCATGCTCAGCATATACAGCTGGGGGAAGAAGAAGGAAGGGGGGGACGTTTGGTGTGATGACGTTTGTCTTCCCAAGTAACCGTTACGTGTGATGGAGCCCTGCTTTCCTGGGGATGGCCGAACACCTGCCTGCCGATGGGAAGTAGCTAATTAATTCCTTGTTTCGCCTTGTTTACGTGCGCAGCTTTTGCTTTACCTATTTAACTGTTCTATTTTATTTTACTTCAATTATTAAACCCACGAGTTTTCTCCCATTTACCCTTCCGATTCTCTCCCCCATCCCACCAAGGGGGGAGTGAGCGAGCGGCTGCATGGTGCTTAGCTGCTAGCTGGGGTTAAACCACAACAGGAGGTGAGCACTCAAAGGGAGTGACAAGGCAAACATGATCTGGGGGATGCAGAAGTACTGAGGAATGGTGCCCACTCCTCTGCAGAAGTCTCAGCAGTGCTGAAATCCTCCTTCCTACTGCTGCATGTATGTGCTGCATGGTAGAAGTGATACTTACTTATACATGAGACTGAATTTCTGTAGAGTGAATTACAGCTAGAAAAAACTGTGTACTCCTAATATCTACTTGCCTGAGCAAAACTGATGCCAATTCCTGCTCTGAGGCAGGAAGGGCAGCAGGTATTTTACCACAGTGACTGATCATGTTATCTACTCCCTGCTCTACCATGTGTCTGACATAAGTGCAAGTGATGGGGGTGGCATTGGACCAACTTTCTATATCCCACTGATTAAATTCCTCTGATGGAAGCAACATTTTCTCCCAGTGGCAAGTAAGTTCTCTTCCAATAGGACATCCTAGTGGAAGAACACAGGTAGGCATGAAGCTAAGGTGTCTCTTCTACTGCCAAAGCCAGCTAAGCACATTGTAACTGATTGATAAACTTTGTAAATAAATACAATAATATCAATTACAACAGTGAATCTGATAGAAATGTCACTGCCTCTAGGAGTTCTTGGACTTCTTTTCTCTGTTTTTATCATAGATGGAGGAATGGCACCACCAAAAAAAATACAGCACATAATAAACTTGTATAAAACATGTTTAAATAACACAAATAACTAGAAAGACTGCTTGGCATCTTCCTAGCTGCATTGCCAGGAGGTTCTGCTGCTCACATTCTGCAATCACATCACAACATTTCCCCAAGAAAACCCAAAACGTTGTATAGGAAATTCTATAAGTTCAAATATCTATATGCAATGCTCACTGGTTGAAATTAAGGCATCTTGCTTTATAATTCTGTAATATCTTTTCTTGGATTCCATACTCACTAAAGCAAGGATGATCATTAAAGGAGATGATAGGATTACAAAACAGCAGTGTAGTCAGCTCCATTCTCTGCACATTCATTTATAGGTGCCTCTGTGGGTAACTTAATGAATCCTTTAGATTAGTCTTCAGGGATCAGAATATTGAGTGAACATATTTTGCTTCATGAAACATATCTAGGTCAAATTCATCTTTTCAAGCAAGTTACCTAAATTACTTATAGTGGCAAAGTCTGAGCTTTCTAGATGCATGTGATTTACACCTAAGCTGGGTTTCTTTTGGCTTAAATATTAGGGAGTGTATCAAAGCAGTACATGTGATGTCTTGCTAACAGGAGGATATCCTCTTGCCACTTAAATTATCTCAACCACATTTTATGACTATGTAATCAAAGATGACGGTAGAAGACAGGCTACTCCCTGTTGGATTTAGGGCAGTCTCCAAACAGAGGGAAAATAATCTCTGTATTAAAGGGAAGTTTCTTTACCAAATGTACCTGGTAGGTACACTGCTGTTATTTACTACCTTCCAGCAAGTGCTTCATTGCCAGAAACAGTCTTCTTCCCTTTATTTATTTATTTATTTACATTACAAAACTTAGCTCTGATGATTCATTCAGGCCTTGCGAGGTTTATAGCTAGCACAGGAAGGGAACACAAGAAGAGACAAAAATAAACCTGAGTCTGGGACACAAGAGGCAGATAATTATTGTGTCTCAAAATTTGTCAGATACAGACCCATCATCTTCTGCAAATAAGAACACTAATCAGTAGTCTTGAGTCTGAGTTGAATCTCAAGTTACATTAGGTAAACTATCATTTATATTCTGAGGATGTTATACGTTTGAAGTTGGATTGAAAGTGGTACTGGGAAATCTTGTATGAGACAAGTGTATTAAAATAAAACATGCACTGAAAATATGCTCTCTGGAGGAAATAAATTATGTTGTATTGTCTGGTTAATTCATTTATTTTTCTTTCCTTGTAATGTATTCCCCTTGGGGCTAACATCTGCATCTTTTGGTTATACTCATCTGGAAAGACTGAGGTCATATTACCCAACACACCAGTGTTATGGAGAAAAAAACATGGTACAGTAACTCGACCAGTCTGCAACATGGAATCAGAGTTAATGTTGTTATGCTGCATTTTGATTTCATGTCCGGGGAGAAAAAGAAGTTCCTTTTACAATATTATTTTCACAGAAACTGGACTCATAAAATTTAGAAAGAAAATGTGTGATGTGAAAAAAGACTCATGCTTGGAAAAGAGGTATTAGATGTACATGCCCAAAGTCATTGGGTGACCTTGAGAGAACATTGAGATTAATCTCGTCTTTTTCCATCCACGTAAATCAGAGCTTACTTAGAGGAAAATGGAGCATAATCAGACCCATTTTTCAATGTAGTACCTTACAGAGGCACATATATAATAATCAGTGTTAGCCTGATCAAATCACAGATCTATCTATGTCTACATTTTCTAGATGGGTCATTGGGCTTTTGTTTTGTTTGGCTTGGTTTTTTTCCTCAAAAGTGGCCAGCCACAAGGGCTCCTGATCATCTCACAGTCCTTGGTGTGTTTACCTTAGTAACTATCAAGGATTACTATTCGCTTGTTTTTACAGAGTTCTGAGAAACAGAGTTTATTTAGGTGACTACAACTAAGTAACTACTGCTGTTCTCAAGTGCAAACAGGGCTTAACTCCAAGGTTTTTCAGCACTGTAGTGGAGCTCCCCATATAGGTTTACAAAGCCACATTTCCCTCAGTCAACCCTATTTCCTTCATTCTTCAACCCTAACTTCCATTCTGATTGCCTCTAGTCCACAGAATATTTAATTGTCTCATGCAAAGCAGAATTGCTGTAGCAGTAGGGATTGAGAGAGTCTTATGCATAATATCCTAGCTTGGTGATTAGAATATCCGCGTTAGGAGGTATGCTTTTAAATCCACTCAGGAAGAGAAGTAGAGAAGAAGAGGAGAGCAACAAGCTCTGGTAAATATTAAAGTGGTAAAAATGATGAGGGATTACCTTGTATTTCCTTAGATATAGGAGATACAGAACCTAAACCAGCAGGTGCATCCCGTGATGCCTGACTATGAGCCTGCTGATAAGTTGCTTGGTATAGTATCTAGGTCCTCTAAACACTTAGACCCTACCTGCCCCTCTAAACCACCAGGACCATAGGCAATTCTGAGCGTGCCTGGTAGTGATAGACTTTTAGGCTATATTGGAGAAATTTGAAATGCCAGAATTCTTTCAGAAATAACTAAGTAGGGGTCTTTAAGAATCTAAATGCTGGATTTAGGAGCATCCAGATGGATTTAGCAGTCTAAACTGATCTCTTAAAAATCAAGTTTTAGTTATCTTTGGGGAACAGGATATTAGATATTAAAGGAAAAGTTTCCTAAGCTCCAGTCCAGCCTCCTAACCAGGAAAATTAGCCTATGCTAGCTGGGAGCTCATCCAGCATAATTAGCTGCTCAATTAGCTACTGTCTCTTTTTTCTTCCTGTTTACTAGTTTATGTAAGGTTTGATTTACAAAGATGACACACTGTTATTGTATGGGCTACATTATTTGCAAGTTATTTCGGATGTTAGTAGAAACACAGATAGGGAAAATCACCTATCTCTGATAAAAATATCAATGGTCTTTATCATGTTAACAGGGATGCTGAGTTCCTATAAAATCTATGATAGAGGCCTTCCTACCACATAAATTGCAGCAAGCTCACTTTTTCTGTTCCCCAGTTCAGGCTGTTTCACAAATTACTCTTTATCTGCATGGTCCCCTGGGAAACCTGTACACAAACATACAATAACGAGGGAAAAAAACCCAAAAAACCCCAAAAAACTAAAAAAAACCTGTTTTGTCCTCAACACACACACACTTATGTACCTAATGCATGAATGCTGTTTACTTCATACTATGGGTACAGGCATGAAGTGTTCAAGATTGGAGGAGGAGGGGAAATATACTGTTGACACTAATTCCTGCAGGTGTGAAAACCAAGGTGGCTATAAATTTCCGTTGAATTTGGTACCTAATGGGGTGGTATTTTTTCAATAATTCTTGTGCACTTGTCACAGAAATTTGGCAAAATGGTCCATATACTGTATTGTGTGTCATGAATACAGTAATTTACGGTGCATTGCTGTCTTGTAATCTAGTGCATGGTACCAAATTTGGGAACAGCACTTTTTTGTCAGTTTGGAAGTGTAATCAGTGGTAACACATCTTCAAGATCCCTTTCTCTTTTTCTCCCACTGCCCAAAATGATTAATACTTCTGTTAATGAAGAAAAAGAGCAAAATAATATGTCAGACCATGAAAAGCAAAAGACAAAGATGGATTTGCACCAAGAGGTACAAATTATATGAAGGAGACTTAGATGACATGGATGGTTGGATGGTTGCATCCAGAGGGTAGTAGTGGTCAACAACTCAATGTCAGATGGAGATCAGGGACGAGTTGTGTCCCTCAGGGGTCTGTGGTGGGACCAGTACTGTTTAATATCTTCATCAATGACATAGACAGAAGGATGTTGTGGAGGACCGTGTCAAAGGCCGCTTCATCAATGACATAGACAGTGGGATTGAGTGCACCCTCAGCAAGTTTGCAGACAACATCAAGCTGAGTGATGCAGTTGACATGCCTGAGGGACGGGATACCATCCAGAGGGACCTGGACAAACTCGAGAAGTGGGCCCATGAGAACCACATGAGTGCAAGGTCCTGTACCTGTGTCAGGGCAACCCCCAGTATCAATACAGGCTGGGGGATGAAGGGATTGAGAGCAGCCCTGTGGAGAAGGACTTGGGGGTACTGATAGACAAAAAGCTGGACATGAGCCGACAACGTGTGCTCGCAGCCCAAAAGGCCAACTGTATCCTGGGCTGCATCAAAAGAAGCATGGCCAGCACGTGGAGGGAGGTGATTCTGCCCCTCTACTCCACTCTGATGAGACCCCACCTGGAGTACTGCATCCAGCTCTGGAGCCCTCAGCATAGGAAAGACATGGACCTGTTGAAGCAGGTCCAGAGGAGGGCCATAAAAATGATCAGGGGGATGGAACACCTCTCCTATGAAGAAAGGCTGAGCGAGTTGGGGTTGTTCAGACTGGAGAATAGAAGGCTGCGGGGAGACGTTATACTTAAAAGGGGCTTATAAGAAAGATGGGGACAAACTTTTTAGTAGGGCCAATAGCGATAGGACAAGGGGTAATGGTTTTAAACTAAAACAGGGTAGATTCAGGCTAGATAGAAGGAAGAAATTTTTTACAATGAGGGTGGTGAAACACTGGCACAGGTTGCCCAGAGAGGTGGTAGATGCCCCATCTCTGGAAACATTCAAGGTCAGGTTGTACAGGGCTCTGAGGAACCTGATCTAGTTGTAGATGTCCCTGCTTATTGCAGGGGGGTTGGACTAGATGACATTTAAAGGCCGCCTCCAACCCAAAATCTTCTATGATTCTATGACTTAAGGGAGTGGCAATGCGGTCTAGAGCTTCTCTTTCAGAGGGTGTGTCTAGTTGGAAGTTAACTCATGTTGGCGATATGGTCACCACTTAGTAGTCTACAAGCTAAATCATTCTGAAGAGCACTTTCACTTTTAAGAACAGATATATCTACGTCACAGAAACCATCAAGATAAAATTTAGGAGTGAAAGCTCAAGCACCAAAGGACTTCAGGTATTTCCATCCTCCTTTTTAACTCTTTATTAGTAAGGGTCTCAGCAGATGCACTCTACCCAGTTTGGGAATTCAAGACTGGCATAGCCCAGTTAATGAATGATAAACAATACTAACATTACTCCATGAATAGCTGAATGGGATCTGTCACCCAGCTTGATTGCCTAGCCTCTTCCCTAAATAAAAAAGAATCTTCATGAACTACATGGATAAAGAAAGAGAAACAGTTCAATAAAGCTTCAACTTTTGATATTTTCATTTTAACTAACAAGCTCATTTGCTATGCAGAAAATAATACCTGCATGAAATAGTGTTTGGGGGTGGTAGTGGTTTTTTTGCATTTTAAAAAAAGAGATGAGGGAGGAAATTCTTCTCTTGACTATTAAATAATGAAAGTAGGCAAAGTCTCTGCTTGGATCCCAAGTTCTCCAAAATAATTCATCATTTCCTTTCCCTTCTTCCCTTACCCTAGTTTCTGATTTGTGAGCTTTTTTTTTTTTCCCTTTTTTTTTTTTTTTTTTTTTTTTTTTTTTTTTTTTACGAAAGTGAAATAAAAATCAAGCTTCTAAATAGCTCTTGAGATTTCTGTGAATTCCACATCAGGGCCTCCAAGCCTGTTGCTCAGCTGCAACAAAAGATCACAGAATATCAATGTACTCATGTTCAGATAAATAGTTGTAGTCCTTTTATAACAAAGGGAGAGATTTAGTCTTTTATTTGAGAAAGAGTAATAAAACATTCTTTTTCATTGCAGGCTGTAGTATAACTACATTTGTCCCAAATTCTGGAAAAAGTCAATGATGATATATTTACAGTCATTTTGCAAAGATTCAGGTAACTGAACAAGGGGCCAAACAAGTGAGAATCTGACTTTCCATTGTTGCTGACAATTTGCCTTTATTAGGGAACAAGGGTGGGATTCATCTCATCCAGCTTTAGAGATCTTCAATGTAGATGCCTCCATCTGTGCTAGTCACCCTAGGTTTCTTTGTAGTCAGCTGAGAGAACAGGCATGAATGAATAAGTACAATTCCCATGACCTACTTTAGAAGTCTAAAATCAGACCCTACAAGGATTTATATCTCTTCATAGACTAAAAAGAGGTCATAGATGGAAATGTCAAAATTTATTCATATGAACTACACTGTAGGTGACATGAGGAAGTGATATAGTGGGACATGAAAACAGGTATTGTGAGATGCAATGTGGTACCATTTGTAAGGCCCTACTCAGGAAATAAATTTCTACTAAACTTGCTGAGAGTCTGGTCCAAAAGCAAGTTGTCAAATCAGGGTAGGAGAAAGATATTGTTACAGGAAACTAAAAGGAAGAGTTTAAAACACAGAAAAAAAGACACTTAAAACATTTCTAATTATAGTGCTGAGAATTTCATTGCCCTGAAAGAATAAAGTGTTGAATGAATTTCAGCTAATGCATCCTTTAATTTCCTAGTCTTGAGTAACCTCTGCATAGGAAAAAAAAAAAACATAAATTCAAAGTTAATGTCTTCCAAACTTAAAATATTTTCTTTCTACTTTCAGTAGGACTCCATGCAAACACATCAGTTTCCAAATGTTTGCATAGGAAATTAAAAAATATTAATTTTAGTGCTTCTGATGATGTCTTTTGTGTACAATGACAATGCTGAGAGTCACCTTTGAAGAATCAGCTGCAGGTTAGTGGCGAAAGACTTGTACCAGATTCACTTATTGTGGGTTCAGTATCACTAATGTCAATGGGCTACAGGGTTCTTCCACCAGCAGTGTTATTTGCAGGGTTTAGGTCAAAATTTGTAATGAAAATTGGACTAAAAATTATAGCAAGCCTGTACAGTATTTGTGGTCATGCATTGTTCCCTCTCATTATTACTAGTGTTGAATAAAATCCTACCCTGGCTCAAATCCACAACCTTCCCTTTCCAGGCGATGATCCCGCCTGTGCACTGAGTGGTGGTGCTCAGGGACTCCAAACCCTCAGTCTTTGACACCTCTTTGGTTTCAAAGTAGCATGTTGCACTTGCTGACAGCACTTGCTCTGTTCACATCTCAGTTGTCTCTTCTGCCCTTCAGGCCAATGTAGGGGAAAGCATTGCTTTCAACCAACCTCACTATGGCTCTGTCTGCTACAAAATGCCATGAAGCAGTTCTTATTCAAAAAATGGTGTCGAATTCTGCTCTCATGGTGGGAGAGCTCTCTCTTTTCATCTGAGCAGGTTTTGCACTCAACCAGTTTATTGCATGGAGCCACATATGTCTAGAGTTTAACAGGGCTAATACTATGAAAACTGTGAGGTTTCTTACAGTATAGCTGCAAGAAAGGAGCTGAAGGCTGAAAATCCAAGTTTCAGTAGGTATCTATGAAGGGGATATTCTTGGCTGGGAGTTAAATTAATGAGTTTTGTTGTCTATATAATTATTAATAGTCTGTAATTGTTTCCATTTTCATTATTTACCAATGCACTGCATGGATCTTTGGTGCCACAAACAAATGGATTACAGAATACAAATGGAATTCAGATTCTGGTCATGTCTAGAAGTATATAATGATGACTTTTGAAATTGTCACTGATTCATAACACCATGTGTATGTTATTTCCAGAATGACATTACGTAGTATACTAATGTTTGATTAAAGTGCAAAATCAGCAAGATAATTATTCTGAGAGCTTCTAGAATAGGGGCGTAAGGAAGGACTTGATCGTACCATGTGGTCACTGACAAGTGGGACCTGAGTAGAGAGGCTGACAGAGATCTAATGAAGAACAATTTGACTCTCCCACCACAGCCTGGAAGTAGGAGAACATCAACAGTTTGCTAGAGCCACTTTTCACAGAAATAGCTGCTGATTTTCCATATAATGCCACCCGCAAGAACAGCAGACAAGATCTGACAAGCAGGAGATGATAAATGACTCTTTAACAATACACATTGTTCTAGTAGCTGATCTCCACCTCTCAAGGGACAAAGTAACTCTTTTGCTGTCCCCATTAGTTCATTGCACTATGTAACAGATTACTTGTCCAGTGTCCAAACCAATCCTATCTTGACACCTGGCACAAAACATGAAACAAGCTGGACACTCTAAGTAATTTTCCTGTCTACACTGAAGTATAAGATAGAAGCAAGAGAATAATTATAGATCTAAGTTTGACCCTTTCAGATATACTTGGGAAAGAGTAGTTTGAAAACCTCTTTCTCAGGTTCACTCTAGCAGCTCTGTCTTAACATAAGACCACCAGGGAAAGCTGAGCTGGAGCTGTGGCAGCCCAGGTATGGGAAATAAATGAATGCTCTGTGTGTAAACTGCCACTGGCTGCAGAAGCTGGGTGCCCGTGAGCATGCAGGAATCCAGCTCTTGCCTGAAATATTCAGACCAACATACAGCCTACAGAAATGAGGCCAAAAATCTCGTAGAAATGCTTTCGCTCAGATTTATGATTCTTTTCTGCTTCTGAGGAACACCCAAATTTTTTGGAGCAATGTCCCTGATGATTTTTCATGCTTTTTACTTCAGTATCAGGGATACTGGATACAAGACCCACCGAATATCATCTAATAAGAGGTTCTATGAAACTAGAGGAAAGTTAGCTTTTGTTTCTATCTAAATTGAAGGAAAGATTCCAGTTACTTCTCCCAAATCTCTAAAACAAATCTATTATATTTGCTGACCAGATGACTGTATTCACATAACAATAGTCCCTTACCTCCGTAACTCTGAGCAGTACCCAGTGCATTATCATAGCTGAAGAAAAAGATGTGCCAAACAGCTGTAACTATTTTAAAGAATAAGATCTCAGAGGAGTGTTATTATACAAGCAAATTTGATATAGACATACAAGCTGGTAGAGACTCTCTCCTAGCATAAATCATTCTAGTGTCATTATGAATCTGGTAGAGGCTTTAGACCCGCAGAGGATCCAACCTCTTGCTCTTGCTGCGGACAGCTAGGAAAGCCAGTTACAGTAATTGCATCCTCAACCATGCATGTGTTGGGCTAAAGCATGTTTCCCTGATCAGCTTGTGGGAGCTGAGACACACAGTTCATATAAAGGTGGAAAGGCGGCATAAGTTACATACCCCGTGAAGGAACTGCCAAGGTCATGGAATCAGTGATTTTTGTGTCATTATAGAAAATGAAATTTTGCAGGAGAGACAAATGTCCACAAGGAAGGAAACAGACAGAGCGAGTGTTTTACAAATTACTCTGAGAAAAAGCAGTACAGAAATATTGTTCCCATTATGAGTACTAGCACATGAGATAATTGTGTTTGAGGTTGGTAATTACCATATTTGCATGTTCAGGTTGTATCTGTGCCTTCCATGTTATTAAGTGACTGCTGCATTATTTCATCAGAATGGCACACTGTCATCACAGGGGCTGAAATATCTTCTGTGTGTTAAAGCACACAGCTGTAAAAAAACATTATATAGCCCCTCATTTTTATTCTTCATCAAACTTGTTAAAAGCAAATTCATTCCAGGAAAAGAGCAGCAAAGTTAATGGAGCTACAGTAGGGGGAGGTGGCTTTGGAAGTTTAGGGCTCTGTCATTTATAGTACCTGTGCTAAGCAGCTCTGCTGATACTCCCATACACAGTGAGATACATGATTAATAATTACTGTATTTTGTTCTGTGCACTTACAGACCTTTAGTCTGAGTAGTGCAAAATGCTTTATGGACATTAATTAATCAAACTTCAAAAGCCACACTCAGGGCACTTAATTCACTGCTAGTTATGCCAGGCTTCAATTTATCTGTAAACCTCATAAAAGTCTTGAAAAGTAGGTAGCTCTTACAAACCTGAAGATATAGCCCAATCATTTGCTTAAACCATTTGTAAGTTGCCTACTGAGACATTTCTGAAATTTTCTGGGTAATCAACATCAAATATATAAAATTATATCCTCCTTAAAGAAAAATCTAAGAAGAAATAAAGGAAACAACTGAAGACTAATGGAAAACATCGCAACAAATGGGATAATCCATTCACAGAGAAAATGTCCAGCTCTCTCCTTATATCTTGAGCCAGCAATGTGCTCTTGCAGCCCAGAAAGCTAACCATATCCTGGGCTTCATCAAAAGAAGCGTGGCCAGAAGGTGGAGGGAGGTGATTCTGCCCCTCTACTCCACTCTGATGAGACCCCACCTGGAGTACTGCATCCAGCTCTGGAGCCCTCAGTACAAGGAGGACATGGACCTGTTGGAGCAGGTCCAGAGGAGGGCCATAAAAATGATCAGAGGGATGGAACACCTCTGCTATGAGGAAAGGCTGAAAGAGCTGGAGTTGTTCAGCCTGGAGAATAGAAGGCTGCGGGGAGACGTTATACTTAAAAGGGGCTTATAAGAAAGATGGGGACAAACTTTTTAGTAGGGCCAATAGCGATAGGACAAGGGGTAATGGTTTTAAACTAAAACAGGGTAGATTCAGGCTAGATAGAAGGAAGAAATTTTTTACAATGAGGGTGGTGAAACACTGGCACAGGTTGCCCAGAGAGGTGGTAGATGCCCCATCTCTGGAAACATTCAAGGTCAGGTTGTACAGGGCTCTGAGGAACCTGATCTAGTTGTAGATGTCCCTGCTTATTGCAGGGGGGTTGGACTAGATGACCTTTAAAGGTCCCTTCCATCCCAAAGCCCTCTATGATTCTGTGATTCCATGATCTTTCCTAACACTTCATTGCATTCAGCAATGGAGGGTCATTGCCAAATCTGAGTAATAAACCACTGAAAATAAGGACAATGAAAAAAATATGTATTGTTTGGAACCAGATTTTCAGAACTGGCCTTCAGTTCTTGGGTAGTAACATTGGTTAAAAATAAGCAAAATAAGCAGAATTACATGTTTGCACTTAGACATGAATATCCAAGTGAGAAATCTAATGTAAAAACTAGATCAGATAATTTCCTGAGGTCCTGACATTTTCATTCTTATCCTCCAATCAAGTCAATTACTGAATATTGCAATTAAGCAAATGACCAGCTGGTCATCTTCAAAAAATTAACTGGTTTCAGATGTTATTCCTTCCCTTTCAACTGCATTTACAGAAGTCTAATGCTAAGAATGTCATGCAGAGGTAATGAAAATTATAAACCGTTTTGGGAAATCAGAATTATTCTTCTATTTGTCTTGGGAGCAGTGATACAATGAAATGATTTATTTTGCTGAAAGTTAAGGTCCTACACATATCTGCTATGATTCTTTGACAAAGTATCCTTGTATTTTTTTTCTCTTTTCACTGAGAAATGGTAAGTGAAACACATCATGGAAAATGAAGGAGATCATTATTAAAGTAGAAGACAAGGTAAAGTTCAAAGGAAAGCGAAGAGTCCTTGAAATGAAATGGAGAGCAGAAAGTGAAAGGTACAGAAAGACCCATTGGAACAATAAAGATAAATTTCAGGTTAGAAGGATAAAAATAATCCAAAGCGACTAGAAACTGGACATAAGACTTTCTCCTTGTTATAGCCTAATCAGTTGTTGATTTCATATTCAATACAAGATTTAGAAATGGTGAGTGGGAAAACTAAAACCAGAAGACTCCTCTGGAGGCAGAACAAATCACTTCCCATATATCATTTTCTACAATGTTAGATGATGTGTTTTAAATAGAAGGAAGGGCATTACAGGAGAGTACTTTAACAATAGAGTGGGAAGAGGCAGTTATTGATTTATTGATGTTCTCTTTCAACTGTCACACAGAACTTAAGAGTCTGTGCAGACCACCTGATTAACTATTTTTTGTGAAACTTTTAAATATGGCTTGTAGCTGTTCCTCCTTAGTCCATGGGCCTGCAGAGGCCTTCACGATACATTCCGGGCTATACTAGTAGAGATCTAGTTACTGTGCATTTCAGGTGAACTGAAGAGTAATCTACTCTGAAGATATCTTTTGTCCACAGATCTTAAGCATTTTGTCTCATTTGAAAGTAGATCACTTTGCTACATATGATAAAAATCTAAAGCAAAATAAAACTGGTATTATTAGCAGTCATCACTGGTATCACAATTGTTCCTCTTTGTAATCTTTTTTCAAAGTTTGAGCAAATTCATGAAATCTTTTTTAGAGTTATTGTTAGCTTGTTTTTACAAGGTTGTCTGTCTTATCCTCCAATCAACTCAATTATTGAATTGTATAATTGTAACCTAGACATAGCAATTGAGTATTTAATGAAGGTTCCTTAAAAATCCTTTTCCACGCTGAGCTCTCTAAGTCAAGAGAATTCATATTTATTATTGCTTATTCCATGTCTCATGAAAGACTTGTCTGTAAGGCTCTGAATGTCAGTAACTGCTATACAAGGAACCATGGTTGCATGAGAAGGACGTTAACTTTGAGAGACCAAATAACAATAACAGAAATTTAGAATCGCTCTTGGAAAGATAAATTTGGGTTTTCTCCTTGGTCCAAATATTTAAGCCCAGAATGTTATAGCAGAGTCTTCTGGTGTAAAAACCAAGACAGTGTACTGGGCCCTAGGGTTTCTTCAGGAAAGAAGATGTGTGATCATATGCTTTTCAGTCCATTAACAGCTGTGTTACTCTTTCCTTAAACCTCCGTTCAGCATCCTAACTTGCAGGACCAAGAGTAAAGGCTGAAGCTTTCTATATAGTGAAAGATGTGAGAATACCATTTTTATCTATTGAGTCAAAAGAGAACGCAACCTATTTCATCTTAATATTGTTCAGTAATCTAGAAGGAGAGTGACCCCTCCCTGGCTGGTAGGTTTAGTATGTCACCTGTCATCCCTAAGAGCTTTTATGTGCCAGTCAGCTTTTGCCTCTGGGTTGCCAGATTTGTCACCTCAGCAGCTGCTTTTCATCCATTTGCTTCTGCCCTGGAGGCACAATGACATCTGTCACAGCTGACAAGGCAGTTCAAGGCAGATGTTTATAAGGTCCATGATTCTGGGTCAGGAGCAGCCTGATGACAGTGATTCCCGAGGCATCTAACAACCTCCCTGAGAGATTATCTGTCTTCTTTAAAGTAGAGATGTTTGTTAGACCCTACATTTGGACATAAAATGGAGATGGCTACAGTTACCTTCATGGTTAACGGTTGGACTTGATGATCTTAAAGGTCTTTTCCAACCTAAATAATTCTATGATTCTGTGACTTCTTGTGGTCCATGGGATAGGAAAACTATTGCTCTTTGAATGCACCTCTTTGTCCTCCCTACATTTTGGAGGTGTGACAGAAATACCTTGGACTAACAGATTTAGAGGCCCAATAAAAAGCATATGTAGAAATGTTTGCAATTTATTCATGGTTCTGAGTAGGTCATCCAGAAGTTTCAATCTCCACACCATGTTTGTCTTGTCTCTTGATCATTAATGAATCTGAACCGTTTGCCGAAGGCATTTCTTTTGTAGTTAGCACTGCAGTTTTCACACTAAATTTTTATTTTCTATAGCTCTAACAAAATATTCTACTGAATATTTTCAGTAAAGAATATTCCCTTAAGAATCATCTTGGTGATTTCCTCTGCTTGTAGGTCAGTAGGCTCCTTGTCTTTAAAGAAGACATAAAGACTTCAGTAAGTAATGGGTCGCTTTTTCTTTGCTGCTTTGTGCCATTTATGGGATAAAGAAATGTAACTTGCATGCATTGCTCTTTACATCACATTTGACCTGCAAGGTTTTGTGAGAGGACAGATTTTTGTGCAGTAAAGAAAACTTCTCTAGATTTGCCAAATATGGTCCAGATATTCTTGTAGTGAAGACGGTGTGACATCTCCTCAGTAAGTGATTCCTTAGTGCATTTCCAAAGATAAGGAAAAATGCATTTATATTCAATCACTCAGGGCTTACGTTGGATCAGGAATTTTTGAACAAATGCATTTCTAATTTATTTTAAGACTTACTGACTTTTCAACTCTTTGATTGTCAAAACCGATTTCAGGAAACTTATCTCTTATTAAAGGAAAAGAAAGCACAATATGCTCATTTCTTGAAAACACTTAATGAAATAAATGTTTTCTGAAATTCCTGGCACTTCCTTAATCTTTAATTAGACACTTGCTACTTAAAATATGTGAGATATTTTTGGAAAGATCTATTTAGACGTTTCCAGAAATTGCAGAGATGTATGTGTTTTATTCTAGTATGCAGTATTTGCCTGGATCCGTAACCTTCCAACAATTTAATTGTATTCTCCAGTCTCTGTTGGTGCAACTTATAAATACTTAAAAAAAGGTAACATACTGTAACTAATCTGCAGCAGTACAAGTCAACATGATTCATACTTCCATTAAATTTTCTCAGCCTGGTAAATGTTCCTAGTTTCAAATTTCTGTGGAAAGAAAGCATGTCTATGATACTATGAATGGGACTATTCATGGCTACCTTCAGCAGAACACATCAAGATTTTTCATAATTGCTAATTATACTAGAAGACTCATTTTGGTGCCTCACCTGACACACTTTCCTGAATCCTGCCTGCCAGGACACCCTGAGTGTAAATGTGGTGAAAAAGCAGGTCTGAAGCAGCCAAAATCATTGACTGCCTTTGAAAATCCTTGCCAGAGTCTTTCAGAGGGGTCAGGATGTAAGTCACACTCCATTGATGTAGAGCTACAAACATGAAATACAAACCTCCTGTTGGGGGATGCACACATGCAAACCCCAGATGCTAGGTCATGAAAGAAAGACAGACAGACTGAGAAATGCACTGCCACTCATGTATGCTCAGTACCAACAAATAAGACTGCATTAACACTGCAGACATGTGCTCTTCATTGTGTTCACACAGACATTCCTCTGTGTGCTTTCTTGTTTTCCTATCATTTTGTGCTATCTAATTAACATGTCAACTCATGTTTTTTCTATGCTTTAAGAATCTTGCTTTTACTCCCTTTATTTTACCCTGTTTCCCTTTTCGTAATACATTTTTCATAATTTATCATTCATTTACATTTCAATTAAGAACACTAGCTGTTTGTAAAAGCTACCCTGATGGGAAGTATGAAATAAATTATTGAAGTTAGTATAATCTGCACTTCCCATTACCACCTCATTTACCTTAATGGCACTAAAAAGACTGTCGCCCTCAATACAGTTCATGCTTCTAATAGGAATTCCCTTGGGAGCCAATCTCATGTGAATTATGTATTTGCATAGGGTATAGGTTGTGCTAGGTGATTATAGACTGAGCTTTAGAGCACTGTTCTTTAAGGATGACAGCTACAAAAAAAGCTACCTTTCCAGAGTCAAAAGATGATGCCGCTTGATTCAAACAGCTAATGTCTCTAAAAGGGGTCCCCATAAGTATTGCTGATTTATTGGGCACTGACAAACTATCTACCAATTTAAAAAAAAAAAAATTAAGAACTGCATCATTTATTATTAAATCTAGGCAGGGGACATATTTTTAATTTTGCAGAAAAGACTTTTTTTTTTTTCAGGAAGAAATGAGAAAAAAAATCTCTCAGAACTAAATTCCTTGTGAACAAAGGAGTCCTTTTGTTTGGGTAAACTGAAACTTGATTTTTTTTTTAATTTCTGCAGCTTCCTATTGTTTCAATGTGAAATGTTTCAAAACTTTTAAGAGCTATATTTCAAAATATTTTTTAATTTATAATCAGCACCTTCCAGCTAAAGCTGCTACCCTTGAATCAGTGTTTTGTCATGAAGATTTCCATCAGGAGGCTGTCAATGAGCTCTCTTTATTTTTAGTTTCAATATGCCAACACCAAGGCAGTAACTAAGACTCAGAAGTAGATGCAATAGAGCTATGTAGTACGAAACAGTCCCGTTCCCAAAGGTTTTTTACAACATAAACAGGTAAGATGGTAAAAACAATAATATGGGAAGGAGAGAAGAAAGACATGTATGGTGACTTGTTCACTAGATATGCAAATTTGTCAGGATAATCTGATTACTAAACTATCCACCTTTTCTTGCTTTGAGTTTCAAGAAAAGCTATGTAGTTATATAGTCCCATGGAATGTGCAGCATCTGTTTCAAGAAACTCAAAAATCAGGATGTCTAACATCATTCAAAATAACTAGGTACAAAACTGAGCAAACTAAGTCCTGGGGAACAGATTTTGCTTGTTCACTGCTCAGATATCAGGAAAGATGTGGTATCCCTTTCTTAAACCTGCCAGGAGACCATCTGTATGGCTACATCTATACTTTGAATAGAACAAGACGTAGCATCCAATTTTCATGAACTGTGTCGGTACTACATAAAAATTGGCCCTGGGCTACCCCTCGTTTCCATGAGTCATCTTTTGGCCTTGAGACATTCTTATTGCTATTTGTGTCTGTGCCTTCCCCCCTAGTCCCCCTAGTCTACTACGTGCAAAGACACTGAAGGAGGACAGCAAACACTCCAACAGGGTATAGACATGGCAATACAGTGCCTCTGTATTTTCTTGCCCAAGACTTTTCATACTAAAATGTCTCTTACATCTTTTAAGTGTGACTGCACTGAGCTTCAACTTCATTTTGTGGCATTGATTCAGGCAAGAAACTTGCAGCCAATGCAACAACAGAACCCAGTCCTTGAACAGTTCGCTGCTTCAAGCACTCACCAGCCACATTTAACACATGGGATCACATTCCCAGGTTCACTGAAAGCACTGTTTCCCCACTTTAATCCAGTAACTTCAGCTGCAGTGTTAGGATGTTGTTTTTCTAAATCCAAGCTGTGAGAGAAGTATATAAAATAATGGGCAGCATAAATAAGGTAAAAAAGGCAAAAATTATTCACTATCACAATTAAAAAAATAAGGGCCACTGAGGGAATTTACTAGACAACAGGATTAAACCAGAGAAGATAATATTTCACATAGTGTATAATTATATTGTGCAGCTCACTGCTGCAAAAAGTTACTGAGGCCTAATATAGAAACAAGTAATAAAAGAATTAGCAAAACCACAGAGGACAGTCCACTTGCAGCTTTTAAATAAGATTATCTAGATGTAACCATCTTCTCAGATATACCTGATCTGATTATGACTTAGAGGGTGTACTGAGAAACATGCTACATTTGATTCCATGAGCATTCACTAGTGACCAGGTGACGACAGGATGCTGGACTCCAAAAACTTTATTATCTAAGCGGTCACATTAAGAGAAAAAGTGTAGTAGCAAGAAACTTCTCAATAAACTTCATCTGCCCAATTTTACATCTGTTTACCTTGTCTTTTATTAAAGTTTCTTCCTCTTCAGATTTTATGATAGTCTGTTTCTTTCACACAGGATTTCTTTTGACCTAGTAAAGGACATGGTCTCCCTTTGTTTGGATGACTATAAAGGAAAGGAACATGGAAGAAAAGTCTACATATTTTCTCCCTCCAGGAATGAAAAAAATATTCTTTCATAAATAACTCAGTCCTTATGGGACAGGTACATGCTCCACGCCACCTAAGTCCATCATGTAAAGTCAGAACAGTTCTAGGTGTGGTTCAAGGGTGAAAACTTTATAGTTAGAATTTTGTCATTTACTGTAATACAAATCTCCGTGAAAAGCTATTTCACTTCCTGGAGTTACTCCAGGTAAACAGGGTTGTAAGTAAGAAAAGAAATTTGACAGACTATCCCTCTTTGTAAGAAATAGAGAAGAAAAGGGAAAAAAAAAAAAAAAAAGGAAAAGAAAAAAAGGAAAAAAAAAAAGAAGAAAAAGAAAGAAAAAAATAAATTGCAAACTAAGGCCCTCAAGTCTTTACAAAGTACAGGAAGCCAAAAGTTAATGATCTAGCAGAGCTGAAAACCTATGTGTCTAGTCAACCTAATCTCCCTTTTTCAAATGAAAGATGTGGCAGTATAGTCAATGGTGATTTTTCCTTCATTTGAATGCTTTCAACTCAAGCCAGTTTTGTACTGCAAGCTTTTCTTAATGGTGGCAAATGTCATCCCACACAATGACCTTCCCTGATTCTTCACAGCCAGAGTCAGGTGGAAGGAGGAAACCACTTATTGTTCAGTCTCTTACTTACTGCTTCTGAAACAGAGCGTAGCAACCCAGTGCCAAGAGCTTTCTGGAATGGGGAGCTTGTTTCTACTTTTCTGAGACTCTTCCTTCCACAATATGCATGTACTATCTCCCATTGAAGCTGGAACCAAAACACCAGTCAGAACAATTCAGTGATTAATTTTAAACAAAAAGCCTGTTTACATGAATAATCATTACTGAATATGCCTAAATATGAAAAGACTGCTCACAATAGCCACCTATTGTTAGAAGTCAATGCATTATGCATTGTTTGAATTAAATCAGGATCTGTATTGCAGTGGATTAATCTAGCTGGTGTCTTGTGGATTTTTTTTTCTCTTCATTTTTCTGCAACCCATCTGCCAACTACAATAGGTTGTAATTTTGTTGAGCTTTTTATGCTGAAAAGTTATTAATACCAGATGTTCATTTCTTGGAGTACCCTAAGCACAAAACATTCCTTAATGAAAACCAAAATGTTAACAATTACATGTCCAAACTTGGTGGATTAAAGATCCTATTAAAATCTGTGGTATGTCCTATATTTAATGCATTAACTCTTTTTTCCATCAAGGGAGGCCTGAGGCAGACTAGGTTTTGTTTTGCTCGAGGGAGAAAGGAAATGTGTTCACATCTCTGGCATTGTTCTTTCACTGTGTTTTGTCAAAAATATCATGAATATAATAAAGTTCTGGTGAGGACAATGAAAATACACAGGTCAGGGGTTTTTAGCCAGGATTCTAGAGATAAGGATTAACATGCAGGACATTCAATGAATTTTCAGCTGAGGTCAGCTCTGCATTCCAATGAACAAATAACCCATTGACAGAAAAATAGAAATGATAATAAAAAAGAAGAAAACTCTCTGTTCTTAAAAAAAAGAGACAGCTTTATCAGGGAAGAAGATAAGCAAAAGACTGGATCTTCAGCTGCTATAAATTGGTGCAGCTGCATTATTAATTCTAGAGAGATGTCTCTTTTCATAGCTTATCTCCCTCCATTAGTTTTGCTGAAAGCCATTGTTAATTTTCTGCAGCCTGGCTTTGGGGGAGTACAGCCTGGTATGTTAACTTCCAGTGAACTACTCCTGTCCACATTATTTAAGATGCTGTAGATATTCCCAACGGATTTCTAAGGCCAAGAACAGGGAGGGAAGTAATCACTGCAGACTGGGCAGGCCAGAAATGTTCCCCAATTTGCAACTCATGCCAATAAACTATTGCATTTTTTTTTATGTTCCCTTTTCTACTTTATACAAGCCCCTCCGTTACAGCTTTCCACCGTGAACTGCTCTGAATGTCCAGCTCTCCTCCACAAGTCGAGAAGCAAGAGGACAGAGCAAGAAATAATGGAGCTTTGAGAGAGTCAAGAGAAAGGGCTGTCTTTGCTTTTCTTACTTAGTGCCTCACAGGGTTGCAAGGCAAGGGAGTGGCAGAGCATCCGGCCAATTTTCCTGGCAGAGGTGTTTCAAATATACCAGTTTTCATGTTATTTTCTAAACATGTGCTGGTGAGTAAGCCATTTTTGTTTTGTATAAACAAGAAATGGACCAATTAAATGCTATGAAGTCTGGAATACACTGCTGGGATTCTGGCTTGCTAAGAGTGAATTGAAATCAAGAGAGAAACCAGTTTTAACTTCTGCACTTCAAAGAATTGAACAAATCATGGAAAATTTTTTTGGTGATTAAAAAGTCTTTCTGTCTTTTAGATCTTGCAAGCACATGTACACGGAAGCATCTCAGAAGCTGAACTCTATGCTAAAAGCAAAAGGTTACTTTCAGTTCATAATTTAATCAACTTAGTTTTATATGGTAATATTGCTATTTTAAAAAGCAAACTACCTGACACACCACAAGAACAAATTTTATGGCACTGTTGTGTCTTCCAGTTCTTGTGCTCTTAACTTTTCTTTCGTGTGGATATCTGTTGGATAATATCCTCTCATTCAGCTCCCATTAACATCAGTGAAAATTTCCCGCTTGGAACAAGTGTGAATTAGCGATAGATGCACTTCAATAGCTTCTCTTCGCTTTGGATAAACCCTGCAAAGGTCAGATGTTTATCTGAAGCTTATCTGACTTACCCCAGCCTCTGGAGGTTACTAAATATCAGAAACTGAACCTTTCTTTAAAAACTGATGGGACTTCCTAATCTGAACCTGACCAGAAATACCACAGGTAAAGGTTTTCCAGCAGGATTTTTTTTTTTTTGCCAGGTTCAAAAGCACATGATAATGAAGCAGACTGTTATTTCATATCCACAGAAAATTCTTTATGAAGTTCAGTTGTAAGCATGGATAAGGAAGTTGGAGGGGTAAAGGGAGATATGACAATTTTCTCTACCTGAACTAATTTAGCTGTCCTTATACTGCATCTGAACAGAAATATTTAATAAGACTGGAGAGTTTTTCCGAGTGTGATATCAGTTAGGTCTCTGTCTTTCTAATTGATATAAGTTCTCTTCCTTAAATGATGTATTCCTGCTCTTTACCCTCTGCATCCTTTCATCTATGCATGTGTACATGTACACATATATATATTTACATATATATGTATAATCATTGTTCTGAATAAAATATTTTTTCTGAGGTAAGGTATATAGGCAGCAGTTCAGTAGGTCTTCCAAATTTGCAGGTAGGCTGTGGGAAAATGATATTTGCCTCAAGCAAGATTATTTCTTACAGCTCACAATTCTATTTCGTACCGAAATAACATTCTTTCTTTTCCAACAAATGAAAAAGAATAAAATAAAGATTAAGATTGAAATGATGCAACTTGAAAACTTAAATAAACAAGTGTGGTAATTCAGTGTGTACTTGCAGAGCTGCTTTTCTAAGGGGGAAGGAAAAAAGAAATCAGAAATATTCTCTCTCTTAATTTCTTTTTCACCTATGATTCTATCAAACTTCTGTTTTCTCTGTATCTAATCCATTTCTCACTGTAAACACACTTACTTATGCATCCCTTCCCTCCTGTATTCTTCTTGCATCTTAAATTCGTCAGTTGTGTCAGAGTACTATACAATGCAGAAGCCTAAACAGGTTCCTTTCAGTAGACATTTGGTTTTTGTCATTTTTTGTACAGCTGTTTGACTTCTTGTTACATATCAATTTTGGGTATACAGAATGGCTGTCATGCTGTATGCACATCACAGGAGGAATAAAGGCCACCTGGCTTACCAGGTCCAGCTATTGCCAGCCCTGCTTCTCTTTGTCCTTTAAGTCTGAAGGTGATGTTCCACTCAGTGTCCCAAATTTCAGAGATTTTTAAGAGCACTCAACACCATCACTAATCTCCTTAGACTGAAAGCTAGGATCCTCTTGTCATCCAGCAATTGGTTTTGCTAAAATTTGGAGATAAATTAGAATCACAATCACAAGGCATGGATGGAAAGAAAACCAAAGCTAGGTAACACTTAAGTGTTCATATATATGAAGTGCTCGCAGTCTTTTGGAAGCTGAAAGAAATGGTGGCCCGTCCTGCAGCTAAAAATGACTGTTTGTCTTGTTTCTGCCTAATTCACACAAGATACATGTTTGGTCCCACATCTCATCTCTAGGGATTTTGGATCTGCAGTCCTGGCTCTAAGGCTTCTTGTCTTCATTTCAAAATATTTCAGTTCAGTTTTTGACCTGAGGTGGGCTGACAGCCCACAAGGTCTGTGGATGATCTGGCAGAGCTGTCTATCTCAGACCCAGGTGTGAATATTTTGGACTTTATTTTAGCACGAAAATGTACCCACGATACACAGTTTGCCATGGATATATGTAGCCTACTGAGTATTTAACGGCAGACAAAGGTGATCTTTCATACCTTTGTAGAGAAAGTATAAAAGTAATTGATTAGATATTTTTTGTCCCAGTTTATAGAGACCTTAAATGCCCATTTGTAATTTGTAAGCATCTAAACTTTATTAATGCATCCCATTTTCACTTGAGATTTTAATGTCTATTTTTAAAGTATTCTAAATAACAAATCTTGTAAATCAGACACAGAATTCAGATTTGAGAGTGCTAATCCATAGCCGGAATTTTGCTTTAGGAAGAGACTATTTAGAAAACATACTCATTACCAATACTGTTAACAAACTTATTGACCAGCTTATCAGAACAGAAGTGGAAGGACAATTGTTATAGTTTATTTTTACAGGACTGTAGCTACTTTTCCGAGTATTAAGATGTAGCCATGTAAATAAGCATTCCAGCATTTTTTTTCCTAATAGAATATTATAAAATTTATCAGCTGATTTCTGAAAAGTGTTCAAAGAACCCAGAATTTTTGGAGAAACATGTTGGTTTGCAATGATACCAATTTACGAAATATTATGCAAGCCTCTGATATTTTTCAGAAGGTTCTTTCTTTGTTCTTTTGCTACTACAGTGACATTTCTGCAACGTGCTCTAGCTGTCTATAGTCATAGAATCATAGAATCACAGAATACCAGGTTGGAAGGGACCTCAAGGATCATCTGGCCCAACCTTTCTAGCACAATTTAGACGAGATGGCCCAGCACCATGTCCAGCTGAGTCTTAAACATGTTCAGTGTAGTGGAGTCAACCACTTCCCTGGGGAGATTATTCCAATGATTGACTGTTCTCATTGTGAAAAATTTTCCTCTCGTGTCCAATCGGAATCTCCCTGGGAGTAACTTGTACCCGTTACCCTTTGTCCTCACCATGTGACTCCTTGTAAAAAGGGAGTCCATCTTCTTTGTAGCTCCCCTTTAAGTACTAGTACATGGTGATGAGATTACCTCTAAGCCTTCTTTTCTCAAGGCTGAACAAGCCCAGCTCTCTCAGCCTGTCCTCATACGGCAGGCTTCCCAGACCCTTGATCATCTTGGTGACCCTTCTCTGAACCCCCTCCAGCCTGTCCACATTTTTTTTGTATAACGTCCTCTTCATCAAAAATCTTTAGTCATACTTCTTGCCTGTAACACTGCTATGCAAAAGTCAGAAGGAAAATTTTTAGAGTCCAGCATTTCTTATATTAAGACTGTCCATTACTTTCCAGACCAAGATCCTTACCCTATGTGCCTGTGCCAAATGTATATCTACCATGTAGGATTGGCAATTTAGTATTAGCTAAATATGTTTTGCTTCAGTTAAATCTCTTTGCTTCTTAGTACAATTAACATTGTAGAAGACATGTAGTAGTAGTCATGATGCGCTCAGGACACAAGTGAGGCAAGCACTCTAAGCTGAATTATTGCCTTGTATTAGACCAAACTGCATTTAGTTGACTAAACTCAAATATAAAAACGCAGTGCCCAACAGGTGGAAGTCAGGCCAGGTGATCCAGAAGGAATACAGAGACACTATCATCTAAATCACTCTATAAACATAGGAAGACATCCTTACTCTCAGTAGTCAAACAGGTTGCCCAGAGAGGCTGTGGAGTCTCTGTCCTTGGAGATATTAAAAAAACAAGACACAACCCTGAGCAACGTGCTCTAGCTAACCCTGCTTTGAACAGGGGGATGGACAAGATGATCTACAGAGATGCCTGCTCAACTCATCGATTTTGTGATTTGATATCATTAACAAAACAAATGCATGGGCTCAGACATTTGAAAAAGTAAAAAACATCTCAAGTGCCTGAAAATCTGGACTGTTTTTCAAAGTAGGTGATCCAATAAGAAGCTGTTCTTTGTCCAGAGTTGCAGCTCAGAGCTGAATAATTCTACTTCAGCAGGTCTCTCACTTATTACTGATGGCCGTGGGCTTTCTTATTCAGACTAATACTGTGAAAGCACCAGTTCCTAGTAGCTTTCTTTGACCATGCCGCCAAAAAGACTTAATAGGAGTTACTTGAGTGTGATGTGGAGGATTGTCTCCAGCATTTCCTTCCTTAGCATAGCAAGCAATGAAGTAGAGAGCACAGTTTAGTCCCTGCAGTATACAAAGGACATCGATAAGCTATTAAAAAAACCTCAGTGAAGCACAACTGAAATGATAAAGGGATTACAGAACATCATGTGTGAGGAGCTATTACAGAGTCTGAAAATGAAGAGTTTTAAGAAGAGAGAGAAAAATGAGGAGAGAGTGCTTTGTGGTCTCTGCACTAATGCATAATAAATAGAAAATGTGTGTACAGTGATATCACATCATAAGCATTTTTCATTCTCTCTGCACAAGATGCCAGGCAGTGAAGAATCTGGCTTGTGTTAATTGTTTGTACCCTGGTGGGAAAGTACTTCAGAATTTAATTCTGACTTAATCAATGAGATTCTCTAGAAATTACTCTAAACGTCTAAGACACTTAATAGAGAAAAACTTTGTTCTCTGTAAAACGTCTGAGTCATCCTATGAAATTCGATAGCATGGCTCTAATTCTCTATTAAATGCCAGATAATTGTTTCAAGCAAACAACAAACTATTGAATGCTTGACATTTTCTGTTAAGTTCTACACAATTTTCCTTTAAGCAAATTTTTTAAAGCATGAAGCAGGAAAACAGTATGATTTTAAATTATTTTAAAAGGTGTTATCAATGTATTTTAACTAACATTTTCTAAAACTAGAATGCAGACAAGGCAGTGTTGTTTTGAAAAAAGGTAAACTGGTTAAACAAGTTTATAGGCACCTTAGTAAAATTCTGCTAATCTAGATACAATTGTTATTTATTTTCCTAATTTAGGAAAAAAATGAAGGAGTGGAACATTAATTTTTCCTATTGTTTTTTTTTTTATTTCTGGTCCTTGTAAGGGGGGGCTGTTTTTTGCGTTTCTGTTTTTGTTGGGGTTTTTTTTGGTTGGTTGGTTGGTTTTTTTGGGTTTTTTTTACACAATATCAAACTCTGAGTTTTCCTCTTCTATAATACTGATCCCATAATTACTTTTTAAAATGTTATTTTAATATTTATTTTCTATACTCTTTTTTTTTTTTTTTCATTGTAATTCTTTCTACTGCTTCATTTCTATCTTTATTTGCAAATTGACTGGCCACAGGAATGGTAACCAGCCCAAGCATAAGAACAGCATGTGGATGTGATAGTTTAGCACAAATCTTCCTCTGAAACGGACTGCTGCTTAGGGAAAACTGGATTCTACCCTTATACAAGCAGAAATGTTTAGAGCTGTAATTTCAGTCTTCCTTACTGGTCAGATTTGTTGTTTAGAGCTGCATCCAGGTATTGTCTGTGTGGATGAGGGACAAAGCACTATCCCACAATAAACAATACCAATAAATTAATTGTTAGAATGTTCCCAGCCTAGTTTTGTCCTGCATTAGACAGCATTCTTCCAAATCATTCCTAGACATTTCCAGTCATTGGGACCTGCACAGGACAGGGATTGTTCACAAAAGCAGTTTGGATGAAGACAACCTGTTCTGGAAAACAAGAGATACTAACATATACGTGCAAGCCAAGCTGTAGCGGATGCCTGTGAGAGCAGTTAACAAAACCTCAAACTTTTTTCTTTTTTTCCCATTTTTCTTTCTTTATTTTTTCTTTTTTTTAAATGTAACCTGATTGTAAAGATGGTTATTTGCATGACAAAGCCACCAACACTAACTAGGAATAAAAGAGATGGTTTCCTAGAGGTGTATTTACCAGCCTGCTCTTCCTACAAGCATAGACCGCATGTGCTCAAAGGAGAAAGGCAGCATCTTGGGTCAAAGCAAATGAAGGAATGAAACAACTGAACTGGGCCATGTCTTCCTCACTGTTTTCTCCTTGACTCCAAGAAGGCTTTTTCTTGCATTTCCTAACCTACTGGCAAAGAGCTAAGACACAATCTGGAGACCTATTGTATATATAGGATCAGTTTGAATCTTTGAGTAAGGACTCAATAAAGTACATGGGTCCCAGCCTGGAGTCTGGGATAAAGGACCCCATGTTGCAGGAGTGGAAAGGGGAAAGGGTCTCAGAGGGGTAGGGATCAGGTTATCACACTCCTGGGGGATCTCCCATAGCCCTCATTCATGCTGCATGGCAAAGCCCCTCAGCAATCCCACCTCTCCCATGCCATTGAGCCAAGCCCATACAACATAGAAGATCACCCTATGGAGCGATGTTACCAAGCAACCAGTACCACCCTTGGCAAAATTAGATCACCCTTTGAGGAGGTTGCAGGGATCAGGAAAGAGGACAAAAGAAAGTACAATTTAATTCTCTTCATAGTTCCCAAATTCCTCCCAGCACCCAATTTCCACTGAAAGACTAGAAACAGGATGATGCTTTGCAGTACTACTGAGTTACTGTCACACATTGAACATTGCTGTGTAAACCGATGGAAAGCCTAGGGCCAACCTCAACTTCAATAACACCTGTATTGAACCTATTCCATGTAGTGTGTGCCAAAACACAGTCCTTCATATTAATTTGTGTTGCACATGTAGAAACAGATGCCTTCTCTCTGTCTTTCTTGTGACAGGCAGGATGAGTAGCTATTGAATTACACTAAAATTCTACAACAACAGTTTGCTTCTCTAGTGAACCTGTTTATTTTCTTTCTTACACAGTGAGACACTTCTGTAGTCTGTTTGACTTCCAGAAGGATATTTAATTCTATAACAATAAAAGACAACTGATTATTTTTTATTTTTGAACAATTTAAATTCTTAGACTAAATTGCATTACAGTCATTGTGAATGGCTTTCAGAGTACAAAATTTTCACTCTTATTCTTGATCTCACACACTTCTCTCTCCACAATATATGTCCTGTTGAGTAGAGGTTTGCAGCCATATAGTGAGATGTACACACTAACTTAATTTACTGTACTGAGCACCTCAGAGCCACGGCTGCAATAAAATAAACAACATCAATTAGATTATTTTCTCTTATGTCACACTGTAAACTTCATAAACATGTAAATTCAAAAATCTCCATAAACACTTTAGTATTATGAATCACTGCAGGGTATCACAGCTGGTTACCTGCAGAAATTGTGTGTGGAACCTAGTTCATCATTTACAGGCAGGCAGCAGATGTTAAAGGGAAAGTGTTTCATATAATCATCCCAAACACAAAATAAAGCAAGAGAAGCAGCAAGATACATAGCCAGCACTAGACTTTTTTTGCATCTGTTTGATACAATATCAGGGATCTGAATTTTGTTAGCAAATCTATACACATGGTTGGGAGAGATCATTCTGAAATGCCTTGTTCAGAGCAGCATTGAGCTTAGGTTGGGTTCTGACTGTGGCATAGAAATGAGACTTTCACATGTACCATAATGATGAAAAAGCTGCTACCTACACTCTTGCCTAGAACTGCCACTGAGTTAAATTAATATTAAGTGGTCATGACGATCATGTGTGTCTATTTTTATCTGGCATTGTCACAGGAGCCTATGACAGCTGGGTGCCTAAATCCTGCAGTGAAGCAGTTGTGTTTTCCAGTTTCCCAAGCTCTATTTATCATCAAGCTCCTATGCTTAAAAGAGCCCCCATGTAAGATGATTTATAGTGTTATTTGACAAACACCTGAATCTTTGACCCAGCAATGGTGAGACTTGTGTCCTGCTATGATAGATTGCAATCCAGCTATTTGCCCACTCTCAGACCAGGTTGGAGTATTTTATATAACAGACCTGTTACCCAGGGCTCAGTTTGTGGAAGCTGTGACCTGTCAAACAGTGCCTCACATGCAATTTATATTTACTCAGAAGGAGGTGGTGGAAGGGCTTCTTTAACTGTGTGGCTCAACTACAGTGCTACCTCTAAAAGAAAAACCCCTGGAGACTGTCTAAAGCCCTTCATGGGCTGCAGCAATGAGGTAACACTGACTCCCAAGGAACAGAGGAATTCACTTTCTTGGTTTTGGGACCTGGTTCTATTTGCTATTTCCACCTGTATTTCCCTTCCTCACATGAGTTCCTACTAGGCAACAAATCCATTTCTTAGTGAGATACTTTTTAACAACTGAAGTCATGGGTTTTCTTCAGTAAGAAAAATCATGAAAAATTAAATTCTTGAAAAAGATGTTTCATGGCACAGTTGTAAAAACATACATGAGATAATTGCAGCTTTGATGTACTAAAATCTTATTCCATAGATTAATTTTATTGCATAATGCTTAGGTATTCCATGACAGGCACCCAAAAAAAGTCTTGAATACAATGAAAATATAACTGTCCAGTCATTTAAAATAGAGATTTTAGAAAAAGACCATATCCAGTAGGAGCAAGTTGATACCAACAGCATCAAGGGACTCAGAAATGTGAAAGCTTCATGTAACTGCTCTGTATCAGTAAAAATGTCAGACAGAAGAACTGCATTTGAACCTGACCCACTTTCTACCACTATCAGCCAGAGGGGAATGAAAAAAAAAAAATTAGGTCAGGTATTTATGACTTGAAACAATAAGCTATGTGGGGAAAGGGGAAGAAATATCCACTCATTCTATAATAAAAAGTTTTGATCTTCATTAAAAAAACATTATATATTATGATAAATAAACCATGCTTAGAGACTCTGATGGATAGAGGGACATTTATTGATTCTAATATTTGCTGATTTTGGCTGATGAAGTCCCAGGCCAAATGTTTACAGAGTGAAACTTTCCACTTATGAGCTAGTAGTTTACCTTGGCATTTCTCCAATGTGCCGGCAGCAACATTTTCTTCCACTCCGTTGACGTGTTAAGGTTTGCCCACAAGAGAGATGATTCTTGCTTGCTGATTCCCATAACTAGGAAATTTGCAATTCCAAGACAAAATAACAGAAGCAGTATCATGTAAACAATGTTAAAGGTTTCAGCTTCAGCTCCAGCACAATGGAAAGTCTCAGTTCAGGACCACTGTGCATGATGCTCAAATGAATCTTTGGAGACTAATTCACAGAACCAGAGGCCAATTGCCAAATCCACTGTAAGTGGGGAAGGCTGAAAAAATCGAGTGTAGCTCTGAAAACCACATTTTTCAGGCCATGCCTTCAGCATCTGTAAATCACAACTGTTTCACTGGAAGTGGACTATGTTGATTACACTTGCCTGTAGCTTTTTTCCCTGATCTTACCTAAACTTTCATTTGTGATGTATCTGCCTCATATATCTTTATATATGTAATAGGTATAAAAGGAAGATTATTTTTGGCCATCGATATCTACTATGTTCTCCTAGGCTGCTCTTTTTTTGTTGGGTTCTTTTTTTCTTCTGTTACTATTTATGGAACGGAACGGAACGGAACGGAACGGAAAGGAAAGGAAAGGAAAGGAAAGGAAAGGAAAGGAAAGGAAAGGAAAGGAAAGGAAAGGAAAGGTAAAAAAGATCTCATAGACTATCTAAGCACATGAAGCCTGCTCTGGTACCTTTTCACCTTTGCTTTTCTATTAGAGGGAAACAGCATAGACATCTTTGTTTTCTAATCACCTAACATTTTCTGCTTTTAGAAAATGAAAACCATAATTTTTACTGAATACAGCCATCATGATTAGACCAAGAGACCAACAAGGCCTGTCTCTCTCATAAATGGCAGAGGAAAATTCATTGAGATCATGAATATTACAGAAATTACTCCAATTTTTTTACATCATGAAGAAAAGAGATTGAGAGGAGCATCATTCTCTTCCAAATTAAACAGAAGTGTCATTCCCCATCCAGCACCTTCTCAGCCCTACCCAGTAACATCTTGGCTGTTGTCTTTTGCCTGATATCACCAAGTCAACTTTCTCTTGCTCACACTATAAGGCCACCTATCCTATATTTTGTTTTAAAACAAAAAATTTGATCCTTTCTGTGATGTATGGGAGGAACTCCCCACCAAGATCTACAGAACTTGCTTTCCTTCAAACCCCTTCTTAAAACTGTTCATTCTCAAAATGTTGTAAAAAAATTGGTATTCCCTAAAATTTTCTTTTTTTTTCCCCAAGATGTGTAAGTTGATCTAATAGAAGATATTACTTTTCCTCTGCTAACCATGCCTTGTTTACAACATTCCTGACAGTGCTTGACCTGATGCTATATGTTGCTATGTGCTATCATGTTGATTTGATTAAAAAAATTTCTATCATTTGTTGCACTTGCCCACTTTTGGATCTGCTACCCTCCTCTGTCTGTTGGCAGGTAATTGCACAAATCTCTTTCTAAAGGGATCACCTTTTTGCTCTATGCATAGAGCCTTGCTCAGGTCATGCTTCATAAATGTGTATTATATTTGTTATAAGGGGAATAATTAAAAAAAGGTATTGCACTCATTTCCGCTATCTTTTCTATCACTTATTTTATAAAATAAAAAATTTTCATGAACTGGGACCTATTCTTCCCTCCCAAAGAAAAATCATGATCATTCATCCTCCTTATGACCTCCATTGTTCTCAAGAAGGAATGAAAACTCTTAAACCTTTCTATCTAAATGAATGGAGAGAGCTTTTTTCCTCTGAGAAAATACCTGCAAGGTACCTGAAACCAAGGGTCACAGGATTTTGTCCCCAGAAAGGCAGGGATCTCAGAGCTGCCTGTGGCTTTTATTCTAATTCTGATCTTTGGTTTGTCATGTTCTGTTCCCATTCTTCACCCTTCCTTCTCTTCCTCTTCCATTAGGATTTCTCTTTTCTTGCTGACATTTTTTCTGGAGGTCCATTACATTCAGCAGCCCACTCCACAGAGCCACAGAGCTCCCTCACACATCTCTTTTACACATGGGGTTGGCATCTTAAAAAAAAATCAGCTTTTCATTTGTGATTTCACCCTTTTTCTTGAATATTTTCTTGCCTTCTGTTCTGTAGAAAGATCACCTTTCTGTTGAAATTTTATCTGTAACCTTTTATTTTTTTACACATCATTACCTTACTGGCTTGCTGCACTGTCTAGCACAGTCCACACAGTGGCAAAGCACCAAGCCTCTTCCCACTGTAACTGCTTTTGCCATCTGGTGTGTTCACTGCGTATCATCTTTTCTTTCTGGCCACAGATATTGGACAGCAGAATGATCCTAGCCTAAAAAAGCTTCCCAAAAATTTGTTTTTTGAATCATTAGTCAACTCCAATCTAAGGACTGAGATACAATTTCTGTACATTAACTTTAAAAACAGAATTTAATTTGGTGAAAAAAAAACCCAAACCCAACAGATTTTAATATAAATTTCTATATTTGAGTGTACAATATATACATATATACATCATATACACACATATATATGGAAAAAAGAGTATGTCTGTGTAAGTGTGTTTATATTTGTGTATGCACCTGTGTTTGTAGTAAGGACTTGTAACACTGGTGACCATTGATCTCCATAGAGCACAAAAATATTTAAAATAGCAGTAGGCATTTAAAAGACTTTCAAACAGCAAAACCTGAGGTAATATCACATTTTTCTATTGCATGCATACTAATGATGGAAAGGCATGTGGCATAGATTCTATTATTCTCTCCAGAGGGTAGTAACCCTGGTTTTTAATACTACTAGTTTTCTGAAATGATTCTTCAAGAAGACAGGAGTAAGTCAAGGGCTGAACAAGCCATTGTTCATGAGTCGTTACAGAACGGTACAAAACACAGTGGGTTTGTACCACTTTCAGAACAGCTTCCTCTTCTATTATTACTTTTTAATGGGGAGAGGTAATATTTGGGATCTTGATCATGCTTACATTTGGTGCCCTCTCTCTAACTCTGTTGCATTGCAAATGGTGCTTTGAAAAGCAGCAGCAGATTATAAATTCATTCTTAAATTCCTGAGCCACTACTTAGAGTTAATGGGGATTACATAATTTTATATATATTACATATGTGTATAGAATCATAGAATCATTTGGTTTGGAAAAGACCTTTAAGATCAAGTCCAACCGTTAACCTAGCACTGACAAGTCCACCACTAAACCATGTCCCTAAGCACCACATCTACCTGTCCAGGGTAAATACGTTCAGGGATGGAGACTCAAACATTTCCCTAGCCAGCCTATTCCAATACTTGACAACCCTTTTGGTGAAGAAGTTTTTCCTAATATCCAATCTAAACTTCCCCCGGTGCAGCTTCAGGCTGTTTCCTCTTGTCCTATTGCTTGTTACTTGAGAGAAGAAATCGACACCCACCTTACTACAACCTCCTTTCAGGTAGTTGTAGAGAGCAATATGGTCTCCCTTCAGCCTTCTTTTCTCCAGACTAAACAACCCCAGTTGCCTCAGCCGCTCCTCATAAGGCTTGTTCTCTAGACTCTTCACCAGCTTCGTTGCCCTTCTTTGGACATGCTCCAGCACCTCAATGTCTTTCTTGCAGTGAGGGACCCAAAACTGAACACAGTATTCAAGGTGCGGCCTCACCAGTGCCGAGTACCGGGGGACGTTCACTTCCCTAGTCCTGCTGTCCAAACTATTCCTGATACAAGCCAGAATGCTATTGGCCTTCTTGGCCACCTGGGCATGCTGCCAGCTCATATTCAGCCTTCTGTTGACCAACAGTCCAGGTCCTTTTCTACCAGGCGGCTTTCCAGCCACTCTTCCCGAAGCCTGTAGCGTTGCATGGAGTTGTTGTGACCCAAGTGCAGGACCCAGCACTTAGTCTTGTTGAACCTCACACAATTGGTCTTGGCCCATCGATCCAGCCTGTCCAGATCTCTCTGTAGGGCCTTCCTACCCTCTAGCAGATCAACACTCCCAACCCAACTTGGTGTCATCCGCAAACTTACTGAGGACGCACTCAATCCCCTCGTCCAGATCATTGATAAAGATATTAAACAGAACTGGCCCCAGTACTGAGCCCTGGGGAACACCACTCATGACCGGCCACCAACTGGATTTGACTCCATTCACCACAACTCTTTGGGTCTGGCCATCCAGCCAGTTTTTTACCCAGTGAAGAGTACACCCATCCAAGCCATGAGCAGCCAGTTTCTCCAGGGGAATGCTGTGTATATAGTTATACATATGTGTATATATTTATATCTACATTCAGACAGATATATAAATATATGAAGACATCCTGACATCAGTAACTGAGTGAAAATTTGAAGTCCATCCCAGTTATCACAAAAAAGTTGTACAGTACACACAGCAAATAATTTATATCAAAATGTATCTGTCTGTCATAAGTTGTTTGTCCAAGTAAATGCAAACCATACTTGTAGAAACAAGAAATTGTTTGCTTGGATTACCACTGGTTGCCATGTTTCATGGGACTGAGTTGCAATGCCTTTGTCATCTGTCAAAGACTTGAACCTGACATACAGAAGAACTTCATAAAGGGTAGGCAAGTCAGTTGGGATGTCTTTTTTGCCATGTTCACAGCCTATCCTTTCTTGAGTTTTCCATCCCTGGTTACCTTTGCTGTTGCCAGAGTGTGTAGCAGTGCTGGGAAACCAGGGGGCTGAAGTGGCTGGACAGAAATACAGCTTAGTCCAAAACAAGTATTTGCGTGTGACTGGTTGAATTGAGATCCTGCTGTCCGAGTTGGCTAGATTTGTAGGGACTGTACTGGTAGCTTAGACACTGATTGCAATTTTGAACATCTATATACTCTGAAACTAAGGTTTGTTCCCTATGCAACTCATTTTGACTTCCAGTATAAATCAAGGATTCAATTACTTGCTTTCAGACAAAGAGGAAGTCTAGGAAGTATTTTTTTAATTATTTATATAAACGTTATTTTAATCTTAAGAAACTGCAGAGAACAAACAGTTCCCAGTATTTTCTCTAATATTGTTTTATTATGGAAAATCAGTGACAGATAACCACCTTTCACATTTGCAAAGTGCTTTGAATATGGAAGCAGCATGACAAGTGTTACCCATCATTATTAAAAACTGTATAGTAATTAAAAGAAGAATGATAGCATTGCCCACAAGGTCAAAGTGCTAAATAAATATTTATTTTACACAGTGCAAGTAATTTCACAGAAGCAAAACATTTAGCATAATTACATATACCCAATCAACATCAAAATGAATGAGAGTCTCCTTCTGCTTTCATGTCTGGGTTACTCAAAGGCCTTTTTCAGTCTGTCATAACCTTCCAGTTATTGACCTTATATTCACATTGTGGAGGGTGACTGGGATCCTAAACACACAGCAGTCAAGAGTCTGAGTCACCTTCAAGGGAAACTTTGCTTAACAAGTGCAGGAAATAAATGATGTTACCGAGTGCCTTTATCTTGTCAAGATGCTGATTTAGCACTTATCTTCTACTTCAGACTGCTTAGAAACAGGAAAACAGAAACAGACTCCCTGACCCCCACCCCTAAAGATGCTCCATTTACTAGATCAATTATTACTATGCCTAATTTGCTTAGCCTGCTCTAAAGGAAAGGAGAAATACCTCTCCTTTGCCTTATATGGTAAAGACACATATAAAATCTCATCTGTAGGTCCTTCCTGAGCCCACCATTGCCTTTTCCCAGTAGCTAGCCAATCGGCTTGAAGTGCTTTCCTCCTGTCTTGGTAAAGCTGTTACCTAGGTATCCAAAAAGGCAAGATCTGGGAACTAAAATGGGAGGGAAGTAGAATGAAACCTGAACTTACAGCATGTTGGTTAGGCCATTCAGCTAAGAGGGAAAAAAAAACTAGATATTGTTCAGTTAGATAATAACTGGATAAATAGTACAGAAGTAATTTGGATAATGTCAATCACGTTTCCAGTGGACTCCTAAGTATGGCATAAAGGTCTGCACTCAAAGGTAAATCTGGATGTGAATTCCTAGGTAGACGAGCTCACACTGAGGACAGATGACTTTGGGATTTCTCCTGTTGGTGAACTGATGATTTTTTGGGCTGGTATGAATGGCAAAACAGGAGTCCTAACTCTTCCCTCTTCATCGGGAGCACACACACTTAACCCATAATTATGAATTCCTGTCAACCTTGGCACCTCCATCTCACACTTTGCATCACTGGGTACCACAATGTCTTGGTCCCTTTGGTGAAGGCTTGCCATCAGTCCTCTTCAATTTCCTGATTGTCTTTGACAGACAAACAATTGTGTGCCTAAATTGCTTCATGGATCTCCATCCTTGTCCTATATTGCTACGTTCCTATTTGAGTGAGAACCAAACTTGGAATTCCAGTTTTCTTAACTGAATATCATATCTTGATGACCTGGACTAATTTTCTCTAATTTTAGGAATCTAACTCAAGACCTAGAAGTTAGCTAGAAGTTAGTTAGAATTTACAAAATCAGTTGTATAGGTTTGTCACAAAACCATACAGACAGACAGGAGAGGCAGACATTAATACTTAGGTTGGTTGACAACTAGTCATCAGCAGTTCCAATGAGAAATAGGCTAGATTTGAAAAAATATCTCATTTGAATGGGTGAGTTTTTCACTGCCAGGAAAGTAGTCCCTCTTCAGTTCTAGTATTAGAGAAGAATCCCAACTACTAACCCTTTCTTTCTGTAAGATAAGTTTTGTTCTACCTGTTAGTGTATTATCTTACATTCACATAATCTGTTATTTTAATTGTGCAGCATCCCTTGAGTCTCACCAAGGGCAGGCATTTTATCAATAAAGCAATAATTATAGAAACTTAATGAGGCCAGCCAGGAAACACAAAGAATCCTGATCCACTCATCAGAAAAGCACAGATAATTTAGTACAGCTCAGTCCGTTTCTGGACTGCCATCTGATAACCCCACATTCCATAAATCACCCCATGGCAACCCAGAGACTTCATTCCTAACCGCTGACATCCTGACTTCAATTTCAGAGTTGTCATCTTCAGGGCAAAAGAGATTTCCATCACTCCTTACATCATTCCTTGTCCTTTCCTTGTCCTTCCCTTCCCTTCAAAGCAACACCCTAAGTTTCTGCCACTAGAGCATTCCCACTTTTATCTGAATCCTGCCAGATGTTAAGGACCCTTTTCATTTGAAACACAAAGCCACAGTGATAAACGTACATGCTTGCATCTCTGTATAGCCTGCTTAATGAACAATCTGAGCTCTTAGAGCGTCTCATCTATTACCGTCACTGCAACATTGCATGATAGTAATGCACCAAAATCCCAATATTACAAGGTATGCTTATGAGTAGGGACTCACCTCTGGGGCCAGACAAGGAATCTGTGAGAAATTGAGGTCCTGCACAGCTCACACTAATAATACAGTCTCTGAATCTTAACATGAATCTCACAAAGCATACAGATAAAGCACTGAGTGCAGCAGATGTTGCATTGCTCTATGGCCACCTTAATTTCCTACCTAACAGCCACAGCAATGCCAAAGCACTGGAGCTTTATTAGCAAACAGGTTCAGAATTCAGCCCATCTTCTCACACATCACTTCTCCAGCCAGATGTGGCCTCTTTTTATAGTACACTCTCAGTAGCAATGACCCAGGCCTGATGCCTCTCACTCGTACACAGGACCATGCTTGAGGTTCACCTTAGAGGGGTTTTCTTGCACATACAGGCTCCCTTCACCTCACTGCATGGTAACACAGAGACCTGGAGCTCTTTGTTGTACAATGTATGATGCCTCAAGAGTGAAAGTGAGCATCAGAAAATAGCGGGGCTGAGGAAGGGGTTCAGAGCGCAAGGAGGAATATAAAGGGCACTGCGAAACACCTATGAATGAAGGACGCTGTCGAAACCACTGCAAAGACATCAGCTTCAGCAGCCCTTTGTCACAGGGAGGCAACTTGTAAAAGAGCATGCAAGATCTGTTCTCTTGCTTCTGCCCTTCCTAGGTATCACACCACCACTATTAACGGCAGAGAAGAAAAAAACAATTTAAGCAGCCTTAACACATTTTTTCAGACACCTCTTAATGGCATCTTCAGCAATTACATTTTACTGAAAGCAATAGATAAGCTGACACAGTTTCCAATATGCCCCTTCATTTTCTTTTTCCCTTGTGCTGGCAAGTTTTGACAAGTCACAGCTGTTGGTCGAGGATACTGAAAAGGGAGAAGATAATATGCAAATTTACACAGCCGTATTGAACAGTGAAACGAAGCACATTCCATTTACATTTTAAAACAAAGTATGTTTTTAGGAGCTGGTTACATTTATGTAGGTTTGTTTGTCTGCTTTCTCTGGTCTTGAGCTTTCCTAATACAGTGTATTTTGTTGTGGTTGCTGTTTGGTATTTTCATCCCATGCCTCTTAAGGTATAAAACAATTAAATCTTGACTTCTGGATCTTTGTCCCTAAATACAAAGTATATCTTAGCACGTAAAAATTTCCATTTGGAAATTTACAATTATAATTGTGAGCTCACTGCAGACCTCCAGGGAAGGATTTATACTGAATATGAAATAGCTGTGATGGGTTTTTTTCTAAATAGTCTGAATATGGAAGCACACTTCTGAAATAACGGACTTAAAGAGACATTGTTCCACCAGGTCTCGTATCCCTAGGCCAGAATAACTGCTTCCAAAATCAATATTTTTTTCATATATAATTTTAACATTTTTACTTCATAAATTAAAGAAACACTTTTTAATACCCAGGCTCCCACTAAAAAGGAGGCAAGAGGGTCACTGCCCTAATTACAACTTCATTACATATTTTTGTTGACTTCTGTAGAATAAGCTAGCAAAGAAATCAGTTCATGTCTCTGATCCCAGTTCCGAGAACCAACTCATAACTTTAAAGATACCCATAACAATTACTGACTTCAAAACACTATTCACTCTGGCTGGCTTCTTCAGGAGACCCATGTGGAAACAGGAATAGTGGTAGTCAACCAGTGACTGATGCTTTTCTAAAAGGCAAGATCTGTGCCAAATTTAATTGAATGTATATCACTTATTCTAAAGTTTACTTGAATAACATTTGAGATAGATACTCACCTTTGTCTTTATTTGTCATGGTTACAGCAAATATCTGTTGTTTGCTTAACTGCAATATTTTTGAAGTGTTTTAAATTAAAGTCAATTGTTTATTATGTAATGAGTTAATAAATTTTGAAGTGCCCAGCTATTTTAAATAAATGGACAGATAACTAGCATTAGTGGTTAATAAGTTCAAAGGCATTTGAATTTGCACTATTGAGTGGTCTCAGTCACCTGCTAACATTTCCCAATAAAAAAAGATTTTATACTGCGGTATAGACAAGCATACAAAGATAGATGACATTTTGAATCTGCCACACTTTGGGCATTTATTTTGTTTTGGTTTATTATTGTGTTTTATTTTATTATCTCATTTATGCTTTGTTTCAAAGCTAACAAGTGTAAGCTTTGAAAAAGGGATCAATGCAACCCATGGTATCAAGTGTGATAGCTATCAAGAAACAAAAAATGAAAAAAGTGAGTCAGAGCTGAGAACTCCAACATCCATTTAACTTTGGAAACAATAACTATTTCTTAATAAGGAATGGTATCTTGTGGGAAATGGATTTCTCACAGGACAAAAGGTTGAGATTATAAAGCAAAATCCTAAACACATAAAAGATACATTTTTCCTCCTATATATTTCTATATATAAAAATATATAATTTATATTTCTACCCTTGTAAACCAAGCTAGTTTGTCACTAAACTGAATATAACTGATCTTCTGAACTTCTTAACTACTTTTCGTATGTAAGTTTGTGTTTCTTTTTTACTTAATATTTTACTTCTCTATTTTTCAAAATAATCACTTCTGTTTCTGATAACCTTATCATTTAATATATTTTCCTTCATCAGAAAGCAGACTGTTTATATTACAATTAAGCTGTAATAGAATGCCAGGGACTGGATACTAATGAGGAGAGATACTCTTCATTAGTGGAAGACAAAAATCCTTTTTTTTGTTATATAGGATTAAAATTGGAGCACATTTCCCAAGACACAACCACCAAGGTCTTTCCCATACTTTTTAATATGCACCAAAATATTATTGTTGCAAATCACCACATTATCGCCATGCATGTCCTTTATATCACTTCTCATAGCAGGACAAGGTAACTAACATGTTCTTAGCCCAAGAATAAAAATATTTTAAAAATACTTTTCTGAAGTTGTTCTGATATTTATAAAAATATTTTATGTCTAAAAAAAATGAAAGACGATTCATAGAACTGCCCAGAAGCAGTGTTTTAAAAAAGAAAAAAGAAAAACCCAAACTCAACCAAACCATGGAATTGAGATATCCACGTTCAAATCTTGTTTATTTCTGAAAGACTTTGAAACCACATTAACCAATTCCCCAGCGTGCACTATAATCTTATGTAGTATTCTCAGTATCTCCTTCTGACTTTATTCCATATTCAACTCTATTAAATATTCACTAGATCAAGTACTGCAACACAAATATGCCCTTTGGGTGTACCGTTGGCCAGGATACAGAGTCATTCCTTCTATTGCTGACTTTCTGCCTATCTATCTTATATGTTGGCTTAGCATGCTAACCACTAGGCATAAATGAAGATACTTGGCATACAGTATTTTGGGAATCTAGTTGGATTTTTTTTGGCAAGTGTCTATCTCAGGAATGTCAATATCCTTCAAAAATTTCTAATGGAATTGTTTTCAACATTACCAAAAAATATTGTTTTTCTATTTATCCAGAACTATTCAGTTAATAATAATTCATTATTAAACTAAATTCACGAATCTATCAAATGACATTTTTTTATTGCCTACTAAATCAACCTAAGCCACTGATTTTCCCTTCACTGTTTTCACTTCTGTGCATATGAATTAGCAATTAGTGTTTTTTGGTTACACATTTTAAAAAAAAGTTAGAAATTAAACTGAATGGCTCTAAATGTTAAAAAAAGGTTAAAAAAATAAAATAAATTTGAAGTAGTTTACAGGCAAGCTGGTTAACAGAGAAAATTATGTAATAACATCCCAAAAGGAGATTAAGCTTTTATAGACCAAATCCTTAGATAAATAAATTTCCTCATTCCATCACAAACAGGAAATAAATTCAGCTCATTTTTAGCACACTGCTTATTGTCAACTTGTGGCAGAATAAATGACATTCTATAAACAAGAAATAGCTCAGAGTGTGATAATATATATTAATCTGGAGGCACAGGGTCTTATTTGTTTATTTTTAAAACAAATTGACTATATTAGTTTATCATAGATACATGACCATAGATAATAGAACAGATGAGAAATTCCAATTTTTGCAGTTGGTAACTCTAAGTGAAAAAAATGTAGCATTGAAATGGTTTAATCAGAGTCAAACAATTTATTTGGAAACAGCTGAAGAGTTCCTTATTTGTCTGTAACTCATTTGCCATGTTCCTCTCTGCCAGGTTCTCTTAATGGACTTCAGTTTCCCCTCCTTCTGCATCAATTTCTGACCATGGTTCATGATGGGACATGTGCTCTGCTTGGGAACTCCAACCAAGCAGACACACTGATCCATTAGGTGCTCAAAGTATAATGCTTGGTGAAGACTACCTCTACAGTATAGGCTGAATAGCAGCAAGTTTAACTTTTCAATTATATTTACATTTTTTTAAAAGGGGAAAATCCATAGAAAGCAGATCGTACCTGAAATCATTTTACCTGATTTGTTGTAGTCAAAAGTCAGACAGTGTTCTAGTGGTTTATCTGCGACAAGCCTCTGGCAACAGTGTAAGAGATTTGCAGTCTCCTCTGATAAAGGCAGATGCTGGGCCACACCCTCATTAGTGCGAAGCTAACACAGCACCACACAGGACAGGTCCCAGAGTCAAGTGGTTAATTTAGCTGATAAATCTATCTCAACCAGCTTTATAACAATAGCCTAACTAACTTTGATAATGCAAGTCTCCTGTGCTGCTCTGGAGAAGAGGATTCAGGAGTGACAAGTGAAGTTGGTCCTGGGAAGGGGAAAGGGGGGAAAAGATGTTGTTTTAATGTTTGTCTTTGTTTCTCACTACCCAAATCTACTTTAACTGGCAATAAATTAAATTACTTTTCCCCAAGTTGAGTCTGTTTTACCCATGACAGTAATTGGTAAGTGATCTCCCTGTCTTTATCTCAACCCTCAAACTTTTCCACCCTGTCCACTTAAGGAAGGGGAGTGAGAGAGCAGCCGCATTGGCATTTGGCCTTTAGCCAAGGTTAACCCACCACAGCTCTTCTTCATGATCTGTTTTCTTAAACCTGCTCCATCTGTATATCTAATCTCACTGCTGATGTCAATAACTATTCAGGCATCAGACTGTATGTGAAACCAGGTACAAAAAGTTTTCTTGCTCCTGTGTAGGTGAAAACAAAAAATTAAATAAAACTTCCTGTCCTCTGCTTGATAGATTTTTTATGTGCTTAAATGGTATAGTAGGAAGTAACTAAAAACAGTAAGTTTATTGTTTTACACCATAAAGTCATTTTGGACCACCTGCTGAAAGTTATTTTGGAAACCAACAATTTAAGTAATTTCTAACCTGTGGATGTTACTGTCATGATACACAAAGGTTCTGCTGAAATGTGGATCCTTTTAAAATCCTAACTGCCTCTTGCATTTGGAATGGCTTATTCAGTACTTCAGAGAACTGTAGCATCATACAAATGAGAACTTGGATCTGTATTTTTCAGTTGCAGAGCTAACCAGATTGACTACAACCCAAAAGTTACTTTCATTACCTGTCTCCTGTTGGCACAGATACTTAGTCTGGGAGTGCCAGCCCCATACAAAGACACACAAGAAGTTTCATACTACTTGGTAGTGCTGAAACCAGTCTTGAGCACCATTGAACAAAGGTAAAACGTTAGCATGACCAACGAATTTCTCTTCCTTTAGCAGAGATGATACCTACCCTGTTGAGATGAAGACACAAGTAGGATAGCTTTGAAAAGGCATCCAGACTTGTTGGTAGGATAAACCATGTCTCTCAGAGGCACTGACGTAACATCAAATTGTGTAAAAATAAAGAATATGAACTTTGAAAGCCTCCTATTTACTGCATGCAACACCAACAGGTTAACTAATGTCAACAGAAAGAGAGCCTGAATGTCTGTTGTAAAACTGCCTGGTCTGTCCCTTGGGCTCCAGAGTGCCCCAGCGTGGCCTCAGCAAAGCATAATGGGTGGTTTCTACCATCAAGTCTCTGTGTGAAAATCAAAGATATATCACAGAGACAATCTGAGGACTTCTATGTCCATAAAGGGACCTATCTGTGCAAAGTTGACTGCTGAGACAGCCAAAGGCAAGAAGAAAAGATGAGGTGATTTAGAAAATCACATTGTTCTGAAAAGCACAGCAAACTGGGAAGGACAGGTACGTCTCACTACAGGATTGCCAATTTACAGAACTTTTTGAAATTAAAATGGTTGGGGAAAACAAAAGTAAAAGGAATAAGAGGGTCTCCTTTGGGCTTTTCACCTGCTCATTTAGTCTCAGTTTGTTGGAAAAAACATCAGCTGAAAGTGTACCATTTGAACCCTTGTTTCCTGTCCCAGACTCTTGAGGGTTTAGAACAACTACAGAAACTGAACGTGATTCTGTGTGAGAAAAAAATATTATTGGTTGTGTTTTAATTTTCAGACCAGAGTACAGTACAGTTCTGCCTTATATTTTCTTTCATTTCTGACTTCTTTGTCCTTCATTTTCAGGGTAAACACAGTCACAGTAGCTTAGTTTTGGCAAGAGATGTTGCAGTGGACATTTTAAATGTACAGTTCCCAATTTATTCCATCTTCGGGATAAAGATACCTCCAAGACGCCACTAGGTCAGCCCAGCAGTTTAGCTGAATTTTTAGTAAGGAGGCAGTCTGACGCAATGGGCCTTCATCACAGAGTGCCTGGGCTGGCAGAGTAGCTTGCTTTGCTCCTGAGCTGTGTAAAGGGAGGAAAATATTGTCTTCATTAAAAGGTCCCTTTCCACCCAAATTATGCAAGCATTGATCCAGTGCCACACATTCATATCCTGCGTGACTGGAGATAGTTGGAAGAGCTAGCACCAATTAATCTGCTCTTAAGAAAAGGAAGAAAAATGCAAAAGATTATGAAGAAAAGAGGCATTAGCTAATTAGCACATATGAGTTGGTTTGCTGGAAACAATCTCAAGGAAGTGTAAACCTAAGACTTGTGTAATTATTTGCATACCTCAGTGTCCTTAAAGATCTGCTAGCTGTGTTCAGCTCCCTTGTCCCAGAGGGCAGTTTCCCAGGGGGTCCTATTGACCATCTCCTTGAAGAGCTAGAAGTTTGCTTTCCTAAAATTCAGGGTCCTGATTTTACTCTTCGCCTGACCCATACCCCTCAGGACTGCGAACTCCACCAGTGCGTGATCACTGCAGCACAGGCTGCCTCCATTCTTGACATCACCACTTGCATTGGTGACCATCAGGTCCAGTATCACATCCCCTCTTTTAGGGCTGTCTGTTACCTGGCTTAAGAAGTTATCCTCAATGCATTCCAGCAGTCTCCTGGATTGCCTATAGCTCACTGTGTTACTTTTCCAGCAGATGTTGGGATGGCTGAAGTCGCCGAGCAGGACAAGAGCCTGCAAGGTTGATGCCTCCTGTAGCTGGAGTAAGAAGGCTTCATCAATAGGCTCCCCTTGATCGGGCAGCCTATAGTAGACACCAACCACAAGGTTCCATTTGTTGCCTTGGTCTCTGATTCTTACCCGTAAGCTTTAAACCTGCTTGTGGCTATTCTTCACAAACAGCTCTATGTGAGGGTGCACCTATCTGCAACATCAGTGAGCTACAGAATTTTTCCTCTGACATACCTACCGTGAGATAACACATCCATCTTGTGATGAAATCATGTGTCATACATCAGGGGCACCCTGGTTATTCATACAAGGTTTCAGGTGTCCCTTTTCACTGAAGAAAACAGGATTTTTAAGTATAAAAAATAGGTGGATTATAGGCTTCCAAAAGCATAAAATACATGCACAGTGCTGAATCTTTAGAGAGCGTCATACTACCTGACACACCAGTTAGCTTAATTGATAGGTAAGCATGCATTTTTAATTACCTTATTCCTGTGAATATGAAGCCATGATTTGACCTTTGGATTATATTTACATAATAGTGAACTGTATGATTGCTTTCATTTTCACCACTACGAGTGAAGTCACAACAGTACTGCCAACTACACAAGGTCTGAGACTGGATTCTAAAGTCTCCAGTGAAAACCACTATGTAAGAGTTTATTTGATAGTGGCATTCCAGTTGGCTCAAACGTATATCTGGTATACTTATAAGGGCTTCCCTTAGACCTTTGAAGCACAGATTCATATAAGGTTGAATTTTAAGTTTTTTTCTACCTTAAATGGTGTTTTCCTCTTTTTTTGTTTGTGTTTTGTTGTTATTTGGGGGTTTGTTTGTCTGGGGCGGGGTGTGTGTGTGATTTTTTTTCCCCAAGGATTTTATTATTCTTGCCCTGCTTTCCTGAAAATGTAGTTTATGATGTGAATTTGCCATCTCTCTGCTTGTCAGTTCCATTTGACTTTAGGATTCATTGGCTACTTTCAAGGACATTGAAGAGATGAGTATAAACCACAAAAATACTAAGATATATTTTTTGAAAATGGGTGGCTTAGTAAGGTAGAGATCCTATTGTGGACGCTACTGAGAAAACTGGGGAAACAATTCAGCCCTTATTCATTCTCTTATTGTGTCCATGAGATGAGAGAGCTGCCAGCTAGTCCTGTATAGCCACTAAATATATGGATAGCTCTGAATTGCTCACAGCCTTGCTACCAGTTAGACAGCTGGCAGATCAAAAAGACAAATATAAAGGATGTGGAAGCAATTGACAGACTTCCTCCAGACATCAAAATCTTTGGCTTTTCAGCAAGCGATTCCAGCAACCAGTTGGGATAATGAATTTGTAACACAGTTGAGGAACTCAATTCATTTTGTATGTGACTTTAGTAGAAATATTTCAATCCTTAATAGTCTGGACCAGCTTTGAACTTGCAGAAAATGGCTCCATAAAGGCCCCATCCTCCATGCATTTAAACTCCCATGAATTGTTGTTTTAAAATTTATCGCAATTATCTGGAAGGATATAGAAAACAAAACAATAATGAAGCAAGCATCAAAAAGTCTCATGAGTTTGGAGAATGTTAGATAACTGCCCTTACACTTTTTTTCTTGGTTTTATTGGGATTTGCATGAACTGTGGATTTAATCAGCAGCTAACATCAATGGATCATTTGCACAGGTTCTGTGTCTTACAAGTGGTTTTGCATGCAATCACACATATAATGAGGCAACATAACCAGAAGTCTTCTGAATCTTTCATGTGTTATCATTAAACCGATGTCACATCAAATTTAGTTCCACACATCTGTGGAGTAACTGTGTTCATAACATTTTATGAACAATACACTCCCTTAAACAAGGCATGCAGACTGATGCCAGGTTGCCAACTGATCTTGCATCTGTTTCCTAGGAAATGAAAGTGCGGGAGGAAAAAGTCATGTCTTGCACAGTGCTTTTTATTATTCCTCAGCTTTTCAAAAGCTCTGTTACTTAAGCCATCATTAGATTTCACAGACAAGCTCGGGAGTAAAGCAACTTAGCCTTCCTACATAAAATTTGTTCATTTCACCGCAGACACATCTGTGCACCAAGAAAAGCTCATCAGAGTGACATAAGACTTTGTTCCCTTCTTATTTTCTTCAGTTAAATGAAGGGAAGTTGGTCTTTTTTACTTTTCTTTTTTTTTTTTTTTTTTTAATAAGCAGGAGCGTTAAACATCATCTTTATGCCACAACCAAGATCAGAGTCCTGTTGCAGTAGCCCAGGCCCCCCCCTTGTGCAAGGTAAAGAAACAACAAATAAGAAGGAATAGTCTTTGTCCCAAAACGCAGCAATTTGACAAGATTAAAAATAAGCATCAGGAAAAATAAATCCTCCACGGCTCTCCCAGTTGATTGCTGATGAAATGCAGGCTTAAAAGCTAAGGCAAGAATGTTGTCAAGAACTGGTCATCTATCATTGATACCAGATTTTCAGAAAAGCTCACAAGTTACAACAGGAGTCATATTCTAAGTGTCATAGCTTATTTTTTTAGACAATTGTTACAGGGGCATCTTTCTTTTGAAAGATGAGTCTGGACACGTAGGTCATTTATTCATGGTCCAATACATCTATCCTTAGTACCATGAATATATATGTGCTAAGCTGCTGTTCTGCCTAAGCTAAGTCAATGTGCTTCCCAAACGTGTAGCCTCGCCCAGCTAGAGACCGACATTAATTTATCTGTGGGTATGGTTGCATTTATACTTGGCTAAGACCATGAAAGTCTGATTCCCTAAGTTAGAGTAGCACTTTGTGGGGATTCATCTCCCACAAGTCCACAGGTTCACAATGAATCATAGAATCATAGAATCATAGAATAGTTTGGGTTGGAAGGGACCTTTAAAGGTCATCTAGTTCAACCACTCTGCAATGAGCAGGGACAACTTCATGTCAAATGTCAAATGTCAAATGTCAAAATCTAGACTGAGAAAGCACTCCAAGTTCTTATGATACCTAACGGGAAGCTAATAAACAGAATGAATGCAACTCCATCTGATCTGCAGGTGCTTACATTAATATAGACTGAATCGCATCCCAAACTTCATTGACAATATTGATCAGACTTTCATAGACTACTAAGGGAAAAAAAAAGGCTATGACCATTTTAAATGTAGACACCTACACTGTAGACTCATACATTTAGTCAGGAAGTTCTTACCCTTTATGCCTGAAATTGAATTCAGAGATGATGCTTTATGCATTCAATTACAGGTTACATACATATAATAAAGCCAATTTCATTACTGCAAATTGTCTACAAATACCTGCAACATTAACTTAGCATACTGTTGTGAAGTAACTGCTGTTTCCTAGCCTCTACTATCATCTCTTCAATGAAATAACAAGTGTTCACTGACTTTGACAAGGTTCAAAGAATCATTGTTTAGACAAGAAGACTTCATTAGAGGAACAGGTGACAAGAAACAAAGACCTTACACAGATATTATTAGTTATTATTATTTTTTAAGCATAGTCTGGTATTGGCTCATTATTGTTATTTTTCTGCTGGTCAATATTTAAGTTCAGAACTTGTAAAGACTTGGATTAAATAGATTTTGTGTGTCTGTAGTCGCTTGGCAATCCATGAAGTAGTAAGTGAATATTAGCAAGATTAAAAAGTTGCCTAAAAATATGCGTGCAGGAAATGGCAGAAAATCTCAAAATACCTATTGTAATTGGAAATAAGAGTACAGTTTAAGGCTAACCTATTGGAATTTTATAGGGTTTTTCTTCCAATCAGACTGATGTACTGCTAACCCTGGCAGGGGGGTAGCAAGTTTTGGAAACAAGACTCAGAAAAGCAAAGGATTGACTTCAGCAGTTTATCTGAAAATTCCTTAGAACTTAAAAATTAGGTTCAAATTATGTGAATTTTATATGTTTGCTACACAAACAGTTTTGACCCACATACATACGGGGACCCCCACCAGCTGTATCAGTACAAGGAAGAAAAATGTCACCAGAACAGTGGCAGGATGGATTCAAGTTTCTTTTCCTAGCTCTATATTTTTATTTGTGAGTTTCAAATGTAAATGTGTATTCTCTTATATGTTTTTTCTTCTGGTATTTTCCATAGAGTGTCTTGAAAGTGATTGGAAAGACCTTAATTAATGCTTTTCTGCAAGATGCAGAGATATTATCATATTCTGCCTTGTATTAAGGCAGAACAGAACAGAACAATCTGTTCTCAACATTTTGTTTACCATCATTCAGCACCTGTTGAGAAAGGTAGGAACCTCTCATGAGTTACTGGGAAAGACTCTCCTTGTCTTTGAACCTGGGAGCCAGTCCCCTCTATTCCCCATGGTCCTCCAGAGGCACAGCTTCCTCTGGAGAAGTGCTAAATGTTGATCTGCTTGAGGGTAGCTGAGGGAGTGTTGATCTGCTTGAGAGTAGAAAGTCTCTACAGAGGGATCTGGACAGGCTGGATCAATGGCCTGTTTGAGGCCAATTGTATGAGGTTCAACAAGGGCAAGTACCAGGTCCTGCGCTTGGGTCACAACAACCCCATGCAATGCTACAGGCTTGGGGAAGAGTGGCTGGAGAACTGACTTGGGTCCCTCACTACAAGAAGGACGTTGAGGTGCTGTCCAAAGAAGGCCAATGAAGTTGGTGAGGGGTCTAGAGCACAAGTCTTATGAGGAGTGGCTGAGGCAACTGGGCTTGTTTAGTCTGAAAAAGAGGAGGCTCAGCAGAGACCTTCTCGCTCTCTACAACTACCTGAGAGCAGGCAGTAGTGAGGTGGGTGTCAGTCTGTTCTGGCAAGTAACAAGCGAGGAAATAGCCTCAAGCTGCGCCAGGGGAGGTTTAGATTGGATATTAGGAAAAATTTCTTCACCGAAAGGGTTGTAAAGCATTGGAACAGGCTGCCCAGGGAAGTGCTTGAATCTCCATCCCTGGAGATATTTAAAAGATGTGTAGTTGTGGTTCTGGGGGACATGGTTTAGTGATGGACTTGGCAGTGTGACGTTAACAGTTGGACTTGACCTTAAAGGTCTTTTCCAATCTAAACAATTCTATGATTCTATGATTCCAAATGCATTAGCAGCATTGCTTTCCTTTTAGGCTGAGTGCCTTGGAAGCAGAATTGTCATTAATGTGAAATTGCTTTGGCTAGCACTTAAGCTCAATAGGACAATATTTAAAACATTAACTACAGACTTCCAGCTGAGCTCTTCAGCTCTTCTTTCCTGTCACATTACACAATAAAACTGCTTTACGCTGACTATCTGCCCTTTCTTCTTCTTTCTTAGGCTTATCTCAATAAGGCCTGTCTCAGAGTCACTGAAAGGAAGAAAGAGAAGCTGAATATATCTGACAGCTATTTCCATCAGATAAACTAAAGTTCAAATGAGTGGAACTCTTTTGCCTTTCAAAGGCCTTCAGTCCCCTGACGTTTTCTCATGCAATATAACCCTTTCTGAAAGCCAGGGATTGCTGTCACTTTCTTTGTGCAGTGATGTGGGACTGATCCACCTTGGATTTGCCAACTTTGCTGAAGGATAAACATTTCTGCTGTGGGCAAGGGGAATATGGTGTCACTCAAAGGGAAGCATTTCTTTTCTAATCGCCCATCAAAATAAGTTTTAAGGTTATTTAGAGATATCACTCTCCAGCCCTTTCTAGGCCAGGTTGTTCTCTGTTCTTACAGTGCCAAATAAATGGCCACACAAAAGGTTTTCTATTTGACAGGATTCACCTCAATGATCTTTCAGATTAAGGTGAATATATTGATTAGAGTTGGTTTGGGATAAAAACTACCCTTCAATAGAAACATTTTCTAGGCTATTCAGCTAGCAAGAAAGCATACAGAACAAGGCAATGCAGTATTTTCATCAATAATTGGCTTGGCTGTTGCAGACAGGGAAGGTCTTTGAACTGACCTTCAGGAGGTCAATGATGTCTCAGACGAAGACATGCATCCTGGATATGTTCAAACCTCTCCCTTTCCTTGGAGAGGAAGTTTTCTGTGCACATTTAAATTGACCATCAGGATCCTTTAGCCTAGCTTCTCTGTTTCTGTTGTTTAGGAAGGGATGGCCCAGAGTCTCTTGCTGTTAAACTCCATTAAAACAGAGCGTTGCCCTTGTTAAAGATTAATTGTACTTTGAGTCTGATGCAATCCCAAGAACAAAAGTTATAGTTTTGTTAAATGACTCTGGCTGCTAAAGTGAATAGTTATAAACTTTATTAGTGTGATTATGACCTATTAAAGTCACATTAACTTTTTAATGTGCCAGGGGTTGCTACTGTAATGTCTGTTAGATTAAGCTGAAGGCTCATTCACTGCTCTTTATGCTTCACCAATAGATTTTTACAAAACAATTTATATCTGCTCTGTAATTAGTGAACTCCATAATGGAGGCACTATCAATATTGCCAATAGGCAAGGGTATAATCCTACTGCCTCCTATTTTACCGGCTTCTCTACCAGTCCTAAAAGATCTTGTCTTCCTTTTGTTTTTTGATTTGTAGCTCAAGATCTGGGATGTCAGTTTGGGATATGATGAAGGCTGCTCAGCAGGCTGACTTACTGAGTAAAGAGGCAAACCTTTCAAAAGATCAAAGCTTAAGTCCTGGTACAGGATAGGCTCAGAATCAGAAAATTCTACACTGTTCATACATTTGCTTCATGGTTCAGTGATAATACTGTATTCAGGAGCAAACCTGCACATAGGTGGTGAAACCTCTTTGAAAAGTTTATGATTATTAGAGAGAGGCATTTAGCTCTAGTTACAGTAGAGTCTCATCCACTGTGAACAGGTAGTCCCTTATACAACCTGCAAATTACCACAAAGACTGTCTCTTTCTCCCACTGATACGATCACAACACATCATTGATTTTTCACTAGATTCAGGACTCGACTTTCTAATAGAAGGAGCCTCAAAGCCATCTTCTGGACACCTATTTACCAGCTCTTACCAGGACACGCCTGACCATTTTACAAGTATTAGTGTTGCTCTTAATTTTAAAAGTAAATAATAGAATGATTTTGAACATGTGAAAGTTATCTGAATAGAACTGTTCAGAATCTTAAGTGTTTAAGTACCGTACCTAGTTGAATCATGGCTATCAGTAGAAGCCCTCATTTATTTTTCATCAGACATTTTTAATTATAAATTGCCAGTGTGATAAGTAAAACAGTTCACATGAAATGGCCATTTTAAGTGTTCCCCCTATATCAGCCTAAGGACAATTTTAGAATGGCTGAAATGTATTTTTTTAAATTAAAACTTCTGTTCTTCAGCTTGACTTTTTTAAACTTCAAATTTATTTTGCTAGTAGAAAAAAGTTAAACACAAAATGAAATTCTGTGAAATGATAAGTATTGAATGATAAGATTCCAATCCAAAGCTTCTGTTTTTTAGATTTTAGACAGCAATGTATTTTTTTGCCTCAGTATGTGTAGGATTTTTTATTTGTATTTTAGCCAAGCAATTTTCATAGGTCACAAAGTTATTTCCACAGTCTTTTTCATACACCTTCAAGACGTATGTCCTTTTTACAAGCATGGATTTGACAGATTTCGTCAGTGGAGACAAAGTTAGTTTCCTCTGAAAGTAAATAAAAAATGCTGGCCAGCTTGAAAGCTGACTTGTTCTACATTAGGAAACAATGTTATTATTTATGGGCTTCTGCAATTTCATGAAATAGCAGTGATATTTTAAAATCTATCTATATCTATTAAACTTTTTTTTTTTTTTCCTGAAAGATGTTAGCAGGGAATGGATTAATTTTTAACCAGGTCAAATATATCAGTGCATGGTAGCCTTATTCTAAGAAATTAATTTGTCTCTACAGCTGGAAAATGGAGGAGAATTTATTCATAAATTTTACCAAAAAATTGTGACTTTTTATAAAAGTTTTTAACCAAGACCAAAACGATACAAGTTTAAGACTTGCACTACCCCATTTGATTAAAACCAAAGCAAAACAAATTTTATTTTTTTTTCTCTAAAAACTGATACAATTTTCTTGTAAGAACTATATTCCATAATTCAATGATCAAAAAATCATTTATGGTGAGTGCATTCATTATTTTTGATCTTTTCTTATTTTTAAATTGAAGTAAAATAAGGTGGTTGAAACCAAAATAAAGTCTCTTATTTATGGTCCCTGTCAGATTTAGCTACAGTAACTGAAGAGGTCACCTTCCAAGGTATCTGCCAAGCCATTCCAACTGTGCTTGCCGTCCCAGAACAGTAAATGTGTAGAGACCAGGTGTATGGATTAAAACTTGCAAACTCAGAAAAAACAGAAATGTTCTGACTTTTGTTTACATTATTTTTTGGTGGAAAGGACAACCACAAGTGCAAGAGATTTCATTTTATTTCCTTTCATTTCATTCTTCTTTGTCTTCCTCTTCTTCATTTTATTTCTCTTCTTCTTCTTCAAGGAAATCTCAGATCCCATTAAAAAACAGATTTAGCTACGTAGAAAAATGCAGAATGTTCATTCTGGCAAATTGCACTATTTCTCTGCTGTTCAGCTATGTTAGCTGCTGTTAGATTTCATTGTCCCACATCAGATCCTGCTACAGAATTACAGAAATAAGTTAAATATAATGAAAGAACCAATTAGCATTTCAATTTTTGCATAGCTGCTTTTATTGACCTTTCTTGGTTTTAATATGATAGGATCAGGAATCAACTCTTTTCTGATTCAACTGGATGAGTTTTGTGATTTCCAAGCAATCATATAAGGTTTATGGGGGAAAGGACCAATTGTACTTCTATGTATATATATTGAAATCAGGAAGCCAGTTACAAATCTGTTGGCCTGGTTCGGGGTGCCCAGTAGGATCTTCTTCTGAGTAACAGTTTTAAATAAATTTAAAAAAAAAGGAGAGGAAGAAAATAAACATAAGTGTTAGCATATGTAAGCAGGTTATTAAAAATCAAAGGACTAACTATTAAAACAATGAATGAAAGAGATCTGGAGAAATATCAATTTGAGGTAAAAATATGTAGACCAATCAACCAACCAAACAAAAATGTATTTCTTGAAAAAGTTGTGTAACTTAAAAATAACCAAACCAAACCAAAACCAAAACCAAACCAAACAAGCAAGCAAAAAATAAAAACTCTGAAGCACCCAGAGCATGAACATGCTTACGTCTTTACCTGTACCTTGAAATCTTACCCTTTGGCAATAACCATGCAGTTTTATTTCCTATCACATTTTCTCCCACTGGTACGACTTTGGGTCATGCATTAAGGATGCTCTGAATAAAGTCATATTCTGCAGCAGGAAAGAGGAGCCTTGCAATGCACGCTTCTAGGTGGAAGCCTTGTGCTGTTGCATTGCCTAGAATATCTGAGGGATGCAGGTATCAAGTTACTGCACCTTAGGGTGCCCACCCTGATTCTGTTGTGCTCCATCCCAATCGTCTGATCCAGCAGTAAACCGTTACGGTGCTCACTGCTTCTTTCTAAGCCATGCCTAGATGGACTCTACAGGCCAACAAATACATCATACCTTATTGCGCAGGAAGTTTCTCCATAACAAGGAGGCACCGTGTTTTCATAAAGAGAAGGATTAAAGGAAGAAAAGGAGATTTATACTGCTGAAGGCAATAGAAAGTCCTAATGAGAGAACTGAAACAAATTTTTTTACTTAGCATATCTTGAATTTTATTAAGTATGTGATGAGCAGAAATAGCAGACAAGTATGCTGTAACCAGGTCAACTGCTTCATCAACTGAGGCGGCAGCAGCTTTTTATGCACAATCAGAGTGTATATTTTGGGTTTGAATTTCAACATTTCATAGGTGTGCAGGGCTTTTTTTTTTGTCTGTCTTCTATTGAAGATAATGTAGTTTGCTTCTCTTAAGATTCAGACCTCAGTAAAAGGAACTGTTCCTATCTATGGTTTTTATCAGAATTATTGTAATCATTATTCATTATGATTGGAAAATAAATGAATAAATAAGTAAGGCTCATGTCCTCTTAAATAACCTTATTTATCTTTTTTCTTTTTTTCCTTTATCAGTTCTTACAGAATGGCATAGAGAATTTTTAAAGCTTCAGTGCTTAGATATAGTTCAATAAAACCCCATTTTTTATGCTGAGATTTTTTAAAAATAATTTTAATTGTTTTCTTCTGTTTCAGTTCCTCCTCAGCATTCTGTAGGTGTGAGGTAGGCACTGTTGGGTTTTTTTCCTTTTGAACTCCTACATCCCTCCTTCAAAATTTATTTCTGTTTGCTGCCTTGAATATTTAAGAAGAAGTTGGTATTTTCCATTCCTAAAGCATACCTCTGGCTGGTTCAGAGACAAATCTGTGATGGGAAATAGGTTCCATAATGTGCATGGCCGTTTTCAGCAGACTGGACTGTTGCTGAACCTAGGACAAGAGAGCAAGGAGATCAAGACAGGAAACAGCAGAGACATGCTGAAATTAGTCTGGGAAAAGACAGCCTAATGCAATAGCATGGGCCTTCCTGATAACACATTAGAGGGCTGTTACACTAATCTTTCTCTCATTAGTTCATTCTCTGTGGTTTGACACTCGCAACTTAAGGCTTCATGAGTTAAACAGGCTAAGCAATGGTGGAGTCCTGCCATGTACAGTTATTTCCCTCTGCATGGAGCAATTAGAAAACACTAATAAGCATCCCATGAGGATCCCCTAAAGAGCTTCACTGCTGAATGTCATATGAACTGCAGCAAAGAACAGTGGGAAATAATGCTTGGAAATGTTTATAAACTTGGTCATGCCTTGCTGCCAGTTTAACCTATAACTGCAGTGCAGTAAGCGCTGCCAGCTTCTGATTTCCCTGAAGAAGCAAGACCCAGCATAAATCTGGATAAAAAAGAAAGCTTCAACAAACTATTAAGCCTCATCCTACTTGTGGCAGTAACAATAAAGGAAAGGGAATTGCAATCGGGGATTTAGACTGTAATCTATTCAATTTTGTGCACGTTAGTAAAATTAAGGCTGAGATCCAAGTCTTGTAACCTGAGAGGTATGAAAAACTGAAGTTGATGGGCAGTTGGCTGAGGATAGGGCAGCGTGGGATCGGTGAGCAATGGAAGAAAAGGAAAAATGGAGGTTAATTACACTGCCTGACTTTAGACTTCTAGTTTGAGTCCTAAGTAAAGAACCTCTCAGGGGTGATTCAGAGCTTACTTTTCTACACTGGCTGTATTAAAAGCTTAGCATCCAAACTTAGATACAAAAACTATCTGCATAAAATAAGAATACCTTCCTTCATGCTGTTCTGTTTCTATGATTAGAATAACTGCAACTGAAATAACCATAAAGCTTTTTCTTCAATCATATATGTCTAAGGTGCAATTACCCTCTTTTTTTTTTTTTAACTGATGGACTCTGACTAAAAGATATTTGCATTTCTGCAAAGCAGATTTCTTTGAGGTACTATATATGCATAGATAAAAAAATATGCTTTGCATCTCTCTGCATAAATCTCGATATTTATGTTGAATAGCACTCTCTCACCACAAAACACTAAAGCGTCATTAGCATGGAGATAATGTGTATTGCAAAATAATTTTAAGACAAATTTTACTCACCTGTCAGTTTTTAAAAAGCTAACATTGCTTTGGTTAAAGAATATATAAAAGGATAAACAATAGCTTATGACTGTGATTTGTGCAGTGAAAAAGAGCTATAAAATGTAACAAATTCTTTGTAAGTACCTAGGACGTAACAAAGAGTAAAACGAGTCGAGATTTGTCATGAAGAAAGCATGTCAAACCAACTTTTTTCTTTTTCTTCTTCTATAAAACTCTTTGCGGATTGAGCAGAAGCTGGAAACATATTTTGACTTTAGTAAGACTTCTGACACAGACTTAGAGGTTATTTTCCCAAATAAGCCTGAGAAATCTAGACTAGATGAAACTACCACAGAGTAGGTGCAAAGACAATTAGAAAGCTGTACTCAGGAATTATTTGTCAGTGGTTCATAGTCAAAACAGAAGGAAGTGCTGGGCAGGATCCAACAGGCATCTGCCTTCATTTTGGAGCTATTCAATACTTTTGTTAATGACCCAGATGATGGAACGGAAAGTGTACTTATTAAATCTGCAGGTGACAACAAGCTTCAAGAAGTTCAAGAACAAGACTGGAATTCAAAATTATGCTGAGACACAGGAGATACAGTTGGAAAAAATATGATGCAATTCATTAGGGACTCATGCAAAGTATAACACTTCATAAGCATAATCAGCTGTAAAAATTCAGAATGGAGACCAGCTGCTTGAGCAGCCGTTATACAGAAAAGTATTTAGAAGTTATAGTGGGTCACAAGTGAACACTGTCATCCTTCTCCAACCTCCTCCTTCCATCGTGACTGTAAACCCAGTAGTATAACCTTCAAAACCATATGCCATTATCCTTGCAATTTATTCAGCACTGGGGAGGCCTCTGCTAGAACAACATATCCAAGAGAGCTATGGACAAAAGCCAGAAGACAGGTGTGAGAGTGATCACATATCTGAAAAGCATGATATTTTAGGAAAGATTGAAAAAAAATTAAACCATTCAGCCAAAAGAGGAAACGACTGGAAGCATAACTGGTACTAGTCTTCAAGTAGGTAATGTGCTGCTGAAAACAGGAGAGAAATATCCGTGGAGGACAAGATAAGAAATACTATCCTAAATTTTATAAAAATTGAGGCTAGTTTTCAGGACAAAACTTCTAGAAACAATGGAATGGGTTTCACAGAGTCATAGAAATATTGGTTTGAAAGAGTCTCTGCAGGTCATTTGTCTAGCCTTCTGCTGAATGATGGACTGTTGCCACCATTAACTTTCCTGGAGGAGGTGTGGAGTCTTTATAACATAAGGAGCTTTAGATGAGAAAGAATGACAAAGATGTACTTAGCCAAGGAATAGACATCTCGGTATTTCAGTTAGCTAAAATTGTGTAATAAACTGGAAGGTTAGCAGTGAAACATATGAGATCAGTAGTCCTTTCTGGATAGAATTAATGCCATAATGAACTCTCTTATGAAGGGGAAGATTTGAACGGTTATTCATTCATGCAAAGTTTAGGGGCCTCCATAGGCACAAGGTACACGAAAAACACCATTGATGAACTCTACACACAGAGGTAAAAATGAGTATACTTGTGAATTACTGGTTCAAAGCTCCTAAGAAAGGCCACAGGTATAACTGGACTGGAAAATGTAATTCCAGGGAGATTTTGTGACTTCTATTTTTAACATAAAAAGAAGAGACATTTAGATGTAAAATCAGTAACAAGCTCCATAAGTGGAGGCATTGGAAATACCCTACTTCTCCCAAGCTTTGTCTGGAACTATTCTCTGTACTTCCTGAATCAGAATAGTTGAGGTTGGAAGATGCCACTGGAAATTGTATAGTCTAAACCCGTGCTCAAAGTAGAGTCAGCTGTAACAGGTTGCTCAGGGCTGCATTCCATCTGGTTTTGAATACTCCAAGGGCAGAGACTCCATAAGCTCTCTGGGTAACTTGTGCCATTGTTTGACCGTCCTCACAGAAATCTGTATCTTCCCTTGGGATCTCAGTCAAGGTCTCTGATGTACCAGTATAGTTGCTCCAGTGGATGCCAGGGACCGTGCTCCATTGCATACCACCATCATTGCTGAGTGCACAAAGAGTGATCACACCAGACTTTCTGGCCTTTTCTGTTCCCCCTTCTGTACCAACTGCTGCACCTGAGATCTGTACTCAGGTCAGCAGCTATACAGGCCTCTTCTTAGCACTTGTTGAAAAGGTGTTTGACACACTTTAACCAAGAAGCAGTTGTGGAAAAAAAGTTCAAAGCACTCTCAGATCAATAATAGTTGTCAGAGATCTTTAGAAGTTACTAGAGCTTACTGGAAATTAGGTCCTCCTGTACGTATCTTTTCCCAGCCTCAGCTGGCACCCTGGACTTCAGAGCTCCCAGGAGATCTCTGACAACCCCAGAAGTTCTCAGGAGATCTCAAAGCAAAACACAGAAATTGCTACGCAAGCTGTTGTGTCTGCCAGCTGCCCCTGCTAACTGCTTAGAAAGGGAAATGTTAAATTTCACAGTAAATGTTAATTTTGAGAACTTACTTTTAAAGGAGCCTTCTTTGGGCTTTAAAAGTCACATTTAACTTGCTTTTTTATTATTATTTTTTTATTTTGTAGCTGCTGCTGTTTTTTATTTGGAAGTCTTGGTAACCTAGTACCTTCAGCAGGTTGGGGAATCTGTTTACTACTTGATTACTTTCAGGTGTTTGGTAAGACCAGCCATAGCTTTGTGGTTTGAGTAAAGTCCAGAACCAGCTCTTTCACTACTGGAAAACAAAAAAAATTCTGTGAGCAAAAGTGGTTTTCACAACTACCAGAATCTTTTGCTAAAAACCATTATGTTAGACCCCATTCCTGCTAAATCATCTGTACGGGCATTGTCTGCTCAGAATATCATTCTTATGAAAGGAAATCACACTTGGACATTTTGCATCAGAGTGAAAAAGAAGTGAATATTCTGTGTTTTATCCTGTAACAGTTTTTACATGCAATAGTATTGTTGGAAGAGCAAATTAGGTCTCCAGGGGGTCTTAATCACTAGGCTACAGACTTATGCTCCCACTTGTGCTCTGCCGGGTTTCATGAATCTCAAATTATTTTCCTATCTAGTAAATTACTTTCCTCAGGAGGGAGTAAAGAATGACAAATATGCACAAATTCCCTCATTTTCCCACTCTAGTCTGCATCTAGACAGTTAAAGTAGCTTACTCGGAAAATAAGAGAAGTAGGACTGAATCTCTACAGGTAGAGGTGGATATTAACCTGCACTCTCACACTTCATGGGAGAGTCATTACGGAAGAAAAGCTCAAGGCAGAGAGAAGAAATCAATGACATCCCAAACTTTTGCCTTGAGTGAGGCTTTCTGCGGGAATCTTTAATGGACCACATTCCTCCAGGAAGGATCCTGATGAAGCAGAATGAGATGGGTATCAAATATCACAGCACTACCAAAAGAGAAATATTCTGTGGCATTGAAGAGGAACTTAAAGCAGCTAGAGAAATTTTGGGTAAATGAGTAAATAAAATTCCTGTGGCATTTAGATGTTTCTGGATCTAGAGTAAAACCTCTTGAAGTAAAGTTCAACTACACATTGTGTGAAGAATCACAGCCTCTTGCTTGCTTTGAATCTGATGATCGCTACTTTAGGTGATTTGTAGGTTTCGTGCTGAGAAGAGGGAGAGAATAAACATTCCCTATTCATCCTTCCCCAGACCACCCATGAATTTGCAGACCTATGGTACTCCCACAGTACCTATCCACCTGTCATCAAAGCCAGGCACAGCTTTGTGTGTGAGTACTGCAGGTTTTAGACACAGAGGCTCAGATTCATTTCACTGAAATCTTGTTACCCAACAAGACTAAATTAGTGCTATAATTAGTGTACACTTTCTCTGTAGTCAATGCAGTGAACAAGACTTTACAGAAGTCAGCTTAGATCTCCTGTGGTCTGAATGCCTTTCTGAGATTTCATCATCCTTCTTCCTCTGATGATGGGATGAACCTTGGCCAGAGAAGCAGAGAAATTTGTCCTTGTGTGTCCTGGATATATGTGGTGGTCTCCAGCACTCAGTACCTACCCCACTGTCAATCACATGGCATTCAAAGGCTCAGGAAATTTTAAAGATTGTTAAAGTGTTTGTTTTTACATTCAGTGCTGAGAATGATTCTTTCTAAACTCAAACAGATGTGAAACGCTATCTGATTAATTTGAAGAGGCAACTAATTTGTCTACTAATCAAACCTAATATCCTGATATTTTTGTGTATGTAGTTTAACTTTGCTCAGAAGAAAGCAAACCATTTCTATTGATTTTGTCCACTTCTTCATTTCTAGAAACTTTGACTGCTTTTTAGGTCATAACTCATAATGTAGTTTTATCAACCTGTCCTCCAATTAACAAAATTTATTCTAATAAGTAAGTATCCTTTTTTTAGCACAGTGGATGATTTTATAGTTATTGGCACTTGTAAAAAAGAAAAAAAACAAACCCCAAAACATTTTAACTGGTAAGACTACACATTCATATGATTGCTATTAATTAAGAACAATAATTGCAATCCTTGATCAGCTCAGTTTGGCAAGATATTTCTTTAGAAGCCAGTATAAATGCTTCAGTGAAATAGGATACCAGAGCACTGCACAGGAAGTCCAGCAAATCTGGACTAACCCTATCCTGCCAGTAGAAAGACTGTCCCTTATTGCATCTTTCATATTTCCAAGATACACCTCAGGGACTGTAAACTAAACATGAAGTCCTAAGTTATATGTGATAGTACAGGGGACTCTAGCTAAATAAATAACTTTTTAACTTTGAATGCTGGCATGATGAACTGGTGACCTTGCTACTTTAGGGCCCAAACTCACAAGCCTTCATCATGTAAGTCTTCCTTATGAGAAGTTAGTTCTACTCCATTCATATCCTCTAATGAGCACATCAGCTTAGACTTTCCAAGAATTATTGAGAGAAACAGGTACTTTCTGCAAAATAGCAATGGATTTTTTCTGGAGGATCAGCAAGAACATGCAAGTAAGGCTGTGCACTGCTTTGAGGAATTGACCCCCAATGCAAATCAAACACAAGGAAAAAATGACACCAATAACTGAACATCAGTAATTTGAACAGGCAACACTAAGGAAATCTAAGCTAAAATTGTCACAACAATTATATTTATGCTACATTACCCATTGTGACAACACAAAAATTGCAGTAGTTTTGACAAACTAAAATCACTATGCCCATATTGTGTCAATTATGTCACTACTTTTCTTGTTATTGTTTTTTTGGATTACAAAAAATACAGAATTAAAACTTTTCAATTTTCTTATATGGATGAATTTGATTGAAGAATACTAATGTTAAATTAACATTAAAAATGTACTCTTCAAGAGGGGAGGACTCTCCTGTTGTTCTGTGGAGACACAGCAGCTACAGTAGTGGGGACGTGGCCTGTAATCCAGACTCTGAACTACTAATGAAGCAGATAAAGTAAAAGACAAATGACAACCCATTCCTTCAGGATTTGCCAACTGAACAGTTCTTCGAACACATGATAATCAATTTCCATGTAATGTATGTTCACTGCCCACTGTAATGTTGAATTCTCATTCATTTAGGAGCAAATATTTTTGAAAGGATTTGAAGCAGAAGGTGCAATTTGTCAGTGAATACAGATAACATGGTGCAATTGATTCCTTTAGGAGATGTGAGTCTACGGCTGAAACTGAAGTCTAGACAACAGCTACATCACTGGCATTTTAGAAGTATTGTATTACGGCCTCAGCTGGCATAAAATGGTATGCACAGTGGAGCTAGAGTGATTTACACCTGCAGAAAATCTGGCTAGCTTTAAAGATTTGTTTATGAAGGTAAAAAACAAAAATCACTTTTCCATCTGTTTTCCTTTTTTTCTTTACTTATTTTTTATGATCTGTCAAAAGCCAAGGAAGAAAAGTGAGAGCAAACTGCTGTGACTGAAACAAAGCCTGGGATAGCAAACAATTACTAGAAAACAGCATAAGCAAATTAAAATGGAAAGGAAATGCCACAGACTACTACTGTGCTGCATTCTTTGGAGAATCAACTTGAGATGGATTAGCGCAAATGCGCCTTGATCCATCATTATGTTCTCCAGTTCAGCAAGCGCAAACTGATACTTTGGAATGGAGGTAGTGTGAAGTAAATGCTGTAATTTGTGACTGTGTGACAGCAAATGAAACTCGGCAAGTGGGCCAAGCTATCTGAAGCAAAACAATAATAGCTTGGTGAGCATATTAGGCAACCCCGGAGGAGAGGAGATGAAAGATTCAGGTAATAAGGAGAATGTATGTATTTTAGATGTTAGGCAACCCTATTCTCAAGGCATTACAAGCATCGAGAATATCTGAAAAGTGCATCTGGGTTGGGCAGAAACATATTCACCCTTGGTAAACACATTTCCCAATAATACCTTGGTGAGAAGAAAAAAAAAAAAAAAAAGAAAAAGAAAAAGAAAAAGAAAAAGAAAAAGAGAAAAGGATTATCACCCTGACTAGTAGATCCTTTTCAGATGACATCTGGCTAGAGGTAAATTGTATTATGAGACCTTTGTCTAGTTTTTATGATTTATGTATTCAGTTTCATCAGATCTATGATATGGTGTTTATTGGGTACTACACACTCTGAGAATTTATGTTGCATAACTAAACATCATGTCTGTATATCTTTTCTCAGTAATCTCTGATAATACCCAAATGAGCTTTTTATTTTAAACATCTGGACAGCCGTATGGTTCGTGAGAATTAAGGTGCTAAGTGAAGAAAACAGCACAACCATAAAACCTTTCGAATAAACAAAGCTTTCTTTGGAACATTAACTTCTTTACAGAGAAATCTTCTCTGTTCCTAAAACTGCACTTAGTACTTTATGTCTTAATCTCAAGGTAACACTCTTCTCTTACAAATAATCTCAAGGCATTTAATGGTACCATTACTGTAGAAAACTGAGATATTTGCATAAAAGGCACATCACCAAAAGAGATACACAAAAAAGCTCTATTTTTTTTTCTTCTATCTTTTGTCTTTGTTTCATACTGAAAGCAGGAAAATACTGTTCAGCGGGGTGTTCTCTGCTACTCAGTAATAACACTGTCAGCATTGTCATAAAAATGGCTAAAGGTGTAATTTAGGGAAATTTGTCTGCATGCTAATAATTGAGTTTCTATTTGTTGACATTGAAATCCAAAAGAGAGGGAGAGAGAATGCAATTTATGCAGTTCTTTGGTGGAGTCTGTCTTTATGTGTGTACATGTCTATGTCAGTGCATGTCTGCATGTGTATAGCTCAAAAACTTATGTAAAACTATTCTCCCATGCGTAAATAACAAAAAAATGCCGAGAATCACTATTCATAAGTCATATAAAGAAATAAAAATCATTGCATATTACTTTCTTTTCGAACTTTTTAAAGAGTTGCCAATATACTCCTATTTTATATTTTATAAATATAAACTTATATTTTTGTATATATACACATATGAGACAACCTCCTTCAGTAATATGAGAAATCAAAACATGTAGAACTGGATATTTTGGTAGCCTTCCTTTTTTGCAATGCACTTTTCTTCATGAATGATTCTATTTCTATTTTAAAATAATGTTGTTTGATTTTACTGAGGAATTAATTCCAATCTTAACTGAAGCTTGAGTATCACAACCTGTATTCCTGTATTGACTCATTCTAATGCATTTAAGTCTATTAAGTGCAGTGGAACAGGATGGATAAGTAAAGTTTCTTTGGGTAAACGTGATTGTCAAGACTAAACCCTGAATGGAAAAGAATTAGCTAGGTCACACTTGACCTGTATTGCATCATCTGTTGTGAGGGGACTTCCTCTGCATTTCTTTAGAGGCAATTAGAAAATTCTTGTGCAGATGTAGAGATTTTTCCTGATTATTCATTCTTTCCATTCTTAATACTGACTGTTTGGTTGTACAGGTATACCTAGGCTGAAAAATTAGATTAGATATACATAAGGGATTTATGCAAAAGTCCGTGTTTAGAGTTCTCTAGCTCTGTTGAATCTTGATGATCTTCTTCAAGCAGGTTGTCTAGTTTTTGGTTGGATTTTATTTTGTTTTTAGCAAGAATAATTTTGGAAATTTTAAAGCATTATTTTACTGGAGGATAAGCTAAATGGTCTTGGCAAGACTGATCTAGTGTGATTCTGAAAAGCAGCGATTTTCACAGAATTTGATCAGTACTGAGCCATAGCTTAGAAATGGAAGAAACTGCACAGTGGCAAATCCTAGTTCCCCTGTGTACCATTGAACTTGCCTGCATATATGGGAGTTGCTGAATAGTGCCGATACCTTTGGAGTGATCTCATGCTACTAATTATCATTGCTTTTGTGAACAAGCCAGTGACAGTCCAGTGGATGGCCACAAAGACGATCAAGGGCCTACAACACATAGCATATACAGACAGGCTGAAGGAAATGGAATTATTCAGCCTAGAGAAGAGAAGGGTAAAGGTGGCTGTAAGGGCTCCCATCATTACATAAAAGAAGCTTTTAAAGAAGACAGATCCAAGCTCTTCTTAGAGGTATGAGGGAGGAGTAGAGGCAGGGGTCACAAACTTCAGGAAAGGAAATTCTGATTGGAAATGAGGAAATCATTTGCCCCCAGGAAAATTATGAAGTATGGGAAAGGGTTGCCCTGAAAGTCTGTGGTATCTCCATCTTTGGAGATTTTTGGAACCATACTGGACAAGATTGTCTGTAACTTGACTTAACTTTGGAGTTAGCCTTGCTTTGATGGAGGAGTTGAGCTAGAAACCTCCAGAGGTTCCTTCCAATCTACCTTTTAGTATTTTTTACTTAAGTGAAGAACATAAGTGCAGAGTCTAGTCACTCCAGGCTCCTTTTAGAGTCAAAGGAAAGAAAACCCTTCTGGAGGAATCAGTCCTTCACTGGTTACAGAAGGTGCCAAGGTCAGCACATCTTCTAACTCAAATTCTATTACTAGATATTCAAAGCTTTGTTGAAACAAGATGTCAGTCTGCTGGTCTGGACAAATATTGATTATAAGCCTTGGAGGGAACCATAGGTAAAGACTCAATCCTAAATGAGGAGGGCATGTTTTGCCACCCTGCTCATCTTCTGTGCAGCTCTTTTGCTTTGTTGCCCAGCTACTGAGAGAAGAGGGAAAGGTGTGACTAGACGGAGAAGAAGAAAACAAAGCAGCTGGACACACAGTGCCAGCGGTGCACTCTACTGACATGCAGTGTGTGACCCAATTTGAGCCCTGCTGGTAATGAAGTAAATGCAAAGCAGCATTAGCAAGTAGCCCAAACCCAATCCTTAAGGCAAAAGCTCTTTTTTTCTCAAGCTCACTCTCCATGTTTGCTTCTACAAATGCAAGAGGAGTATTTGTCCAGAGATTAAAAACTGTTCTAATGTGTAGGGATTGACAGACAATAAGTTTCTTTGTGTTTGAGGTTTTGAGACTGTCTCATTCCAAGTATTTATTAATGAAAAGGGGAGGAAAATGAACTGTCTGGATTGTTGATATTTATATAGGTAATATAAATTTTTTTCTGAGAAAGGGAGAGAAGCTCTTCAAGCTTCAATTTTACTCAGCTTCTTACAGCAATCCAAATCTCTAGTCTGAAGACAGTTCATCCTTTTGTGAAAAACTTGTGCTGAAAACCTCCTTCTAGGTTGTAAGGGTTAAGTATTTGCTAAGTGGTGCCAAGGAAGGCAAGAGACTACATGTCTATGTACACGTTTTCAGGCCTGACCTTTAAATCCTGAGTACAGCCTTTTGTGTTTTCCCCAAGGAAGTGGTTAAGGCCATAACAAGCAAAAGAAATCCAGATGCATTTTCCTGTATTTTCTGCCACACATTAAAGGTTTGTGTGTATAGGTGTAGACACACTCTGAAGAGCTTTGAAGGCAAAGGCAAATGACTTATGTGGAATGACAGAGAAAGGGGCAGTCAGTGGAAGGGGCATGCAATTGTTAGACCTGTTCAAAGCAAAGGGCACTGGTTTTCAGCATCAGTTTTCAAAACCGGATCAGGTGTCCATGCCCAGGTGTTGGCAGTGGGGCTTGAAGGGAGGCCCCTGTGAGGAGAGGCCGGGGCTGTCCCATGCTGGACACAGCCGGTCCCATCCGGCTCCAAGGGCCCCACCGCAGGACACAGCTGAGCCCCTCAGCCAACCTGGGGGCGCCGCAGGGAAAACAGGTTTCTGAAAGGGCAAAAGGCGGCCCAGGCAGAGGAGGAGGAAGGAAATGGGATTGTTTCTGTGACTTCTAGCACAAATGAGAGACCTCTTTCAACACGACCCTGCTCCTGACTGCCTGTTGGCTGTTGCCTGCAAAGACTGTGAGACCTTGACTATTTCAGAGGGAAAGACTAGTAAAGCATGGTCCCAAACACCCAGCTTTTGTACCCAGAAAATGGGCACATACTGTTAATGAGGATGACTAGCATTGGCCTTGTCAAAGTTTCTCTCCTTTGCTTTTCTTCTACTTTCTGTTGCAAATGAAAAATGTAAACAAGATCTGGAGTGGGGGTGGAAATCTGCTGTTTATTTTTGGGGGAGTTTATTTTGTTTAGTTTCGCTTGGGTTTTTTTGTTTGTTTGTTTGTTTTCTCGTAAGGGGGTATTTTGATAAGGGTTCAGTGTGAAAGTTCTAATGTTGCTTGAAGTCTAACACAGAACTGCCTCTTTATCAAAGTAGTTTCTTCTATGGCACAAATCTAATATGACAGGAAGGATGCACCCTGTGCCTTTTGGGGCTTGGATTTTATTTATAATAACATGGTAACAGCAGTGTTATAATAAGAACCTCTAGTCTCAGAAACAAAAAAACTGCTGTTGAGTAAGAATTGGAGAGAAGAAACCAGTGCACAGGGTTATCTCTGCTCCACCTCAAGTGTCTTCACAGCAGATGAGGCAGCTCCAACCTTATTGTCTTTCTTATAAAAGAGGAAAGAAAGGAGAGAAAGAGAATTATCCCTCTGTTTTCTGTAGGTCTTGTATCCTAATAAATTAGCTGCTTCTCATTTTGAATGGCTCTAGTTCTCACTGTTATTTATGCTTGGTGTGCTGATAGCTCCGGGGAGTATTCCAGTAATTAGATAAGCATGGTGTAGCTTTTCACTTTCTTTTTGTTGTGGGTCTTTGAGGTCACATACACTCTAGAGATTCCTGTCAGTGTCTGAAGAATATTTTCTGACTGCTTTTTAATGTTTTTAGAACAACACTGTTTTTAATAAGAAACATTACGAAACTATGAAATTGGTAACATTACTCTATATGTAGTCACCATTCACATGCAAAGCAGACACTTCATCTAATAGGAGGAGGAAATAGGCAGATGCAGATAAGGGGTGTGAGAAGGGAAGGAGTTTATCAGACTTAAAGTATTGCTTGATCCATGAAGTTAATTTTCACAGAATCACAGAATGGTTGAGGTTGGAAGGAACATTTGGAGGTCACCTGGTCTAACCGCCCTGCTCAAGCAAGGCCACCTAGAGCCAGACGTCCAGGACTGTTTTCTGACAACTTTTGCGTATTTCCAAAGAGGAAGACTCCACAACCTCTCTGAGCAACCTGTGCCAGTGCTCAGTCACCCTCACAGTAAAAAAAGTATTTCTTGATGTTCAGAGGGAACCTCCTGTGTCTCAGTTTGCACCCGTTGCCTCTGGTCCTGTCACTGTGTACCACTGAAAAAAGTCTGGCTCTGTCCTCTTTCCACTCTCCCTTCAGGTATTTATGCACATTTACACGATTCCCCCCTGAGCCTTCTCTTCTCCAGGCTGAACGGTCCCAGCTCCCTCAGCCTTTCCTCATATGCTAGGTGCTCCACTCCCTGAATCATCACTTAATGGTCCTTCACTGGACTCTCTCCACTATGTCCATATCTCTCCTGTACTAAGAAGCCCAGAACTGGACACAAAACTCCTCACCAGTGCTGAATAAAGGGGAAGGATCACCCCCCTCGACCTGCTGGCCTCCTCCTAATGCAGCCCTGGATACCATTCACCTTCTTTTCAGCAAGGGCACATTGCTGACTCAATTCCAACCTGGTGTCCACCAGGACCCCCAAGTCCTTATCTTCCAAGCTGCTTTCCAGCTAGGTGGACCCCAACATATAGTGATGCATGGAGCTGCTCTTCCCCAGGTGCAGGACTTTGCACTTCTCGTTGAAATGTATAAAGTTCCTGTCAGAGGATTTCTCAAGCCTGTTGAGGTTCTCTGGATGGCAGCACAACCTTCTGACATATCAGCCACTCCTCTCAGTTTAGCGTCATCTGCAAACTTGCTTAGGGTACACTCTTCCCCATCATCCATATGATTAATGAAGAAGTACTCAAACGCAGTATAACCAGCTGGTCAAAAGAGGTGATAATCCCACTGTATTCAGCATTAGTGCAGCCTCACCTTGAATACTGTATGCAGTTCTGGGCCTCACAGTTTAAGAAGGATGCGAAGGTCCTTGAATGCATCCAGAGGAGGGCAACAAAGCTGGTGAAAGGGTTGGAAGGCATGTCCTATGAGGAGCGGCTAAGGACTTTGTGCTTCTCTAGTTTGCAGAAAAAGAGGCTGAGGGGTGACCTCATTGCTCTCTACAGGTTCCTGGGGAGGGGAAGGGGAGAGGGAAGAAGCTGATCTCTTCTCCCTGGTATCCAGTGACAGGATGCATGGGAATGGTTCAAAGCTGTGCCAGGGGAGGTTTAGACTGGACATTAGGAAGCATTTCTTTACAGAGAGGGTGGTGAAACACTGGAACAGGCTTCCTAGACAGGTGGTCAGTGCGCCAAGCCTGTCAGTGTTTAAGAGGCATTTGGACAATGCTCTTTTTTTTAAAGCCCTTAACAACGTGCTTTAACTTTTGGTCAGCCCTGAATGGGTCAGGCAGTTGGACTAGATGATCATTGTAGGTCCCTTCCAACTGAAATAGTCTATTCTATTCTATTCTATTCTATTCTATTCTATTCTATTCTATTCTATTCTATTCTGTTCTGTTCTGTTCTGTTCTATTCTATTCTATAAAATGTTTGCTGGTCCCGCTTTATTTTTGAATGATGAAAGAGTTCCTACTCAATACATAAATAAAGAGATAAATAAATAGATAGATAGATAAATAAATAAATAAATATCCTTTGTGTAATGCAATGTGTACACACAGAAGGAAGTTGCTTTCTGTTCAAGAAATTACCAGACGAAAGACTTGCTTCTGCCCCACTACTCGTTTTCATGCAGAGTCTTTGCTCATCTGACCAAATGAAGATCTCTGCAATGCAGGTTTCTACATCTGAGTTGATTGCTTAGGTTTCCTCAAAGGTCCATTAACAAAAAGAGAGCATAAACAGAATTAACGCTAACTCCTATATGAATCTCAGAATAAGGGCTTCCTTTCTTCCTGGTATTGATAAAGGCAACTAAGATGGCATTTAAGATCTGATGGTGCTCACAAAACCAGTTTGAGTTATTCTACAATTAGCTTAAGAGGGCATATGTACATCTAGGACAGGAATGAACTTCTGAAAAAAGAACTACATTGTCATTTTGTGATGGATTGCCTGATAGATTCAATACCCAGTTAAATTTCTCCATGACTCCACTTTCTGTGACAAGATGAAATGATTAAACCTGTAATGTCTAAAGTTACACAATGAAAACCACACTTAGACAACTAAATACATTACCTGAAATTCAGAAAATGCTGATTTCCTTCTGGACCTCTGGTGGTATATATATTGGCTCAATTCAATTACTTAAACATAGACATTCAGTGCTTTTTAAGATATTTTAAAGTGTCATATTTGCGGGTCATATGCAGATGCCTGTGACACCCCAGAGTATCTTCAATGGTGCTAACATGTTTAGACAACTAAACTTACTTTTAAGTGTCAACATTTAAATGCTTAGGGTTTAAAAATGTTCTCCACAAGTACTCCCACCTGAATGTGTTTGGGGTTTTTTTGTTATTATTTTTAATTATTCCAAAGATATTATGTTGAGGCCTAGATGTTACAACATTAAAGTTTAAAATATTTTGGCTGTAGATGTAACTGGTTGGCTCTTCCCATTCCAAGATGCTGTAGAAAGTGAGTTAGTCCCTTTGGACAGGGGTTAGAAATGGGGAAAGCCCTATTTATCCCACGCTATTTTGAAGTGCTCTGTAGGAAGTGCTTTGCAGAGAGCTGCCCTGGTGTCCTTGTCCCAGAGTTCCCTCTCCAACTCCCATGCTGTTGCTGCCTGTTGTCTGTCACTCTCCATCCCAGAGGTGGCTGCATTAAATGGATGAGTGAAATGATTCCTTCACAGGCAGAGTTGACAATTGCCACAGGAATCCTCAGAATAAAAATTGCTATATAATGGGGATGATATTTTAGTTTGAGATATTTAAAGAAAAGACAAAATCACCACTGTTTTCAGGGAACATTTTCTTTCAGCTCCTTCGCATGACACAAAACATCATGCTTTGTCTGTCCTGCTGCAATACAGTGAGTGACATGGCTAATACAAAGTGACTGGACTAAAGCAAACCAACGGGATGCAGCCAGCGCAGTTGTGTTGATGGCTTCAAAGTCGCTCCTGGGACTGTCAAGCAGTTAAGCTGCAAATGGGCTATTTGCTATGCTGTGCTCCTTGACATATTATGTCCTTTGCCTTGCTAGACAAAGAAGGGAGGCGGGGGTACCACTATTTGCCTTTTTACTGAGAATTCTTTCCTGCACAAAAGCATATGGTTTAGGTTCTGTTTTTGTTTTGGTTCAAATTATTTTCCAAATAACACCATGACTCAGGAAACACAATAAATGGTGGGAATAATGTACACCTCCAGAATGCTGTGCATGAGAACACATTATTTTGCATCCACCACATTAGCTCTACACTGGCCTTTGTTTTCCACCACATCATTCACGGTACAAGTTAATTGCATACTTTCAATGTGCTGCTTTCTTTCTTACCACACAAGATAATACAATTCTGAACTCATTTAAGCAAAGTAAGTGCTTTTCTCCTTATTATGTATTGTGCCAAACAGTAAATAATAGTAATTAATAAAAAGCACAGCAGAGTTCAGCAAAGTCACTTGTTGTTTTTATTAATAAAGAAAAACAAGATTCTGTTGAGCATAGTGCAGGATGTTCCTTTGCTGTTGCCAAAATACCATATTGGTCATAGCCAATCGCTTCTTGAGACAGGCAGACAGTGACAATGAAGACCTTAATTTACTTTCCTCAGCACACCCCAGAATTAGCTTTTCTATGGCATAACGGGTAAACTGCAAACACATTGCTGGTACTTAGTGAAACAAAAACAACTGTTACCAGAGGTTTATCCTCCCTATGGATGTGCCAACAAAGTTGTTGTTGCTCTATCTTCCTCCTCTTCTGTAATTTAGTCTGATTAATTAAATTGTAGTAGTCTTCAGGGCTTCCCCCTTTTACCACGTACTTATTCAAACATTTCTCCATCAGTTCCAGGCTCCACATGCCAATGTCCTTTTGCTTATCTACATTTATCTGCATCCCAGAGATGACGTATATCTTAGCACCTGGACATTCCCAGACTGGGGTTTTGCTGCCTTCTGGAACACGTTATTGCCAATGGGGTTGTTAACATTCAAATGAACATAACAACCAGGAAATTTCTGTACTTCATTTCTTCCACACTGAAGACTGGCTTTGTCAGCAATGTCTGCTTCCTCTCAGTGGACTGTGCCATCAAGGAGGATGGGCTTACTTTGTTTGCCTTTGTGAAGAAGATTGTAGGTAGTAGCCTAGGTACCTGAAGAGGGTGGTAAACACTAAATGCCACCTCAGTTAGAAAAGAGAGCAGGCTGCAATTCCAAAATCTCATTAGCAACTAGGTGCTCCTAAGGCTTAGGACCTGAAAGGAGCCAAGGAGAAGGGAAGGTAGGGAGAAGGAACTGTGAAGGGGGAAACTTGTCACATAGGCATGCTTGCTAGAGAAGAATTGGGATTACTCTCTCTAGCCTGCTATATAATTACCCCTCCATTAGATGTACATATTACAGACCTGTGGAACACGGTTGTAATGAAGTTCTCCACCACCAATGACAAACAATGCATTTCACTAACTTGTAGCTATACTAAGTTATTTCAATTTATGTGAAATACAGAAGACAATATGATCCACACTTTGCTGGTAAGCAGCATCTTCCTTCTTCAGTGGAAGTTTCTTTCCTGCATTTGATATTCAGAGAGGCTCAGATGCAGTTTTTGCCACAGTTCACAACAGGCAGCTGATCCCAGAGGCTTTATCTCTAATATGCAGGTGTCTGTCACTTGTGTTAAGGAACCAGCTAACAGATAACAGCAATAGTATCTCAGGCTCTACAGATAAACAGGCCTGTTGGGATACAGAAAGATGCATCTGCCCACAGAGTTATAACTCTATCTAACGTAGAATTGTAAGTGCTTTGAGTATAAATTAAAGCGGTTATTATTATTAGCAGGTCATACTCTAAAATTAGGAAAAAAGCTGAAATATTTGATAATAATGTGTCTCAATATAGACCTCTCCCAACATTTTGTGATGGTAGCAATTAATTACTTAGTCATTAGTGCTAATGTACTATACTTTGGGTTTTGTTTATAAATAAGTGTTTTCTAGTCTAGGAGAGTAATTGTTTCATCATTCATTTTCAGTCACAAAAGCCAAAGGTGCCTTTTATACAAACAAATTGACTCCAGTCTGCTAGCATTTAAATGGTCAAGCTAGGCTTTAAAATTAGAAACATTTAGATGAATGACCAGGAATTTTCTCTTTGACTAGTGCTAATTCTTTTTTTTCTTTAGTCTGACATCCGCTAAGGAAATTAAGCAGGTTAATGAGTAGCTGTGTTTTGATTCTTAATGGAAATTCTGTTTTGGGGGACAAAAAAAAAAGAAAGAAAAAAACCCAACACTAAATCTGTAAGTCTGCAAAACTGATAGGTTTTACATGCTCAGAGATTTCTATTACTCATTAGAAACAAAGGACACCTGTCTAAGGCTGATTGAAAAAGTAAGTATTTTATGTACATGTTCCATGTGATATTAATTATCTATCAGATCAACACCTCACTAGGACCTAATATGACATACATCAATATGACTTTTATTATTGTACAGTTATAGATACTGACCAAGTTCGCTGAGTTGGGAAGCCGAAGGAAGAAGTATAGATTCATTCATCATTTGAATATGTTTGGGGTTTTTTGGGGGGGGAGAGGGAGTGGGTTTTTTTAATGGATTTGTGTCCTTTTCTTTTCATTCTGTAACCTCTATATTGAGCCCCCCAAAAAAACCCCCTATAGTCAGAGACATTATCACACCTAACAGAAGGTTTAAAACCAATAGATGTTTTATTACACATTGGTATGCACCCTTTCAGATGCAAGTACATCTTGAATTAAGTGCTAGCATTGATCTAGGCAAGGTAGTTTAAATCTGGATTATATAAATGAATTGCAAGACATGAACTGAGGCTGGGTAGGGAGGCTGTATAGTATGTACTAGAAACCTATAAAACGAATGGTTCTGGCTATTTCCAAGAAAAGACAAGAACCAGAAATGAATTGTGGAGGGAAAACATGGAGAAAAGACTTATCTTGAACTCCCTTCTAACCAAATCTCAATGAAAATGCTGAGAAAAATTGCATATGCTTAACTCTTATTTTGCATGGATTAGTTTACTTCTTGTGCTACCTGGAGTACAGTATATCTACTTTAAGTTTGTATAAGAACTTATCTATCTCAACCTTTTTGTCTCTACGACAAATGCCATGTCTCCCTAAAAAGATGATTATAAAGCAGAGTGCCATCTTGGGAAGAAAAGAGCAGTACAGGAAATCCTAGACATAGAGATTTAAGACACCATTTGTAGGTCTGAGTGATTTGAACACCACCTCGGTCTTCTGAGAAGGCATACCAGAAATATTTTTCACCCTAAGAAATAAGGTCAGAAGAAAAGAGTTGCAGTATTACTACTACTACTACTCTTAATAAGGAGTAGTAGTTAGCACCTTTGAGTTGAGAGAAAATTTAAAAGAATAAAGCTCAAGTGTTGGCATTAAATTTGGCATCTTGATAGCAAAGAAAGACTTCTTCTCTTCACTTGGTGTGTGATATTGTCTACTCTTACGGAAAGCATACTGGATCCCTGCTCTATGGCTGTTCTTTGTCTTAAGCCACATATTCTAGTTATATTGTTTATTGCTCATGTTATGCTAAAGTGGAAGCATGTTATGCTTGAAGAAGAAGTCTCTCATGGAAGTAGTTCAAAGACCTACAGTGGCTTCAGTGAGCTCTGAAAGAAGCTTATTCGTGTTTGAAGAATTACAGCTTTTGCTTTTCTCTTGTTTCTCTTTCTATCACCTTGTGCCATTTATGTGACAGAGGCAAACTGCCTTAATACAATGCTAGTTTGATTTCCCCACACAGACACACAACAACCTACCCAATTTTGCATTCAGCACTTCATGCATTCATATTTGTATTATTGTAATTCAATTCCTTCTTTTTTTCTCTCTCTCCTTTTATGAACTTAGTAGACTTAACTGTGGTTGCAGCGGTAACACTTTCATACTGGTTTTCAATTTGCAATTGAAAAGAACACCACAGAAAATGGATATGGAGTTGTATGAAGCAACATTAATACCTGCTGAATAATTTCCCGAAGTAGAACATTGATTTTTGCAGTACAGGTGCCAGACAAACAAGAACAAAAATATTAATGTTCATATTTCAGTAAACAGGGAGGAGTGAAGTGTACAGAATTGAAAAGAAACTTAAAAAGAAAATGTTATGGCTGCAAACTCACACTGCAGAAGACTCGTCCCTATCTTGATTTGATTGACTTCATATCCATGTATGCAAGGTATCTTGAACAAGTGCTCACTGAGTCCAAGACCAGAAGGAACCCCTTATTTATAGACAAGCAATTTCACCTTCCAACCCATTTGAAGTCCAATACCTTGTTCATCTAGGAAGAACCCAGAACGCAACAGAACTTCTGGCCTCTGGTTGGAAGTGGTCTATTTAATTTGTTCTCAAATTATTTAGTAGAATGAATACTACACATATATTTTCTTAAAAAAGGAGTGCCTGGAAGGAGGACAGAATGCTGTTTGGGTCTCTGTTCTGCCTGCTGCAGAAACTGCTGGAAAGAGGGAGATGGTTTTCCCTTGGAGCAGCTGGAGAAGAGCTGAGCAGAGGAATGAAAGAGACCTTGGAGAGGTCTGCAACACAAATGCAGGAGGAGAAAGGACTGTTCTAGGAAAATACCCCACAGCAAAGGGCTTGACAAGGAGGAAGAATCCCTTGTGAGCAGTGTTGAATTTGTGTATCACTGAAGACTACTAGCTGGAAAGAATGAGGAAGGAGAAAACCGCTTGGTGGGTAGACTTAATGAAGGAATATAAATGTCATACTCTTATTTAGTCTCAGGATGAAGCATTGCCTTGGTCTAACTTGGTATTTATACATGCTTTTACAAACTTAGAGAATACCTCTTCTCTCTTGGTTTAGGAGGGAGGAGGCATTTCCAACTCAAGTTTCTGGCTGAAAAGGAGGAGGAAATAATAGCACTACTTTCAGGAATGCAGTCTGACTCTCAGTCTGGCCAACCCAGCACACAGACATAAAAGTCACCTCCTTACTGCTACTCACACTGCTCTGGAGTGTACATCCAAGAGCTGTATTAGTCTCCTTCCCCTGCAGTGCTGCACTGGGAGTTCACTACATACTGTGCATTGCTATTGCCGCTGCTCCTTTGCAGACTCACTGCTCTTCCATTTTTTAAGAACAGCACACATTTCTTGTTCCTCAGCGTTTCAGTCTTGTGTATTAAAACACATTTTGTTGGAAGAAATCCTGCTTGCCAGGCAGTCAAGCACTTCATAAATGCCCCAACTTCATTCTCATTATGATGTCAATTTTCGTAGCATCTACAGGATTAGCAACAAGATTTGTATTCTCAGTCACTAGCAGAAATGTTCACAAATCTTTCCAGTGTAGACATCTGTATTGTAGCCACCTAAATTTGTCTGAATCTCTCACTGAATTCCATCTCAGTTATCTATAGGTTTCATCTTCAGGGGTTTACTCTCCAAGAAGCATTAGAAAGAACCTGTCTGTGTTTGGCAAGCACCTTCCACTTCCATAGGACTGAGCATACTGTTCTAGATCTGCCTAGACACGATTAGTTATGATGCAAATCATACTCTTCAGAATTGTTTCCTTCTAGTATAGTACTAACTGCAGGGGAGTCTTCGTGGCAAGGACGGACTTGCATCTGGGTTACAAGAGATGATGTGGAGAAAATAGATACTCTTTACTGAGGTGAGAACAAAGATAGTCATCATAAATCAAACCAGAGGAAGCTCAGATAGGACGTAAGGAAACAGGTTTTTACAATGACGGTGATCACAAACAGGAACTTGCTGCCCAGACAGGATGGGGTCTCCACCCTTAGATGTTTTCAGGACCCAACTGGAGATGGCCCTGAGCAACTTGGTCTGAATTCAGAGTTGATCCTGGCAGGTGATTGGACTGGAGATCCCCTGAGGTCCCTCCAGCCTGGAAAATTCTCTGACTCTAAATCCAAAGGACAGAGAAACCCAAAGAGTTCAGCCGATTTGCTGATGTAATTGCAAGTCATTGATGCATCACTTCTTTTCCCCTGCCATCATTTCTGGAGTACTGTATGTGTTTCTGGACATGTATCTCTTCCTCAGCTATCTCTGCTGGTTGCACATTCCCTACTGCTAATATGAGGACAAGGTTGCTTGACAAAGAAGCCAAGGAAAAAGCCAAACTACAAAAGGAGATGAAGGCAGAAGTGCCAACAGCAGTTAATAGCTGTCATGCATCTCTAACACTCCCTTTTTAGATGCCATAGTTCATGTTGCAGCCGGAGTCTTGCATTTTTATTATCTTGATGTGTTCAGTGTAGTCATGTCCCCATGTTTGTTCAGTCCTATGTGCCTCTGGAAATCCTGCTACAGATTCCTGGCTTTCCTTCTGCCTTATTGACAAAGTTTTCCTCTTCCTCCTGGGGCGGGGGGGTGGGGGAAATCCTTGCATCCTTTTTTCCTTGGAAACTCTTTCTCTTCTCATTGATGTTCAGTGCCACCCTGGACAACTTATTTCTTCTGACCATCTCAGGAAAGCAAAGAAAGAAGGTGGGGGTGGGCTTGTCTTTAATATCGGATATCACAGGAAAGAAGATTGCTGAGTTTTTGTTGTTTGTTTGTTTGTGGTTTTTTTCCTTGCTGTATGTTCTCCAGCTTGCGTTGTGGCTTCTCAATCGCAAGCTCACCTGACCAAGACAGCACCAAGTGCTTTATGCTTTGGGAGGGAAGAAGGGAGAAAGTAATTCTAAAATTGTTCTCACAGTTGTTGTATATAACTTCGCTTCACACTGTGCTGTCACAAAAAGGTAGGAACCTCTTGCCATCTCTCAGTGACAAAGATAAGAGTACTCCTAGGCCACTGAGAAGCCCATCCATCTTGGCCATGAGAATGATTGATAAGTAGAGTAATGATTGCAGAAGAACCACTGAGAGACAGGTTAGAAGGAGCATGTGGGGAACATGGTCTGCCTGAAAATATGGTGGTTTGCTTAGAGTTCCTCTTGAATAACACTCAAGCCAATACAGAAAGGCTAAGGGTGGTACATATATGTACCAGCATTGTCTGTCATTGCAATCCTTATCTGGGTATCCCAGCTAAAGGTTATTTTTCTGAAAAACAAAACAAAACAAAACAAAACAAAACAAAACAAAACAAAACACCAACTGTATTCATCTCATGTTCTTAAGATCTGGATTGCCTCCACAAATGCTAATAATGAATCTGCAAAGACAGACACTGATATATATGTGTGTGTGTATATATATATCTGCCCATACATACGTAGACATGTTTAATATAGGTAGAAAAAGAAGGAGACACATCTTTACTGGCAGGTTATCTACATTTGGTGAAATTGCTTAACTCTAAGAACCCAGGGAAGTTAAAACTTGAGGTACAGCAGATGACTGGTTGCATTAATAAAACCCATTTCTGTTAATTACCTAATTTAATTCTTGAAATATAGTTATGAGGCAAGGTTGGATTGGGCGAAAATGTGAGCTGGGAGGGCCCTAAAGGATATGATTTCCCCTTTACTTGGGGTCTTTGGTGGTGGCTTCATAGATATGTAGATTTCAATTTAAATAGTATAAAAATCTGATTAAGAGAAAGGAATCTGGATTTAGGTTACTGCTTGCAGGTGTCTACAATGGAACTGGATATCTAACAGACATTTAAGATACACTGTGGGAAAACAATGGAAGATTGGCAAGGAGGATTGTAAACACCCTCAAGTGACTTGCAGCTGGGGTGTAGAAAAACACATGTATCATGCTAATTGTTGTTTAGTCTTGTGTGTTTGACAAATAGAACAAATGTGTTTAGATAACAGGCCTGTGATACATTTAGAGGCACCCTATGGAATGTGATTGAGTTTCCTGCCCTGCTGTAGGAAAGATCAAAGCACAGTGGTAAACTACATCTGTGTGAATCCCTGATATACAGGTGAAAACAGCAGATTAGGTCATCCTCTAGCAAGCACCGAGCTCCACAATGCCTGTGTTCCTGCTTGTGTGCCTCTACCTGGGTGCTGCTTTGGGGATCCCCCCATTGGTGAGGTGACGAAAATAAATTTACTCTTTGCATTTCATCTGTGGTTTTGTGGTTGTTCCTGTGTCCTGTTTGTGCTGGCTCATGCATATACCTTTGCCCAAACATGAATGTGTAGTACCACCTAGGAATCTCAGCTGCCTTGCTGTTGCTATTTTAAAAGGGAACAGCTCTCTTCTAGGTCTTATGCCATATCTGCTAGTCCCATGCAGACGTCTGAGATACCTGCCACAATCTCAAATGACCATTGGACAACACTCAACTGAATTTTATACAAGTTTTCCTACAGAAACAGGGCTTTGAGTTTTGATTCAGTTTTCCAAATGTAGGTGTTGGCACCATTTGAGATGCTCCCAATTTGCCATTCCAGAAGGTCCCATGTTTCCTGTATGTTTCTTTGTCATATCTTCAGGACACCTGTGATTTTCCAAAATAACAACTGGGGGACAACCTGTTTACTTGAGGGCATCTTGAGTGGCAGTAAGAGCCCACCTGTAGCATGCTTTATATTTGCCTCTGGTAGCAAATGTGTGATCTCAGACACATCATCAGAAACTGCGGCAGAATTACAGCAAGGATGACATGAAAAGGCATTTAAATGTTGAATTGGTATATACAGAATGATGATAGGTGATTTCTGAGGATATGCTAAGAAAATTAGACTCTAGGGAAACAACAGAAAGCTTTTAGAGAAATTTCATCTGTTTTAGCTGATTACTGTCTTTCTGCACTGTGAATTAGACAGATTGCCATCCTTACTGTGCACAGCAGAATAGTATTCAGGTTTCAGTCAGCAGATCCCCCAAAGACTTCCCAATTTAACTGGAAAATCTCACTATTGTCAGGCTTGTGTTTGAGTTTTTTGTATGAATTGGAGCACCTTTGAAGCGAAGTCATATCCCATCATCTCTGATAGATTTTTCTGGGAATAAGATTAGGAAAGTCTGTCCCCAAGAAAGAACAGTCTCTATTAACACCTTATACAAATATTTGCACAGATTTCATACTGGAATTCTGTCTCAGTGTATTTTTCTTTGTATGGAAGGGTGTGGGAAGAGTGTAGGACTTACTCTCCAATGTTGTCTGCATTTTCACTCATGGAAGAAATACGTGCCATTTCGGGTAATGCCTCTTTCCCAGCTGGATCTAAATAAAATTGAAGAATGGATGAACTGTGGTTCATAAAGCATACCAATTACTAACAACTTCCCACTTAAAATCAAAGAGTTAGGACTCATCCGAGTCCAACTATCCCTCAGGAAAGACAGAGACACAGGAACCACAACATTCCAGAAATATAGAGATTTCTTCAACAGAAAAAGCAACAACGCAGAAAGAGCGCTCACTTATAGAAATATCCAACATAGGTAAAGAAGGTGGTGGACTCGAGAAGCAGGTCAACTGAAAATGTGTAGCAGGTTCTGAGAAATGATTCAGAGGTGGAGTCAGGGATTGATAATTAAGTGCTGTAGTACAATTATCAGTTTGGGGGTTTGGATTTTGTGGGGGTTTATTTTTGATCATTGTTTAGAATACATACAATTGTGCACATAATAATTCCACAGTTTAATATTCCAGACTGTGGCTCAGCCAGAACTATCACTGAAGCACCTTTGAAATTCAAGACATTCTCCTGAGAGGCTAGAAATAGATAACAAACTGAATCTACTAAAATTAATATCATATTGTTTGCATATTTCTTTTCTTTAACCTATATGTCTCCTAGCATTTCAGATCACTTGCTGACTTGCTTTTCTTCCTTCTTTTTTTCTCCCAAGAACTTGTGTTCACCAGTTTGAATACACAAATGGTCTCTTGTTGTTGCTCCAAACACATCCCTTCAGTTGTTAATAGATTCAAATGCTTGTGGTCCTGATGGTTTTTGTTTGCTCTTGATTCAGTCACAGAAATCCATGTGTAGCAAAGAGTCTGAACAGAGCATGCAGCTGTTTGCCAGGCAGATAAACTGACACATCATAATTTTGTGCTTTTGGCATCCTCCTTTAATTTAGTAGTCATATGGATGCCATGGCTTTATAAACAAGTACTGTAAGGCCTCAAAGTCCATTTTACTATTGACTTTCTCTTTTTTTTCTTTATTTTTCCCCTTTTTTTTTGGTCTGTAGACATATTTGTGGACTTTGGAACAACCTAATGCTGTAGCACTCTTATTACTTTCAATTTGCACAGGGTTCTGTAGTGGTTCTTCTTTATACCATGGCTGAAATGTGCTAGAAGCTTTACAAGCAAATAAACAAAATCTAGCCTTGGCTGTTAAACTGGATTCAGTCCCATACATAATCACTCTAACTGAGCACATAATAATAGCCCATAATTGCACTGTATTGTTGGTAGGGTTTAGGTGACAGCGAACTGGATCCTGATTTAGTTACTCTGGTCTGTGATGGTGTAACTAAAAGCAGAATTCAGCTCTTGAGCATGAGAGTTTAGAAATATGCCAAGTCTTTTTTCAGTAATTCCTATGGATTTATCTATCTTAACAGAAAATAGAGTTTACAAATTGATTTTGTTACAGCTGCATGGCAAACTTTTTATATACAAGAAAATAGTCTAAATGCTAACTGACAATGAAAAGAGAAGTCACAAACCTGCATTTGGAAGTATCAAAATGCTCCCTAAAAGTAACCCCTTTGCACCTAGGGCTTGGGTAAACCCTGTACAGTCTTCATATTGTGCATCAGTACTAAGCAAAGGAATAGGCTGTATATGAAATTGTAGGCATATCAGCATTGCTTGGTCTTTGTGACCACAACTGTATTCCTTTATTTGGTGATCCAAGGGCTATCAGTAAGGACTAGGTCATGTCCTTGGCCTCCCTCCTTTTTGCAATGACCCTTTCACTTCATAAGTAATATCTCCCGTACATATGATTCTGTGAGATTCTCAAGATATGACCAAATTCCAGCATGTAGGAGGTCTGAATTTAGCAGTCCAAAGTTCTACTGATTTCTTGAGAGGGATAACCTTGTATTATCCTAGCATACCATCATTCAACTCAAGAGGATGCGGATTTGAGCAAAAATCTAAAGATATGCAGCACTTCCATGGTTAAACTTAAAACCTGTAGGAATTCAGTGCCATATTATTTCTAGAAACATGGGCAAGGGATACAATTAAAAAACAATAAAAAGCATCATGTGCTGGATTTTGTAGAGTTTTGCTTTGTGTTTTTTAGATTTGTCCAAAGATGAAACCAGAACAAAATTATGTTTCCTAACTAAATCAACAAGAAGTTTTTTCTTAAAGGAGTCTATCTGCTGATCCATCTCTAACTGTAACCACATTCTCAAATGGCAAGTACAAGAGGTGATAATTTGCTTTCTCAGCTTCCCTTCATGCAATTTTTCAGCACCAATAGGGAAGTAAATATTGCTTGTTAGTGTATAGTGTATCAATCCCTCCATCTTCAGTCAAGCACAATCAGAATAAATAATTACTGATGCAGTATGGTAACAGAGCTGTGCTGTGCCTCACACCAAGTAATTGTTTAAATATCTCCAAACAGTAAGAACTCTCTCCAGAAAGCATTAGCAAATTGTAGTCTCACTGTGAAAACTGAGCACACAATTTTCTGTAATTTTGTCAGCTCGTCAGTCTCAACAGTTAAATGAACGTTGGCACCAAGTTGTCCCCAGTCCTTTAGGGTCATATTCTGTCTCTAGATGTTTCAGCTCTCCATTCCTCCTCACTGAGAGTCTCATGCCTGAATACTACAGAAATCACAGTGGCTAATAGTAAGGCACCTGTTCTTCATGTCTAGAGAAGGAAAATAAAGATAGAGCCTTGAGGGTACTATATCTCTGCTCATTTGAAAGGAGTGTATGGTTGTTATTAGTTTGAAGGCACAAGGGTCGTGTCAGTCCTCTGTCTGAAGTGGCTGCCTAACTTTTCAATGAAATACAGGATTTCAAAGAAATACAGAAATACAAGTTCAATTTGTTGTAAATTAATTAAATGCCTTAGAAATGTTGAGGCTTAGACTCCCTGTATAATTGATGGAAAGAATTGGATACCTCCACTGTATGACTAAGAGCACTCAATTTAGGAAAAGCCACACATACATCCAGGGCTCCTGAAGCTCAGACAATTTTAAGGCTAAGACAACTTTGTCAAGTACCTGAAGCTAAGCAGAATGAATATCCCAACCCTTATCTTCCTCCCAAGTTCAAAACCTCCTTACATCAGCCAAGTAATCACAGAAAGTTTCTCTTGTAAATAAGGATTTACCTGATCTCTTCCAAAGCATGGATATCAGCCTGTTCTGATCATGGTCATCCAACAATTTTTCACATGACTGATAAGATATATGTACAATTCCAAAGCTGGACTTCCTTGAAATACTGTTAAGCACCCAAAGGATGATGATTTGTTCAGGGCTGGATCTGCCTCAGTCAAGCATACAATTAAAACACACATTTAATGTCAATAAGATGCTGTTGCAGTGAAAGGAACTGTACAGCCTCCAGTTAAAACATTTTAACTGTTGGGTCCAGCTTAGAGCTCAGCATGTCTCTAGATTCAACTAGTAACTGACTTTCTAGATTAAAACCTGCATCAGTTTATGACACTGAAATGCCATTTAGACTTGGATGGAGCCTTGTATAAATGACCTCCTACACAGCAGCACAGCGCTAGTGAGGAGTGCTCTAGCCACTGGTTTGGTTCCTTCAGGAATGCACATTTACCCATTTAGGAAAGAAGGGAAATATCAAGGATAGGATCAAATTCAGTTGATGAGCAGGATTTAAACTTTAAAAATCCAGGTCAGTCTTCATGGAAGTGGGAGAAAAACACCTAAAGATCATACATGTGTCTAAGGAGTTGTACACTTGGGCTGGGGATGCCCATGCCATGATTCAAAAGACTTGCGGGAATTATCCTGGGAATTGGTTGTTCCCATTGGGAAGCGAAGGTACAAATCTAAGGGGGAAGCTCTCCAGTCACTGAGCTGCAACTCTCTGATCTTCCCAGGGAGTGCACAGGGCATGGGACATGGCATTGCCCTGGCTCCACAGACTGTGTACAATGGCACCACACAGTAACAAAACCTTGAACCTAATGCTGCTCATTTCCTTTGTACAACTTTATACCATTAGTTCATTTTTTGATGTTCCTTTCAAGTATCTATACTGGTTCATGATTGTCTATACTTCAGCAATAGCCATAAATAACTAAATCTGTACAACAATGAAGAGTTTATGGAGTGAATTTAGTCCTGTGAATTATTCACATATACCATGAAAGGAGAAAATGAGCTAGTTGGTTTTAAGTCCATCATATTAAGGATAACAGCAAATGTTTAGCTTTAAACACGCAGTTTCCTGAATTAAGATTCACTCTGTCTTTTATCAAGATGACATTAAAAGTGGCCATGGGTATATGAAAGCTTTAACATCAGATCAATTTAGATTACTTACTATACTTGAAGAAGTGTAAGAATATCTGAGATGGCCACACATTTTGTGTATGTCTTTGCATGCCGTATACACATCTGCCCACATGAAATAACATTTGAATCAGCGGCCACACAACTTACTCCAAACCTGCATTTTCATCACCAGAGTAAGGAAGATGGAAGCACCCTGTTTCTTGATGAGTCCAAGAAGTACAGATAATGGCTATTTGCTTTGTCTTTAAAGACAACATAGTTTTTAATTTCTCCTGGAGCAGTGTCATATATCTGTTAAACATAGAGCCTACATGCTTATTCTACAGAAAATTTAAAATGAACCATTGGATTGTTCTGGGAATTTTCAATATATTTGCCATATACACAAAATAAATAAATAAGTACACAAAAGACAGAAAATGTAGTGATGAGACAGCTACTTGTACAACAAAATTAGCTCTTTCACTCCCGGTGAATAGCCTCTTTACAAGAGTAGTTTATTTCAATCTCATCTTCCTGAAATGAATCTGTAGTGAAAAGCAATTATAGTGAATATTACCCTATTCCCAGTTCCTCTATATGTACTTATATTAATTTGATGAAGTTATATTAGTTAATATATAGTTTTTTCTCATATGTTTTCTTGTATATATGTTTGTGTGCCTGTGAGTATGTGTGTTTGTGTGTGAAAATTCCCCAGACAGGGCCAGATTTGACTACCAGGATGATTGCCACTGAGAGCAATTGGGAAAGCAGTTGCAAAGACATCTAGTCCCATCTCTGGGGCTGCAATACTCCTCTTCATGGAATTAGACTGGGAATACTGACATTTCCATCCTGGCTATCACAGAGCTACTCAGGAGATCAAAACATATCATTTAAATCAGCCTCACGGTTCTGAGGATGCTGTTGTCTCAAGGTGTCCCTGAAGAGGGTCCATTACTGCAGCAGCTGCTGAAGGAAGAAATTTTACACAGTGTATGCAGATAGAGTTAAATTTGAGAATCCTCTAAGGATTTACCGAAAGCAGCTTGATTGAAACTGCATGGACGGAGAATTATGCATAAGTGCTTAAATTTTGACTCTCATCAGGATGACCACAGAGTAAGATGTGGCATTAAGAAAGGAAAGATTTCACTCACAAGTGCTACATGAGCATGAAGGTAGTGAAAATTTCCCCAACTTTCTTGAGCATTTAACTTCAAATCTATGTGTGGTTTAAATGGAGGTTTTTAGGTGTACTGCCAAAGCACCCCGGCTCATATGGCCCCAGTGTAAAAGGCATGTGTGGCTTCAATCTCATCTCAGCAATAACATTGAAAGTAATGGCTAAGGCATCTAAACTGACTGAAGGGGCAGAGGATTCGTGTATGACTGTAATCTTATAGATCTTGAGGGGAAACCTTATTGCTCTCTACAACTACCTGAAAGGAGGCTGTTGCGAGGTGGGGGTCGGTCTCTTCTCCCTAGTAACGAGTGACAGGACAAGAGGAAACGGCCTCAAGCTGCACCAGGGTTAGACATTAGGAAAAACTTCTTCACCAAAAGGGTGGTCAAGCATTGGAACAGGCTACCCAGGGAAGTGGTTGAGTCTCCGTCCCTGGAGGTATTTAAAGAACGGATAGATGTGGTGCTCAAGGACATGGTATAGATGGACTTGGCAGTGTTAGGTTAACGGTTGGACTCGATGATCTTAAGGGTCTTTTCCAACCTTAATGATTCTATGATTCTATGATCTTATAGGCAGCTGGGTATAAAAGACAAACATTTCTAAATGACCCTGTGGAAAGAAAGGGTTTGGCCAGAGTTCATACCTCCTTGGTCACCTGAAAATGCAAGTGTGTAGGAGAAACAATATTTTAGATTATGTTGTATGAGGCAGCACTACTTTTGCATGAGCAAGGCTGTTGAGTAAAAAGGCTGAAGAAAAAAACAAGGGAAGGATGTGACCTCTCCTATCATTTACCTCATCAACATTTACAAAACACCCTAGAAAGGGTTTTCTAAGCCCTGGGAGAGGTCTAGAAATGTCAAAAAGCAATGTTACCCTAGGAGTAGCACTGACAAGGATTTGCTTAGATTAGGAAATGCTGCCAGGGCTCAGTCACTCGAGTAACCCATGTCCCTGCTCTGATCTTCAGAGCTTTTTACCTCCTCAATAGCATAAGAGTATCTCACTCCTACTCTTCACTCTCTCACCAGGTTTGGGAAGTTCCTTCTCTGGAGGTAGGCTGGCTCATTCTCAGGCATCCTCACTTCACTGTGTTCTGCAGATCAAAAGCAAAACTTTTCTTGTCTGCAGTCAGGCAAATCTAACAGAGAAGCAGAGATCACAAATATAATTACTTTCCTACAAGTTTCACAAAAACAGCAATCTGAGTAGAGAAGTCAGTTCAAATGTTCATAATTTTGTTTCTGAAAACTTTAATTTGCTACCTTCTGTAATCAAACATGGCAGCCTGCATTTCTCCATCAAAATCTACGTTAAGGGACTGAGATATATGAGAAGAAACTCTTTATAGTTAAACGGTTGATCAGCTGAGAAACACAAGTCTATAGAAAACAGGTTTCATTAGCTCTGCATCTCACAAACTACTGGAGTTCAGTTTCCTTGATATTTTATTTTAAAGCAGCATTAATAGAGCATGATCTTTTTTCATTTTGCTCTTGTCTTTTTTTCTGGTGAATGTGGTAAAAAAAAAAGGAAAAGGAAAGAAAAAAGAAGTTAAAAAGTATAAGGGAAAGGAATTTCTCTTCTCCTGTGAGAAAAGCTGAGAACTGATGGCCATTTATTTCTGATCATTTTGTTGTTTGTTGTTAAATATAGTGCTTTTTAAATCAGCTGTCATGAAGCCCACTCTACCTCCACGCAGCTGCCAAAAATATTCCCGTTCGATCTGCTTTTGCATATTTTGGATGTTTGCTCTAACCCACCAATTTTCTTTCAGGGAGCTATGAATTGGCAGTATTCTGCAAAAACTCCTGAGGAAAAGAGCGGCATTTGAGACTGGATTTTTGTTGTTTATTTGTTTGGGGTTTTTTTCAGGGACAAAGCAGAGAATTGCTCGTTTCTTCTTAAGCACACTCTGTTATGACCGTCCTTTTCATATAAGGCAGACACACATAGAGGGAAGTGATAGAAAGTGCAGAATTAATCCCACTGGAGTCCCGCCAAGAGCCAGCTGTATAGTAGGTTCTGTACCTGGGAAATGCCAGATGTCTATACATTCAGGAGTGCAGAAATTACCATTGAAATTACGTGTTTGTCCAGCTAAACAGCTCAGAGGCAGAAGTGACAATCGCAGGGGGTTATCAGATGCATGGAGTGGTCCCAGCTCCAGCCAGGGGAACCCAAAGCATCCGTGCAAATTGGCTCTGTACAGACTGGTCCCTTTGTCCCTGACTCCAAAGGACTTGCACACAGCTCAAATCTGTTGCAATTTAGTTCTCCCTTTTTTTGACCCACTTCTTTCTAAAAACTCAGCGGGTGTGATGGAGGGAAAAGCTGAAACTAACAGCACCATCTACTGGGTATATGACATTATTGCCTAATAGAGCTAATTTTGAGCATTAATGAATAGACAAAACAAACAAGAGCAACAGATCCTCAGGGGTATAGAATGTTCAAAGTCTCTTTCCCATAGGCTGGGATTTTTTTCGAGGGAATCTGAAATACAAAAGGAAACTAATTTATCTCTGTTATTTCTCTGAGAAGAGCCTGGACTGCTCAGCATTGCTGCATTTTGGAAAATTATTCTTCTTGGGGTTAATAATACAGATCAAAATGACTGTCAAAAATGGGGAATAAACAGCTGGGTCAGGTTCATTAAAGCTTTGCTTTCAAATCCAGGTTGCTTCAAAAGTGAAGCAAATGAACAAACTAAAAATAAGTAAAACCGTTCAGAAGTTATCTCCATCATACAGTCTTGATCTAGTTACATGAGAAAGATAAGGAAGCTGAGAAAAAATAAAGCCATTTACAATGAAAAAACTCTTGGAAGCACTGGACTCCATGCTCCTCTTACCTGGGTTTGCCACATGAGCTTGGAAGGCTTCTTGAAAGGGAAGCACAGATATATACTTTCAAGAGAGGCTTTTTGTGTGCATTTTTTAGTCTTGGATGATAAGTATCTCTTAGCTGGAAGGCCACGGGTAGGCATAAATTGAAGCAGTGGAGAAGGGGTGTTGATGGTTTTTAAATACTCATTACCAGTCAGTTGACTGTCTCAAAAATGCAGTTTTGTGAACCTCCTTAGAAGAAGTTTTCAGATATCAGAATATTTTTCTCAGTGCAGATTCATACATGCAAAAGTTGTTGCTCCACTAGGCTTTTTTTTCCATCAGTCTATTTGTACAGTAAAACCCTGTCATCATCAAAATAAGTGACTGAGCATTTTATTCCCTATTGGTGCCATCTGAGATGAGACCTGGAAATGCAGACTGACTTCTGCCATCTCAAACCGTTTCACTGAAAGGCATGATTCTTCCCAACACACCCACCAAACTCACTATGCCAGCAATTTGCTACAATTGCATCCCTACCACAATGAGATGAAACCAAATTTATTTTATAAGCCACTTCTAAATGTTAATGGTATTATGATACTTGAGATATAGTAGTGTAGCTGCAGAAAACAGCAAAAAACTGTAGTGTGCATAACATGAAATTACACAATCCAAATTAAACTCACATCTGCCTTTGGCTAGAGGCAAAACACCAGAGCAGAAAAATGAGATCTGAGGAAGCTATGATGCTCCACCGGCAGACAAGGGCTTTCTCTGGAGGAGATAAGTCATCTTCTGAACATATAGAAAAGCACCACTTTTCTGACAAAGTGAATGAGGACACAGATCAGTTTGTTCTTGTTCAGGTTTCTGGAAAAATATATTTTATAGTGGCTCATTTAGCTCCTCTTACCTCTAAAATGAAAACAATCAACTGTTAAGTCCTTACATTAGTACCAAAACACCTCTCACCCTGGCTTCCTTTAGCAGGCTCTCTATAAGAACACCTAACCCTCCTTTCTGCCCCAAAGAGCTTATGATTTAAAGAACCATCAGGTTGCCTTCCTCTTTCCTTATTCAAAACCAGATAGCTGTCTCAATTACAACAAAATGTTTTGTAATTTAGGGAGGTTACACTTTGCCATTTCACACCTGCTTGGGGGATGCAGCCCTCCACAGTATGGATGGTTACAGCACTATAAATTGATTCCCTTCAGGGAAGTCTGATGACCCTTCTGAAGAGTCTCCGACTTGCACAGGGCCAGAACCTGGGGCAAGTATAGAGGACACTAGACACCAGCTGTAGAACTCTTGACATGGGACACTGGGCTCAGTCAATCATATCCAAAGACAGCACTGACTTCCAAATTGAGAGCAGGGTAGAGTACGAGAGTCACAGAGGAGGTGATCATTCATGTAGTATCATGCTTGTTTTTACTGTTTTGTTTTTGTTTTGCTGTTTCCATGGAAGTTACTGTCATCTGCTGCAATCAATTTAACTTTTTTCTTTCCTGGATTTCAAGGCAGGAAATTATACTAACACTACTTGGAGAGGGTGATATGGTTTTAACCGTACAGTCCTCAGTCTTTCTCCCAGATTCAGCTTCCTTCACAGGAGAAATTGATACTGAAGTGATATTTTAGTGATTTAAATAGTATCAGATGGGTTTTGCTGGAGGGAGAAAAAAAAATTACAAGTAGCAATTTACCCTCTACAAGAACACATCTGTTCTGTGTAAACAATAGTTTATTTCAAGATTTTATATAAACCAATGCTTGGTTAAAAGGATTTCCCAGGTGGTCATAGAGAATGTAGCTCCTTCCATTAGCACTGCTGGTGTGGAAGAGCTTTTTGTAACGTGAGAGGAACATGTATTTTGTTGGATCACCTCTTTTCCATCCATACCTGCATGGCATCTCACCCTGACATACCTAACAAGCGTTAACAGGAACTCACGTTCCTGAATATCAGTTGGTGTAGGAGTCTATAGCAGAATCTGTCACTGCACACAAGCATGGAGCTTTCCTTATCAAACACCAAAAACTCAGTGACAAGACAAAATCAAGCTTCTACTTTGGAAAATCTTTAAAAATCCTTTTGAGAAATGTTCTCATTCACAAAGCTCTAAGCAAAGAGCTTCCCATCCTGGGGAGACTATAAGGGCAACATGAGGGAGTCGTGCAGGTTACCAACACACATATGCCGGTTTCTACCTCCTGAAGAATGACCCTGTACTTCTCCCAGTCCTCCTGCAATAACTGTTGATTTTGTATTTACCAAGGAGCTGCTTGCTATCAATTCATTCATGAATCCAACAGGGAATGTTTGTGTCAGACTTATAAAGCCAGAGTGACATTTCAGATCTTTGGTGATGGTTTTGATCCCACCTAAAACTATTCCTATTCATTGGAAAGGATGAAACAACTCAAATGGCCAAAAACTGCGGTCCTGGAAAGCCCAATCAATAGGAACATTATCATGTTGTAAAAGTGCCTAAGTTATATCCTTAACCCCTGGATTTTGAGCAGAAGAAATTGGTCTCTGAAACAGATCTGTAGTTATGGTCGATGAGTCTTAATGCTCAGCTACATCTGATTGCCCCTTGTGACCTTGAAGTCTCAATGAGACCCTGAAGTTAGACATAGATAACATCTCTATTACAGTAATAGAAGGGGGCATGCGTGTATTGTAGTGTGTGAGAAAACTGTCCTTGTCTAGGTCTGCCAGCAGCATAGCCCATGCCTGAGGCTAGAAATGAAAAACAAGAAGAGAGGGATTCTCCTTATCTTTCTTCCCTTTCCCAGCTCCAACATCAATCCTTATTCAGAGATGACCCTGGAACAAGGAAATGGGGAGAAGGACAAGGAGGAAGACTGAAGCCAAGCCAGGGTCTTGTCTCTGCCTCCAAAAACCTCTCAGCAATGCTGGGTATGAAGAGTAGGCAACTTAACTGGGGCACCAAGGATTCAAGCCTGACCTTAAAATCCTCTGTGAACATTACAGTTAAGAGCAATGCTCCACTGAGCACCTCACAGCCTCTTTTGGTGCTTACATGACTCTTTAAGTCAGGTTCTTTGCTAATGCCATTGCCTTAATTCATCTGTCAAACATGCTGGATTTCAAGTCATCTGCTGGTCATGTCTTCTCTGCCTCTGATATGGGCACCATCCTTTAAAATAGTGCCTTTTACAAAGCTATTCTCCAATTTTTAACCCTATCTTTAACGCAATTGGATTGATCATTTACTTGATTTAGTCCTCTTCTGGCCTTTGAGGTCTCTTTGCCTTTCATGGTGCTATTGGCATTGCTTATTTGCATGTATGATTTGGACGCATTGCTGGAAGGGCTGCTGGCACCTGCTCTCAATGATCCTACCACACTCTCTTATTAAATCTGCCATCACTTTAATTCTGCTGTTTCCAGGTGTTCATTTTCTTTCAGCTTTGTCCAAGTATTAGATTCACCCTGACATGGATACATAGGATACACATCAACATCTGTCAGTCCTGATCTAGATGGTGGCTCAGAGATGCCTCCAAATCAAGGGAAATCTGTGCGTATTCACTGCAGCTCCATTCCCAAACTCCTGCACGTTGTATTCATCATTGTGGTGGATAGGTGAAAAATAATCACCAATGACTGGTTTTGGCGGTGAAACATAAACAGTATTATCTGAGAGCCATTACAGGATATCTGAGTCACAGCTACACTGTTTTGTAACTCTCTCTGCTTGTCTTAAGCTAATCAATATGGTGTTCATAAACCCAGAAGCAGCTCACTGTTTTTCCCAGTATACATCAAAGGCAAAGTGTATGGAAACCTGCTCCTTTTTCCAACACCGTTATAGTCTTAATAAGATGTTGAAGGAAAAGAAGAAAAAGAAAAGAAGGATTAAGAGTCAAGTTGGACAGGATTTACAAGTATGTTAGAGAAGTGGGGACAATATAATAAAATTTGAAATTTTAGTTAGGAAAATCTGGGATGTATGGGTTGCCCAATAGATGAAGTGCTGCAAGTAGGATTTTGGATTGGTCCCAGTGGACTGATGGAATTCAGGACATTTCTGGCAAGCACAGAGATGGAATTGCTGTCCTTTCACAGACGAATCACGGCAATCCAGGATTGAGGTCATTGACAAGACAATCTGGGACACTCCTGGTTGGTGAATAAAAACAGTACATCTGTTCCCTGCAATAATAATCCCCTAATCTTGCATTAGATGTTTTATGCTATTAAAAAAAAACAAACAAACAAACAAACAAACAAAAAACCAAAAACAGAACCCCCACAAAACTCTCAAAGTATAAGCAGTCATTTAATTTAGAAATAGAAAGAAATCTATTCAGTCATTTCTGTTCTCAAATACCCCCCCAGCCAACTGAAAAAAACCCATCTGATACAATTTAAATCATTTACATGCAAAGGTTTTTCAAGGTAATTCTGGATGTTACCTATCCTGAAGGTAAAAGCTACACTTTTCAATGTGGTTTCATTTCACCTTCCTCCTCTCTCCCCATCCTCCCCTTTCTCCTTCCTCATCCTCTCTTCACCATGCTATGGAAGTGGGCTCTGATTTACCTTGTCAGAAGAACCACTGGAATGGGAACACAATGCTGGGCCTTCTTTTCCTGTTAATCAATAATAATATAAGATAACGTGAAAATATGACTAAAGGCAGGGTAGCTTGGCTTCGAGTCTTCTCTCTTTCATGCAGACTAGGGTTTAACTAGAAGGTTTCCAAAACCTGGTCTGAAGTACAGCCTGTACCATGGTTCCCTCTGAGGAAATGAGGGAGCGACGGTGCCTTGTGGTGGCAGAGTTTTATGTGTGTCTAGGGCTTGAATATCACACATCAGTACTTTGCACTAATAGACTGGTCTAGCAAACAGCCATAACATCCCCAGAAGGCTTCACATCATCCCTGTAGTATGCCTGCTCCAAAGGAGCATTAGATACCAGATGTCCACCTGGAGTGGAAGTCAGATTCCCCCACAGGGAATTTCCAGTTCAGTCAAAGATACCTTATATACACAAGGGATGGCTTTCGTGTATTCTCTCATCAGTATTTCCTCTTAGCTGACTTAGTTCTTCCCTCACTGTAGAGCAATTTTAGGCCTCTGATGCCTAATTCATGTGTTCCCCTACATGGCAAGAAACATAAAAGTTAAGCATTTACATGGTTCAGTGAACCTCACTCCTAGAACATCAAGCTTACTGACTCTGATAAGGTGGCTCTGATGCCTTCTTTTAACATAAAAAAACAGAGCACCTTAAACTCTTACGTATTGCTCCAGTGGATTTTAGTGTTGTGGGTAGAAATAAAAGCTTTCCTACTAGCTTAAACATTGTGAGAAACCTCCATTGTTGCTGCACTGTATCCTCTGGGCACACTTTCTCTAGGGATATTTCCTTCTCTTTTCCACAGGGTCTACGCTAGCCCCGTCACCATAGCATCTGGATGCCTTCGAGTAGAGGATTAACAGCTGTCACACAGCTGGTTTCTGTCTTGTTCTCCTGCCTGAGAAAAACCAGACTGTCAGCCTTGCACAAGTACCAGATCTGACTTAAATCATCATTTCCCAGAAACAACATTAAATACTCTTGTATTTAAATTAGTGTACAGAATATTATACTTTACTAAATAAGTCTTTCTTTCTTCCTCTCTCTCCCCCCCCCCTTTCTTTCCTCCCTCCTACCTTCCCTCCCTCCCTCCTTCCCTCCCTCCCTTCACTCCCTCCATCCTAGACGTACAGGTATGAACTGCATTGTCTATTCTACCTGCAAAACCTGTTGTAAGCTATCAGGTGACTTTCTATAGAAAGAAACAGCCACATAGTTATTGTATGTTTTGTGATATCTGTGGCAAAGTAATTACACACAACCCTAAAAACAGAGATTCCTAAATAGAGTTCTGCTAAAAGATGCTGCAGGACTGGGATGAGAATCTGGACATGCAACTGGTTTTTCCCGTCTTTCCCTGCCCCCCCCCCCCCCCCAAGTCTTTCTGCAAAGACTGTGAGAAAATACACTAGTCCATTCACAGATGTAGCTGCTTTATTAAATCAATCTTCAATCAACCACAAAAGTGAAATGTAATTCACCCTCCTAAGATAGAATTGACAGTTCAAGAAAATGTTCAGGGCTGACAACTGACCCAGGGCATTAATGCATTCCACCTTCTGCAGCGCACTCTTTCTTCTTGAAAGCCACCACCCCTGACCTGACCCAATTTGAAGAAAAACATACCCAAAAGTCAGCCTAATCTTGAAAGCAGGCATTGCAGCTCTGATGAGGGTGATGACTTCTAGGGGAGGAAGGTAAAACAGGCTGATTTGTCCTGCCACATGAGCAGCAGCTGCACACTCCTAAAACAACAACTGACATTAGATGTGTGGAAGGGAAAAGCAGGATTTGTTCCCTGTCTCCCCTCTCCTAGCAGGTGTCACGGCAATACAAAAGTGTCAGAAGACTTTGGCTGCAACAACAGCAGAAAAAGAAGCGGGGAAAAATCTGTCAAGGACTTAGAAATGGGAAGCTAACAGATATTTTTTGTTTCTACTGCCTCTTTGTGTATGTGTCTGTGTGTGTGTACAAGGGACAGAGACAAGGACACAAAAAAAAAAAAAAAAGATACTTTCTTCTGTTTCAAGCTCTTCTTAAACATGCCTCTTGAAAAACTACCCCCACACACACCTGGTATCTTGTAAGAAAAGTGTTTTTCTTTCACAGTGAGATCTCAGAATTAGTGTTTACCAACACAGCACTCATCATCAATCATGAATTCTCCATTCTTTATTGAACTAGTGCCTTTACCACACCAATATTTTCACATTTTATTAAAGCCTCTTGATTTTTTATTATTCATTCCCTCACACACTCATTTCCTCACAGTTTGCTCTGGCTATGGTCTGCAGCATTTGACAGAAATAGCACAAAACCTCCAGCACGTCAGAATCAAAGAGCTTTCTTTGACGGGAAAAAAAAAAAAAAAAAAACAAACAGCAAATAAAGACCTTCATAAAATACCTTTTATATTCCCCCTATAAGAAATTCACTGTCACACAGTGTTCTTCACTCAGACATGATTGTAGTTTGGATGGAGAAGGACCAAGCATACTTCAATATCCCATCTTTAATCTCCTAAAATTAAGCCTTAATCATCAGGCAATGAAGTATCCTGAAGGGAAGGGAGGGGGAGAGGGAAGGAGGACACGAGCAACTCAGTTGTTTCATTGAAACTCTTGCATTTTGTATTAAAATATTTACATAGTAATTGAATTTCCATTCACTCTTTCACAAGGTGAGTCTTAACCACATCATAAAGGTCTTTCTCTCCATGAGAAGGCATAGCAGGACTCTGGCATTACTGGTATCCTGTATCTGCTAGAAATGCAAAGCCTTCCTTGCAGTTTGTTAGAGGGTTTTGGACATTTAATTGTGAAAATAAGTGAATCCTAAGAAGAGATGGAAGTTTCTGGGAAGCTTGGAGCTAAACTCCCAAATCATTGAAAGAATTGTATTTTCAGCTGCCTTCTCAGCACTTGGCTTTTACTACTCTCTGTTTAGGATAATGCCTTTTGCAGATTCCATTTCTATTTTCCTACTTCTTCATCTTCACTGTGCAGGGAGTCCAAGCATCTCTTCCATCATTGTGAATTAATTTAGGAGCTGGGAAACCTGAATCTCTTATGTGGCCAATGTTCCTTTCCTTGTGCTGAATCCTGGAGGACTGATTTCACCTTTGCTCTGCCCTCTCCAGGAATACACACCAATTTAATAATTTCTAAGACTTCAGAGGGTACCAGAAGTATTTAGAGCAGTACAATATATTAGCTCATCCATAACTTCTGACAGAATTTTACTGGTTTGTGGCAGTGACAGGAAAGGAGAAGACATGTCTGATACTGGTGTCCGTCTAGAAGAGGTCAGTGACACTGGACTCAACCCAAAGCTTCTCAGAAATACAGGTCAAACCTATATTACCACCACCACTACCACTATAAAGAGGTACCAGCATCCAGCCTGCCTTTTCTGGGCTCTCACAAGAAAGCAATACTTTCTGCTGCTCCCAGGAGTTTGCTGCTGACTTTATATGTGCCTGGAGCAGGTTGTCTTGACCCCAGGGGCTAGGAGAGGACTTTTACGCCCGTTTCACAGCTACACTGACCTCAGCACCAGTCCAACACTACAGAGCGGGCATGGAGAGACTGAATGTGCATGTAGATTTGGCTTACGAAGGTAGAGGGAGATCACAGTCAACCGGAGGGAGAGTAGCAGCACACATAATTATACCAACAAATTGATGCATCCCCTTGTTTTTTGACCCAAACTGGCAAGGATCCTGCAACAACCAGCACATAATTTCTCCCACTAACCGACCATAAGAGGCAGATAATATCAGCTCACTGAAGACAGGAAACTGCTGCTTCTTTCAGATCATAATTTAATTAACTGTGATTTTCCTAACAAGCACTTTTTTTTTCTTTTTCATTACTACAAAGAAAAGGACCCAGGGCTGATCCCAAAGGCTTCCAGGCTTTAAGGACAATAATAATTTAATGAGACAACTTATGTTGTGTTTATCCTTCTGCCGCAGGCACAAACACTCCACGGGCTCGTGGGCATGAGCCGAGAATGGAGCCAGCCCACCTAGGACTCAAGATGCAACTCAGACCTTTTCTGTTAGCAGTGTCCAAATAGGAGACAAATTAGCCTGGGGCTTTTTTTCTGTTGTGGTTTTCACAGTCCTGGCCCTTTTTCAGACGTGTAACTGTTTAACAAACTGGCAAAATTAAAAATGGAGATTATTTTGCCAATGGCCTCCACTCTGCCCCCCTTTCTTCTCCCCAGAGAGACCGTCTGCTATTTCTTTTCTATGTCTGAGGCTTGGAGGGAGGCGCTTGGGAAAGTGTGCCGTGATTTTAAGTTAATAGTGCCATCTAGTGATGTAAGGGGCACATGTGCCTCTGAGTCACCAGGCAGAGCTGCCGTGCTCAGGGTCTTCCCCAGGAATTAACCATCTCGTATAATATTTAATAATGTCTCTGTGGCATCAGAGTGACCTGCCCCAGAGGCAGGCAGAGCCCATACACACGCCTGACAGCTGCCCTGGAGGTGGGAGCAAAGGTGAGGAGACAGCATCCAGAGCTTGGGAACAAAGGAAACCCGTTGAGATCTGTATGTGAGGTTTTAGAATACTCTGCTTAGCACCTACAGGAGTGGGAGAAAGTAATGAACCTGGTCCTGTGATGCCCTTGAATATTTCTGGTACATATATACACCTATATTCCACATATCTTTAGGGATATTTGTGAATATATGCATCTATATCTCCCCAGCAGCATATAGAAATATATGTTGAATCCTCAAAATTTAGCAACCTGATTCCCAGAGGCTGTATTTCATTAATCTATTTCCAGATAGGGAAAAAAGGCCTGTGGACACACACACACAGAGTAATCAATCCCAAATGACAGTCATATATATATATATGCATGATTATTTGAAGTATTTCACTATGGCAACATAACCAAATATATGTAAAATCTCAGGCACTCTTTAATCCACCCCAGAATTTGAATTTTCAAGAATAAGCACAATGAAAGTTTATTCTCACTCCCATTGTGAAGCTTTTCCTCTATACTCTCTCCATGTGCCGTTCAGAGTTTGCCTTCATGTCTGTCCCTTCTGATATGAATAACTACCTGAGGACTTATTTTTGAGCCAGGAGCATGCAATGACAACACTTTCTGTGATTTATTTTAATGAGAAGGCAAAGCACTATTATGAAGCCAGACTCCAAGCAAATCATTCATTCCAGCTGCTGAAGGAGTATGCGGGATGACACATTTCTGTGCGTTCTTATAGCTGAGGGAATGAAATGGGGTACAAAGGTGTTCACATTTTCCTGAATAAAAGATAGGAAAAGTGGGTCTTGAAAGAAGGTCTGCAGAGATTTGTACCAGTATGCTTGTATCAAAGGTCTGAAAGGAGACCTGACTGCTCTTTGCTTGCTTGTATTTATTCTGTACCTCATGTTTTGCAGTTTCCCCTAATGACTTCCAACAGTTGGTGCAAAAAAGTCTGCCTCTTTTCCTTTTTCTGCTCGTCATTTCTTTCTGTTTTGAATTACTGGTGGGGTTGGTTTGTTTGTTTGTTTCCCTCTGACACTTCAGAGCTTACCCAATAGTTCAGGGTGAGATGTGCTGATGACAGGAGCCATACAGAAATTCCTCCAGAATCTGGATGGCATTTCTTCAACACACACTCAGGGTTGAAATGATTTTCAGGCTGCAGGCAGAAAGGAATTTGTGGGACAAAGCTCTGCAGACCTGCAAAGTATGATTTGCTTCTAGAATCACAGATGAATTTTTCCTAAATCATTGCTGCCTTTGCAGGAGGTGAGTATACTGGCAATGCCCAACATCTCTCAAATTTTTTTCCTTTGACACATTGTACTTGGAGATTTTCACTATAAATTTTAAGTTTCATGTAGACTGTTTTAAAGTATTTTCTGCTCCAGGGTTTGAAGTATATGTTCTGTGGACCAAACATTAATTGCATTGTTTCCTGTGAGTTTGAGGACTGGCCTTTATGACCCCAAAAGTTGCCTTGTACTCCTAATATCGTTTTCCTTTCCTATTATTTTTTGCAGCATTGTTTTCTTTAAATCTTAAAATAGCTGCAACATCTAGCTTGAAATCAAGTTGAAAAACTAAGATATGATCAAAGAAAGCCTGGAGATATATATCCAGGGACTTGCTTTCTGTCTCTCCCCTCACTGTTTGTTGCCCAAGACTGCAGAAAGTAAATGCACTCCTGGAAGACTGTCTGAAAGGCTTGTCTAAGGAACGGCACAGGGCTACAGTGAGGAGCTGCAGGGTCTAACCGTTCTTTGCATGATTCAGGCAGGGAAATTATGTATATATGTAACACACAAAGGCTAACCACAGTCCTGCAGCCTCTAGAGATTCTGCGGAAGAAACTTCATGCAACCCGATGTGTATAATTTATTACACAGTGGGCTTGGGTTTTAATGGCTATGTGCATCTGGAAAAAATGCCTCTCAATTATCCAGATCAGTGGGTCTGTTGGATGCAAAGATCAGTTTGAAAGCTTGATATTTTTTCAGAAGTGGGAGAAAATTTCACACCATTCTGATTGTCGTTTACCTGCGGTTAAAGTACGTCACCATACCAATTAGAGCCAATTATGAAATGACTGACCTGCCATGACATGGAGACATCAGACAGGATTTAGTTTGTCTTTGCAGAGCAGAGGAGGTAGAACCCACACTGGTGTTCAGGTATCTGGGGTCTGCATATCTGGATTTTTTACAGCCTTTGGATATAGGTTGCCTGACTTTGTCTTTACAGGGTCCTTATTTGGGCCAGATGAAAATGCACTGGTGTGGGATCTTGGAGAGGATCATATCCACATAAGGTGTTGTAGTGCTTTGTGTTGTGGCCAAGGCCGTGCAGCAACACACTGGTTGCCTTCTCTTTCCCTTCCCAATATGGATCAGCATTGCATCAGTCCCCAGTGAACAGACATATAAAGATAAATGTCTGGCTATATTTCCTGCAGATTTTTACAGCTGATTTTCTATCTGAAGTTTGAATTGAGAACAGAACCTTCCCCACACAACCTCCATTCCCGTATTCCCATCTATTTTGTTAAGATCAGTGGCAAATCCATTATGTGAGGATTTGAGGGGGGGAGATATCTAGATTATAAGGTCTTGGGACTTGGGGTTATCTAGGGTTTTTTGATGGGATGCCATCTTCTGTTTGCTCTTCAGAAAGAATGTCAGACTAATAGGTTGGTAGGCAAATGCCTGTAAGCATGTCAGCTCTGTGACTGTGACATATATTGTTCTTATCCCTGAGTATAACGTGTGTGCTCAGTAACTGTTGTTCTCTGCCTTTCTCAAAGTACTCTTGTCAGGTTTCAAAAGAGGAATGGGCTGTCATGGAACTGAGAGAGATAACACTTGTGTTTGGAGCAGTGGGTGTGAAACATGTCTATAGAGATGAAGTCACTTCTCTAAAATACAGAGCACTTGATTCTTCTATGACTGTGCTTTGGCTTGTTGCTTTCTGTATTAATCAAAAGATAAGGGACTGAACGCGGTCTCTCTGCACACTCTTGTACATACAGCAAGCCCCCATAGGCTCTAGGCGAGGGGGGACTAAAATCGTGCAGTCAGAGCAAGCCAGAGGTGGAGCAGCTCAAAGGCCAAAACTCAGACCCAGACATTCCCACTCCCATCTTAGCCTGGCATTTGCCACTATTGCTCTGCACCCTGCAGGTCTCTCTGAGTGTAAGGCAGGCAGTGTCATGTCACAGGTTGCCTTATTCTCCTTTGGGAGAGTCACACTAATTAGCATTCACAGGTCTGGGCAAGGACTCTTTCTCATCCTCGCAGTTCACTCGTGACCACTGTAGCTTGCAAGTCATGCTGTCATCCCTTGATGAGAAAGAAAAATCTCTTTTTCACAGAAGGTCTGTTGGGTTTGTAGGGGTGGCATTTTACCTACTGCCTCCAGCAGCATGGCTTAAAGAATTAGATATCCATCTAAGATAGTAATTTAAGAAGCTGATTCACCTGACCTGTTTTCTGTATCAGTCTTAGGATGAGATGATTCACCCTCTGGAGGAGCATCTCTCTGTCTCTCACAGCCTGCTGAGGAATCCTAGACACCTAGGTGGCACCTGTTGAATGAATGTGGGTGTCTACTGTGCTGGTATCTCCATATGATCAAGTCACACTATACTCCCTGTATGGTCAAAAGAGTCAGTAGAGTTTAGGAACACAGATTCCTCATGCAGATGGAGACACCTGCACTGTAAACACACAGCAGTGGATGAGATGAAACCTGCACTAGTTTATACTAATCCCTACATCTTTAAATGGATAATGTTAAGTGTGAAGAATCCCACTGTTCGTGGTCATCCAGCAACCATATCTAAAAGCTCAAATATTTAAAGCAGAAGGCTCTAGGCAGGACCATGATATTTAGTTCACATTTCTGCTAGTCTGTGCAGCTGCCTCATATGCTTTATGGAGAGGGTGAGGTATATATAACACACATACAAAGATGTCAAGAGTGCTATAACTCATATCCTTTCCCATTGACTTCAGTGGGAGCATGAATTACCAAAAAAAAAAAAAAACCAAAAAACAAAAGCAAGTGAAACTGTAAATAAGTAAAAACCTGAGTAAACACGGAATCTGTTCCTGTCACTGGAACAATAATGGTCCTTTCAATAATGCAGTATCTTTGGATCATCAAATCCATTTTTTGAAAAGAAACCCTCTTTGGAGCCATTTCAGATGAATGTTGTTAGTCTAATTAGCAATGGGTTTGTCACATTCCCAGCTTATTCACAGGAGAATACATTCTAAAAGGTTGTTGCCTTTGTTTGAGCTCATTAAGATTGTATGTGCCATTACAGTTACAAAACTTATACTTTTGCTTATTCTTTGGAAAAAAGAAATAGAGATCTATTTGGAATAATCTCTGACACATTTAAACTGCACAAATAAATCCTTTTATATATTCATGCCATCAATACCTTGTCTCATTTGTTCTACTCCTACCTATATTTATAGGAAACATCTTCAGCCCAGAACTAACAAATACTACGAATATTATAATTTCTTTACACTTTGATAGCTCATGAAAGACAGCATTTACTAGCATAAGTCTTGTTTTTCATAAGACTCTTATCCTCATTTTCAGCTATGACGCTAGACTGAATTGAAGCTGAGCAGGGGTACAGCTCTCCCTAATTCAAACTCTTTCCCAACAGCTTAGAAGCAGTTATACAGAACTTAATGGAAGGCAGCAGCATGAACTGATATGGATCAAGAATGCAGCAAAAGACCTTAGTCTTTAGTCTCAGTGCTTTTTTGCCCTGTTACAGACTATTGATGGGTTTAGACCAAAATTTCTTCAAAATATGCATGTAAATCCAAAACAGCTGTTTATGTTTGTCATTTTCCTATCTTTATATTTTTTCCAATCTTTCCTTCAATAACAGTATGGTATGTACAGTACAGTGTATACACATACATGCATTTACAGTGATACCATATAATTCAAACCTACACATCTCTCCTAGAATGCTGTGCTGGGATGGTAAAAGACACTCTTTATTCCTTGAGTCCTAAGATAGTACAAAATGAAAGACACAGAGGAAGAGAAAGAAAATGTGAGAAAAAGAGATTACCAAGAGCAAATGACTTCCCTAAAGAAATCTGTTAATACAGGGAAATTTAAACCAAAGCGCATGTAACAGAAAAAGATAAATCACAAGCATGGCATGCTGCCTGTATTAAGTCCCAGGCGGAATTTATTTTCCATTTATTTGAGTGGAATTGGTGTTTCAGAGCATAGTCTGCTGCCACTGAGATCACCAAGAATTTTCACAGCAAATGGGAATATAATTAAACAAGGTAGGGCATCACAGGTTAACTAGAACCATATTAGAGGACTCTACAAGGATGGACTTGCAAGCTCCTTCTAGAAGGAAGAGGTAGTAAGGTGGCCATGATGGACAGCTAAAACAGAGACAGCAAAGGTAGAGACCTGCATCTACAAAAAGGTGTGAGCAGTACTGAGATGATGGTAATACCCTTCGACACATCCCTTGCTGAGCTAAAATTCTGTAGCTGGACTGAAAGCTTCTCAGAATTAGCAAACCAATGACAGAGAAGGAAGGAATTATAATTATTTAGCTAAGTGTGAAAGAGAAAAAGAGAGTGTAATGAATACATAAAGTTTAAGAGGAAAGGAACTCCAAAGAGCATTTTTTTATTTAAAACTAAGGAAAGAACATATTGTGAACAAATAAAAGGACACCATTAATGCAATTACAGATTTAGACTGACGTTGTAGACAGAACTGGGCCAGTTGTTACCAGAAGACCCAGCATTCATTATAATTCGTTTAGAAAGGAGAATCAAGCTGCTGAAAACTCAGCAAGCCAGTGGAAAGGAATTAGGACCCAATGAAAAACTGGAAAGGAAAGATAATCAAAGGTCCAGCCAGAGCTCCACATCTCTTTTCTTTCCTTCCATGTCTTCAGACCCAGATCCCCAGGAAGAGACACCTTCTCTGTTTAGTACCCATGTTCCCATCTTGTACCCTGGAAAACACCCTTAGGTGAAAAATGGGTTGCCAGCGGGAGAGAGTAGAGAAAGCAGGCATCATCTCTGTCAGTTCAAAGGAAAAGAACTGAAAATATCCATAATAAACAAATACTTTATCGGCATTAAAACGTCCGCCTCTGCCTGTTTCACTGGAGTCATGCAAGGATACACTCAAATGCTCCTCTTCATGACAAGCATAATGATGGTTTTAAACTCAAAAGCATTGGTTCAGTGGGAACTGGATAAAACTGGTCATGTGTCGCTTCCTGTATGGAATAACAGGTCCCCACTACTATTTTTTGATCTGTGCTTGGTATGAATAAGTTGGACGAAGAGCAAATGAGTCATGAAAAGGAAAGGTTGGCCAGATACTTTAGGGAAAAACTTATTGATTTTTGCATTTGTTTGTCTAATTTTAATAGTTTGTGCTATCCACATATTTACTACTCATTCGTACTACCACACTGAAATTAGATTAAACAGGAATTTCTCCGCATATGATTTTAACTCTTTCACCAGGTGTTAGTGGCTGTAAAGACAACAAATATCAGTCTCTCAGGGAGGGTATTTCATTTTTAAAATAAATAAGATGAGAGGTCAGGCCATTGTACAGATAGATTCCCCTTTCTGTCCCAGGGAAACTGAAATTCCACTTTCTTTATAATGTTTGTGAGTCTCTCCTCCTTCACAGTCACTCACAGCCTTTGAAAACATGAAAAATAGTGATTTTTTTCCTCTTTTTTTTTTTTTAGGCAAAAAAATGAAAAACAAGTAAGGGAAATAGGGAATCCATGTAGATGGATTTGGGGATGGTTTCAAACACCACTATTCTGCATTAATAAAAAGGTTTGACTTCCATGAGCAGAAGGCAGGCAGAACTCTTGTTGACATGAATTCCTTGTCTGGCATTATGGGACATTATTTGTGATACAACCATCAGAAATTATTAAAATTTAACATATTTCAATCATCTATGCTCAGTTGAGCATGATAATTACTTCTCTTTTCACAGGTAAATGCCAATTTAGGTGAGTAAATTATTTTCCTTAAATTCTTCAGTGTATGTTTTTTTCAGATAACAGCCGAACTCTTTGCTTACTTTCAGCCTTTTGTGTGATGGGGGATCCTGTTTTGCTAGAGAGCAACTGCTGTCATCTGAAAAATAAGTGAAAATGTCCAGAAAAAGAGAATGAAGCCAAACTATGTGGGAGCTTGGTTGTCTGTGACTATGGTCATGGCCCCTTCTGAAAATGACCAGAGGCTCCATGCAGCACGACAGGTTTCAGCACTAAGCAGACCACTTTTCTCTTAACCTTTTCCTGCTTTGTGCTCCATGTTGCTCACATGCATGTGCATATGCATGCTCATATGAGTGTGTGTTTGTGCACCTGTAAGAATGGTTTGCCTAAATTTGGACTCCAACAATAGACCACAGAGAGGTGGTAGTACTGCCACTTACAGCTCCTCAAAACCCGTCAGGAGGGGTTATTCCCCCTTCATTACTTTGCACAGTGAGTAACCTCACTCATGTGAGCAGTATTTCCATCTTCAGGTCCTGGTATGGTCTAAATACTAAACACAAAATATCTAGTGAAATCATAGCTTAACTTACCTGAAGCAACACGAGAAAGAGCTACATTTTTTTCATTCATGTTTACCCAACGTGTTGATCCTTGTGTAGCAGATGCTGGATGGCTCACACAGTTATCTACGTCAGCATACTCAGAGAGTTGGAGCACTTAGCCTCCTTTTGTGTAAACTGTCTCATTAAGTAAATTTGTGTTGCTATGGAAACACAGTACCTAGCACATGAATTGTGCTGGCAAGGAAAAAAACCACATGCATTCCTTTAAAGTTCCTCAGGGTTGACCATTCCCTTAGGGAGGATCTGCTGTAGCAACATCTCTGACTCATTTATTTATGTCATTAAAACCCCTACAGGAATCACAGGACTGGATGTTCCCCTCCTGAGCCTGTCTTCCCCCCCACTGACTGTTTATCCTTCCCCTGTTTTAGACCCACAGTTGGTTCTGAGAATTGGATCTTTTTGCTCGACTTTTAGGATGTTAAAGTCATTGACTACAGCCACTCTACCCTAAGACATATTTCTTTTTATAAACTTAACAAGTCCATGGCAATGTTTCTTTTCAAAGAAAACTGAGGCAGAGACTTCCAAATGATTTGTTTTTTCATAGTTATCAGACACAGCGTGGATGGAGTGAAAACACAGAAGAATTTGCTGGCACCACCCCTTCATTATCATATCCACATCTCAGAACACACCCTTGTTTTGTTCCAGCAAGAAAAAAATTGCCATACTCCCAGTCACCCATATGGTACACAAAATATGTGTTATGAGAGAGCGCTTATCAAATCTGAACAGAAGTTGATGTAAAATTCTGGAGAAACAGTGACTGACTTCTTTTAGTGTAGCACAGAAATAGTACAGGCAGCACAATGCAAGCCTGGAATCCAGAAAGCTGCTGAGACATTAATGTAGAGTCAATGGCAATGAAAGGACTGTGCTGAAGTCTTCAAAACATTAGAAGTTTACCTTAATACTTATGTTTACATATTAGTAATGGATTAGAAACTGAACTACTTCATTCTTCATTATGACAGCTGCATGCATTTGTATTCACCATGTTTTATAAGTTGAGAGCAGGCACTGAAATAACTTGTTTAAGAAGTTGTTTAAGAATATGCAGAAAGCCAGTGGCATAGCCAGGAGTGCAATTTGGTAATAATATTATGCTACTGGAAACCCAAGCCTGGGCTAGCAGCTGTGTAGAAGCATAAGGTGTGCTTTCTTCAAAGAGTTTGCACTGATATTGTTACATTATCTGACTAAAGGTTAAGCAAATTAAACATAAGGACCTGGCAAGGATCAAAGAAACAATGATAGGTGAAGAAACACTAGTAACCTAATCAGTGAAAACCTAATCAGTGAAAACCAGAGCACTGAACCAGCTGCTCCTCAGACCAGGAGAAGGACTAGACTATTGTCCTGGTGTGGAACTTACCATGAAGAGCCAGTCAAAGATAGTCCCTCCCCAGAAAGCTGTGCAGAGTAAAGGGGTTATTTGCTTAAACGGGTTATCACCTTGGGGAAATGCTGCTTTATCCGAGGTTTCCTGATAAAAGTGCTGAAAGCCTGTTATTTCCAAAATTTCTAATTACCTTCATCAAATGGTACCAGGTGACTGTAATGACATAAAGTTTAATGTATGATTGGATATTCTCCCAGCAGGTAGTCAATACTGAAAATTTTTTATACATGGCTTGGAGCTCACTCAAATATGAAACATTCCCCCCACCTTCCCTATTTTTAGCTCTTAAGGTTATCCATGGCAAATTTTGGAAATGGCTGGTGATTCTGTTTTCTGGTTTTCTGAAGAGCCTACCTTGCATCAGCAGACCCTCTTCAGCCTAGCAAACCCAGCACCTATGTTTCAAGCATTGAGTTAGCCACCTCTTAAGAAAACCTTTTATTTTGAAATTGTGCCTACATAGGCATGAATGTACCCACACACAAATCAGAAACAGACTAAAAAAAAAAAGTTCATTTTATATCAGCTGGGATTTCTACATCCTGGTACTGCAGTGACCATATCTATTTTCGATTGACATTGGCTATGAAAGCATACATTTATGCATACTGAGCAAAAGAATCATACTTTAAACTGTAATGGACATTCAGCATCTTCACTGTCCCCAGCAGCTACACTTAGCTCTCAGGGGATTGCCTGAGCTGCAAAGATGAGCATCTATTTTCATCTCTGTTCTGGAGGCAGACGTTGATGGGCTAGAGGCTGAATTTGCATATATGGTTTAGAGGAAAACCTAGGTGCCTCAGTCTTGTCCTTGTTTTATTAATATACCATATTTTGTTGGTACACATGTACTCTCAAAAATAGAAGAAAAACCATTCATTTTCTTCATAAAATATATATAAAACATTATTTCAAAATTAAGATTTTCAGATATTAAGCTCAGGACTGCTTCCTCAAATAGTTCTTCAACAGCTTCTTCCACAAAAGTTTATTCTTAAACATTGAATTTCAGATTCTGTGAAGTAGCACAGTGTCATAATCACCATTTAATTGATGTTTTATGCTTCTGTTTGTCTGAGTGACAGTAAAGGGAATGTTAATTAAACAGCAGTTTTGCTGTGATAATATTTAAAAGCCTTGTAAAAGAAAAAAAAAAGTCTTTGACATTTCACAGCACTGACACCTACCTGAAAATATAATATTTTATATTTTAGTCAAATATGCAGTGAAAATACATTTTTATGCAGTATACAGTTCTCAGTTGAACTGCAGATTTCTTTTGTCCTTTGAAAAGAAGATGCCAGAACCTAGTTAAATAAACCAGGGACTAGGTCGTAGGCTTCGTGTGTGCTGTTTGTCAAATTCATGGTGATCTGAGTAGCACGGCTTCACTAAGAGCAAATCGTGCGTGACCAATCTGGTGGCCTTCTATGATGGAGTGACTGCAACAGTCGATAAGGGAAGACCAATCGATGTCATCTACCTAGACTTTTGTAAAGCCTTTGACACAGTCCCACATGACATCCTTATTTCTAAATTAGAGAGATACGGATTTTAAGGGTGGACTATTTGATGGATAAGAAATTGGCTGGATGGACGCGCCCAGAGAGTTGTGGTCAATGGCTCTGCATCCAGGTGGAGACCAGTGACAAGTGGTGTCCCTCAGGGCTCTGTCTTGGGACCGGCGCTTTTCAATATCTTCCTTATCAGTGACATAGACAGTGGGATAGAGTGCACCCTCAGCAAGTTTGTGGATGACACAAAGCTGAGTGGTGCAGTTGACACACCTGGAGGACGGGATGCCATCCAGAGGGACGTGGACAAGCTTGAGAAGTGGGCCCATATGAACTGAATGAGGTTCACCAAGTCCAAGTGTAAGGTCCTGCACCTGGGTCAAGGCAATCCCAGACATGAGTACAGAGTGGGAGAAGAACTCATTGAGAGCAGCCACGCAGAGAAGGACTTGGGGGTCCTGGTGGATGATAAACTGGATATGAGCCAGCAATGTGCACTAGCAGCCCAGAAAGCCAGCTGCATCCTGGGCTGCATCAGAAGAGGCATGGCCGGCAGGTCGAGGGAGGTGATTCTCCCCCTCTATTCTGCCCTTGTGAGACCCCACCTAGAGTACTGCATCCAGCTCTGGAGCCCTCAGCACAAGAAAGATGTGGACGTTTTAGAACGGATCCAGAGGAGGGCCACTAAGGCAATCAGAGGGCTGGAACACCTCTGCTATGAAGAAAGGCTGAGAGACTTGGGCTTGTTCAGCCTGGAGAAGAGAAGGCTCTGGGGAGACCTTATAGTGGCCTTCCAATACTTAAAGGGGGCTTATATAAAAGAGGGGGAGAGACTCTTTATAAGGTCAGATAGCGATAGGACAAGGGGGAATGGTTTCAAACTGAAAGAGGGGAGATTTAGATTAGATGTTAGGAAATAATTCTTTACTCAGAGGGTGGTGAGGCACTGGAACAGGTAGTCCAGAGAGTCTGTGGATGCCCCGTCCCTGGCAGTGTTCAAGGACAGGTTAGACAGGGCCCTGAGCAACCTAGTCTAGTGGGTGGCATCCCTGCCTATGGCAGGGGGGTTGGAGTTAGATGATCTTTAAGGTCCCTTCCAGCCCAAGCCATTCTATGATTCTATGGTTCTATTTTCTTGTATAACTATGAGAAAACTTTTTTATTGCTTTTTTCTGCATATTTTCCAGGTATAAAATGGAGAAGACATTGACCTGATGATGTAATCTAATTATACATATTACAGAAAAGATAAGAAAGAAAGAGATCTGGGGATTTGGGCTGATGACAAGTTGAGTATGAGTCAACAGTGTGCCCTGGCAGCCAAAAGGGCCAACCGTGTCCTGGGGTGCATCAAGCACAGCATGCCTAGATGGTCGAGGGAAGTGATTGTCCCACTCTATATTGCACTGGTGCAGCCCCAGCTCGAGTACTGTGTGCAGTTTTGGGCACCTCAATATAAGAAGGACATCAAACTATTAGAGGGTGTCCAGAGGAGGGCAACCAAGATGGCGAAAGGCCTCGAGGGCAAGACTTAGGAGGAGTGGCTGAGGCTGCTTGGTTTGTTCAGCTTGGAGAAAAGAAGGCTGATTGGCTCATTGTAGTCTACAACTTCCTCAAGGAGGGTAGCGGAGGGGGAGGTGCTGATCTCCTCCCTCTGGTGACCAGCTCTGGTGACCAGCGATAGGACCCGAGGAAATGGAACGAAGCTGCATCAGAGGAAGTTCAGATTGGACATTAGGGAAAGGTTCTTCACTGAGAGGGTGGTCAGTCACTGGAACAGGGTCCCCAGGGCAGTGGTCATTGCACCAAGCCTGTCAGAGTTCAAGGAGCATCTGTACGATGCTCTTAGTCATATGATTTAGTTTTAGGTAGTTTTGCGAGGAGCAGGGAGTTGGACTCGAACCTTTTGGGTCCCTTCCAACTTGAGATATTCTGTGATTCTATGATTCTATGTTTTTGCTATAGGTAGCGACTGGAGTTTTTCCCTGAAGTTAGCTTTGGCTCAGAAATTACCACATTCCAGTTATAAAACATTCCTATGTATATATTTATTACAACTATTTGGTTGTAGTGATATTTCAGAATAATCATTCTGCATTTGTTTTCTTTCTTGTAAATGAAGTGCTACTCAGTGTCACCTAGGTTTCAGTTCAGACCATCCTGAAGCAGACACCAAGATTTGGTTGCTTCTGTTTTATCAAAGAAGACTGAAGGAGATTGTGTTTGTCCCTGCAAAACACAGGATGAGAAAAGAAATGCTTAATGACTGAAGAAATGAATATGTAGTTAACTCTGAATTAATGTAGGAGCCTGTTTCTGGTTATGAGACCAATATTGACCTGGAACAGCCTCTAAATTGTTTTAGAGGCAGAACACCTACCAAGGTAGAGCTCTGTCCTCTGTTGTGGCCACTCTGTATTGTGTGTCCTGATTAAGTTGGAAAGGTACAATGGGAGGATATGGGTAGGAGAAAGACAGTCATAGTGAGAAAACTGAGAAAATGACATTGATGGTTTAACATAAAGACTAGTACAGCCCCTGAACAAACTGCTCTTGGTGGGAGGGGATATTTAATGTGTCCTAATCTGCAGTTAAGTTTTATCTCATCTTTTAGATGAAGATGGTGACTGACAACACACTTTGAACGTAGGACACATAGGGGCAAAGAAGGATGAAAGACAGAAAGCAAAAGTGGAGAAAAGGAAGTCAAAGAAGATAGCTCCTACTTTTCTTTGAATATGTGCATCTCAACAGAATTGTTCTGACCTATCTTTGAAGGTCCAGCTTGAGTTTCCCTAATTAATTTAATTTATTATTTTTATTTCATTCTGTCCTTCTCCTTCACCCATCAAGATTTCTCTTGGCAGATCTTCACTTGAAGGTAAGAATTAAAGACAGAGATAGCTTCCTGGCTGCATAAAAAGAAGCATGTCCAGAGGGTCAAGGGAGATGATTCTCCCCCGCTACTCCACTCTGGTGAGACCCCACCTGGAGTACTGTGTCCAGCTCTGGGGTCCCCCCCCCCCACAAGAAAGACATGGACCTTTTACAGTGGGTCCAGTGGAGGGCCACAAAAATGATCAGAAGGAAGAAACACCTCTCCTATGAAGAAAGGCTGAGAGAGTTGGGCTTGTTTAGCCTGGAGAAGAGAAGGCTCCAGGGAGACCTTATTGCTGCCTTTCAATACTTAAAGGGGGCTTATAAGAATAACAGAGACTTTTTATGAGGACCTGTAATGACAGGACAAAGGGAAATGTTTTTAAACTGAAATGGGGTAGATTTAGATTGGACATAGGGAAGACATTTTTTATGATGACAGTGGTAAAACATTAGAACAGGTTGCCCAGAGAAGTTGTGGATGACCCATCATTGGAAGTGTACAAGGTCAGGCTCGATGGGGCTTTGAGAAACCTGATCTAGAGAAAGATGTCCCTGCCCATGGCAAGGGATTTGAACTAGGTGATCTTTGAAGGTCCCTTCCAACCCAAAGCATTTGATGATTCTATGATTCTTTGAAATCTGATTTCCAGAGCTGCCTCCTTTAAGTCTTTCTTTAGCAAGTTTCTTTAGCAAGTTTCTCTCTGCAGTATTCACTCATTTATTTCAATTAGTGAGAATTCTGTAGCCCACCACAACAAACAAACAAGCAAGCAAAAAAAACCCCAACAACCTGGTCAACATCTTTCTTGCAACTATTTGGTTTTTATCAGATTTCCCCCAGTCCCGCAGGAAATACAACTTCCACAGCACAAGCCCACCTAGTATGTTGATATATTTCAATTCTTCATTTCAGCTCTTTGGCTGACTTGCTAAAAAGCAGTTTATCAGCAAGCTGAGTCTCCAACAGAAGCACACTCTCCCCCTCCCCTTTTGTTCTGTATTCATTTACTACTATTCTATGTCAAAAGGAAGAAATTACCACCTAGTAGTCTTTTGTTTTGCTTTCTTTTATTTTGCTTTTTTCTTAAGGTATGTTCTGGTACGCATATCTCAACTTTCGGGTACATCTCATGTATCTATTTCTCATGTGCCTAGATAACGGACTTTCAGACACAGTGCACACTTCATTCAGTACAACTGAGCTCTCATCCTAAAGTAAGCTATTTAGTAAATCCATCAAAGCAATAAAAAATAGTAATGACAGATCATTGTCAGGGTGACTCCCATTCCTAAGACAAAACAGAAGTCCAGGATGCCTCTTACTGGTCTTGACAAATGACAAATCAAATTTAGTGGTGGTGCATCACTATTGGTTTCACCACCTGTGTAGGGGGAATTTTCAGGAAAATAATTATGAATATCCGTTGCTGTACTTACACTCTCTCTGAGAGTCCTGCTGTTAATTTTCTGTAGTTACTTATGATGGCATATATGCTTCTTACAGAGTTGCAATTGATTATTTTTCTTTAGATGTGACTTAGCAAATGATAAGGAACAATTTCTATAAAAGATAGGCAGGTTGCCTCAAAGCAGTATGTAGAAAAGTAAGACATCATCTTAGAAAGACTTCCAGGACAGGAACAAGGTTGGGAGAAGGGCATACAGGCCTGAGGAAGTAATGAAAGAGAGAAAAGTACATTGTCCGGCTGCCTATCATAGGAGACACAAATAAGCAGTGACCTGTTGCCTCTACTTTGCAAAGCAAAATGGTTGTCTTGGGCATAAGGGATGCAAAGAGCAGTGAAAGGGTTTACTCTGAGCTACAGCTCTCTGGAGCATAAGATGCTCCATTTGACCTTTTGGGTTCCCTGAGATTCGCATATAGCTAGAGACGAGGTACAAGGGCAGCAGGGGGAAGGGAGAAATTAGGAGTGTGTTGATAGGGTGACGTCAATGATGGACACTGATAGGGGCTTTGGAGAAGGCTTTTGAATTGATATTTGCAGTATCATAAACCTGTAAAGAGACTGGACTACCATTTTCTGATAGCAATAAACATGAACCTGTGAAGCTGTGTAAAAAGTTACTGCTTCACTGCATTTTGGGCTGTTTGGTGACTCCAGAAATTGCATATTACATTGAGAGGGGCTATTGGATTGTCAGTACTTTGGAAAATTTGAAATGTTTTACTTCCTGCTTATCTTGATCCAAGGTCCTTGCAAATTATAAAATGAAAACAAGCAGATAATTGTGTTCTTTTTTTAAAATAAAGATCATTTGCCAACAAGTGAAAATGCAGGAAGTTCATATTTATGGTTTATTTCCCAACCTTTTATTTTATTTGTGAATGTAGACTGCTCTCAGGCAGGTAAAATGCCATGTATTTAATTCCTTCCTTTTCAATTTGTATTTAAAAATTTTGATAGATATTACTCACAAAGTTGATATTATAAATATTATTTAAAACTAATGCAAACTTATTTTTTAATCAGTCATCTTGAATATCCTTCTCTCTAGAATCAGTAATATAAGCCTAGTGCCATCAGTAGGACTGCAGATTTACTAGTGGACTGACTATGGGATACATCTAATCTAGTGGCTTTTCTTTTCACGTTTGTTGTAAGCTATTTTTACCCGTATCTAAACCATCAACGTCCAGGTGGATCAATAAAAGCTTCCTGATTTAAAAGATCAATTATTGTTAATGGTGTTTATACACAATTTTAATTGTTTTATAGCTATCTATTCTTTTGCAGTTAGCTTTTTTCATTGGGCTAGACCTTGAAATGCACTGGCATGATGTTTCTAAGATCTTCTGTGTGCTCAGCAGCCATGCAGAGAAAAAGTAGATGGGCCTTTTTAGCAGAATGGGACTTATGTAATTAAGACCACATCATTCATATTGGACAGGATGAGAACAGCAGATTTTTTTTTTTTCCCCCTGAAAGAAATGTTCATGTAATGGGAAGTAAAAAAATGGTCTTGTTGAATGGACTTTCAGGATGTCTTGGTAAAAATGGACAAAACACTTTTACTTCCTCACATTTCTTCTTCCTTTTCTATCCCCCACTCCCTGAATCATACAGCAAATAACAATACCAATAATGAAATAAAAAGAGGCAACCCTCTACAAAGACCACCCAAACTTCTCCCACACACCACTGCCTACTCCTCCCCTCCCCTCGCCCCAATAAACAATGTCAATCTCTTTATATAAGCAAAGCCTTGTATCTCAGGAAATAGCCTGGCTTCTAAAATCAGCTGAGCTACTTACAGCAAAGTGGATTTGACTTTATCACTAAATCGTAAAAAAGCAGGATTAAGGATTGTTTCCTTTTCAATTTCTCAGGCTTGTGCTTCAAAGCATGTAGAAGCCTACCATAAAGCATGGCTTCAGCGCTGAGAGCTAATCCCTTTCCTTCGTGCAGTGGTAGGGGACGTTTTTAGCTCCACTCTGAGATACTGCTCGGTATTTACCCATCTCTGCCGGTGTCACTAAACAAGTTTTCTTTCTCCTCTCATCCCTCACCACGTTGATAGGAATCTTGTCCTCTGCTTGCTTCATTAGGCATGGGATAGCCCCAGTCGGGGTGGTTTCTTTCAGGGGGAAAAAAGAGACCATCCTAGTGAAAGAAGTAAGGAAACTGCAATTCTTCAGATCTGTTCCTGAGGAGGGGTTGGAGGGATGCAGGGGCAAACAGAGGAAGAGCAGCCATTAGAGCCATTCAGAGCACACAGACATCAAAGTCTCCTTACACACTTACCAGCTCTCGGAGCCAGAGTGTGCTGTTAGCTATCTCGGCTTCATGTATTATGCAGACGGTGGAGACTGCTCTTTGATCAGGGGGAAACTGAGAAGAAAAAGCACAGGAAACAGCCCAAGAGGGTTGCTTTGCAAGTGAATAGCTGCCTGCTCTTCTGCAGTTATCTTTGCTTTCAAGGCTCTCCCTTTTGTCTTACCAAGTTTCAAAGGGTGGAGAAGAGCAGCTTTGTGTTTGGTTCCCAGGTAAGGCCTCCTAGAAAAAAAAAAAAAGCAAGGAATAAGCAGGACGCTGAGGGCCTACTTCTGTGAGAGGGTTTGAGTTAGCTTCTTTGTATGTAGTATCCTAGTTTTAACAACACGTGAAAACAGGCACAATATAGAGCAGAGGGGAGCAAAGCAAGGTTTCCTGCAAGTATCATTGTGCAATTATTTGTTGTTGCCCTACCTTGTTGCCTTGCCTGGGCAAACAGTGGAGTGTGCATAAGGAAGGAACAAGACTCTTTTGAAGGATGAATCCTTCTCTGTCCTCCTGCTATTCCAGCTCTACATTTCCTACAGTGTGGCTATTGCAAGGGGAGGACTCCATCTGCAAAGGAAGATTCCTGTCTTTTGTTCAACGCTGATCTGGTAAACCATTTGAAGTCTAAGGGCTGTTGAAGCTGGGTCCATTTAAGAACAACCTCCACTGAGGTGGGTCCACTTAGGGCAGGATAACTTCTGGTTGCCCCAGATACCTGGCAATCCTAAAGACTTACAGAAGATAATCAGGCCACCAGTGGGCAAATATACATCTGCTTGTTGGGCCATTTGACTATGTCTGTATTCTACTTAGGCAGTGACAGCAACTTGCTGTATTATACTGTTGATTTGTTAAAATAGGGTCTGGCACAGTTTTGGTCAGGACTAACTAGCACTTTCCAGACAATTCCCAGGCACTTGATCAGTCAATGCACTCCACGGACCATTTCCAAGAAGCATATTAGATGCAGTCATCCTGTTTTGGAAGGCAAGAGAGTTTAACAGTATAGGTATTGACCACTCCATGCCAGCAGTATCAGTGCCAGAGGAAAGTCCCAGCACATTTAATTTAATAGTGCATATGTAGCCTTCACTTATTTCTGCCAAACAAGCATTGGCTACCAGTCTGAAATAATCCAAGAGCAGGGATGAAAACCGGATGCTCCTATCCCAGCTGATTATCCTCACCATGAGTTTGTGCTGTTTCATGACTCTTTTCCTCCTGCAGCCATACACTTTGCATTCCCATGTCTGCAGTAGCCCAGATTCCTCCACAGGAAGGATGGTTGCATCTGTATCCAGGCTCTGCTCAGACTCTGGAATAGCTTTGGGATTCTCCCTTAGGATATGGGAAATCTCCAGTGAAAGAAGGCCTAGGAGTCAGGTCTTGCCCCTCTGAGCTCTCCCTTCTGAATATTTTTTTACAGGGTCTGGTAGGGATGGAGTTTATTTTCTTCATAACAGCTCATGTGGCACTGTGTTTTACATTTGTGACCAAAACAATACTCATAAGACACTCATGTTTTATCTGTTACTGAACAGTGTTTGCACAGCATCAAGACCTTCCCTGTTTCTCCCTCTGCCCTCACAGTGAATACGTCGCGGGTGCACTAAGGTTGGGAGGGACACAATCAGCAGATGACCTGAACTAACCAAAGAGATATTCCATGCCATTTAACGTCATGCTCAGCAATAAAAAGGGAGCTTAGCCATCTCTTGCTCAGGAACTGGTTGGGCATCAGTCTACCCATGGGAGGTGGTGAGTGATTACCTTTGCATCGCTTGTTTCATTTAGTTTTCTTTTTCTCTTCTTCCACTTTTCCTTTGCTTATTAAACAATTTTTATCTTGACCCACAAATTTTCTTGGTTTTACTTCTCCTTTCCTCTTCCTTTGTCTCATTGCGGGTTGGAGAGGGGAAGTGATTGAGCGGCTGTGTAGTGCTTAGCTGCCCACCAGGGATAACCCACAACAATTTTACAAAACACAGGTGAAATCAACACCTGAAACCCTACCACAGGCTCAGTACTGTGAACGCCACACCTGGAGCTGGGCACCTAATTCCTAACTGTTGGAACGGAGAATTACTTTTTCTTTAAATCCATCTATTCTTTTCTGGATTCAATCCCTTTTCTCTCTATTTCCTCCTTTTTTTTTTTTTTTTTTACACGAGTAACCCTGCAGAACTGTGGCAGAAGTAAAGCAAATATGAGTTATGGAATTCTGAAAACAAGGAGTCTTGATATTCAACTTCTATCAACTTATAACATACCTTTCTTGGATTGTTTAGAAAATTCACCTTAATCAGATGTTGAGCTATTATAAGTATTAAAATTAGTAGAATAAATACTATCACATTCACCTGGAAAGCACTCATTACAGCAAATAGCATATGCCAACCTACCCCAATAATAATATTTAAGTTTACCAAAAAAAAAAAAATCTCCATAACGTTATTTGTGAGGCACATCTACAGGAAAAAAACACGATGTGTTCTTCCCACTTATTTATATTTTTTAAAGGACTTGGCGGCTTCTTTGCTTGCTGAGAATAGTCCCACAGCAGATGTCTAATGGCACTTACTGAGGTCCTGAAGACCAAGTTGATAATAACTAAAAAGTGCAATTACAATAATTTTCTCAGAGTGCCACTGGGTAAAATCCTCCCCATTACTGTGCACAGGCTTTTAAGCAATTTTCAATCTGTGCCTCATTACAAAGTTAGCAACGTGTTCTTTCTCACCCCCAGCCATTTGGAAGGATAAGCAGGAGTGGAAGGGCTTTTACCTCAGCACTATTTTCAGGGTTATTTTCCCATTTCATTGTGCTGATGAGGCTTTTCTCTCAACAATTACAGACTGCATCCTGTTTTGGTCCAAGTGAAGTGAAATCAAACTCAAGAACGTAATTCAATTGCATGTCTAGCACATGAAAGCTGACAGTTTTCTCCTGCGTAGATTGTTCCATTTCTGAAAGTTCCCAGTTACATTTTGGTCATACTTTGAAACTGCAGGGACTTGAGGACAGAAACTGCCAGTTATTCTTTGTAACTTTAAGTTGCGATGTTTAACACAATGTAGTCCAAGGATGGATGAAATTAGGACATAATGCATTTCAGCAACAGGTGAAATTCTACTGTTGGTAGAATATTTACTGTAGAGTCTCAATGGTTCCTTCTGGGCATAATATTTGTCAATGAGTCCAAAACTCAGGTCTTTGAGACTGATTTTAATGGTATTGTATGTGTGACTGGGCAGTAAATTACATATCCTCATTGATGTTTGATTCAAAAGGGAAGTTAGACTTTCAGTTCATGAGATAAAGATTGAAACTTGAAAGTCCAAGGTGTCCACAATAAGTGACAGATCAATAACCACGGTACCATGCAGGCATGTACATGTTTTTTAGCAAGCATAGTAATTTTCTTCTTTGTATATTGTATTGCACTGCACTAATATGGGTTGAAATGACTGTAAATAGAATTTTTTCTTAGTGGCAAATGATTAGGAATATTTCAAGTTATCATCTCATATTCACAGCTTTTCTGCCCTGGTACAAGGTGCTCTGAAAGACAGCAGCATAAATGAGAAATTATTTCTTTTTAAGGTATTTGAATGATGTAGGTTTCTGGATCTTTTTTAAGCCAAATGGAACTTTGATTTTCAAATAATTACTTGAAAACAGGACTTAAGCTAAATCATTCATATATTTTGCACACTTAAGCCATTAATATCTTTCCAGAAAAAAATCCTACTTGTCTCTTGAAGAAAATCTCACATTTCAACTTACTTGTGAAATTTGTTATGTTTGCTAACTGTGAATGTTTCTATTCTTTCTTCTTCACTCATAGTTGACCATGACCATTTTTATAAATAGTCAATATTAGCTTCCACTCTCACTCTTTTCCCCTATTCTTGACCTTTCTTTTAACAACTGAAAAAGTTTTGCTGAATGGAGAAAAGTTCACTGCTCTAAGACATGATGAGAATCAAATTATGATTTAGAGAGAGAGGTCTATTTAGAAGTATGATATTTGATTGAAAGGGATTTCTTAGCTTGCAGAGCTCAGCTCACTGTTATTGCAGAAAATAGTGTCTTGGAACCTGTTATAAAATCACTGACCAACACCTTGAGGCAAGCTCAGCTTCCACTTCCCTTTACTCTCACCAGAAGGCTGTTTCAGACCATAGTGCTTGGTAGCTGGAAGCCTTTTATATTCAGTCAAATTACATTCATAGTTAGTTTATCAGAGTTTCTTTTTTGTGTTCTATCGTTTTTCCTTCAATAAAAATAGCTCCTCTTCTCCCTAAGTATTACCTCCTTAATGTTTACAGGCAGCATTCCTGCCCCTTTACCATGACTTTTTTTTTTTTTTTAGACTACAGCCAAGCTTTTTAGGTCTTGAAAGGTTGTCCTTCTCCTCTGTTTTTTTGTTAGTCTCTTTATACATTCCTTCACCTCCTTATTTCAATTAATCATTTTTGAACATTGATTGGACAGAAGTGGCCAGTGCTGTACATTCAGTTTCAGATGAGATTTCATTAGTACCTAGTATGACCTTTTCTCTGTTTTTTAAATTAATTGTTGTGTTATTTTGTCTTGGCTTATTGTTGACTTCCATTGAATTTTAGCTCATATTTGCAAGCTGCCCTATCTCTATTCTTAATCCTTCAAACACTGCTTGCTAATCAGGTGCAACAAATGGATCTGTATCTATTCAGAGTTACTTCTTTGACTCCAGACTCATTTCTGTCCTGTGAAGACATGCATCGAAGGTGTACGGTATAGCACTCTGTGAGCAGCTCAGATCTGTTCCTTTGGAGCATGCCAGAAAATGGTACAGGGGAGAAGGGCCAGGTGCTTCCCACCCCCTGTCTTTCTGTTCCCACAGAAAAAGGAGAACATAATACTGCTACAAAACCTGCTCTTCTTCTTCCAGCTTGAGGATTCAAAAGACAATATTTTATACATCCATCCTGCTGGACTTTTTTATGTGATAATCTCCACAAAGTAGAAGCTATCTTCCTTGGTTATCTGCTATCATGCTTTCTCTGCTCACTTTTCCTCCTTGCCTTCATCTCTTCCTCTCCCTCTCTTTTTTCCTTCCTTCCCTCTTTAATCCCTTTTTCTCCTGCCAGAATCATCACAATAGTTCTTTTAAACATGCATGAACCATGAGAAACCATGAGGTTTTGATCAACTGCCTGTAATATATGAATCTTCACAATGAGAGGAACTGCAGAATCAGCCAGGTGTTTGGGGTCTGTTTGGCTTCCCAGTCACATCTTATGCGTCCTCAGACACTTGACTGAATTATGAACTTCCCATTGTATTCAAAGGTAAGTCTGCAGGAAGCTTGACAGCATGAGAACCAGGGCCAGCTGGGACTGTTGAACAGACTAGATGCTATAATTATTACTTGGCCCTTATAACAGCAGGGACAGGACAAAATAACTCTGCTTCCTGGCCAGAGGAACAAGCGCAGACCAGATAGAGTCATATTCTGCTCTGCCGAAGCAAGCATACTATATAATTTAGATATCTAGCACTGAACAACTTACAATCCTCCCCAAAATAACTTTTCATTTGAGAGGAGTCCCAGCTAGCTCTGTCAGAAAGCATAGTTATTGCTAAGCATAAAAAAAGCCTCAGAAGAGAAAAGATAACATGGACAATTTGCTATTCATCATGCCACAGTATTGTAAAAAGTAATGGCCAGGAAAGCGGAACTAATTGCCATTATACAAACGCCACGGTGCCCTTGCTGCAAGCTTATCGGGAGTCTTCTGCATCTGAGAGCTTTAACAGACACAGGCACTTTGTCAAAAGCCATCGGCTACAGTTTGATGGCAAACAAAAAACAAAGCAAGAGTGGGTTTTGTCACTTAGATCTGGTTTGGCTCCAGGACAAAACCTTCTCAACCTGGTGGGAAGGAACAGTAGGTCAGGCTAAGAAACATAAATATATGGCTGACAGTACTGAGCTACCTGTGGTGAAAGCAAGAGATGTGAAATGAGGTTTTGGTTTCCATCAGCCTTGCCAACACAAAGTAAACATTTTTGTTCGAAAACACACAGCTATTGCAGTGAAGAGAGCGGGTACCCTGAAGGGACAGATACCTTGGGAATAATTTTTCTTCTATTTGCATTTAGTGCAGTTGTTTATAACCCCACAAAGTACATGTGACACACTGATCAGTGAGGACATTATCCACCTCTGCCACTGGTGAATATGGAGTGGGTGAACAAGATCTTTGGTGAATTATGTAGCCTTTTTCTTTACTGCAGAGTGAGAATCAGCCACCTGTGAGCCCAGACTGAATGCAGCAACACAGGACATCAATCTGAGAGAAATTTTGGAGCTCTCCTCTTGCCTATACCTTTTACCTTTTCTGTCTTTCCCAATGACACATAAATTTTAACTTTGTAGTATCATGAGATTTTAATCCTCTCAATATAGTGTAGGTTAAGGTTGGTTTAATGTTCAGATGAGCACAATGGCAACTCAGTTGTTAATGCTAACTCCTTTCAGGGGAAAAAAAGTATTGCCTGGTTACTAACAAAACAGGGTAGATGTGTTTTTAAAATTTAAGGGGAAAAATGAGAGAAAGACGAGAGATCACAGTTTACTTCATCACTTAAGAACCCCAGGAACTACTCAATAAGTTTAGGTACCTTAAAGTTAGGCATTAATTTCAAAAGCAATAAATAATCATTATAAACTTAGGTCTATACTAATGCCAAGTTACTCTGCTGCTAAAAAGAAAATGAGCAGATTAACATATCTTATAAAGACCAAGCTTGCACTTTAGTTTTTTTTTTTTTTTCTGATGGGTTCTCCTACTTACAGAAGGAGTGAGAACTTAATAACTTAGTGAATTCTATCCCCCATCAAATTTAGATGAAATTGGACTCCAACTGAAATGGTTGGCAGGACTATATGAGCCTCATTTCCTCAAGAAAATAGTCTACAAAATAGCTGAGGGAATATTGAAACACTTTTACCCTGAGAGAACAAGTGGAGCATTGATACTTCTTCACCACCACACTACTCCTTTAAGATTGATTGCAAACCTCTCCTGCATACATTGGCAATCAGAGGATGTGTTTAATTGTTTCCACTTTTCCATTTTGTCTTGTTCAAAGGAGGGGTCAATATTTGCACTGACTGGGGATCCATCGAAGAATTTTTGTTAAAAGCCTTTAAACTACAAAACCTATAAGCACTCTTGTCTAATAGGAATATTGCTTCAAAATTGCCCCAATGAAGATTAATCAGATGGTTAAAACATTGTGACTGATATGAGTGTTTTCAGGGTCTCTCAGCTGGTTTTTTGTTCCTACTTGTTTCTTTTAGCACTTCAGCCTAACAAGGTGTTTCTTTCCTCTGTCAAGGGTGAGCACTGCAGAGATAGCTGAAATAGTTTTGATTAATGTGTCTGAAGCTTTAAAAACCTCTGCCAGTGTCTTGACTGAATGCTCTCCATACAAAAAATTATTGTTTTCTTTTTTTTTTTAACATGAGTATTCCTTATTAATTTCCCTTACTCCATGTATTTCATTCTACATTAGGACTGTACTTGGTCTGGTCTCTCATATTTCAGCTATTTGCAATCTGAGTTGGAACAAGGAGGCACCTGACCCTTGAGGACATTGCACTTGATTGGGCCTACAAGAATATCCTATCAAATAAAAGTTAAGGGAAGCAGACCTTTCTCCGTGCAGATCTAAAGTTGTACCACAAACTCTTCTAAGAGCCAAGGACCACCATGCAGACATTGTACTCCTGGGATCTGCTTCTTCCAATAAACCTGTGGTAGACGATGGGAATAAAACTGCTAAATCCCTTGATCTGCTCACCATACTCTGTTACCCTCTGGAGAATGAATATTAATGAGTAATTTGCATTCCTATGGGAAGTGCACTGGACAGGAGGGAATTTAGCATACGCTGCTGGTGAGCGCAGTCCTAAAAAGGAAGAGAGAGTTAGAGGTATGTTTTACTGTTTGGATCTGCATAATGGGACCTTTGTTATGTGGTGAAAACTTTGTTCCAAGACAAACTGAAAGGCATTGAAGTATGGCTCAAAGGAAGGTAGAACAACTGTGTGCTTGGGAGTATTTTTCATGGCTTGAACTTCCCTTTTCCTTTTCTTTGTTTATGAAAAAAAGCCCATATGAAAGCCTTTCATAGAGAGGCTGTGACATTCACTATTTTAGGTTGGTTGAAAGCAAGATCAGCTGAAAGGAGTCCTTTCACTTGTCCCTCATAGAATTAATTCCAGTGTAGCTGTTAGATCCCAGGGTAATGCAGAAAGTAGTGTCTCTGCCCTGAATCGTCCCTTCCTCCCATTGGAGTAAGAGGGAATGGAAGAACGGTGGTATAGTGTGATCCAGTCATTTGCTGAGGAAGCCAGAAGGGCTGAAGTACTTCCACTTTATCTCTGACACATTTTTACCTCAGATTTCATTTCTGGAGCAGAGCTGTTTACTGTGACACTTGAATCTGACCCAAGCTAAGGAAATTAGGCAAATGGACTTGTTCCATCTCTAGCAGAAGAGTCAGTAATATTAAGGCTTTTCCAGAATGCTTCAAGAGAACTCTAGCTTGGAAAGACCTCAGTGTTTCTAACAGCCATTAATTTCCATCCATTTTAATAAAAAGAGAAAGAGACACATAGATAGTTGTTATGATAACCTTAGATAACAGCCAAGGTGATGGCTGATGGCAGCAGAGGAACAGTGAGAAGTTGACCCAATTGCTGCATCTGTTTTTCCAGAGAGGACCACACTGGAAGATCATGCAAAAAAATCTAATATTAATCTAAAATAGAAACTTGTTGCTTAACTATAACAACTCCAACAGCTGGCTGCCTACTAAAGGGGTTTAAGAGGATTTCAGTATTTAACTATGATTTGGCTTTTAGTTGTTGTTGTTTGTGTTTATACCATCAAAAATATGGCAACAGAGAAAACATGCATTTATATAACATAAGCAACAGAGTTGTTCTAATGCAGTGCTAATCTATCTTTGTATATGAATCATCTTGTAGAAAAGGAAGTGTAGAACACCAGAAACCTAAGAAGGTTTACAGAATGTATCTAGCATATGCTTTCAGCTGAGCTTTGTCATGTTACTAGTAGAATGGATTAAGCTTTTCAATACAAGTGCTTCAGCATCATTCCTTAAAAAGGTTAAGGATGTTCAACCCTGAAGGAGAAATCCAGGAATGGAGTAGCCAAATAACAGATCTGTTCCATTTCCAGTTCAGTATTTGCATGTTCTCCAATGGAAAAATACATCCAAGTTTTCATATAAACTTCATGTCAGACAAGTATTCCCTTCTGCTGGAGGGCATGTCCATATCAAAGATTCACTTGCCATTTTAATGAAAACCTGTAAGAAGCACAAAGGTGGTATTTGACTAATGCCTCATGACAATTCCTGTGTTACGAGCTTGATCCATTGAAATCTTCCTGTTAAATTCCAGCAGGCTCTGTGCCCTCATGCTTTTTGATAGTACAATAGCCTAATCTGAGCTCACAGTTTTGTTAATAAGAAGCAGTAAGTCCTGAACAGCCTGTAAAAGAAATCAGATTTGTAAGAACTCAGTGGAGAACTTCTAAGAAAGTTGTGAGTTAAAGCACAAAGCAAGCCTATGGGCACTAAGCCGTGTGCTGGGTCTGAATCTCCAATTTATGTCATCTGCAATTGGAAAAACATAAGGCAACAGTGATTTGTATATCCTTGGGCTACATGATGGTAGTCTAGAAAAGAGAAATGGTTTACCAGAAGCAAAATTGCACATCAGAAGAACACACAGCTTTGCCTTTATGACTATCCCGTTGTGCGCCTGGTTCTGTGCTCGGGCGTGGTGTGCCACCTACCTGGGGCTGCTTCTAACATCATATCCTTGGCCTGTCATAGTCCTGCCAGGATGCACAATGACAGTCAAGGAAATGCACAACTCATTGTATTTGTATGAACCAATACTGACATCGTGTGGCTGCCTGGCAAGGGGAGTAGACCTCTTCCTCAAGCTTCTCTTGTGGCTTCCCGCAGACTGTAGAACTAAGAATCCCTGTGCTTTTTAAAAGCATCTGTTAGTCATTTGCAGATTGGGAAGCCAACACAAAAGTAACAAAATCTGAGTCTTGCCTCCTGTTTTCCTTCTGAAAATTTCCAGTGGCAAGGGCCATCCTTCGTGTTATGCACAAAATGATAGTGCAGGTTATTCGGGGCTGGTAATGACACCCCACTGATTCACCTATGTAGTCAGTGGCATTTCAGCTATGGAGGGAATGACATGACCATGCAGGTGCTAGGTTGGATTCAAAGTTTACTGTTGAGAATAGAAGCAAAGATTTACTGCTTGTTTAGCCCTGCCAAAGACATTGCTTGTCAAAGACATTCACAAGGAGACAAGGCAGCACGCCAGTTTCACAATCACAACTCCATGTAGCTCAAAATGCTCTTGGGAAAGTTCACATAACCCAGACTGAACCAGACACAGAGAGTCTCCAGTTACTATTACTGGTGATTTAAAATAGCTTTCATTTTGACTAGCTGTGTCTCCCTGCCATGTAGAGATTGCTTTTATGATTTATCAAAGCTTCTTAAGGATGTTCTTTTTGAGCTGCCTGCTGCTTCTTTACAGTTAGCACAGTAGTGTGCAGCACCAGAGAGATATTGCTGTATATATTCCACATTAAAAATCAGACAGGGTAATCCATAAATAACTCTGCAGCTAAAAAGCTTGTGGAAGCTTTGGATTATACAAACAGGCAAGATGCATGCTTGTGGCAAGAGGCTGTACAATTTAAAGCGAGACAATTCTATGATTTTGATGTCCCAGTCCACCAAAATAATTTGAAATTTGGTAGTGAAATCACCAGATCTTTCTCACAAATCCATGGAGCATAGTCAGTGTTTCCTGAGCTAACCTATTCCTACTGCACAGTGCAAGGCAGACTTCCCATATTTCTGTAGAGTAACACCGTCACCCTCTGCAGTCCCTGCAATGAACGTTGTTTTGAAACCCCACCTCATGCTGCTTATGGGATGAACCTATTCTAGATGTGGGAGCAACAATTGCTATTAATGATTAATTAATGGCTGAGTTTGAATACAAAATGCAGTACACGTCAAATGAAAGGGAGAAAAAGCAAGCAATGATGAAAGATAGCATTTCCAATTTGGGTGTTGACTCTTATTTGCAGTTTCATGGCTGAAGGAAGAAAAGCAGACCCCAAGTTTCATCTGTCACTCCAAATGCGGTGCAATTTTGTATAAATATGAAGCTATTAGTTACCAATTTGGACAAAGGCCTACAGCAGAATTAACTGTAAGTAGATGTTAATGTTATCTCTCAGGGCACGTGTGTGTGTGTGTGTATGTGTGTGTGTAAGCATGTGTGAATATATATTTCGCTCCTTCTCTGACTCAAATTAGAGAGGAAACCTCTTTGGGGCATAATAATGAAAACCTGATCAGGCCAGCGTGAGCTCTCAGGAACCGTGCAAGCTGAAGAACAGGTTGCTAATACCACCAGTCTTTACATAGCAGTGTCTGATCAATGACACCTGGAAGGACGAAACACAGAAAGCTCATACTCTTATTGTTTTCTTGAGTAATTATGCCTCTATTCCAGCACAGTAATGAACTCAAAGTCCAGCAGACCAATTTTGGCTTATTTGTTTGCTAATTACAGTCTTAATTTTGTCAACAGGTGTTTGGGTCTACACTAATGCAGTCTCTTTAGTTTTAAATTTGCCTCCTGACTTTACAGTCAATTGTCCATCACACTATGTACTATCTTTGGTAATGGGCAGGGAAAAAGGATGTGTTTCTGTTGCGGGCACAGGTTAGAGGAAAAGGAGAGAGAAATTGGAATATAAAGATTATGGGAAGGGACACAGGTTGCAGCTACAGGTATAAGTTACATCTGGCAGAACAGGACTAAAGCCCAGCCATAGGCAGGCTAGTGCCATGCAGAATGCACTGTGCTTCCAGGTGTTTAAGATGCTTTAGACCAGATTCACTTTGGGCTATATAGAGTAACATTTCACTAACCTGCCTACTTGCTTTTAGCTCTCCAACTATAAAGGAAAAAAAACACTGACTGGGCCTATTCTTGAAAAGACAAGAAAAGCTCGTGTGACCTGTTCTCTACTTCACATCACTCATGCCTGCCATGGAGTTATTTGTGATTCACCCTATGCTTCAAGGGCATACATGCCCCTTGCTGTTATACTCCCGTAAGAAGGTATCCAAAGGACCAAACAGAGCCTTTGCCCCCATACAGGCATCTGCCTATTGCCTTTTAGAAAATGGAGACCTGTCTTTCAAAGTATTGCTCTCATCTTACTTTATTGGTCTAGGAAACTCGTGTGTCTCTGAAATGTGGACTAAAATCTAACCAAAGTGTGTACTGTACCATAGATCTTGGAAAATACCTACTTCATCTTGGACAGTCATGACAATAAATCATGGTGTTTCTTCACTAGGAGTCCCCAGCACAACACTAGAATCTGATGAGGATATAGTTTACCATATGGTAACACAATTTGACTTACAAGAATAATAAGGTGTATTTAGCATTTTTTAAAATAATGGAGTGAAAATACGAATTTGGACCAGACATCATAAAACTGGCATTGGTTTGGCTTTCCAGCACAGTTGTGCCAATGAGTGTCTCCTGACACTGACCAGAGTATCTGCTTATCTGCTTATCCTGATTACTTTGAGGTGCATTCTGCCAAATCACAGAAAACATGCCAACTCCTGTAACATTTTGAGGATGGACAAATGACTAGTTGCAATTAAGGTGAGGCCAATTCATTTTCTGCCTGTGAGAGTGGAATGTAATTATAATCAAAAGTAAAAGGGAAATGCATTTAATCGATGCACTAATCATCCCCTCCCTGCTGCTGGTCCCTTTGCCATTTGATATGATTGAGAAGTGAGTCAGAAAAAAACCTATCTGTACAGACACAGGCACAACACCACAGCCCTTTGTTGGCTACTAATCAGTTTGCAACATGAAGGCAGCAATGCCCTAAATTTTGCACTTTCTCCCCGCTTGTGCCCGGGCTTCCATCAGTTTCTCCATGTATTTTCTGTCTTTCAGAGTCTCTGTGAAAGACACCTTTGAGCACCTCTTTTTCCACAACAATTGTCTGAAATAGCATAAAGATACACTAGTTAGGGCCAGGAAATTTCTTCTGGGACTGTACTCCGCTCTGCTTCACTTCCATCCTTTCCATTTCCCAAGATAGATACCCAGTGATGGATCCCATCATACCACACTATACCACTGATGCCATCAGCAGTCTGAAAATATCTCTGGGGTAAAATTAAACAAATAGACAGAGACGGGTAGATCCTTGCCAGTAGGTAAGGGTAAATAGATGATTGTGTTGCTGACATACAGCGGTGACTAATTTTAAGTACAGATGTATTTTTATGGAAATTTGTGGGATAAGACCAGAACTTATGGTTGTAGTCCCTGTTCATTTGACTGAACAAAAAGAAGAAATATCCTTTCCTTGTTCTGTTAACTGGTATAGACATTGCTACAGAGGCATGAAGAAACAGCAAACCCCACCAGCCCCAGCCCACTGATTTCTCTAACCTCCTGATGACAGTGTGCAGCTGGGTGTAAGGAAGTTCACAGTCTCAATACATGGGGCAAGAGGAACTCAAGTCTACTTATGAACTACATTCCTGGAATGAGTTATTAAACATTAAAACCAGAAAGACCTACAAAAAAAGTGTTCAAGCATTTACTAATTTTCTACCTTCAAGGTTTTGCTGCTTCAAGGTCTCACTCATTTAATCGGTTGAAAAGACCTCCATGTTAAAGGGCTTTTAGGTCATGATTAGTTTATTTAATAATTACTGATTCAGTAACTCAGAGTTGCTTTGCATTCTTCAAACAGAAGGACAGTCTGAATCAACCACAGTCCTTCATACAGCTCATCTATTCTCTTGCTTCATACTTGAGATTATTTTATTCTACTTCTCTTTGTCACTGTCATCATGTTTGCCCATGCTACATGGACAAAAACAGTTGCGGAACTTCCTGTCTAAGTATCAAGAACCACACAAAGTACAGACAAAAGGAAGCAAAGATTTTATTGACATTTCTTTACACAGAACACAAGCTACACAAAATGTCACGATAAAGCATATGTAGAAAAATAGTAGAATCATATTGGCACTGATGACTATTCATTATTATTATTATTATTATTTATTATTATTATTATCATCATCATCATCATTATTATTATCATCATCATCTTATTATACAGGTTTCATCATCACCATAATAAATAAGCATTAAAATTTCACAGTGGCATTATAAGCTTTACATTCATGATCTTGTTTATACAAGGGACCATGTCAGATTTCTTCAGCCTCTTTGTATGATCATGATTCAAAGTAGTAGATTTAAAAATTAAAAGCCCTTTCCCTTAACCTATAAGGATCTGTCCATATTAATCTATTGACTTGATCCCTTGGAGAGGTCTGCATTTGTCTAAAAAGACATTACTTTTAAAACACAATTGACCAACTGGAAAATTTGCCTTAAAGAGAACCCAGGACATTTGCTATCTTCTGGTGGTCCAACTGTGAGATGCTGTGGATGCTACCGGCTGCCATTCGGCAAGATCCTTAGGCTGTATAAACTGCTTTATCAGATTAATCCACTTGGGGATCTGGCCCATTATATCAAGAGTGCATTTGAGCAGCATTTCTCAGGATCAGACCTTTAGTCAAGACCTTGTGAATGCTGTTGAGTCAGAACCTACATTTCAAGAAAATTTTCACTAAAATGTCATGGAATTGACACAACTTCATTTGTTTCCACTTTGTGAGATCAGTTTTGTTTTTTCAATATAAGTCTTACTTAAATCTTGACAGACATAGTTAAAGAAAATTGAAGTGTATGGCCGTTGACAAATGTTCATTAGGGAAAGGGAAGTAAATTAGAGAGATGCAGATGGAGCTTGTGCTGTGAGTCTTGGTGTTTTAAAAATAAATAAATAAATAATACGGATTTTCCAAGCTCACAGCCTCTAATTATTGCCTCTTCTGTCTGATTTGAAATATAATCTGTGAGAAACATAACTGCCTCAATCAAATGTAATAACGTCTCTTTTAAAAGTACAGCCTCTAGTGTCACATGACAGAATCAGTTGTACTCATATTCAGACCACAGAACTGGTTATAATTAAAAATACCATAGATTCATCTGCAAAGTTCAGCCTCAGTATAAAGTTACTATGTTTAAATCCAGATTTGCAGAAGGTTGTACTTACTGTTACATGCACCAGTTATATCATGCATATTGCTTACCCTGAACAATCAGCCTTAAAGGAAGTACTTGGAGAACGATATCTCTGATGCATTGCTTTGCAGCCTGTGTGCACAAACATGGGCATGTATACCAGTGCTAGTATTTTACATCCACTGCGTATGGGTACAAATGGTTAGTAAGTCCAGGGGTCAGCCTCTTCATTTTTTACAGTTTTTTATGAAAAAAATGGAACTGCTTAAAGTTGAAATTAATTACTTGAATTATCTGAAAAAACATATTATTTCATTTTAAAAATTTTCTAGCCTTGTCCTTTTTAACTAAAAACTTCATAAGCGTGCTTAAAGAAAACCTCTTTCAGAGTTAATTACTTACAGGAAATAGTAAGGGGTGTTTTCTTATAATTTCATAACATAAGTAAAACATAAATCTTCGAAACATAGGTTAAGGATCTTCACAGAACTGTGCTCTTGTCCACTGAATGTGGACATGTGTCAGTTGAGGAACAGTGAAGGTCCAATTTTAGTTACCATTGCACTGAGAATTAATCTGGAAGTGTAAAGTGTTCCATTTGAATAGATACTGTACAACTGAGAAGTTGTTTCTAATGAAATTGCTAAATTTAACTATTAAAGAGTTAGAGCTTGATTTTGAGGGTTACAATTTGAATACAATTTAAAGAGAGTTTCATCAAGGTTTCCAAGGCTCTCAAACCAAGATAATGGTTCCAGTGTCAAAAACAGAGTAATTAATTATTTTTGTGTATTGCATACAGGGAAAGACAAGACATCAATCAAGACCTGCCTCACAGATATGTTTTATTTGGAATATAAACCAGAATTTTCTAATTTTAAATGCCTGAGTGTGAATTTGCAGCATAGAACAGAGCATAGAACAGAGGGATAAGAGAGAGGACAGGATTCATCTATTTCCTTGATTTGCCTAAATTAGAGACTAATTACCATAAGCTCCCTCTAAACAAGAAAGAAGGTCCCCCAGCAGGCAAGTCTTCCCGGTTAAGGCTTGTACTGTTTGCTGAAGGTAATTCTGTCTATGGAGAAAGCTTAATTTTATGATATCTCACATGCTGTGGCTAATTGTCTAAGCATAAGTGGAAAGCTGGAGATTTAAGGTCAGATTTTTTTTTTTTTTTAAAAGAACTTGAGTATATAGTAAGGGATTTACAAAGATGATTGAAGCCTTAGTCTAAGACTGTGGTTAAAAAAAACCCTCAATAATAAAGGGATTCATTGTTCAAGTCCAAGAAATACAGTCCTGGGTTAAACTGTTCAGCATTTAAGAAAGCTTTCCATTAGAGACAAATCCAAGTAACAAAACATAGATGTAAATTTCAATTTATTTCTGAAGTTTGTGTTTTGGTATATACCTGATGTGCGTTTGGATTTTGACCCAATACTTTTCCCTAACATACAATAATATTCTGGAATTATTTATTTTGGTGAAGTGGACAGGGTTTGGGAAACTCTTCTTTTTGCTTTCTCTGTCATTACTGCCATCTTGGTGGGGGTATATTCCTGTCACATCAGAGACAGAAGGAGGGTTTATCCTGCATCTTTTGCTTCTCCCATCCTTAGTCTATCAGAGCTATATCTGGACTCTTACTCACCTGGATACCCTAAAAGGCATGGGACAAAACACCAGTCTATCTTCTTTCTTGGCAAAACAAACACAGTGGAAAATAAACCTAGAAAACACTACAGATCACTAGTGGTTTTTTGGTGGTTTTTTTTCCAGACATGCAGTCACAAAGGAGTACCATGGCTTGTCTAGACTGATCTCCCTCATACTTCATAAGAAGATTTAATGGCAGAAAAAGGAAATAGCTAATTTCCCAAACTGGATGCATAGTCAAATATATACAAGACTAAAATTAGTAAGAAGAGTGGCAAAGCTGATAAATCATTTGTCTATCAGCTTAAAAATGAACACTTGGTTGAGGAGGATGGATGTCAAGGAAAATTAAAAAATGATGACAAGCTTTCTGTGTCAGGAGATAGGGCAGCTTGGTTTGACATGTTGCATTGACCCTGCAAACCATGGAGGTGGTAGATAACACACATCAAGTTCAAGACTGCTCAGATAAGATTAGTCGACTAATGGTGTGCCAAGAGGTTGACAAATCACTGTACAAAACAATCTCTCTCCTCCAATGAGGTGGATGAAGCCAGCAAACTGCTCCTTCACAGGAGCTCTGGAGGATAACCAAAGTAAACTTCCCACAAAAGTAACAGAAACCTGTTAGACTCAACAATCACTACCAGCTTCTGTGTGGTATGACATACATACACTGAATATGGGAACATACATTCATTACATATGGGAACATAACATACATTACATAAGGGAAAAGACATTTTCTGTATACATATGTATGTAGGGTATACCACACATATGATATATATGGCATACAAGAACTACATTTTGTAGTGTCATTTTTGCTGAAAGTGATGATGCACCTTAGATCAAAAAGGTTCCCATAGTCTCTTCTTCAGCCTTTCCTGTGCATGTAGCTGCATATATGATAGTGTGTCAGAAATACCTTGACATCTTTCCACAGCTGGAAATGATGCAGGTAGTCTTATCCGTATAAAACCAGCAAAGAGTAAGCGAACATTTCTCTGGATTGGGACAGGTAGATTTCTATTAGCACTTATGCTTTCAGGAAAGAATGAAAAACTTCTTAAATTAGTTGCTAGAAACTCCCATGAAAATTGAAATATTGGGTCTTTCAGCACCAGAAGCTGTTATACTTATTAGCGTAACCCCGTTTATGGGAAGTATAGAATAAGCGAAGCCATCACAGTACTCAAACCGCCCACTCCAAAAAAAAAAAAAAGAGTTGTTTGGGACTGGACTTTCATGTGGAGGAGGTTTTTTTTGTTCCTTTGGATGAGCTGTTTATGTTTGTAGCTGATAGCTTTCAAAGACTGAAAGGCATGCTGGATTGCAATAAGAGTAGTCCTATTCACTGTGTCACAGTTTCATATTTTCAGAGGCAGAAGGTACTTGAAGATGTGCAGCTCCATGCATATAGCTGATGGACTTCTGGTACGTATATGTATGTGTGCAAATCGGTTTCAGACAGATGTGATTAGTTTGCTACACAGATAATAGGATCTTGCAGCGCTTTGGGTAAAAGTAGACAGCTGAATTTTCAAAAGCAGAGAAATCAAGTTTCAAGGTTGTAACAGAAGTTAATTTAGTCTGACCTTTTGCATAAGAAGAGTTTATACATATTTATTCTTTAATGCTTTTATCCCATGCAGGGAAGGCCTGACTCATCTGCATTTAAAGCAGCTCTACACTGATTAAACTGTTTTCGTAAGCATTTATTCAGTGCGTGGATTTCTCTTAGGGAAGTGCATATGTATTATACAGTCTTGTTAAAATAGAGAAGAAACAGCAGGAGCAGCTCTTTCAGACCAGAGCCTGTCAGGAAGTAGCATACCATGGACCTGATGATCACAAGGTAAGTGATCATCTCTCTCTGTCATGCAAGCGTGGAGCAGACTCACATCAGGCTTCCTCACTACCTGTGCCTAAAGCTTACCAATGACTAAGCTCACCTCAAATAAGATGTGCAAAAACAGGAAGGAAACAATTAGCATGGCAGTGAGCATGCCAAGGGTGCAATAGGGGGCCAGATGTACTGTGTGCTGAAAAAGAGTCCCATAAATGGTGGTGATATGCCATGGGTCACAACTCTTTGCCCTTGCTAGTGCTATTACTTTAACCAAGACAACATAGGAGCAAGTAAAGATGAACCCATAGGGGGATGCAAGCTGGAAGCTTGCAAATTGTGGCAACTGGAGAAGATCTCCAGCTCTTCAGATTAGAACCTGAGTTAGGAAGAGCATGTGATGAGAGCCAACAGCCAGTGGGCCCCTCCCATGCAGGAAAAAGGCATCAGTCTGCACCAGAGCTATCATCTGAGGAAGTCTGCCAGTACCTGGAGCCTCCAAAGCCCAGTACAAGGTTGAGAAACTGGAAAGGGCCCAACAAAGGGCTACCAGGATGGTGAGGGGGTCTAAGCACATGGCTTCTGAGGAGAGGTTGAGAGTTAGGCTTGTTTAATCTGGCAAAGAGGAGACCAAGTGACAATCTAAGAGCTGTCTGCAGGTATTGAAAAGGGAGTTACAAGTAATCAGAAACAAGATCTTCCCCATGGAATAAAAAGGTGATATAATAAAAGGTAGCATCAAGAAGCTGGAGCTTGGAAAGTTCAAATTGGATTTTTTTCCTTTTTTTTTTTTTCCTTAGGAGTGACGTACAGCATTTGAAAAGGTAATCCAGAGTAGTTATAGTATATCCATCACCAGATGTTTTCAAGACTCAGCAAGACAAGGACATGGCTGACCTTACCATGATGCTCGTGATAATCCTGCTTTGAGCAGGAATTAGACTGGGAGACTTCCAGCTCTTCCTTCTAAAACAAAATATTCTGGTGTCTGTAATATGTTTGAATAGGTCTATAACAGTACTGAAATAAAACAAAACACTCCATAAGAGTTCTCCATGGCCATGACCTTTAGCACCTAAATGACCAGCTGGAGTAAAATATGTTAGGCTGTTCTGATGATAATTTTTAAATGGAAATTTAAATCCACAAAGAAAATAATCATTCAGCTAGGCTGACACATATTAGCATGCTGAGACTTCTGCAGAAGTGCCCCATGACTATTCATTACATATAAAGTTTCATGGGATATTTGCATAAACCTTCACAAGGGTCTAACCCTGTTACTAGAAGTTCTCACCTTTCTCCTGCATTGCCACTTAGCTATTTCAAATGCAGAGGTAGAAAGGAAGCAGAAAGCACCAGAGGAACCTACAAATTCTAATGAAAGCTTTGGCTTGAATTCCCAGTTTTCACATCGTCTTGTGATAGCCTTCTCTCTCAAGCATGGCTTTTCTCTGGCAAGGGAACAGTGAAGACGATCAGTCAGTGGATATTTATGAAGATGTTAGAAATAAAATAGTGGTCAGTATTCCTGTTAATAATTTCCAAAGCTCTGTGTTAAGGTTTCAAGCCTTTAGAATACAATTCTTTAAAGCTAAGCAATTTCAACTTCCTCTATTGTCAATGGACAGACCTGATTTTGAAAACAAATTAACAATTTCATTAAAGAGAAAATGGGCATTCATTGAAAGACACATTTCCTGCCAAGTTTTAAAGGACCCTGATTCATCTCTTCAGTGTTTGCTTTTGATCAAGCTGCACAGCCAAAACTTGCACCTAAGTATGAAAAACTGAAGAGCTGATAATTAGGGATGTCGTCCAGTCCACAAACGTTGGGCCTCTACTTTTTGTCTACGCCTTAGACATCCAAAAAGTGAGTCTTATTAAAAGTTCCCTGGTCAGGGAAGAGAGGTAAGTAACCCTGAATGCCACCAAAGCAGAAAACAGCATTGCTCCTGCAGACTTTCAGTAGTGCCTACCTCTCTTCATTGATTACAAAGAGAAATGAAGAGCTTTATTTTAGTAGAACAAATTCATTTTGCAACTATTTTTTAAGCACAAATTAGGTGATGAAAACAGACAAGCTAAATTCTGTCCTCAAAGTAGAAACATCTCCAGAGATTTCTCCAGGTTTTATACAGGTCAGCATGCAACTATTATGAGGAGATTGAAAACCCTTGAAAATCCTCAGCCCAGCTGAAGAAAGAACTAGCTCTTCTGTCGCTCATCTACTCACACTTAGTCACTACTGCAATTTCTTTCCATCCATATTCAATAAACAAATCTTACATTTCAGAAGAGATTAAATTCTTTCAAAAGTGGAGCTGAATGGGCTCTAGGAGCCCCCAAATAATGGAAAAATTTCATCCAGCTATTAATAAAGACATAATATCCACTGAATTATTATAATCACACTGTTTTCAAGTGCTTCAAATTTTTAAAAATAGTTAATGGCAATCCTTTTAAATGCTATAGGTTGCTTATTTATAATTTTTATTTAAAGGTGAAATAGAGATTGAAAACAAGTCAAGGCATCTTTGTGTCTTTTCACCATGTCCTTCTATGAACTTGTCAATAAAACTGGATAAGTTTTTGTTCTTCTTCTTCCAGAATTACTGTACCATTCCAAGCTAGATAACTGTCACTGAAAAGGAAATGGCTTCAAGGGCCAGGTGCTATTTCAAAGCACAATATCCCTTCTTTGGGCCTTTGAGGTGGGGATAGAGTCCCATAAGAGCTTCATCACTGTGTGGGATTCATCTGATCAAGTGTAGGTGTCAAGTAAGTAGATAGCTAAATCTGATATCCTGCATAGTCAGTGAAAAGGAACAGGCCTACAGAAAATTAGACCAGAAAAGTAAAATATGTCTAATGCACCCTAAAAGTGCATCTTTCCTTCCATTGTTCATAAAAGGAGTTAAACTCCCCCTATTAGGCCGCAAAGAGACATCTGCACCACAATTTCCTAAAGTTAAGTGAGATGATACTACTCTGTGTTGAGTTTTTCAATTCTTTATAAGGAATTTTTTTTTACGATGAGGGTGGTCAGACACTGGAACAGGTTGCCCAGAGAAGTTGTGGATACCCCATCATTGGAAGTGCTCAAGGTCAGGCTGGATGGGACCTTGATCAACCTGGTGGTTGATCATGGCAGGAGGTTTGGACTAGATGATCTTTAAAGGTCCCTTCCAACCCAAACAATTCTATGATTCTATGTAATTCACCCTTGCTGTTGTCCTTCCTTCCCCCAGTCTTTGCCCCTGCCTTTCAAAGCCCTGAGATCCTCTGTCTTTCCTGCACTTTTCCTACATGTGGGCTATCACCTTTCCTTCAGAGAACTTACTCATTTGGACTATAGCCCATACTTATCTTTAACACTGGAAAACCTCAATAGCCAAATGCACTTTACCTGTTAGAGCCAGGAGATCCTCCATGCTGGTTGTCAGACTTCTAGATCCTAAAGAAACAACCCTGCATTGCTGGCTTTGTTTTTTTCTTAACTAAAGAATCCCATAGAAGTGAAGGGAGTTTCAGTTCAAATACATCTAACATTAAGTCCAGAGCTGGCTCTGGGCATTGACAAGGTACACAAATTTCATGGTTGTCCCTCCTCTGTCCAAGTTCTTGAAAAACTGTCTTATCCTCTGTGAATGTGAAAGCTTCACTTAAGAATTTAAGCACTGCCCCATAGATATATCAAGCCAAGAGGAGCTTGTGCAGTTTGAACTGAAATCCTTGTAGCAATAGTGCTAATGTACTTAAATGCATTTAAAAATGCTTTATGTGAAAAGACAATACATTAAAATTCCAAAGGTCGAGACAGAAACACAGATGCTAACTGTGCAGTTATCCTGCTATTTGTTATGAAGGCAATTCTTAATCTGTATTTCTCTATATATAAATCAAAAGAATCTGAAAAATAAGTCCATGTTGATTGCTATAGTTTGATGAAGTCCAACCACTTAGATGTTATTTATATTATAATGACAATGAAGATTTCTTTGCAATATAGTCTACACAATTAGAGTGGATTTACAATATTGAGAGTCATTATCAAGGCAACATCCCATTAAAAAGAATAAAAGAAGAAAAAGAGGGGGAGGCTATTCTAAGAACCTTAATAATAAGCTCAGCTAGACCGTTACTGCCAATATTTCCCACAATGTTCTGCCGGCATAAGGAAGGAAGAATCTGTGTCTCATCATTTCACAGGAATGACATCTCCCAGATTTTTCTGAGGCTCCATAGAAGCTCCCTGCCATACCCCAAAAGGAGCAAGTTGTATGGACCTAATCCAACTCCATGTACAATCTAACTCTAATCCTGAAATTGGACTCTGAGCCATGGAAGAATATTATATGTATAGGAACATGGAAACCTTTAGGTATGTTTATCCATCAGTCAGAGCACTGGTAGCAGTATAGAATGTGAAAGTGAACATACTGAAAGGCCCACCAACTGCTGCAGCAATACAAAAGAGACATTTTCACGTTTCCTTTTTCTCACAATCATGCAAACAGAAAGCTGGGAATGCTGTCTAATGTACAAGGCAAGGCAAGAAACCACCAATCTGAATGTAACAACAGCTACACTGGTATGTTGTCAGACTCAGTATACTCAGGATTGAAAAAGTTGTTGTGTGAGACCTTGAAATAAGCATACTTCTTTGTATAGGCTGTATACATATATACACACACATACATTAGGCATGTATATATGTGTAAACTAACCTCTCAATGTTTTTCAAAATTTTCTGTTGGCAGACTCCTGAACATTTTCTAAAACAGGAACAGACCCTCATACAGCATATTGAAGCTTGCTGATGGTTGGAGATTGCTTTTCTTTCTTGTTTTTCACATACTCCTTAGAAGTCCATGTCTGCGGCTCAAAACCACTGCACAGTATAACAGCTTAACCTACATGTCCAATTATATTTAAAATTCTGTAAACAATTTACCAAGGAAGAAGGAAGCTGTGATATGTAAGTGTAGCTGTCACTAAAATGTTGAGGCCAAAAAGTGATAAAGATTTCCCAAACAAGAAGCAGGAACCAGAAGTTCTTGATACCTGACAGAATTTATTTGTTGACTGGGTAAATCCAGCTTTTAGCTTTAAACTGTCTATTTATAAAGTGGAAAAAAATAGAAAGTAGTACCTACCTATTTAATTCAAATACTGAGGTAATATTTAATGTTTAAACAACTTGTCAATATTGAAACATACCATGTAACTGTTTCTATATAATTGCTGCCCCTTTGAGGGGCAGATGATTTTTAGGTGCAATATACCTTCCTATTTTCAGGTGATCTTAATTTCACCCTTTTGTATATTGCTTCTTTCTCCTTCCTATTTTAAAAACATGCCTACATTATCAAACCAGCCTTGTTCTTTAGCAGCCTTTACCAGTCTGCTAGCAAGAGTTTTCTTGAACTAATTCTGTGTAATTTTTCTATTTTTCTTCTTCTGAAAAAAAACTAGTTTTATTTTTTACATGTACAAATATTTCCCTGTAGTTTTGAGGGTTTTTGTTTTCTTTTTTTAATGCTCTTATTTCAGAAATTTCCACTATCTTGATCTTAATTTACTGATGAGAGTCTTGACACCTGAAACCACCTTTGTCTTTTTTTATAGTTTTTGTCACAAGATATAGAGGGCTGGTCACTTGTGTTTTTAAACAAATTATGTTTGCTTTAAAAAATTGCCTGCCTCCCAAACAAAAATAATTGTGAAGAATTATTCACTTTCTCTTTTTTGAAAAAACTGTTGTGACATTGAAAATTTATCAAAATGTTATGAAAAAGTATAGAAAGTTATTGAAATTTGTTGCTTTTAATCTGATAGCTTTTTGATAAAAATTTTAATGAAAAATTGAGAAAAAACTAAAAAAGTGAAAAATGGGTTCTTTTCCAAATCCTTAAAAACAATTTGGACATCTTTGTATGAGTAAAGTTTTAAATGTTTTAACTAGCTGTAACCATATAATAGTTAGGACAGTATATAGCACTGCAAATGGGCATTAGTAAAGCATTAGTAAAGCATTGCAGAGGAGCCTAAGAAGACATCCTTATATTTCTTAAGCTTTCCACAATCCTTACCACTCTATGTCTCCAGCCTATTTTTGTCTGATTGGGTTTTTTGGGGGTATTACTGGCTAGATTTTGAATTTCATATCAGAGTAATAAGTTTTAAAAAAATAAAAATTTGTTGGGGTAAATGTACTTAGATACAAATGTAAAAGTAAAAAGTGTACCTCTAAGGTTATAACAAGCACAATAGTGATCCTATATAAATGTAAACAGAAGAAATGTTAACAGATGCCACTGATACTTTACAAGTAATCCAATAGACTCCTCTTGGTTTGGCAGCTTCTAATGTGAACAAAAATCTTTCCAACTTAAGTTTTTTTGGTTTTGTTTTTTTTTTTTTTAAGACAAATATCAAGATTTTTTCATTCTATGTTAAATATATCACTCCTTTCCCTTATTTGAATGTACGTATGTTACAAATTATTACCAGTAATGGAACCATCTAAATATTTTCTTTCCACAAATGGAAACACTGAAACTTTCATAAATGTTTTTCAGACTTCTCAGTTCATCACAAAGGAGGTTTTAACCTGAGTTCATATATGCTTGTTTCCTCTTGTGTCAACTACCCCAAAATTGCTACAAATCTATAGCTTTGTTAATATGCAAATAAGCATTAAATCAAGGACAGCCAAGTTCCTGGATTAATATTCAGGAGGAATGGGAATCATATTGGTCCAAACACGTTTAGAGAATTAGCCTTTTTATTCTGATTCTGTACTTCAGAAGTGGCTCATGTCTTTCTGTGGACAAAGAACATCATAGAAACTGAAGAGGAATATTTATTTCTTCCAAAAGCACCAATATTTGGAAGCTTGAATGCCTTAAAGCCATAGCACTTTATTCTCTGAAACAGAAATGGAAATGGAGAGCTTGAAAGTCCCACCTGATCTCATTTCTAACACTGCACTCTTTTGGCTAAGGGGTTCTCCTCCACTCAATGAAAGGTGAACCTCTGTTACCCCATACTTCAGGCACTATTTGAAGTAGTTGAGTCCTGCCACGAGGAAAAACTTCTCCAGGAAGAGTTCAGAGTCCAGCACAGCAATGTGGGCAGCCCGGCCTATCAATGTGTTGGCGGTGTTTGGCAGAGCATGGAACACGTTGTGTCTGATCAAAGTGCAGTCCTTTGCCCCAATCAAAGGCTGGAGCAAGTTGTTAATCATTTCTGCATAAACAGGACCTGCAAAAGAGTTTAGATGTCACACCTACATGCCAAAGCTACCAGATCCCCTCTTTCCTTCCAGTATCGTTTAATTACAGCCACAATGAGAAAGAAAATGGAAGCAAGGCCAAAATGGAAGAGGTAGCAGTCCATTTCAAAGATTTGCCAAGTGCCAGGATGCTGTTAATCTAATGGAGACACTGGCCATCTAAATAGGTCTGCTGAAGCTGCTAGCATGAAGAGTGCGACAGTCCTCAGTATTTATTCTCATTTCCTCTGTGGTGGAAGGAAATGCTCTTGTTTCCTTCAGGGGAAGAGGGTTGGACTCATGCTGCCTGTGAATTCAAATGCAAAAGAGTCTGGCAAGGCATAGAGGTCCATTTGGGTTTCTCTAGGGAATCTAATGCAGGAAGGACATCATGCAGGTAGTTGTGGAGTTTATAGGGCAAAAACAATGGCTCAGGAAACTTGTACTCATAAATGATCTACACTGAATGTAGATCCGGCTCCTGCTAGGTCAAACCTCTCCCTGAGAAACAACCACTGAAAGAGAGAGTTAGAAAATTACCTTTTAATTCCTATCTGAGGTAGGATAGAAAAAGCTGTAATTTAGGTAAGTTGTGTGAAGGCAACTATGTTGATTATTGGGCCTGGGTGTCTCCTTCTACTTCCAAAGAGCACCTCCATTTCTAGGTAATCACATATGTGAAATGGGTATGAAATTACACTAAACATTATTTCTGGAAGTGGTAGCTGGAGACATGAAACATTTTATAAATGAGGGAGACAGCTAACAACAAAGGCAATACTTGGGATAATACAAAGCCTGAGTTCACAGGAGGGCTAGGCCTCTGATGGCATGAGTCCTGATGTACTTTACAGATTTTATTACAAGCCAATATGATTTTAGGTCTGTCCCTTAAATTACCTAGCAATCATCCAAACACTATTGAAAACAAAGGGAAAACACCCTGACTTTGGATGTGCCGAGAGAGATTTCATTATGTGAAACAAAGGTGAGACAATACTAGTAAATCAGTAGACTACCGAAAAACATTGTCAAGAGCTAGTTCTATTATTGTCACTTTTAAAAAAATAAATTAGAGGGAAGGGGAAGAAGCAGTAAGAAACCTTTGATTATGACCTGATTGAAATTTGTTTTCATCAGACAAAGAGCTTCTTAAAAAGCTACTTTTATTTCAGTAATTTCCTGTGGGAAGAGAACACTTTCTTCCTTATCAAATAAATATTTGAGTTTTCATCATGCTGATGAAAAATCCCTCTAATGCAATGACCTCAATTACACAAAAACCACAATTCCTCAACAGCTTTGTAAACGTAGAAAGGATCTTAAACATACCTGTGTGTCTGTCCTTAAGTGCATTTTTGCACATTTCTATTCTTGCTGAATGAAAGGGTACATATCTGTCTTGGGGTGAAGCCACTAACACAACATTTTTAAAGTACTGAAGACCTGTGGTAAATGCATTAAATACATTTATCACAATGATGCACAACAATGAAAATACATACAGTGTCAGCATGACTACTTCATGTTTAAACACATTGGAAAATCTACAGTGCAAATTAGACGATAATAATTAAAACATGCAACACAAGCTTAGAAAGATTCATAAGAGCTTAAACCCATTTCTGCTGCTTCTGTGAACTATTTGTTACTTATCAACACTCATACAGGTTAATTGTATGTCAACAAAAAAAGTAAGAACTGTCTCTGTTCAAAAAAAGTGTTTGATTAAAACCTTAATCTTGCAAATATTTATGCGTCTAAACATTGGAAACACCTGTACAGCCCCACTATGGTCAATGAGTGGTTTTGGAGAAATAAGTGTTCACAGGAATGTAACACAACAAATCAGTATAATTTTCAAACAAAACAGAGAGAGGGAGAAGATGAGGAACCAGCTTCACTGATATGATGTCACACTATTACATCAGTGTTGAGGGAGCCTTGGGACCCAGTCCCTGCATTCAGCAGTGCCTTGATAGATGCACGCTGCTGGTACACGGACTGGAAACCAGGAATCCTCCCCCTTCCCTGGAGGAAATGGGGCCACTGATGGACTGTGGAAACAGGCTCCTGCTGTTTACCCTGTCTGTGGTCTCTTGAGCCCTCTTATCACCCACATTCAGCAGAAAAGTAGGAAAATGGACACAGATGATCTAGTCCAGAGAGTATCCTGGATACACAAGAGCTATGGGTTTGACCATCTTTCCCCCCCCCCCCCCCCCTTATGGAAAAGGGGCCCAGAACCAAGTCCTTTGATTTCTAGATTTTCATAGAAAAGTTGACCATCACCACTACAAAGAAGAGTCCTGCTGGCTGCCTTTACTAAGCCTGGCCGAAGCTGCCTATTATTTCATTCTTGTGCAATCAAACCAATTAAGTTTGTGACTTCAGTCTGAGGTAAACAGTAGGAAAAGCAACAGTAAGTATTACTGTATCTAAAATCTTATGTGAAGAGGTTCAATAGGGAATAATGTTTATTTTTTCTTTTAAGACAAGCACAAGGAACATTTAAAGAGATTGAAAAGTAGCAGGTACTTCTACTTTAAGAAGAAAGTCAGAAATTGCTGGAGGCTTAAAGAGTTCTCTGGGAAAGTAGACACAACACTGCTTCTGGTATTTCTCCCTCTGTAGGTTGTCTCAACTACTTTTGGGAGCAGGGTGCTAGAGCTGGGGCACCTCTGTTTTGACTCAGTATGTCAGCTCATATGTTCACATCTGGACCTGCCTACTTCTTCAGATTTTTCACTTAAGCATTGACCTGGATGATTCTGACTTTACAGACAACCCTCTTCACATTTAAATTTCTGCTTTCTGCTTTTGCAAGGACAACACCTTCATTTATAGACTGTTAGATCTCCAGTTTACCAAGCTAACAAACGACTCGCTTTGACTCATAACACGTGCTTGGGAATTCTGTACTTGGGAAGTTACAGTGTGAGCTTCTTGTCTAGACTCAATTTTATTTGAACGTGACAGTAGTAAAGCAGACATCAACTGTGCTCCACAGAAGTGAGAGCCAGGGAATCAAAGGGAAAATTCAAATAAGGAAATTCAAATAAGGTCAAGATACAGCAGCTTCCCATCATTGTTTATGTCATGTAGTGTGTTCATAAAATTATGAAACAGCTCTACGTCTGTCAGGCTAAGAATTAAGAAGTTATATTCATCCTAACATAGTCTTCGTTTCCTATTAGCAATGTACCAAAGTATGAGAAAAAAATTAGATATCAAGTAATGACCTTGTGAGTACATACTTAGCACCAGTTTGCTCACACACACAATATTAAAAATAACTCTTAAAAGAAAACATTTGCTTGGACAGAAGGATCATGATTGCTTTCTTTTTTTAAGGAAAGCCTTATTTATTTCATTTATTCATGACAGACCAAGGAAGGGGTAAAAACATCTCTATTTAGACATCATTTTTCCAGTGTGAGGCCATACATCTCTCTCTGTAATACAAAGGTGTCACAATAGACATGAATAAAATTTGCTCTTCATCTCACAGAGTCATATTTCCTAGAGACAAGAGATGTTAAACTTAAAAAAAAATAATAAAAAAGGAAAAATGTTTTTCATCTAGTAGTATAAATTAAGCAGTGGTGGCCTGTCAAGAATGATATTTCTTGCTTGCAGAATATAAATTTAGATTCGTATTTACTACAGTATGGAGGTCTTGGTGCTAACAGTTTGGCAAATACATTCACTGATAACTGGCACAGATAAAAGAGATATTAGATTTTAGACTGAGCAACCTTTCCTGAAAGCAAGAATGTTTAAAGAAAGGTCATTAACAAAAGGCACATTTCCTTTATTCCCTGGAGGACGTGGCAATCCAGCACAATCCTTTGGAATAGCCCTTAATATTTACACAGCCACATCAAGCCCTACTCACCCGTTTTTTGGCTAAGCTGATAGAGGAAACACTTGCGTAGATCTGCATTGTCCCTGAAGGTCAGTTGCAAAAGTGACCCTGACTTTTTCAACTTCTGCATGAGCCATAGACCTGGAATGAAAATCAGTGCATATTTTTACCCTATTTGCTAATTATTAACCAAGAGGATTAAAGACATGTGCCTACAGTAAGGGTAGCACTGTAACTCAATATATAAGTCTTTGTTTCCTCTTGTATTGCTCAACAGGGAGAAAAGTCTAAGGGTCTCACTGGATAAGGGTTTTAAACTAAAAGAGGGTAGATTTAGACTAGATATAAGGAAGAAATTTTTTACAATGAGGGTGGTGAAACACTGGCACAGGTTGCCCAGGGAGATGGTAGATGCACCATCCCTGGAAATATTCAAGTTCAGGTTGGATGGGGTTCTGAGCGGGGGGGTTGGGCTAGATGATCTATGGAGGTCCCTTCCAACCCAAACTATTCTATGATTATCCATGTCATGGTAGCATAAACACTCATGAAGGCTGAACTGTGGGACATTTCATTCCCATAGCACTGTGTGTTCTTCAGCCTTGGAGGTGCCTCTCTTTATTGGCAATATATAGAGAAGTGGAAGAATACAGTGGAAGCAAGGTCATCTCTCACTGCTGCACACCCTTGGGTTTTCCAGGGAGCACTGTGCTGGACCTTGTAGTAGATACTGAAAGCCCCTCTCATTGCAATTTTTTCTGTGTGGGTTTGAAGTCTTCAGAAAAAATTTTCCACAACTTCAGTGTGCAAGTCATATTACGATTTATTGCTACCTCCATGTGTTGGTCTCTCATGTAGTCTGCCATGGACTGCAGCCAGTCATAGCTTTTCCATCAACTCTTACCTGTACTAACCAAAGTACTGTTGTTGTAAAGGGTTCCCAGGTGAGGCCCAGAGAGGGAGAGGAAGGTGTGTAACTTGTTGAGGTAATAGCGAAACCTGGGGCGAGTTAGTACAGATCGAATGATGACGTTACCAAGGGAATGTCCAATAAAACTGTTGAGAAAGAAAGATTTACGTTAACATAAAACTCATCTGTATTTGGTTTAAATTAAACATAAGGCTGGCATAAATTGCTCTTGAGGGGACTCTATCAGGGCTTTCAGTAACATCCTTTAGTTACCATTTCACATTTTTTTCAGCCTAGTAGATACTCTTCCATCCCTAACAATGTAAAAATTCATCTCACTGATTCAATGGCTTTTGACACAGGGCACTTTTGGAAAAGCTAATTTCAATGAATGTTGCTCATGTAACTCAAACAGTTACAGACTATTAACTACCAGAACGCTTACCTTATTCGGGATATGGAGAGGTTGTACAACTGGATATGCTGAATAATTTCATCCAATAATCGGTCAGTCATTGTATCAAAATCAGCAAAAGTATCAGTCTGGTAAAAAATGGAATGAGTCAGTGAATTAAAATATATTGCATTTACTGCAGGCTGATGTTATTTTCAAAGAAAAATGCAAGCAGAAAGGTAATAACCGGTCCAAATTTTCTTTATACATGCTGAAGGGTGGAGGGGGAGGGTATTTCTCAGTCTCCAGGTCCTCTAAAAATTGAAGTTCTCCTTTGAAAACAGTCATGAAGTTTCACTTTCAGTTTATTAGCAAATAGCTTCCAGCTAATATTGCAGACTTACTCAAGACAAGTATTTTCTTTTTCACATATTATCAACAGTAACAACAATACCATGGGTCAGTGTGAGTCACATAGCTATTGTTAAAGCCCACACAGAAATTTACTGTCCTCAGTGAGCTCATAGGTAAGGTAAGGCAAAATTTTCTGTCATAGAGTCTCTTTGACTCTGTATTGTGCCTTTTAGCTTCAAGAACACAACCTGAGAATTCAAGTTTGGTCTAGAGTAACCCTACACTTTGTAAAGGTATGGAAATAGGGCCCTCTAGAAGACAATTCATATTTTAAGGGGATTAAATTACCTCATGTAGTTGCTTCTCTTTCTCTGCCAACTGTGTCTCTAACTTTGGCACGTGTCATGATAGGATAAACCCAGACCTACAGTTTATTAATAGTAAGATTAACAATATTAGGCTGAGTGATTCCAGAGTCATAAGTATGATCTTAAAGCAGCCTGACTTGACACTAGTGAGAACTGCTAAATGCTCAGCCACTCTGCACATAGAAGAAAAGCTTTTGGCAGTTAGGATTTAAAAGATTACTATGATAAAATAGCTTACAGCATTATACACTGACACGTGAGTTATGCTGATGCTAAGGATGTAATCACAAAATTATTTGGCTGTCTTAACGAAATGCTGTGTGTTTGTTATTCAACAGTTATCAGTAAGAAAATGAGTGCTAGAGAGAGACAAACAATTTGTTGCTTGCAACAGTACTGCCAGTTGTGATACAATAAAACAAATAATATATTGTCCAGTCAATATTATTGCAGGCAGATCTTATTCAGAATTGTGTCATTTGGCTATCCAACAGGACTCTAAATCAAACTCGTAACTAATGAGATGCCACAAAAACAATCATCAAATGTTGGAACAGCTATTCAGAGCAAACATATCAGTAATTAATGCTTTTGTGACACAACTCATCTTGCTAATTGCAGCTCTTGCAAAGGAAAACATGAGCATATTCACTTTCCAATACAGCCTTAAAATAAATGTTCTCATAAACTACAAACAGTCCAGTAACCTTCTGCCTGTTTCTTTTGTCTGAATTGATAATTAATGATTTCCTCCTAGGCTCATTATCCCAAATTTTTCGGGTTGTTTAAAAGTGGAAGAATATCAGCATGAACATTAATCATAAACTAAACACACCAAGCGTCACATTTCACCTGGTTATATCTCCATCCTTTAGTATCATCTCAGCCTGATTGAGATTGTCAAATGTATCACAAATGAATACCTGAAAAAAGTGATTTGCATTTTCCTCTAGAAGGCAAGCTTCAGCTAAATGACTGATTTCTTGGGTCATTTTCAGGGTGGTCCTCAGAGCAAGAAAAAAATGGTTTACAGCATCCAAATAGTCATCAAACCACATGAGTTCTATGGGTGCCATGGGAACTTCTTCACCTTCCCAGACTATAGGAGCACTAAAAGTTCCCTTTATGGGCTCTGGATAATGTTAAATAGAGAAGTTGTAAAATGTTTTATTCTCTGAAAACATGAGAAGAGCTTTGATGCAAGTCTGAAGTGGTCTCCTCAGTATTTTCATCTTGCTACGTTCACCGTGCAGGTCTGCTGCCGACAGAGGTGTGCACTGGAAGGTGGCAAGTTCACAGATTAACACCAACTGGCCACTTCAAAATATAAAAGCTGTTGAACAAAGAAGGTTGGAAAGTTTTGATTCAAGTTTCTCAGCTGCTCATAAATCAGAATAATGTTTCTGACTAGACACTGGAAATCCTTATCTTGTGCATAAAGTTAGGCCTCTGTGTCATAAATATGGGTTCATTGCAGAGCAAAGCATAGAATTCATTTCTGTTTCTCTGCTTAGACTAACAATGAATTTTTCTAGAAGAGGTTTCTTTATCATTCAAGGAAATAAATCTTGCAAACATTGCAACAGGAGAAACAATGGCTGATGCAGCAAAGGAAGCTGACAACACCTGTTGGATATTCCACCTCCTCCAGAGAATTTAGCATCACTGAACTTGCTGCTTTCTGTCAGTGCTGTGTTGCCTGGCATCCAACAGGCAGAGGCACGAGGCTGCTAAGTTTGCAAACTGACAGGATAAATCAATTTTCTTCTTCTAAGGTCTAGTCCTATCCGTGCGAATGTCATTGCCTTTGACTTTAATGCTAGGAATATTTTCTGGTGGATTTGAACACCCTATCAAATTAGACAGGACCAGGACCAGGCCTTTGCACTAAATACAATATAAAATTCCCTGAATTCCCAAGTGTTTTTGCTTCATTCAGCTGGTGTAAAGGCTTTGCTGAAGGCCCTGTTTCAGCAATGTCAACAGCTTGTAGCAGATCTAAAGGAAGACAGACATTAGCTCTGTACTACCTGATTTCTTTCAGACATTAGGAAGTCCAGTTTTCCACCAGGGAGTCCCAGTTCTATAAAAGTCTTTACCAGCCGCAGATCTGCACTGTTACCTAGAAATAAATGGTACTTTATAAGATGTAATTCAACAGAAAAATAACGAATATAGAGTCAATTTAATAAATTTGTCTTCCTATAAACCTTGACACCAGGGAGCTCTTGCTAAGTGCTGCTAAGATGGCTCCACCATAGGATCATGCATTGAAACAGCAGGAGAGCAAGAATACCCACAGCCTGCACAAGGTGCGGTTGGACCTCACGTCCTGCTGCTGGGGACTGCATAAATGGTGGGGAAGGAAGGGTAAAGATCAGGCCCAGGATAACTCTGTCCCCTATTTGCTGAACAGCAGAGGTAAGACAAAAAGACAAAAAGCTGAGGTCTGTCCTTCCACCTTCCCAGCTGGTGAGGATCCGAGGGGACAGTGCAGTCCTGCCAGGGACCTCAGCATATATGCTGGGGTATAGGGCTGTACCTTCAGATGTAGAGTAACCTACCTCTGTGTATTCACAATTAGAGATGGTGCTAAAATATGGTCAGGCTCCTAATATTTTGGGAGATGTCCCATTCCATACTAGGAAATTCCAAAATCTTCTGAAATGTTTTGTTGGAAAAGGAGGTACCTCCACCTCATGAAGACATTACTACCACTGAGATATTGAATGGCAAACGGTCCTTGCTAAAGCCAGCAAGTGTTTGTTTTCCACCTTTCTGAGAATGCCTGAGATTTCAGAGTCTCTACCCTTCCTTCTCTGTAGTTTCAAGGTTAACATCTACATACCAATAATTTGTCAAGAGAAATTTCAAGTTTAACATATTTTTTTTTCTGCTTAGAAAGCATATATGCAAAAAATTCTAGGCCATGCTTCCTCTGCAGTGAATAATGATTTTTATTCTTTCACTTTCTAAAGCTAGCCACTACCTACCCTATAACAGTGTTAGGGGGGGTTAAATAACGTTTTCATCCTGGTGACATACTGCAAAACAACCAAGCGTCTGCAGAAAGACAAGAAGTTACTGTAATGCACTCCTCCTGTACACAGAAAGACTGATATATTTTGGTGTAGAATTCTGTTTAAACAACAAAAAAAGTTGCAGCACCCATTTCTTAGAGCAAATGTTTAATATTCTCCTAGATCCTTTATTACAATGGACTGAACAGCATAATAAGAACTAAATGCTTAGCTAAGATAAATACTTTCCTTAGACTCTACATTCTTTCGTACTTGCTGAACATCTGCCCTTTTTTTTTGTTTACACCAAGATGTCTTGTGAACAGCAGTTCCTCCTGGCCTTACCATCTAATCCATGGACACAGACAACCAGGTGAATTCCATCTTCCAAATTTTCTTCCTCTTCCTCTGGTGGAAAATATGGGATATCAGAAGCTAGTACAGATAAGTCACTGTACAGAAATCCTTCAATCTTCATTTCTTTTTTAAATTTTTCTTTGGCCTGATAAAAGCTGGAGAATACATTAATTAATCACACTAGAACTGGGTGTTCAACAACAAACCTTCAAACCAGAACTGAGGAGGCTGGTATTTGCAAGAAGTTATGTTTGCAGCTTTCAAGTAGGGACCTGGATACTATTCCTTATCTACTCTGATTGAGAGAAATCAAGAGGCAGTGAAGAAAATCAGTTTCTGAGTGATTTGGCTACATACAGGGAATAGCTAAAGCCTGTTAACACTTCACATCTGCCAGAGGAATGAAGGATTTACATTTATGGTGGCCCATAACAATGAGACTAAAATACAGAATTAGCAATTTTGCATCTTATCAATGTCATCAGCCTTATAGATACTGAAATGCAAGATGTATAATTTTGCTAGCATCAGATGCGTTTATAGGCAAGTAGAAGGTGTTCATCCCATTCCTCAGACTGTGGAGTTAAAGGATGCACCTCATATGGTAGATATTTTTGTTTTGGTTTGGTTTCAGGTTCTTTTGAAAACATTTAGTAGCTAAGAAGAGCAGCTCAGTGCTGAAAGAATTAAGCTAACGTCTTTCCTATTCAAGGCCTAAAATTTGACATATGAATTTACCCTGAAGCATTCTGCTGGCTGAAGATGCCGAACTATTCAGTGGCTTTTGACTTAGCAAAACTTATCCAGAGCTTTTAGGAATTAATAATCACAACGTAAGTGTAGAATTAGGTAGAAAACTGGGATGGACCAGGGTAGGAGACATAAACGTTTAAAGCTTGGGGATAGCTTAAGGCCACTTAATATAATGATGAGAAATTACTTACATAAGCCCTACTGACTTTAAAGGGACACAAGAACGAAAAATCTAGTGTTCGGGCCATGGACCTGAAGGCCCTGGATTCATGTGCATAATTAAATATTTTGCTTCACAAAGAAGGAACAAATTTTGTGCTTAGATTAAGCAGAACTTACAGCAGGGTCTATAAAACAAACCTCAAGATGCTTTCAAAAAAATAAAAATAAAGCCTTAGGTTGCAAATGAATGCACATGCAGAGAGCCAACATTTTGGGCAGCTGAATGGGTTGAGAAATTCCCATGCTACTGTTTTCCCTCAGTGCAGCAGAGACACCAAAATATAACGGAAGTATACATGTGCTAGTGTGTCAGTCTGTGAAATGGGCCACTGTGACATCAAGGCCATGATGTGGCACTTTTGCCATGGGCAATGAAGCATGAAAAAAAAAAAACCATGCCTCTTCTCCAGCTACCCAGGATGCCAATTCTCCCATTTTTCCAGTTTCAGAAGCTAAAGCTGAGACCCTACCAGCCAATCTGTGCTCCTGTTTCATAGTTTAGCTAATAAGTGCAATTATTTAAGCAGAACAGAAAAACAAGCTATGGTACTGCCGTAGTGAACTATGTGGGATCAATACTCAAGTCTGGGTAACCCTGACTTCATGAAGGAGGGTCAGATCTTAAAGATTATTTAGACATCTAAATCCCGCTGTTTTTTATGAAGATTAAAGACCTAATGTCTTTGACAATCTTGGTCTCTCTGTGTTTTCATCTTTCCTGTCTATTTAGATTATTTATTCTACATAAACCATTGGTCTATTTGGATTATTTATACTATAATTCCTCAGACAGCAACTGTCTCTGAATACAAGCTTACAGTCTGCTTTCTGTATTAGGGCCCTGAACTTTGTCAGGGTCTCTTGGCATTGCAGTAACATTAATGAAGAAAGTAATTAGACATTCTTACTTCAGCATCCTTTCATTGGTCTCTTCATCCATCTCATTTGAATTAGCGGAGACAACTCCAAAAGAGCCCAGAGGCTGGCGTGTGATGGGGAATGCAGCCTGCTTTGCAGAGAAGCCGACCATAGCAGGGGTCTCTTTGAGCACAGAAGAAAAAGGAAGACATGTGGCTGTGCAAGAGACAGACAGGTTAACTACATCAACAGCCTTTCTGCTTTCCAGGGCTACTCCCTCCGTCGTCACCAAATGAAACCCGGTGCCATTAGCTACAAGATTATGCTCTTGGCCGTTGGGTTCCTGAGGATATTCAGCCTGGTGTGATCCTGCAGCAGGGTCTGATGAGGCAGGTGAGTCATTGAGCTCAATTTCTTGTAACCCCTGCATATCTGCATACACTGCTGGGCTCTCATCAGCAAGAGAGCTACCACACTCTCCTTGCATTGAGCCAAATTCAGTTGAGGTCTCTGAAGGAGCTGGAACAGGATAGCAAAAATCTGGTACCAGCTTTATGCTTTGTGAGAAACTCTCCTCTCCTGAAATTCTGCTATTGGAGTAGAAGCTTTGTTGTATTTTTAAACTGTCCGGCTTAAGTTTATTCTTTGGATCCTCATTGCATGTATCAAACTTATCTATATTTTTGTCCAAGTAATTACAAGCCCTTGGTGTTTTTAAGCTGCACTCACCATTGCTCTTCGGTGACTGGCACTCGGAGACATTATCTCGGAGCTGCTTTGGACAAATGGGTGGTCTTGCATTTTCCAAACTACAGTAAGTCTCTGGAAAACCTTCCTTCTCCTCCTCCCCTTGTAACTCAGTGTTACTGCTACTGTGTTTGATGGAGGGTTTGGGAAGTTCTCTTGGTTCTAGTTGTCCACTTTCAGTGGCAATTTGACACTCAGAAAAGTCCATGATTAATTTTCCATCTCCACCCTCTGTTTCCATGCAACTTTTTAAGTTTTCTTCTGAATCTCCTGAGGTTGCTTCACTGTGTTTGGATATTTCCACCTCCTCTGCAGGCTCTTCTGGGCTACTGATCTGAGGAGCTGAGACAGATTTCGTCAGTTTGGTAAGCTCCACTTCCCTCTCCTCTTCCTCAAAGGGCAAAGAGCTGATGGATGTGAGCGACGCTTGGATCCCACTGGGCAAGCTGGTATTGCTTTCTGTGTGGCCACCCTCCAGGGAATTTCGATGGATGGCGTGCCTTCGTACCAAGTGGTGCAGGATCTCTCGATCACTGGGCAGCTCCAGTGCCCGGCTACGAGCATCAGACCACGCCACTGAACTTGGTTCACTTTCAATGCCTGAATCAGATATTATAGAAGAGGATCTTTTTATAACCCCTGACATCAGGGTAAATTCTTCACTCTCCTCACCTCGTTGCTCCTTTGTGAACAATTTCACTTCAAAGCTGTGTGTGGGCAAGGCTTTCAAAACAGGGAGCAGAGCCTTGGTGTCTGGATCTCCTGTTTTTTCAAGACTGGTTAATTCATTCAGTGCAAGCTCAGATGAAGTGAAATTATTCTCGGGATGACTAGATTCATCTATTTTATGTATTTCAGTCCTGTCTTCCAAGCCATCAGTTCCACATGCTCCACGCTCATACTGAGCACTGACAATTAACATGGGCTCACTTTTATGGGAATCCTTATTGCTAGGTTTCATATCTCCATCGGTAACATCTGCCACAAGTCTATTGTCTTTTAATAAAACTTCCTCGGGTGTTTTAAAGTCTTCTGATGTGCATTCTGTATTGCCTGGCTCTGAGTCAGAAGTAGTTTCCTTACTTGAAACAAAAATATTTTCAGGTTTCCTTTGGCCTTCTTTGTTCTCTGTACATACCTGAGATGTGGAGTGCTGGTTTAAACCCTTAACTGTATAAGCAGCACCTTCAGTACCACTGTATATGCAGGAGGGATTCCCATTTATCCTGTCTGTGTGTATTAGCAGAGTACCTTTCCCAAAGTCTCCTTTCATTACTGCAGTGGCATCATTTGATGCAAAATCTTCATTGTCATCTATTACATCTATTTGAGTATTTGCAGGAACCTCAAAGTCTGGGAAAACTTCCAAATTCTGATCTGAAAGAAAGAAAGAAAGAAAGTAGTACCTGCAAGAACAAAACTAGTTACCCCAAGGTGACGTGGGACTTTGAAAAGAGATTGTAAGGTCTAAAAAGTATGTATTGTTATGTTATGTTATGTTATATAAATTATACATACATTAGAAGCATATTACAAACACAAATGCCAGAGTGCATTTAACTAGAATTATACTCACTAAACAGTTATAGTTAGGTCAAAAAACACAATATCAACAAAATATACTTTCCTTAGTATAATTATATCTAAACTGCTAGTTTTTACAGCATAGGTAAGTGAAACAAAACTGACACTTCTTCGTATTCCTGCTGTCACACAACATTCTTCATAGTAATGCTCTTGCTTGTGACTCAGTTTAATACTCAGTTTAATAGTTTAAATACCTGTAACGAGCATTGTCAAAATTTAGGCAGTTGGATAACTCTGGAAGAGTGGAAAGTTTGGACCGTGGGCCATATTTATTAGACTATGGTTACCTGTAATATTAATACATATTGCTTCCTTACTAATCTTAAGAGTCGAGTAAAAAGAAAAGGAAACGAAGGGCTACGAGGTTTTACTACAAATCTGCAGAACTATATTTCTTAATTAAACATTTGATTTGGGTACTCAAGGGAAAAATATTTTTTTGGAAAGCAATGCTGCCTTTCAGGGACAGTGTTGAGCTTTATGCTAAAATTGTGGGTTTTGTTCTGAGTTTTCTTACCACTAGATGTCACACTGGGCATGAAATTAATAGTGCTGGTTTTCCCTTAAATTTTTACTACAATAAAAATCCAAAAGATTTTGTTTTCTTTCTAGATTTTGCCTCCAGATCTTGTAACTAAACAGCTTGCTTTGAAGATGAAAAATATGAAGCTACAGGAAATACTCTAGTTTGCTAAAAACAGAAGAATTCAGCTATATTACATAGTGGAGCACACTGATCCAAGCCAGTCAGCCCAAGGGATGTAAGATCTCTTACCTTGCTGTCCTGGTTTCAGCTGAGATAGAGTTAATTTTCTTCCTGGTAGCTGGTAGAGTGCTGTGTTTTGGATTTAGTATGAGAATAATGTTGATAACACACTGATGTTTTAGTTGTTGCTAGGCAGTGCTTACACCGGTCAAGGACTTTTCAGCTTCCCATGCTCTGCCAGGGGCACAAGAAGCTGGGAGGGGGCACAGCCAGGACAGCTGGCCCAGACTGGCCAAAGGGCTGTTCCATACCACATGACATCACACTCAATATAGAAACTGGAGGGAGTTGCTTGCAGGGCAGTGACCGCTGCTTGGGGACCGGCTGGGTGTCAGTGGGTGGGTGGTGAGCAGTTGCATCACTTGTTTTTCCTGGGTTTTGTTCTTTTTTTTTGTTGTTGTTTTCCTTTTCACAATTATTATTATTAGTAGTAGTAGTATTTTATTTTATTTCAATTATTAAACTGTTCTTATCTCAACCCATGAGTTTTCTCACTTTTACCCTTCCGTTTCTCTCCCCCGTCCCAGCGGGAGAGGGAGGGGGAGCGAGCGGCTGTATGGTGCTTAGTTGCTGGCTGGAGTTAAACCACAACACTTGGGCTGGGGAAGTGAACCTTCCTCAGCTCAAACTGTCTCATGAAGCTGTACCTTGTGGTGTTTCACTCACCTTTGCAAGGCATATCCATGTATCTATCTTCAAAGATAACTGGGAGTGTGTTCCAGTCCCCATCTATGTCGAGGCATTCTGCTGGAAGTGGGGGCATGCTGGTGAAGTACTCCGAATTACGAATTTCTGTAGAAATCTGTCCATGACTTTGGATACTGGCAGCAAAGTACAAAAGAAATTGAGTGTTTGAGTAGTTACTGTCCTGCTTCTCCATCACTCCTGCAAGCTCAGCAGCAAAGCTGGATGTGTAAGCAGAGGACGGAGGCAATGTGCTTGAAAGCAGAGGAGGCAGTACTGCACGATGAGGGGGTACCCAGCACTCCTAGGAAGTTTCCCATGAGTTGATTTCTATCTCTCAGTTAGAGATACCTACAACTTGCACACTCCCTCACTGCAAAACTTCTTCCTTTTTGAAATTGTTCCAGCTGCCGCTGCCAGGCTCCTGTTAGCTACCATAACTCATTGCTGTCCTCCCAGGTCACTGCAGCTGGCTGAGACTGGATCCTCAGCTGGCTTTCCGGTCAGGAAAAGAGGTCTGTCACTGTGGCTGCAGCAAGGGTTTCAAAACCCAGATGCAGGAAGCAATAATCAAAAATTCGGTTGAGCAGTACAGGAAGGAACAAGGCCAAGAAGGATGCATGGCAGGCCCTCTATCTCACTTATACCAGTCCTCAGAGCACTGTGGTATCTCACATACATATGCATTTGGGAGAGCTAAGACACATCATTTAAGCCACTGCCTGTTGGCAGAACTATAACTGTCTGTTTCCATCTTTTGGGCCATGTAAAATGCTACCTGGCTTTCATCAGTGACTGTGACATTAAACTGGCACGTGAATGTGGGTTCAGGTATAATAAATACAATAATTCTTAGTTCTGTTTAGTTAGAGCTTTCCTATGTAAGCATCTTCCTCAAAAAACAGGGAAAACATCAAATACAAAGTCTATTTACTTATGCTGGCTCTTTGATGAATTAGTCTGTTTATCCTAAGGAACAAAGAGGAAGGCAACAAGCTTTGGTGCCTTTTGAAGCTTTTTTGATGGTCAGCTGAAAGCAATTCTGCACAGATCCCATAGGACAACATAACAGCAATATTTCAGATTATCTGCAAAAGGCAGGTAATCAACATGTGGCAGTTAACTGGAAAAAACACACTTTACACATTATGAAGCAAAACTCAAACAGCAGGTTTGTAATTCATGCCAGCATGGAAGATTCCTATGTCCAGACACAAATAACTTGTTCAGACCAGCATAGCAGATTGAATTTCAGAACATAATTGCTGCTGTCTATCACTTGCTCTTACCTGTAGGCCAGTTATTTTTTCCTCAAAGATAAACAAGCCATTGGTTGCTAAAACATGACTCAGACAGGAGTCACAAACAACTAACTGCTTATTCTTGCCTGCAGCAACACCCAGGTGTTTAGTGTTAACTCTTAGCACCATGATAAAGTTCTCACTGACATATTAATTAATAGCATCAGCATTTTACTAAAGACCACATGTAAAAATAATAAACTAAACTTGCTTCGGGACCAATCTCCAGCACAAAAAATGAATCATTGATATTGAAAGGTGTGAGAAAAAATATTTTTTCTGTAAAATACCGGGAGGATATGTCACCTGCTGGAGGCTCCCACCTTGTGTGATATTTAACCTATTGAAAATGGTGTGTCCTCTTCTGTCTAAGCAGTCAAATGCTGCCAGGCATGTAGGTGCACGGCCTCACACAGAACTCACAACAACATGGGAGGCAAAAAAAAGCTCTTGTCTGGGAAGAAGGAAGAAAAAACTGTTGCTGTTTGAGGTGGTGGTACAGCACCTGGCATGCTGAGAGCTGATCTCACCTGGAGACTCTGTGAACCCAATTAATACTCCCTACTGATGCTCCCAACATTAATAATACTATGGCACCCAAGACTCTGTTTTTCCAACTACATCATCTAGCAAAAATCAAACAGAAAACATGACTCTGCCATGAGGCCTGTATCAACTGAATTTACTACATAGACCGACTTTTAAAGTTTGCAAACTATTTTACTTTTCTTTACTCAGTCTCCTTAATAATCACTGAGGAAAAATTATGTTTATCTATAGGAAATGGGCTAGTTCTGTGGCTTCCTGGAGAAATAAAAGTACTTCATGCAATTAGGCTCCCCCCTGTGCAGGGTTATGTTTGCTTGAATGGGGCCATGAGTGTCTGTGCCCTCACCCCAGGATCTTGACCTGGGGTTTTCCGTGTACATAGCTCACTTAAAACCTGACATGGGAGGACTAAGTGAGCACAGCTGGGCCTCTGCAGCCATGGTGCTGCTCTAATTTGGCAGAACAAGGTATCTTTGTATAACCCATCCACTAAGGAAGTCATGGCCCTTTTCATCAACACTGAATCAGCCCTAAAGTCCCTAGCGACAGCTCTGAGAAAGTAATTTTCTTCTTTGCACTAGGTCAGAAGCAGATGTCTGTCTCAAGCCTCATCATTGTGACAGGACCTGATGTCATGACCTTTAAGCCCCTTCTGAAAGACAGGTTTCCACACTGGTAATGCCATGGTCCCCCCATGGTGACAGACTCTTTCAGTGGACAGATAGTCCAGACATCCCTCATTACCCATAAATTCAAATCTGAGCATCTTTCTTTGAACTCTGCCTTAAGGGGTCAGGTCCTGAGTATTATCCATGTGCTCCACTTGGGATCATTGGCTAAAACCAAAGGCAGGATTTGCCCTGGTGTAGCTTTAAAACTGGCTCCTCATACTGCCCAGCTTGATTCCAAGCAAGGAGTGTCAAGCAGAAGGCAATACTTACCTTGCTAATATTTTATAACATATTTTTATGAATGCAGACCAGTGCAACGCTTGTTTTCCCAGACTGTTTTGCACTCTTGATTCTCGGTCGATTAATTATCAGCCCTGAGCTCACATCAGTCCCACGGTTCATCCGGCTAATCTGGTGGTATTCCCCATTCCCATCCTCCACTGCTGCATCTAATGAACATCCACAGCTTTGCATTGGCTATTTAATGTTCTTGTCTGCATTTAAAGATCCTTTCTGCTATGGAAAGTAGGGCTGGATTAAACACCAAAAAAAATCCATGACTGCCTACCCCCGAAAATGTCTGTTAGGAATGGCAAAAAGCAAATTTTTAAATGTTAAGCTTTTGTTGCTTGTCAGCAGTTATTTCCCATTAAAAGTACCAGCACTGGATCTGGTGTAGCGCATTTAGGAAGTTAGTTGAAGAAAGATATATAAAAATATTTCTACCTGCCCTAAGGCTGGTGGTGTTGGTGGAGATGCACTCTGAAGAGAAATGTACCCAACTACAACTGAGAAGAGAGGTGGAGAAAGAGGATCTCCTGTATCATACCCCTAGAATATAAGAATCTTGAAATTCATAATTTCTGGGGCCTGACCGGAGTCACTTACTTTTGACACTGATTTCAATGGCTTTACAATATGGACCTAGACCAGACCCAGTGACATCTCTCAAACAAAACTCCTCCATATCCAGCAGAAAAAGACCTCAGTCTTGAGTGCAAAATGTTTTAAACTACATTTTCAGATGTTCCAGTGACAGGGGAGGGTTAATGGGTTACTTACAGGCCTTCCTGGAACGTGAGCACAGCACGTTTCTGATGCTCGGTGTAGAAGAAGGCTTCTGAGAATCTCCTCACCTGAGAGAGAAATGCAAAAGATAAACCTAAGATCTGCTGAAAGGTGCCAAGTACAATCAGGCTAATATAATAACAGAGCAGTGACTGTCAGGACCAGATTCCTTAGCATGCTCCATCTGCATCGCACCGCTCTGGTGACAGAAAAAAACCAAAAGAGCTCAATTCTGTTTCACTTTCCCAGTTCAGCACAAAGCAGCTGGTGTTGTTGCATGTTTTGCTGGGAGGTAAGGAGTGTCTTATGACAGTAAATCAAGATTTGCTTACGTGCATCTTCTGACTACTTCTCTAAAATTGTCAAATTTACCATTTTCCCCTGTACAATTAAAGTGGGGAAGATTTCTTCCTTTCCCACCATGCAAACTGTATAGCAGCAGTGGAGTGAGTTACTAAATTAGAACAATTCATAATTGATCATCTCTTCTATGGGAACATCCACAGTGACTCCCAAGAGAGTAAAGGAGGTCTTATATATCAGCCCAGAGGAGAATAAGCCCTATCATAGTAGAAACACATCTGCCTATGTCATGAGACTTACAAATGAGAGCTCTTCAAATCTCTTCATGGACATTAGATCTGTTCAATGTTGGGTAATCAGTTACAAAAGAGCCACAGATCTGAAGTGGCTGGCAGAGCAGAGAGTGTGAAATAAGCTATAAAAAATTCAGTGCTGTTATCTGCCCTGGAATAAGCTTTGAGTTTAAATGAATCAAGCATAATATGCAATCAAATGTACTACGCTGTTAAGCTGCAGCCCATACATTACTAATAATATTTGTAAAAGTGACCTCTGTTACAGTGTCAGAAAATTGCAGCAAAAAGCATATGCCGTAGTATCTCGGCATGTCCCTAAATCCCAGGTGTGCTTTAACAAACCGCCTTTCTGAAAAAAGGACTATCATCCCTTCAAAAAGACTGTATCTTAATAGTATGACTTTTTATCTGGGGCTTTCAAACTGTTTGCCAAAGCTGGGAAAGTATCATTACACACAGTTTATATGGGGAGGCACTGAAGAATACAAAGGTATGTAATTTGCCAAAGGTCAAGCAGGCAGTCTGCATCAGTCAAGGCTGGAAAAAAACACAGGCTGGGATTCACCTTGCTGGAGTTGGGAGCATAGAAAATTGGGTCCTTTGGCTGAAAGCCACCCAGGTCCTCTCAGAGTCAAGGGAGACCTAGTCAAACTAACCAGGGGAGTCTCAGCATCAGTCACCTCTTCCTGAATTTTATGCTTCCTTTTTGCAAACTCAACCATGCTCTTGGAGAGAGCAATCAGAGAGTTGTTCTGGTCACTCTGGAGAGTAACCAGACCTCCACTGACTTTGACAGGAACCAGAACATAAGCTGAGATGTCAATACCTACACTGTAAATTCCTAAAGCTAAACAAGGTCAGTCCTACCCTTTTCTCTATGTCCCTACTCTAATGAATAGATGAGACTATGAGTTCAGCTCAGGTGGTGTGCTGAACTGATGTCTGGTCAATAACCAAAAACGTCCTAATGGAAGACACAGCGCTTGCTGAACTAATCAGATAAGCAGATCTGACAAAGTTAGCTCAAAAGACAAGTGCTTTTGTGCCTTGTTTATTATCAAGTACAAGACACAATTTCCACATGAACAATATTAATATTTTGTTGTGTGCACCTCCCTAGGAAAAAAGCAAGAACTAGCTATATATATATATGTGTGTGTGACATAGTGAAGAGAACAAATCTGTATCCCTCATGGTAGTTTTGTAAAAGAAGTTGAGATAAAAACATCTTTTTTGTTAATTGTTGTTGTGATCCTTGTGCTTTTTAAAACAAATGTTTATGATTTACAGATATCTAGCAAGTATAGGTGATATCTACCTCTTCCCACCCACCTCCCGTTCCATGTCTGATTCTGGTGTTCAAAGTCCACTCATTTTACACAGGATCCTGGGTCCCGTAAAAGCAACAGCCTTCATTCCAGAAATTGAAATCTGTAATTTCAAATCCTGGGCTTCACCTTGTCTTCACCTCTTGTCCTGCTCACTCTATATCAAGTGAATACTCATGTGGGCAGAATAGCATTGGAAATATATATCCAGATAAATCATTAATGTCTATCAGGAGGTTACCATTACTGAACCTGCTTTCTTAACTTCTTAACATTACCCTTAGCATGTGATGTTCCTGAGTCAGATAAGCTGTGACTTCTGGATGGAGTGTTGCCACCTCCAGGAACTGGGTCCACAGGGCCAGGAGGTGGGAGCAAAGCCAGGCGAGGTCCTTGCTTATCTGTTCTGCTATCTTCTCTGGACTGCTCAGCAGCTGGAGAAGAGAAAGGACATTCTGAGATCAAGACAGTGTCATGAAGGAAAATCAGTTCGTATGTTAGATTAAGTCCTTTTAGGAACAACTATAACAAAGAAAATCCTCTTGATTTATAATTATTATTAAAGCTACTATTTTCAGTTATTTTACCCCAAATAAAGCCGGTGAGACTTTTGCTTTTACTCTTTAAAAGCCACATATTTTAGCACAAAGGGTCTCAGCTACACAATTGGAGAGCAAGAAGTGGGAACAGCCTCAATTTTTGCAGACACTTTACTGCAGATGTAGTAATTGGGAAAAAAAAAAAAAATCAAAGAAAGTGGCTTCCAAATTATCCACCAGATGGTGCTCGATGCTCTGAAATAACAAACCATGGCCCATCATCTCCTTTCTGATAGCAAAAGAAGCCTTCTCAGCCATGTCACACAGATACCAGATGGGCGATTGGGTGGGGGGTGGGGGGGAATGAACAACAAATCCAAAACCAAAACACTGTGTACTCAACACATGGTGCAAACAGACATCCCAGAGTCTGCTGTTGCTTCTCTCCCACACTAGGACATGCTGGTGCCCTCCATGCCCTCCAGCTCTAGGCTGCAACTCTGTGCTAAAGCTCTGCAGCCCAGGAAGTGCATGTCAGCAGCAAAATCTCTGCATTTCAATCTCCCTGGTTTCACAATTTCTTTAACAAGAGACAGACATTGCATTTTACATCCATATTTTGGCACAAAGAGTACAGAACTGAGCCTTCGTCTATTCCTAGTGTCCCTACCTGCTTCCATGAAACTGGTAACACTACCAGAAATACTCCAGAAATTATACCAGAAGAATCACTTATCAGTTCTTGGCCAGGTCTTTTTTTTTTTGGTTAGGACTGCAGTCGAGCTGAAAGCCTGCTTATTTTTCACATTTTATTATGCAGGTAGTTTCCAGATGGGTGACACTGCAAACTAAGCCATGATTAAAAGCAAATTGTCTGTGTGTGAGAGAGAGAGAAACAGAGAAAATGCATGTGTGGATAACACAGATATAGTCACTGCGTTTACATTTTTTGGGTGCTATTCTGTTTTAAAGACTTGTCCAAAATGGCACAAGCTCTAGTACGCATTCTGGTACTGGAAAAATGAGGGGGTTACTGGAAGACAAAAGATCCTGCCCAAACATTTCTCTCTGCAGTCAGGGCACTACGTTATTTACTGCACTCAATTTTATATGCTGTATGTCAATTTTTATTTGTTTTTTATTTAGTCAGTAAGCTGCCTCTTATATCATAAACTGAAAGCACAGTCTTCAAAGAAGGTGCATTCTTAATGCAAGCCATATTAGGAATAGGTATATGATGGCTATTTTTCTAGTTCATTGGTTCTTAACCTTTTGAACACATTAGAGAGGAAGGAAGGAAGGAAGGAAGGAAGGAAGGAAGGAAGGAAGGAAGGAAGGAAGGAGGGAAAGAAGGAAGGAAAGAAGGAAGGAAAGAAGGAAGGAAAGAAGGAAGAAAGGAGGGAAAAGACAGTGCCGGCTTCTAATTGTGAGAGTCTTACTGCACTGCCACACATAGGACAAGAGCTTAGCAACACTAGCGATGCAGGTCAAATTCCAGGGATTCAGTTCTTCAGAGCAAAACCCAGCAATTAAAATGATCACCAAATGTGATTCTGGCTGCTTCCTTCACATACCTGCTGCTGGGCTGTTCCCTGTGACTGCACATTTCAAACCCTAGTCAGGCTAGTCTGGCTGTAACAATACTGTCACACAAAACAAATCCAGAGGGCTTTTTGAGGAGTTATTTTTGCTTGTTTATTTACAAATCATTCACACAATTAAAATAATATTTCCCTTCCACTTTCTCTTGCATTAAGTATCTGCTGTGTTCTTGCCTTGAATATAAAGCTATGGCAGGTTGAACTCACTTTTTTTCCTTCTTTTGTTTTTATTTAATTTTAAAAATGGACCTGGCTCTGGTAACACAGTGGTAATGGGAGACTAACCCCACAGGCTTGTCTCTGTATGGTTTTTAATAGCATTTTCTTCCTTTATAAATGACTGTTTTTTGTATGTTCTGCTGAAAAGAAATGGTTTCAGTTCACATACTCCTAGAGGCAAAATACTGGGAGAGCGTTGCCAATACTAATCTGTACACCATACAGAGGTACATACAACTTCAGCACTTACACTGCAGTGATGGTCAATGATACGTCTATGTCCCATCAATATTGTACAAGATCTCAACGTTTATGTGTTGAGAATCTCTGCAAATTCACTGTCTTTATCATCAAATTACGCATAGATGGATAGAAAGCTATCATCCCAGGATGCAAAGGAAAAATGCTTTCACAGCACACAGGAAAACCAAAGGTTTTATAACATCCCAGAGAAGCAGCTGTTCTAGCTGTTGTGTTCACCTATCTGTTGCTATGCTGTTCCCAGCAGCTTTCAAACAACAGTCAAAGCAGTCTGGCTTTATTAATATTGCCATGCAAAACAAGTCAATAAGCTTTTTGGGAGAACAAGAATTGGGCAGGAATTAGAAAATACAGAGAAATTAATGTTGGCATTTTCTGATGTATGCCAAGCCAATGTAGACTTTCCCAGACTCATAGAAAATAAGTCCAAAGGAGACTGTAGATTGTGTTGTCTGACCTCCTGTACCCTTACAGCTTCTAAACCTAGTAAAGCTGAGCCAAATAACTTATGTTTCTCTAAATCAAATTTATATGAAATCAGATTTCTTGCAAAGTATCCAAGTCATGAATTAAAATCAAGAAACTTGCCATTTCAAACATTTTTCGCCCATGGCTGACAAACACTAGCCCACTATTCCTAACTGGAGTGTGAATATACTTCCAGTTTGGTTTGGCTTCAGTTCCCTCCATTAATTGTTATTTTGTCATTCTTCCCTCTGCTGTCTCTCCTGCTATTAAACTGAGGAAATCAAATCTATTAAATCTCTGATTATAAAGCATTTTCCCCAGTGATCAGCTGACACTTGCATTTCTTCTTGTCACCCTTGATCATTTGTCTGTGTCTCACTTGAAATAAACATGGCAGAAGTAAGTTCAAGAGAGTAGTTCAGTCACTTCTGTGCCAAAATCACTTTTTTTTATCCCATGAGCCTCCCTACACATTTAAGCATTTTTATTTGAAAAGATATGGTTGTACAACCTGCCAAAGTATCTTTTCTTCTGTCAGCATAAAAGCTGTAATTGCAACCTACCCCCAAATAATTTTTTCTGCATACTCTGATACTCAGGGTAGGCTCACTGAAGGATGTTAAAGCAATCCAGCTGGTGATGTTTTAAAAGTGACAGAAACGTCTTGTAAGCGACTAATCAAAATTATGTGAAATTGGTGGTGGAAGAGAAACATTCAACAAACTTTCTGATGGCACAAATTCCCTTTCCTTCCACTGTGATACATGGATAGGCTGTCTCAGTGCACTTGAAAAATGGACTTGAAAAACGTATGGGCAGGTTCCGTTGAAGAAAATACCTGCAGCTCCGTACAAAGCTGAGATAACATCTCTTCCACAGATAGCTCCTCTAGGGAAAAAACACAAAGAAAGAGATCAGGTTTGAGAACAGTAGATGTGAAATGTTAATGCTGTGCTGTTTATTCATGTGAGAAATAGGTCATTTGATATTATTTCCCAATAGACAAGTTTCTGTTTGCATGTCGGCACTCCACAACCCGCTTTGTACAGGTGCAGCAGGTACAACTTCTGCTCATGTAACCTCGACCACTAAACCTGTAGAAGACCTGGAATGTTGTTGTCAGGACAAAGACAACAGAATTTGGCTTTTAATTGTCTACCTTCTCTTTTACTAGAAGTTTGCTTATTAGCCTTGGGTTTTTCTGTCCAGCTTCAGAACTGTATGCAAAGTCTCACCATTGCGAAGTCTGAGCAAACGATGTGCAAGAAATGGTTCTTCCTATTGTGCTACACAGGAGTAAGTAATACCACATGTCTGACTATTAAAAGATTGGGCATTTCCGTACTGCCTTGTGGAGTATGAAGTCTCTCTCCACTCCTACGGCAAGCAGCAGTGCTTTAATGTGGTCCTGAGAGAACCCAGCACATGGACACTCCACTTTAAATGCACCACAGACTATAAGGCAAAGGAGGACATAAATCAACTCTCCAACTTTGGCAGCTTGATTTTGCAATGCGGAACTTTCTGATAGTATCCATAAAGAAACAAAGCAGAAAAAACAACAGGCCAATCTCCTCCCCAGTCCCCAAATGACTCTCCTTAAATAGTACTAAGGAATGGGAAAGGACAGATTGAGATGGGTAGCGCCTTGAAAAGACACATCCTCAGCTGGTAAAATTTGGGAAACAGTTATTCCCACTTTTAGTGTCTAAACTAGGCTATTATTTTTTTAATATACTACTCAGGGAGTTAGAAAAAAAGAATTAAGAAAGTCTGCAGAGATTTATAGTCTTGGATTTATCTTAACTATCTTTAGAAACCTGTGACAAGATTAATCTGACCAATATAGATGTTTACAAATGAATGAGTCATTTACATTCTCTCCCTGATCAGTGGAGAAAAATGAGCAAGTACAAGGTGCAGTTCATACCATCCCAAGGTAGGAAGCAGTACTTGTCCATTAACATATTTTATTGTCCTAAATGGGTCTGTTTCTCCCCAATGATTGTAAGGAGACAGATATAAAAATTTGCTTCATATTCATCATACTGGGTGAATCTTACACCCATGATTTTGCTGAATTTTGCAACAGGCGTTAGAAAATTAGCCTTAAATCTTCAGTAGCTTTTCAGACTGTGAATAAAATGATGCAAATAGCACTCTGCTCAAGAGGCTAAAAAGGGTATTTGCATTTAGCAAATTTGCATGCGTTACAACAAGTACATTTGCAAATTAAGTGCCTGCTTCAGTACCAGTAGTCATTTGAAAACCAAGCTAATTGTATTTAGAAAGCCAATATGTGCTCTGGGGTAGTTCTCGGGTTGTGGTCAACCAACCATACGTAACTCTTCTATCTCCCAACCTATAAGCCTGTCCAGGTGAGACGCAAATCATCTATTATATCTGCCTGATAACTGAGATGCCTGAAGCATGAGTTTTGTTGCATGTTGGATTCTGTTTGAGAGCTCATAAGTTGCAAATAAAAATGCTGTAATATTTTTTTGTCTCATAGCTGGATTGAATAAGACAGTATGTGCTCTTCCCACCCTATGAGTTTTAGGCTATCTTGAAGGGAAATATATGTTGAGGAACAAGACATGAAGTGGAAAATAGGAGCTATCAAGCCCATAAGTCTGTAAAGCATAATGTATTATGTTTGGTAGTTCTTTTATACAAGCACTATGCAGTGAAACTGGAAAATATTCTTTTCTCCCTTTTGAAATCTGCTGGCTAATGTAATTGACTCTACTAATATAATTATCTCTGCAACATAATAAACTGATAATTTCAAAACCTGTGTACAGAAATACAAAGACACAAAACCACACATGTGACATCATGAGCCACATTTCTTGAATTCAAAGAAACAGGTGGGAGAGCAGGAATTAGTCAGGGATGTGCTTCATTTTCACAGGAGCTCATGATGTCATTACAAACATGACTAAACACAAATTACAGAGCTCCATCCTGCAAATCCAGCCAGCCAGCACTTGCACATTGGACCTAACAGGCCTGACCAGCCAAAAAAACCTTCTGCCAAAACCAGAAAATCTATTAAACAATTGAATTAGGAAGAAAAGCAGAATCATTTCAAAGAGCAAGTTGTAATTATGTAATTGGCAGGGAAGAAATACATTGCAAATTGTAAATGAGTGAGTATGTTTCAAAAACACTCATATCACCTTTCAGAATTTTCTTTTCAGTTTTAAAAAGATGTTTGCTCAAGAGGAAAATGTATGCTAGAGTCTTCCCCAGGTTACATGGCAATTCAGAACTGGAAGTTCAAGCCTTTGAAAAGCAACTGAGTCCAAAAATCACTGAAAGGCAAGCATTTTGAGAAATTTATCAAAACATGTTACCCCTCTACACATCAGGCCACATCCTATAAAAGGATTTGCATAAGCTGAGAAGGCAGTCATCTTTAACAGTGTGCCAAAATAAACACTAATCAGAAAACAGAGACAAAAATCCTCTAAAATCTCTGAACAGCTCAAGAATTTTGGTACTAAATGCGTATTGAAAATGCAGCACTGTAAAATATTCAGTGATTTTAAATGTCTGTTCACTTACCCAACTTCAGCTGTGGTAAATCAGGAATCTCCTTCATTATGAGGGTGTAGTACATATGAAGTCCTCTTTGAGCATTCAAGAGCAGAAGACAGAGGTCCTTATGCCATTTGTATGCATGTTGCATGCAGTTTTCAGATGGGACATAAAAGCTGCCCTGTGTAACAAAAGTATCAAGAAAATAAAACACAGAGATTAAAATTCATGGTCTCTATTTGTCCTAGAGGTTTCCACAAAAATCCAGTTGTGGGCAGCCTTTCATTTCTAATCAAGCAGTTGGCACCAAAGAGAGATTTTAACCATCCCTACCTCCTAGCCACCTAACTAGCCAGACGTGTAATCATAATAGTATCTTATTCTACATGTACATTTTGCCCAAAGCATACCAAAACTATTAGGTCCCATCAATGGTGTTACATGTACAAAGACCCTCAGTCCAAACAGTCCAAAAGAGAAGTCCATCTCTGTCCTTCACACATGTCCCAATGTGGAGCCAATGTCTCCCCACAATGTAGATAGTGCTGTGCAAAACACACCCTCTCTGCTATAGGAAGAGGGGTGAAAAGGACTATAAAGATGGATACATTCACTTTCCTTTTTTCTCATAGCCTCTTATCCCCTTCTGCAAAGGTTGTAGCTTGATAGTATCACAGTATGCTTTGCTGTGCGTATTAGTGAGAAAAATGCAGACGGCATTGCTCTTCTATCAACAAATATGAGCCACTCCATATTCCAGGTTCAATGTCTGAACTAGTGTATCTCTTGTGGGAGGAGATGTAATTGGACATATCACAGCATGTTTAATACAAAAATTGCCCAAACAACACATTTACACTTAGATAATAAGCTGAGTTTGCATTAGGGCGCCATAAATCAAAAGTTTTCACTTTGTCAAAAAACACTGCTTGTATAAATTACTCGTATTTGAAGTTTGCATTGCTCAGATTTAAAATAAAACTATTTACCAAACTGTGGTTTTGTGCCCAGGATTTCTTGGAGAGTTGCAAGGAGCAATACAACAACTATCAGTAACAGCTCATATTTTGGAGGTCTCTATGCATTTTACAGTTTTTATCCTACAATGCAGTAGAAAGGTGTGTGAGCACTTCCAATCAATTTTTATATCTGGTTGTTGTTCCCCCAAACAGGAGTAAGTTATCTGTATCGCAGGAGAAGAAAGGGTTATGAAAACAGAGAAGTGAGAAAGCCACGTAGGTGCTCTGTCCTTGAACTCTGTGAAACATTAGGTAAATTGAAAATACATCTAGATCTGCTTTTTACAGCATATGGTATGCACAAAGGCACCAGGATAGGACTCTCACTGTTGCACGGGTATGGAGAAACATGAACAATTTGCAACTTAGTCCACTGCTTACCACTGATGGGGTAAGAATACAGTTCCTACACCCCAATTAGGTACTGATTGCCTTTGCAAACACTGACAGTCCCAATAGCTATGCATCTCCAGGAGCAGCAGTGAAGACTCACCAACCACACATCAGTGCATCTCTTGTGTTTTTCTCCCTTTGACTTCCCTAAACCCTGTATTTCATGCTTCTTAGCTTGAGCTGGAATGTTTCCCTCAGCTTTCTCATGCAAATCTTAAGATGTTAACTAGCATTCTGTGGTAGACACAAAGGGGACTGCTCATCTTGACACACAGAAAAATGGCTGATGATAATTGACGGAGTTGGTTGTTCTTGGAAGGTTTCAAAACCTCCAGCTTCAGCATGAATCTATTTTACTCCCACAATGGAGTAAAAAAATAGGAAAAAAAGAAAAGCATGAAGAAATGCTGCTGGAAACAATATTAAATTGGATGTGGATTGATACACAATGTCATGAAAAAAATGTCCTCTTTTATAATCCATTGCTGATTTTTTTAGGCAAAAATTACTCTGGCATTTAAATGCTACACTGATGAGCAGAAGGAAAAATGTGAGACAGTTTTGTAGTTCATATCAATACTATAACATGGTATTGTTGTGCAAGACAACACTTTTATAGGTCTATTCTCAGCTTTTCTTGGCATAGATTATTGTTTAAAACTAAAAATAAAATGTAATAGGAAAATGCAACTGCAGGTGGGCTCAAAACATGTGTGAACTAAAGATGTTGGAAATCTTTATCAATTAGCTCTGTTTTAAATTCTTTAGTGTTTGCCCACTTCTCTTACAGTACTTTTTCAAATTTGACCTCAGCTGAATTAATAAAAATTCTTAGACACCAGATAGTTCATCTTACTGAAGCACAGGGTTTAGGAGAGTATACTTTGCAAAGATTTACACAGTGGCAGAGCTGTGGAAAGAACCATTATAAAACAAAAAATAAAACCAGTTCACTGAGCATTGTATGTTGGCAGCATAACTTGGTCATTATTGTAATCATTTAGAATAATTTAGGATGGAAGGGACCTCTGGAGATCATCATGTCCAACTGCCTCCTTAAAACAGGTCTAATCAAATCAAATTGCTCAGTGTTGTGTCCTGCTGAGTCTTGAACTTCTCTGAAGAGGTAGATTCCACCACCTCTCTGGGCAATGTGTTCCAGTGTTTTACCACCTTCACATTAATTTTTTTTTCCTTGTATCAAGTCAGAATTTCCCAGGTTTCAACTTGTGCGCATTCCTTCTCCTCCTATTGCCATGCACTGTCAAGAAGAATATGGCTTCATCTTCTCTTTGTTCTTTAATCAGGTAGTTGTAAATGGCAGTAACATTCCCCCTGAATCTTCTCTTCTCTGGACTGAACAAGACCAGTTTTCTTGGCCTCTCCTTGTATATCATGTGCTCTAGCTCCTGAATATGTTGACACCTTTTGCTGGACTGGCTCCAGTAAGTCTGTACATCTCCTATATTGGGGGGCACAGAACTGGACACAGTTCTGCAGATGTGTCTCACCAGTGCTGAGGAGAGGGGAAGGATCGCCTCCCTCAAACTGCTGGCAATGCTTTCAGGGATGCTGCCAGGACTTCTCTTTTTTGGCAGCACTGTTATCTATACCAGAGAGATTGAAAGGTATCTGCTTTTGTTGAGGAGGACCTCAATTTTACTTTCTCTTTTGTAGACACAGGAATGAGAAGAATTTACCTGCTTTGTGTCCTGTTTTAATCATTTCTGTCAATTAGCCCTACAGATTTACTTAGGATTTCAGGAAATAGATTAGTATGAATCCAAAAATCAAAAAAAGGTCAGATATTTCTGAAGAGCCTTTAACATTAAGTTCCAAACCAATTAGTTTCAGAGACACTGCCATCCAAAAGCAACAGACACCTGGAGTCATTGCCCTACTAATCTGCCACCTGAAGATTTTAAATGTCAACCTAAATTTGTTTATTTACTTTAAAGACAACTCTAGGATTGATGTCACTGTGGTTTGTTTTTGTTTTTGTTTATTTTAAAGCATGAAAAGCATGTATGTATGGGGGACTAGGTTGTTTCTTTACCAACAGAGACAATTTGCCTCCTGATTAATCCTTGAAGAGCTCTAGAGTCCTCTGGAATCAAGAGAAAGAGCAGAGACTTGCAACCATTTTAGCCATGCTCTATACAATTCAGTCTGGATCCTCATTTTGGAAAAGGAGATGCTTTAGGATGGAAGAAGTACGGCTAGCAAATGGTGCAGTCCTCCAAAGTAATGTTAGTTTTCTGCATAAGCAGGATCATACTGAGTCCACAGAAGCTGTTCCTTCTGCTCCCCCCTTAAAGGAGTGCCATCTTCTAATATTAAGCACTAAGTGAATAAAGACTAACTCGGTGTATTTCTCACAGAAAAAGGTTCCAGTTTTATACCTCACACTTTAAGAAAAAACATATAAGGAGAAAGATTGTCAAGTATCTTCATTAAAAGCAGACAATAAGAAAGTTCTGGGCTCTGAGAGAAGGACTCACACATGCAAACTTAGATACCTATTTCTGAGCTACCACCTCTGTTGAGAGATGGAGAACTGATAAAGAAAAACACATTGCTGCTGAATGATTGTTTTCATCATAAAGCTGACTTCTAAAATCAAGGAACTGAATTGTGGCCACTTCTTCCCATTAATTATGAAGGAAGCACAGGACAACTGACCACATGTTCTGTAGACACAGAGAATCAGGAGCACTGAGTACAACCACAACAGACAAGTCAAATTTCCTCTAGTGTTGCTGTCCATTGAAATGTAAACTTTCTTCAAATTACTGTAAGATATGGATGATATACATGTGTTCATAGAGGGCTGAAAAGATTGCTCCCAGATCTCCTTCCTCTTCCTGTCCCAGCTCTCTGGGAGGAATATTTGTGCCAAAGAAAGGTGCTGGGCTTTGAGAATACCATTGCATGGGAAGAACAGCACTGCACAGCTGCAATTCAAGTCAATGCCAAACAGGCACAGTCCAGACTGAGCTGTGCATGGCTAAGACACCATATCATTAAGCTGAAACATTTTGAATGAAATTTTATTAAATGGCAACTGACTCTGAAACCCTGTTGTTTAATGGGAACATCCATCCTAATTTGAAAAATCATCTTGTCAAGGTGGAAAGTGAGTGTGATAGAAAAGATGCCGAGCTCCAAATCTCTGGTCCTTCAGTGACTTAAAGACATTACTGCTCTCACAGGACTGTTTCTTCTGAAAGTGGTCACACACACAAAAGATGCAGAGCAGGACATAATAGCGATTATTAAACCCACCTCAGGGACAGTTTAAGCTAATGTGAACTAAGGTCTGTGCATCCTTGTCTCCAGGCACCCCAGCAGGGCAGGCATCTGTCAGATGATGCCATTACAAACTGCTGTAGATAAATCAGCTTATCCGTCACTGTTCAGCAAGCCGAGAAATGTCGAGAAATGTCAAGAAATATCTTCCTTTGGTATGGCCTGAAGATTGCAAATCTTCCACATTCACTATTTTAATTGCATCTTGTTCTGTGTATTTATTTAGGTAGCCCCCTATTTCCGAGGTTATAGCCAGAAACAGAGATTCAGACTACAATACTAACAAATCAAGTTCAGTAACAAACATGGTACATGTTATTCTAAGGAAAAACACTGCTGTAAAACTAGCAGTCAGGAAAAACAGTGGCTATGACCCATTAAACAGCTACAAAGAGCTCACATCTCCAGGTTTCTTGAATCAGGAGGACAGCTATCAGTTTATTTCTGGTTAAGACAAAACTCTTATTAAAAAAAGTTCATACTGAAGCTGACAATCCGTCTTGCAGAAAGCATGAAGGGTGCCCTGGACTTGTAATATGCATTGTAAAAATACATGTTAGTTTCCTTTGTAAAGATTCTCATGACCTTCTGAGTTAATTCCTTTGGTCTACGGTTCTTTTAATTTCATTAGTTTGTAGGTAGACAGATTTTTTTCTATGCTAGTTGTAAAATGCATCTGCACTGTTTTCCTTTTCTAAGACTCCCTCTGTTTGTAACAGTAGACTGTATCTCTGGCTTTTGCCCCTTTCTACTTCTGAAAATTTTGGGAGCAAATAAATGCTGACATACCTTCACTTCAAGACTTAGCACCTAAAGGTACTCTGATAGCAAAGATGGATGACAACACAGAAGCTAGTAGTACTGACACCAGAGAAACGTATGACTTCCATTGTGTCAACATCATCAGAGGCAAAATAGATCATGAAAGCCAAGACATGATGGAAAAAGAGGCAGTCAGGAAAACAATGCAAACAACTGCAAATAATGCTGATAATTGCAGACTCAAAACAAATTGTTTGTTTTTGTTTTTGTTGTTTTTTTTTTTTCCTGTGATATTTGAAAGAACATCAGCTGTATTGATCACGGATGAAAAAAAAAAAAAGTTGACTCATCAGCTGCTAAATGAGATTATTTTCTAGTATCTATCTGATGAAGTCAGCAATGTGGTTCTTCTCTACGTTGAGCAAGTTACCAGTAGAGAGGTAGGCATATCACCAAAACCTACAACTAGCTACCTCAAGAGAAGGAAAAGTTTTACCAACTTTGGAGACTGAACTAGTCCTGTGAGTGCTAGATTTGAAAAGCTGGAGACAGGGATGTCAATAAGGTTGTACTTTGTCTAATATCCTACAGAAAATGTTCTTTTGCTGTGGTCCCTACACTAGAAGAAAAGCATCAAACTGAATGTATTATACTGAAAGTAGAATCATAGTATCATAGAATCATAGAATCATTTAGGTTGGAAAAGACCCTTAAAATCATCAAGTCCTACCATAAACCTAACACTGCTAAGTCCACCACTAAACCATGTCCTTAAGTGCCATGTGTACATGTCTTTTAAATCCCTCCAGGGATGGAGACTCAACCACTTCCCTGGGCAGCCTGGTCCAGTGCCTGACTACCCTTTCAGTGAAGAAGTTTTTCCTAATATCCAGCCTAAACTTCCCCTGGTGCAGCTTGAGGTTGTTCCCTCTCGTCCTATCGCTTGTTACTTGGGAGAAGAGACTGTCCCGCACCTTGCTACAACCTCCTTTCAGGTAGCTGTAGAGAGCAATAAGGTCTCCCCTCAGCCTCCTCTTCTCCAGGCTGAACAACCCCAGCTCACTCAGCTGCTCCTCATAAGACTTGTTCTCTAGATGCTTCACCAGCTTCGTTGCCCTTCTCTGGACACGCTCCAGCACTTCCACGTCCTTCTTGTCGTGAGGGGCCAAAAACTGAACACAGTACTCGAGGTGTGGCCTCACCAGTGCTGAGTACAGGGGCACTATCACCTCCTTGGTCCTGCTGGCCACACTATTCCTGATACAGGCCAGGATGCCATTGGCCCTCTTGGCCACTTGGACACACTGCTGGCTCATATTCAGCTGGCTGTCGACCAGCATCGCAGGTCCTTTTCTGCCAGGCAGCATGCCAGGCACTCCTCCCTAAGCCTGTAGCATTGCATGGGGTTGTTGTGACCCAAGTGCAGGACCCGGCACTGAGCCTCGTTGAATCTCATACAGTTGGCCTTGGCCCATCGATTCAGCCTGTCCAGGTCCCTCTGCAGGGCTTTCCTACCCTCCAGCAGATCAACACACCTGGCCACCTTGGTGTCTTCTGCAAACTTACTGAGGGTGCACTCAATCCCCTCATCCAGATCATTGATAAAGATTTTAAACAGAACTGGCCCTGATACTGAGCCCTGGGGAACACCACTGGTGACTGGCTGCCAACTGGATTTGACTCCATTCACTACAACTCTTTGGGCCCAGCCATCCAGCAAGTTTTTTACCCAGGAATGAGTACGCCTGTCCAAGCCATGAGCAGCCAGTTTCTCCAGGTGAGAATGCTGTGGGAGACAGTGTCAAAGGCTTTACTAAAGTCCAGGTAGACAACATCCACTACCTTTCCCTCATCCACTAAGCGGGTCACCTTGTCATAGAAGGAGATTAGGTGAGTCAAGCACGACCTGCCTTTCATAAACCCATGCTGACTGGGCCTCATCACCTAGTTGTCCTGTATGTGCCACGTGATGGCACTCAAGATGATCTGCTCCATAACCTTCCCCAGCACTGAGGTCAGGCTGACAGGCCTGTAGTTTTCCGGATCCTCCTTCCAGCCTTTCTTGTAGATGGGCATCACATTTCCTAATCTTCAGTCAACTGGGACCTCCCTGGTTAGCAAGGACTGCTGATAAATGATTGAAAGTGGCTTGATGAGCACCTCCGCCAGCTCCCTCAGTACCCTTGGATGGATCCCATCTTGCCCCATAGAGCTGTCTATGTCCAAGCGGTGTAGCAGGTCACTAACCATTTCTGCTTGGATTATGGGGGTTTCATTCTGCTCCCTCTCCCTGTCTTCTAGCTCAGAGGGCTGGGTCCCCTGAGAACAACTGGTCTGACTATTAAAGACTGAGTCAAAGAAGGCATTACATACCTCAGCCTTTTCTTCATCTTTTGTCACTGTGCTTCTCACCACATCCAATAAAGGATGGAGATTCTCCTTAGCCTTCCTTTTGTTGCTACTGTATTTATAGAAACATTTTTATTGTCTTTTATGGTAATAGCTAGTTTAAGTTCCAGCTGGGCTTTGGCCCTTCTAATTTTCTCCCTGCATAATCTCATGACATCTTTGTACTCCTCCTGAGTTGCCTGCCCCTTCTTCCAAAGGTCATAAACTGTCTTTTTTTTCCTGAGTTCCATCCGAAGATCTAAGTTCAGCCAGGATGGTCTTCGTCCCCACTGGCTCATCTTTCGGAACATAGGGATGGCCTGCTCCTGCACCTTTAAAATTTCCTTTTTGAAGAGTGTCCAGCCTTCCTGGACTCCTTTGCCCTTCAGGACTGCCTCCCAAGGGACTCTCTCAACCAGGCTCCTAAACAGGCCAAGGTGTGCCCTCCAGAAGTCCAATGTAGCAGTTCTGTTAACCCTTCTCCTTATTTCTACAAGAATCGAAAACTATTATTTCATGATCGCTCTGCCCAAGAAGGCCCCCAACTATCACATCACCCACCAGTCCTTCTCTGTTCTCAAACAACAGGTCCAGCGGGGTGCCTTCCCTAGTTTGCTCCCTCACCAGCTATGTCAGGAAGTTATCTATCTATCTTCCAAACACTCCAGGAACCTCCTAGACTGCTTCCTCTCTGCTGCGTTGTATTTCCAGAAGACATCTCGTAAGTTAGAAGTCCCCCATGAGAACAAGGGCTAGCGATTGTGAGACTTCTACCAGCTGCTTGTAGAATATTTCATCTGCCTCTTCATTCTGGTTGGGTGGTCTTGTAACAGATTCCCATCACGATATCTGCCTTGTTGTCTTTTCCTCTGATTCTTACCCATAAACACTTGACCCTTTCATCACCATGGTCAAGCTCTAGACAGTCAAAACACGCCCTAACATACAGGGCTACTCCACTGCCTCTCCTTCCTTGCCTATCCCTTCTGAAGAGTTTATAGCCATCCATTGCAGCACTCCAGTTGTGAGAGTCATCCTACCATGTTTCTGTGATTGCAACTATATCATAGTTTTCCTGATGCACAATGGCTTCCACCTCCTCCTGTTTGTTGCCCATGCTGTATGCATTGGTGTAGAGGCACTTCAGTTGGGCTATTGATCCCGCCACCTTTTTTGGGGGAGAAACCCTAATTCCTATGTGACTGTTCTCAGCTGCTTCCGTGGTTTCTAACGCATCAACAACCCTTGCGTCTTTGCTGCTGCATGGATCTCCATCCCCTGCCCCCACTGAGATGGCTAAGGTGCTGCACACATTAATACAGGGACATTTCAAATGTTCTCTAGTGTACTCAGCACATTGTGAAACAGACTGAAGGACCTTGCTAGCACATCATCCCTCAAATATTGGGGTGCTGCTCCCAGGCTTATCTCTAGTGAGCCTGGTTTTATCCCTTTTCCCCTTCAAATCTAGTTTAAAGCTCTTTCAATGAGCCCTGCTAACTCCTGTGCAAAGATCTGTTACCCCTTTGAGACAGGTGTACCCCATCTGTCGCCAGCAGGCCTGGTGTCATGTAAACCGACCCATGATCACAAAACCCAAAATTCTGCTGGTAACATCAGTCATGGAGCCAGGTATTGATCTGCTGGGTCTTCTTGTTTCTTCCTTCATCATTCCCTCCAACTGAAAGGATAAAGGAGAACACTGCCTGTGCTCCTGATCCCTTAATCAGTCATCCCAAGGCCCTGAAGTCTCTCTTCATTGCCCTTGGTCTTCTAGTCGCAACTTCATCGCTGCCTACATGAAAAAGCAACAGTGGACAATAATCCAAGGGCCATAGCAGGGCGGGATGTTTTCTCGTCATATCTTTAACCCAGCCTCCAGGGAGGCAGCAGACTTCCCTAAGAAGTGGGTCCGGTCAGCATAGTGGGTCTTCTGTTCCCCTCAGAAGAGTCTCCTATGACAATGCCCCATCTTTTTTTCTTTATGGAAGTGGTTTTGATGCAGGGCGTAGGCTGAGTTAACCTTGGCAACACCTCCAACCTAGATGACCACTGTCCTCGTTATTGTTTGGTTCCACTTGCAGAGCCTCATACCTATTATGCAAGGGCACCTGGGAAGGTGGGGGAGTCATGGAGGACATGCGGCTGCTGCACTGGGCAGGAACTTGTTGCCATTGCCCCCATCCCTTAAGTTGCCGTGGTCTGCCGAGTGGGGAGAGGATAGGAAATCCTCCGTATCATGGGTCCTGTCTGCCTGACAGGTCTGTCCCAGGGAAGGTAGGGTGCAGTTCCAGCAGTCTCTCTCTCTCTCACGCTCTCCCTGGTACTCCTCAACCTACTCACCTTCTCCTGGAGCTCTGCCACTAAGCAGAGGAGTTCCCCTACCTGGGCGCACCTCCCACAGGGGTGCTCACTGCCATTGTCCGGTACTGGCACGAGAGCAGGGCACAGCCTGCAGCCTGGCACCTGGGTGGCAGTGTGTTCCCACGGGAGCTCTGTCTGGGAAGCTGCGTCAGTCTTGGTGGGTGCAGAGTTTAGAGAGAACATGGCCTTCTGTTGGGTAGATACCATTGCTCCCTGGTCAAGCTGGCAGAGTTGCGGTGCCCTTCCTGCGTGCCCTTCTGCGCAAACTGGAGCTGCTTGCCTCGGTGACAGGTCTCATCAGCTGCTGTTGCGTGAACTGCGGGCTCCTGGTGGGTCTTTCAGCTCCCCTGAGGTTTCCCCCATTCAGGAAACCCCGCTGTGCACTGTGCTAGAGTGCTCCACTGACGATCATGCTGGCACTGGAGCTGCTTGCCTCAGCAACTGAGTAAATGTAAAATACTTTCTATTTCCTTGCTTCTCAGTGGCAGAATAGAGAGGCTAATTTTCCTAAGTGTCAGCTGAGCACCTAAGTGTACACATTATATCAAAAAGAATATATCACTTAAGGTATGTTTGCAGGGTGTCATGAAGAATCATGTACATATAACCTTAATTTCTCTGTTTCTCAGTTTACTGAGGAGTGCCTAGTGTTTTGCAAATATAAAGGCTTCAGTTCAATTTGATCATCTTCTGCAAAGCTAGATCCCAACACTGGACCATCACTGTCCCTTGTCCATCTGTCCTCTAAGATGTTCTTCTTCTAGACTTCCCCAACCAAGTAAAATAGCCTACAGAATCAACAACTCCAAACAAACAAAACATTCTTGATAATACCCCTGCTGAATACATTTAAATAAATCAGCCTCTTAAATGAACAGGTTTCCTGTGTAATGCTCTTTTCAGTCAACAGATTTCTCCTATAATTAGAGTGTATTACTTTATAAATGTACTTTTCCTTTATAACGAAAGAAAGGAAAATTACTTGAGAAAAGCAAACATTGTAATTAAATAAGGTTCGTGCCAATTCATTATTCAAATACAGAGAACAATTTGTGAATATCCACTTCCAGTGTACTAAATCCATCTAATATCAAAAAACACCAATTGGATTTTACACTTTGTAATATACAGTAAGTTGCTTGTATTTGTTTTGTATTAAAGCAATTTCACAAGCTATGTTAACTATTTGCAATGTTCAACAATAGCACTAACAGTTGGTAAATTAGACCCTTTACGTTTAATCTAAATCGAAACAGCATTTCACAATTCAGATTCAAATTCAAATTGCTTGTCAAGAATTTTAAGATACTAAAAAAACATTCCAGACTAAATAGACGAGTTTTGCAGTCTCCAGCAGTATTTCATTAGCAGACAGAACTAGCCTACCTTGCCTACTTCTGGCAAAGATCTGGAGAACTGCCTGAAACAGAGGAATAAATCTCAGTATCCCAAGATGAATGTCGTTTCTGAGAGCACAGTGTCTCCCCATTCGTCTGTATGCCTATATTGGTCATCTAATATATAAATTTTATTCTAGCTTCAAACTCACTGACCAAGGAGATTCTTCATGACTACTTTAGAGACTGTTTTCAAAGATAGGAGATTTCCTGTTATTTGCTGGTTGAAAATGAAATTATAGTTATGGCTTGATTACATTAATACATAACACTAATACATTAGTGTTTACACCTCATTATCATTTTTCAAAAAAAAAGACAGAGGATTAAAAGATAACAATTCCAGGTAATTAGGGATATGACTGAAGCATACAATTCCAGGTAATTAGGGATATGACTGAAGCATACGAGCAGAAGAATATTCTTTCACATCTGTAAGAGCAAAAATAACAAAGAGAGATGTTTGTATTTTATAGTTAAACAAAAAAGCAAAACAGGAAGGGAACCAGGAGTTATATCATGCAGCTTGTACTATGCTGGTTATCTTATGCTTGTTAATTATTTCACAAACATTTATTTCTGCAAAGTGTTTGTTAAAAAAACCCCACCCAACCAACCAAACAAAAAAACCCTAATTTATTGGCATCTTTGCATCAGGTAACACTTATATGGGAAACCAGTCTCCTGAATAGGATAGTCCAGAGGATGATGCAAGTGTCCATTGCAAGGGTCATTACAGTGATCTTCAGCTGGATCAGGTGAGAATCCCCCAACTGTTGTTTTGCTGGATTCCTATAACAGCCGGGCTATGGTCCTGTGTGACCACTACAGCATATGCATCATCCATTGTTACTGAGTATCCTAAACTACGTATGAAACACCTCATTAATATCTCAACTTTTTATGAAAGACTGTTCTAGAAAGACCTCTGCAGGAATACTTCCTATTGACCATCCACAAGAGTCTTACCTGTGATCAGTTTGGTCACTTCTGCATCAGGAACCTCCCATGAGAATCTCTGGGACAGCCAGATTGACCACCCAGGATGTTTGTCACTATACCAAACCACACAAGTTGTACTAGTCAGCTTTTCTAGGAGCTGCTTGGAGGAATCTCTGGGTCTAACCAGAATTCCCACCCAGAAAGATTCTCCAGCAATGACGTAATGGTGCTTCTAATTGTTGCCACCTTCTCTCAGGTTCATCCATTATATCATCCATATAGGTGACAAACTGAGGAGTTCCTAGACTACCAATGAATTAACACCTAAATGCACTGAGTGTCCACACAGTCACAACCCTGACACCCTACTATTCCATAACTATAAGATGAACTTGAACTTCATATTTATAACACACTTATCACCTAAATTCATAGCTCTTGCCACCAATGATAAAATGCTTTATTTTACAGAAGCTGACAAATGCTTTCAGAAGCATAATTTCCAAAAGATTCCTATTACTTATATTGCAGTTAAGACAGTGACCCCAATAAAAACAGAAGGTCTGCTATATCTAGCCCTCCACAGAGACAGAAAGCAAACACAGATTTACTAAATGCCTAAAATTATTTTAGTTTTTAATTTCTCTTGACCTTCGTTTTTCTCCCTCCTTTAACCCTGTTTTTTATTTCTTGATGAGAAACCAATAGTAGACCCAGAGATGTTCCCTTTTCAGGTGAAGGGATACACATGACTATGCATGTTGAGGAAGATATGATATATCCCTGTAATCAAATCAGTGTTGTGAATACAAAATGTAAAATCTACAGCTTGAGCAGAGGGCACCAGTGGTTGGAGATGGGCAAGTTCTTACCCTATTTACTGAAACTGGTTGCATGTCCGAAATTATTTTTGTCTTAAAGAGGTTATCATGTAAATATGCTAAATTGAACTCTGAGAGAAGACCAAAGAGGCAAAGAATGTCTTCTTCTGAGCCGCAAAGCAGTTCCTATGGCAGAAATGACATGAAATCCAAAGGGAAAAAAAGAACCTTGATGATTTAACCTGAAGTACTTTCAAAGAGAATGTTTAATGAGAAAAAAAAACAAACAAACAAAACCAGAAAAATTCTGCATTTTGGTTGACTAAGAATATTTTTATAAATATATATGGTACATATATATAAAACTGCACACGTGTGTATGTATGTATATTTACATTTCCATTCAGCTATGGAAAAAACCCCAAACCAAAACAACTCCCCCTCAGTAATTCACTCATCAATAGAAAATAACTTCTAGATCCCTGTGCCAGACAGTGAAAAATTATTGGCAAATCTGCAACTATAACATAGTTCAACGACATGAAAGTCCACAGTGGCCAATTTGTGGATGCCATTTTGTGGTGACATACTGCTTCTTCTTAGCCTGGTTTCCTCAGCAAACACAATCATGCTGTCTGTGTATGTGTCCCTCTGCCAGTGCTCCCAGCAATCGTTTAAATAGTGGCTGAATTTAGCCTTCTTCGAGAGATAGGAAAAAGTCCCCAAGACATTAAATGCCTAAAGGTGTGGTGAAAATAGGCAGTCAAGAAAGAAAAGGGACTTTAAATATTTGTCTAACAGAAAGATTGTACACTACTTATAACAGGCATGGTACACAAACCTTGATCCTATCTGGCGGAAAAACAATACATCTCTGTGTTCTCCATCTGTCAGCAGCAGATCTGTGAACACAGAACTTTCTTGAGGGATGGGTGATAACCACATAAGCAAGATCCTATTACCTCATTCCTCTAATACCCACTAACAGGAAGATAACATGCTTATGGGAGAAACAGTTATGGAAAATTGGGAAAATTAAGTACCTTTCATCAAACAAAGTGAAACCTAGAACCAAACATGTAAGATAAACAGATATATTGGACTAAAATGCACTTGAATGTGCATATTCTATCAACTTAATCTTGTATTGATTTACTAGTCTACTATATGATATGGTGGTTCATTACACAAAGCTCTAAAATAAAAGAAAAATAAAATCCCTATATTTACCTTTGATTTATATGGCACTAGTAACACTAATCAAAAGTGTCAATAAAGGACAATAGTTAGAAAGATTGACAATATATGGAACTACTTATACTTTTTCTTTCACTAAATCTGTTATGTAGGAAAACATAGGTTGGTATTTCATAAATACAAGATAAAATTTGACATTTATATTAACTCTTAAAGTTAGAGTTACTTTGTCATAACCACTGGGATGATAATGCAGTAGAAAAAATATTTGAGATTGGAGTCAGATTTAGAGATAATTTACACTTTGTACAAAATTAGTAGGAAGAAAGTATTTGACTTGAGACCCTTGAAAAACAGGAACCATCAGGCTTGAAAAAGAGCCATCCCCTGAACAGGTAGAATAGAATTATCCTGGTCAGCTCTAATGGTTGTGTCTCAGGGTTTCAATACTATAAGTTACTGTTCAAAACACAAGCTCTAGGTTTCTTAATTACAAATGATTGAGAAAGAAGTGGCCAAGAACGTATTTGATAGGAAAATTCCCATCTAAAAATACCATTCTAGTAAAACAAAAATGCTTCACAATTCACATTGATTTCCCTAGGAGAAAAATCTGGTAAAACACTGACGAAGTTCCAAACGTCTCATATTGACACTCTTAGAACAAAACATCTTGATTTTTCATTTCAAATAAAACTTTTGTTTTTTTTTTTACTTTTATTTTTCATCAAGATCATGTTCAGATAGTAGCATATTGTACAGTTTAAAGGTCCAAAACAAAACAAAAAGCTTTCTTCCATGCACAGGTGTTTTGGTTTGTTGTGAGTTTTTTTCCAGATTTTTCTTTTAGGGGACATTTCACAATTTTTTAATTTCTATTCAACAGAAATGAAGCCAAATTCTGAAATCTCCTCAGCTTGTCTGAAGCCTATTTCCCACATCACTTTGAAAACTGAACTTAGTGTCTGGAGGTCACGTTACATTCTATATATCATCACAAGTGTCTACAGTCATGATGGGTTTTCATGTAAAAGCACACATAGGGTATTCTATAGAAGTCTTTAAAGAATTCTCATGATGATGAATAAGAAGGGAAAAAATTCCATTTCCTCCACCTGATCTCTAGGGTTATACATCACCATAGAGAAAATTAAAGCTATAAAAACATTTCTTTAGCAGTAAATTAAGCACTGGGGAAGACATATCATGAAAGTTAGAGCAGGTGTCTGACAGGTGGCATACTTCTTCCAAGACAAGCACTGAATCATCCGGCACAAGAAAAGTCATATGCTTTCCTTTTCCTTTGTTGGATATATGTATGAAAATGACACATATTAGTCCATATCTTTATCTTGTTATTATTAAATGTCTGTGTAGGGAACATTCACAAAGCACACTGAAGTACCCTTTGGCTAAGAGATGATACAGCAATACTGAGTAATTATTTTATGGGAAAAAACAGTGGTTGATTTTCAAACTGTTTGAAAATAATTATTTATGCAAAAAAGGGGCCAGCTTAGATGCATAGATATATATAGAGATAGACATATATATATAGATATATTTTAAAAAGCTGGTCTTTATATGTAATTTTCAGTTTCATATTTATAAATACAAACACACACACATATGGTGTAAATTCTGACCACCTAAACAAAGTTAACACAGTGGAGACATCAAAAAGTCCCTTAGTACATTGTCCTTTCTGATTAAAGAGAGTCCATGCTGCTTAATCACAGATATGGAAAGCAAATCCACTCCTGTTGCTGTGATCAAACAAGGACCCCTGAGCTGAAGAACTGCCTTGTTATTACACATCGCTGCAGGCAGCAGGCATAAAACCAGTCAAGTTTTAAAAGGACACTTGTTAACATTTTATGTTTCTCCCACCTGTACGTACACACTCACACAGAAGGAAGGAGATCCTGTTCAGGGGTGTAATGCAATTGTGTCATTAGAATTGTCATTCAGGACAACAGAAAATAATAAAAATGTTTTGATTCAACTTTTATATATAACAACAGGGAAGGATACATTCAGCTGCTGCTCTGGCTGGGGTGTAGATGGCTTTATGCTATATAAACATGCAGGTTAGCAGCAGGCAGAGGAATTTTGCTCTTTGCATCAATGCTGTGTACTGTCTGATACTAAATACATGGATAAATAAATAAATAAATAGATACGTGCTTCCCAGACTTTTATAGCATCCTAATAGTTTTGTTTTAAAAAGTTTGCAATTAATTACATAGGAGGCAATGATCAAAGCTCTAATACATATGCCAGTTTGCTCACATAGGAATGGTGAGATTAGTATCTAGCAAAACGTTTATATTTGGACTGTAAACATGCCCAGCTCAGCTTATCACCCTGGACTCCCTTCATAGCACATAGAGAGAAACAGACATTTTTTGGAGCACAGTTTATCCTCTGCTTCAAATGTTGATGTTGTAATGCATTATTTCCTATAAAGGCTCTTTGCTTTCCACAGACTGTATGAAGTAAAATTAAAATAGAAGCTCGGATGCAGATGGTACAGAGATGGGCAGAGAAGTTCCACCCCAGGGCTTACTAAAAAAAAAAAGGTAAGTAATTAATACAGTTTTGAACTGTCCTTTCCTGAACTGTGATGTTTTAGGGCTTACAGGTAACTGATCTTCTAATTTAATTTGCTTTTTTAGTTCTCCAGCTTTTGGAGCAAGAATCAGGATTTAATTGGGGGGTTATATTTATGTCAGCCTGGAAATATTGAAATATCAATGGCAATAAAAACAACACACAAAGATTAACAGGCTCTGGTTTTATATAGCGGTTGTAATTTGTGAAATCTGAAGTGCATCATAAATAAGTCAGTACCATTTTCTATGTTTTACATTTGAGAAAACTGATGCTTAGAAAGATCATCTGAGCAAGTCTTTTCAGGTGCAGGCAGAGGAGAGAACTGCAGGGCATCCTGAATTTGAATAGATATTTTCTTTCCTCAAACAGTATGAATGTTTCAGACATAATGATTTGGGTTCTTCACCCAGTGGTAACTGCTGGCTCCAAGGAGCTGACAACCAGTCTCAGAGCATGTATTTGTCTGGGTCTAGTTTGAGCTTGGAAATCCTTTAACTTAAGAGAAAAAGCAGAAACAGGAGAGACCTGAGATGGACGTGTAGAGGTGTGCAGGGAAGTGAAGGTCCCATATTGTGTTGTCCTCACAGTGTTCCCTGCAGGAGGGTACGGCCATGATACAAGAGCCAACTGAAGATACTTTGCTAGAGCATGTGGGCTAGTTTGGACCTGACAAACAAATTAGTTAAAACCAGTTCTCTTGCAGATGCCATTTCTCTCATAGTGTTTGGCACAATACACTATTAAACACAGTGAACTTCTGTCATATTGCATGCACCAAACTACTTGGCTCAGTGTTGCTTTCTGATGCACAGACCCAGAGCAAATGGAAGCTCTGAAATGCTCTTTATTTAATAAAAGCAACAGTGAGGACCACAGCTTCCTATTTAGAAATGCCAGGCTCTATTAAATACTGCCAGTCACTGCCAGAAAGAAAGTGACTTCAGGCTTGGATCTCTGTTCACGTATGACTAGAGCTACAGGAATAATTGATTTTACAGTTCGATGCCCAAACTCGGAAAAAAAGAACATGTTAGGTCAACTTAGGAAGAAAGGATTTCCTTGTTCAGAGTGAAATGAAACACGCTTCTTTTTTTTCAAAGACATTTTTAGAAGTGATTGCAAGTTATGGCTTCACATTTCAAGACTTGTCACTTAAGCACTGTAACAGACCTTGCACACCCTCTTAATGTGCTACAGATACAAACTAAAACATACGTTAAACTCATCTTTATGTTGTGAAGCTAGATAAATTGCCATGTGCTAAATCATGTAACACAGCACAGGACGCCATAGCAATTTTTTAAGCTGGGAAATAGTAAACAGCAGGATGCAGAGAGGAGGCTCGTATGGAAAATATATTCCAGCCTACTATAATACATGCCTGCTTCACAGTTTCCCACAAAGGTGGTCGACTGAACTCAGCAATCACATCACCCCTTCCTATCTCTGACCACAGTATCTAGGCTCTCCTGCTTGTTAGAAAAATGACATACCAATGGGATACAACATATAAGAGGAGAACTAGGCTGACACTGTATCCTCTGCACATCATCCAGTTTTGAGAAATAACCCAAGTTGCACTGCACTTGTCCCACTGCTACTCCATTTGGGCTTTCTGAAATTTGGTTCCTTTTTTGCCCTTCCAAAATGTTCACAGGAATTGTCTCAAAATTCAATATCACAGTGATCAAACATTTGATGAGTGAAGTATTATCTTATATATATGTCTTATATAAAATATTATATTATATTTTAAGGTGAAGTATTATCACTGGAATCAGAGGAAAAGGGTCCTGACTGAGATCCTGCCACTAAGTACAGGATCAACTCAACAGTCTCATTAAAGAAATCTATCTATAGCAAACAAGCTCGCTTTGTTTATGCAGCAAATCACAACAATGAAAACTTAATTTGGGCCTAGTGAAATTTCCCAGCAAACTGTGCTTGAGTTGTGTGAACAGCTTGAGACAGCAGGACACAAAACTGCCATTTTAAGCCTAAAAAGCCCAACCACTTTTCATCCTGCTACTCTCTTAAAATAAAACTATACTCAGCTACAAATATGTCCATAAATGGAGGAAGAGTTAATTACTTCAAACACTGGAGCACCAACTTGTCATAAGGTAAGGGATGGATTTTTAGTGTTACTGCAGCCTGAAAAAATTGTTTATTTTGAAGATTATGTTCCAAATCTAGAGGTTCAGTAAAAGATATCAGCCAGGAAGTTCTGGTACTTGTGACCCTGGTGGTACACAAATCATGGCCAAGTTATACACAGCAGTAACCTGAGTTAGAGAAATCGATTTGAATTGAAAGGTGACCTCACCGGTGCAGCCTATTGATTATGTATCAGCATTACCTATAAGCTGAGCAGAAGTAAAAAAAGCCCACAGCTATCAAGTGGGGAATTTGGTGACATAGTGGACATGGATCCTGATCTATGGGGAAGGAGAAGGAGAAATTAAATGGAGACATAAGACTGGAGTCTTACTTTGGAAGATGTGTAATAAGAAATGAGAGGAGATGGATTGCTGGTTACTCCAAGAAGTAGTATGCTGTTTATGTATCTCTTCTTTCATGACTGGTGTAAGACTTACTTACAAGTAGAAATAGAATTTGCTTCTCAGATATCATTGAGATGAGCGTGTTTGACATTTGTGCAGAGGCAATGATTCAAAGGCAAAGACAGGGCTCCTCCTGTCCAAAGGAAGGAATGTATAAAGAACCAGGCAGGACAAAAATGCAGAAAAAATACTCAAAAGATTATCAAAAAGCAAGTCCAACTTAAATGAGGTGATTAATTTCCTCATTTCCGGTTCACATTTTGCAAAAAAGACCTGCATGAGTTTGATGCTGCCACAAGCAAAATCTGAAGACCATTATTCAAGCATCATGCAATATAACATAAGAGATATTTTCTTTTCTTGGGGAACCTAGAATTCAAAGAGGCTGGACAAAAAAAAAAAAAAAAAAAAAAAAAAAAAGAAACACAAAACAGGATCTCTGTGCATTACAGCATTTTTCTATATTCCCTATCAATCTAACAGCCTGAGCTTTTGCTCTAATCAAGACCCACTGGTATTAGCTGCGGGGAACATATATCTACTGTCGTGCTGTCTTGCAGCATGGCATGGTGACATCAAGAAACCAAGATTTGTGAATTGTTTTAATAGAAAGGGTATAGGGACATGGGCATCTTGGGATTTGTGATATGTTGTCATTCCTGCCTATGAACAGGTTGTTTATGAATTGCACCTTTTGCTTTTCAGACTACTTCTGCAGGTGGCCAAAATCACTTCGAATCCTGTCATTCTACTCCCACTAGCTTGGCTTCTGAAATTACTTTTACAATAGGTATTATCTTAAAATAGCTTCCCAATGGGTCATTTTAGTTCTTGATCACAGAGTCTCATAGGAGAGAAGGGATATGGTGCCAACCATGCCCACCCAAATCTGTTTATTTGAGAGCTTTGCCCAGAATTCAGTGTGGAGATCTCTATAATCAGAGCAGTTGCTGCTTGCTGGTTAATTAGCTTTGTCTTCACAAAAGGAGGTAAAAATTAGAACAATCATAACACTATTTCTGATCTCTTCCTCAGCTTGGTAAATTTAAACATTAGTAACACTGTCAAACAATGGCTAAAGAGGAAATATTTAGTTGTCTTTTGGCAGTGACAAATTACTTCAACCTTTATGGGTTCATTTTTTTAAGAAGTTTGACATTTCGTTACTAAGGCAGATTTTTTATTTTATTGTTTCTTTCAGTCGGTTACACAGCCACAGTGTTACCAAGTAGGTTCTTATGAGTCATATGCAGGTGGGAAGAAATCGTGTCTCTATCGATAGCACTATTATTTTTTATCATTATTTGCAAATGTTCTTGCATATCCCCCTCTTTCTACTTGGTTCAATTGACTTCTCATTTTGCCCCAAAATATGCTGATTTGTATAGACTCTGTGAAACTGGATCAGAACAGAAATCCAACAAGTCTTGTGTTTTGCAATCGATCATAGTTAAGTATCAAATACTCACTGAAGAGTCAGAGGTAAACAAAGAAAAGAAAATTCAAACCTAAGCCCTGACAACTTCAGAAATTGCACACCCTCAGGCAAAGTCTTCCCCAAATTGCCCAAATACTGATTTATGCCACAGCCCTCACAATTCCCATCCTTTCTGAACAAGGACTGTAGGAATTGTCACTGCTGTCATTTTGCACAATTGTGGCAAATCCTACAAAGTTGACAGAAGCACCTTCCAGCAATGCATTATACCAGCTATCTTATGGTCTACAAAAATGGAGAAAAAAAGAATCCTTTTATTGGTTCTAAATATGCTATTTTTCAGCCTACTTGAATTTTGTTCGTTATTGTATTGTGAAAAATAATCAACAGAAGTTCTGTTGCAAGATCCTACTCCAAGGTTTGTTGTAAAACCAAGTAAGACAAATCAATTCCCTTTCCTTTCTCAGTTATTTTACTGAAGATAATTCTGTGGCTCAGAGAATTCCATCACTCAGATAATTCAAGTTTTCAAAGTGATCAAATGAGATCCATTGTATTTTTCTCTTCGCAATGTTTCAAAACCTGTTTTTTCTGGAGTATTACTTTATTTCAACCAATCACACCCCAAAATAATCATTTACAGCCCTGGTTACAGGCACCTTCTTGAAACAATCAGCCTGCACAAGAAATGCTCCGCTTTGGCCTAGGTACTATAATGCTGGTCTGTTTTCTTTGATGTGGGGTGATGTGGTTTCTATGCCTTTTGCTGCCAAGAAACAGCTCAATGTCTAATGCTGTCATTATGCTGCATTCCTGAAGTCTTCACTTATGACACTCTCAGGCAATGAATCATTTATAGCTCTTTGACATGCATGCAAACATATATCAAATTGCAAAGCCAATTATAAAACAATATACAGTCTTTTCTATCGCTTCAGAAATCCACAATTTCTATTTTAACACTGAAACAGCAGTAATGGCTAGTCAGAAACTTTCTTGGGTATGTTACTTTAAGGCAATTATATTAATTTGCTATAATTTACTGCAACAAAATGGGGAACTTTTGAATAGCTGGAGCTGTATAAATTTGCATAAGTATTACATTTTCACAGGTTCATTTTCCTAGCCCAGTAGATAACTCCTTCATTATGCATAGTACATATACCAACCCTCAAGTAATTTACACTCAAAGACAATCAAATTTCATGATCCATGAGTAGCTTACCATTTATTTGCAGGCCATCATTTTATGGTTTTAAATAAAATACTTCTAGTGAGTTGAGCAGAGGAGAAAGAGGGTTTGACTGACAGCTCTGGAGAGTCAAACTGTATTTGTTTACAAAAGCAACACAATACGTAGAGGAGAAACAGTGCTTTACCACCCCCAGGAACATGACTTAACACTGCTTTGGAGGTACCCCTCTGTCCTGTTCAGGCTTTCACCGTTGCTTCTCATCAGCCAACTCTGTCTACCAATGCCAAGTAGACTTAATTCCAACAGAAACATTGCAGATTGCTTCAAGACCTAAAAAAAACCTGTGAGATGACCCTGGTTTGGGTCATCAAAGAGCAGGCATATAGTGCCTCCAACTGACTTTATGGCTTTCTCTTGCACATGGAAAGAGTTTGGGAACATCTTAGGAGACCTTATTGTAGCCTTTCAGTACTTAAATGGGGCTTATAGGAAAGATGGGGACAGACTTTTTAATAGGGCCTGTAGTGACAGGACAAGGGGTAATGGTTTTAAACTAAAAGAGGGTAGATTCAGGCTAGATATAAGGAATAAACTTCACGATGAGGGTGGTGAAACACTGGAATGGGTTGCCCAGAGAGGTGGTAGATGCCCCATCCCTGGAAACATTCAAGGTCAGGTCGGACGGGGCTCTAAGCAACCTCATATAGTTGAAGGTGTCCCTGCTCATTGCAGGGGCATTGGACTAGATGACCTTTAAAGGTTCCTTCCAATGCAAACTAGTCTATGATTCTATGAACATGACAGGGAGGGAAAGTGATAGGAATAAGCTGTTGGCCATATCTGACTTACTAGAAACCAGAGGTTACAGGTGAGTTATACTGCAGCTCCTTCACACTTCATGACACACCCAGCTATCCTGGGATAATATAGTGACTGAGTGCACAGACAGCATCAATGCACCAGACTCCATTCAAATACAACACTATGAAGCTGGGAACAGCAGAGGTAAATGCTATTGTAAAACCAGACTGACTGGAAGCTTGGTTTTTCAAGGTTTATGCCAAAGAAGTAGTGTAAGCTCATATGCATCTGACTGTGTCTAGCTTACCCTAAATAAATCTTTAGACCCAGATTCTCACCTGAATACTCATATGTGTAACTGCCTGAATACTTAGACACCTTTCTTGGTTATGCAAAGAGTTTCCTTGAAGCATTACCCAATTCTGCCCCCCAAATTTTTTTTTGCCATTCATCAAAACACTCTAGTACAGACTCTGAACATGTGATTAAGTCAAATCAACTTCAGGATAAGTTATTCTTGTACTGAAGAGCTTCTAAAATTATTCTTATCTTGCCATGAAGGTTAAAAAAATGCTTTATCTATATTGGCTAAACTTTTGTCTAATGTTATTCACCTCTGTCTGGCAATACTTTTGAGAATCATAACACACTGACCCATCTCTATTCTCTTAACCCATTTTTTTTCTGTTTGTCAGACTGCTGAAACTTGTCTGATTCTCAGAGAACTCGTGAGGTCATTGGAGCAGGGGATGATGTCACAGGCACTGTGCTTCTAAGTGTTCCTCCCAAGCACTGCACCAAAACTTATAATTCATATTAGCTGTGAAAGTGATTCTTGGTCATTATGACTGACGTGATGGCTTTGAACAGAGGTACAGGCTCTTGCTGTCACTTGAAGATTGGTTTCCACAAAACAAGACAAAGTGGTTGGAAAAAGAGGGAATCTCTTTTCTCATTCCCCAGTCCCTGAGCTGCTGTCTGGGACACTTGCCAATAGCAAAGGGTTAGCTTCCAGAAGATGGATCTTGACTGTGCTGTTGTTGGCATCTGTGCTCCTGTTGGAAAGGTCGTCAGCTTGGAAGCTATGAGAGTTGATTAGGTCTCATTTCAAGAACTCTCTCATCATCAGTCAGCAGGAATTATTGTAGTGTTCTTTAGGGCATACGAAGATAATTTTTCAACAAAGTTCCATGGGGAAAAAATACTGAGAAGAAAGAAAAACTGAATCATAGACCACTCTATCAAAAGGTAGAAAGCAGCCAAGTCCAGTTCCTAAAGTGAAGAACAGAAAGGCTGTTCCTGCTGCTCAGGCACTCCATTTCAGGGAAGAAAGAAAGAAACATCTGTCCCAAGCCCCCTCCTATAAAATTCCTCAGAAATCAGTGCTGAAATCTGTAGAAGGGGAAAACTTTAACTGAAAGAATGTCAGTCAAGTGAATGACTGTACAAACCACATCAGTCACTTTCAGCCCCACAGTGAGAAATAATGGTGATTGGAGCCAAGTAAGTTCTTCAGTATATAACTGTAATAATAGCTATGAAAAAGAAATAAATTCTTCATGCTCAGTCTGCCTTTTACCACTCTACTCACAACTACTCTAAATTAGCCATAAAAAACTTCTTTTCAGTTATACAAGTCTAGGTGTGATTGACTTTTTCACAGTGGTATGCAGGGAAACAGGGAGATTCGTAAAGAGAATGCAGCAGGCAAATTTGTAAAGAGAATGCAGCAGTCTGATCCTTTCCAATACATAAGCATTGCAGAAAAATAACAAAAAAAAATAGATATGAAAAGTGGAACTTCCTATGAAAATACTTCTATTAGTTTTCAAAAGGAACCAATTATCACTTCAATATGAGCAATTCCTGAGGATTGTCTCCAGAAGAAGACTCCACCACCGTCCTGTCTGTAGTCTCACAAGAATCTCCAGATGATTTCATGACATTTTCATTGAACGCCCACAGTGAAAAGATTGCAAAGTTTTTTCAACGTAATGTTTTAGGCCTAATCATAAATTAATCTCAGTTTTGAACTCTATCATAATGCAGATCATTGCCTTGTTGTACCTTGCGTATGCCAGCTCAAAAAGTAAGAGCCACAGAGAAGAAATATGCCAATGATTAAAGAAATCAGTTGTTGTCACATTATTAGTTACCAAGTTTTCCGCTTGTTTTGCTTTCAGCTGGGATAGAGTTAATTTTCTTCTTAGTAGCTGGTATAGTACTGTGTTTTGGATTTAGGATGAGAATAAGGTTGATAACACACTGATGTTTTAGTTGTTGCTGAGCAGAGCTTACACTAAGTCAAGGACTTTTCAGCTTCTCATACTGCCCTGCCAGAGAGGAGGTTGGAGGTGCACAAGAAGCTGGGAGGGGACACAGCCAGGACAGCTAACCCAAACTGGCCAAAAGGATACTCCATACCATATGACATCATGCTGAACAAAAAACTGGGGGAGGGTTGGCTGGGGGAGGCACGGCCACTGCTTGGGAACTGGCTGGGCATCAGTCAGTGGGTGGTGAGCAATTGCATTGGGCATCACTTGTTTTGTATATTCTTTTATCATTATTATTATTTTCCCTTCTTTTTCTGTCTTATTAAATTATATTTATCTCAACCCACAAGTTTTACCTTTTTGCCGATTCTCTCCCCCATCCCACTGCGGGGGAGTGAGTGAACAGCTGTGTGGTGTTCAGCTGCCAGCCAGGTTAAACCAAGACACTGCTACAGCTAGGAAATCATTTAGTTCTTTCTAAAGATGAGCCATTTATCTTCAGGCAACTGAAGATTAAAGACTTCATTGGTAATTATCACAAATGGTGCCCTGAACACACTGATTAAAGATACTTGTCATTATACTTTATAAAGAATAGTATATCAACTCTCTTACTATTTCAGAATAATTATGCGTTGGACATCTGCTGGAGTCCCAATCACAACTAATCACCATTTGCATAAGCAAGACACTGAAAGAATCCTGTTCCTTTAAAACCACCCATTACAAACACATGCTAATACATGAAATGTGTGCTTTCCATACAACACTCACACCAAAGCAGAGAAGTCTGAGACCAAAAATAAAGCCATTTCCATGAAAAATCAAAAATTCAGGATGAAATTCTGATGTAAACTACACTTCTGCAGCCTGAATTAGTTATATGGAGTAAATTACAAGTAAAAGCTATTTTAAATACTGGGTTTTTTAAAAACTTGATTTTTTTTTTTAATGTTAAATAATATATACCACCTATCTCACATATACAAGTTCTAAATTGGTAAAATCATAATCTTAACTATGCCTTAAGTTTATAAATAATCAGGCAGTGTTTGTAAATCGTTTCCCTTCATACACAGTTAAGAAAAGGAAAAAAGATGAAATCAGAAAAAGGCTTGTCAACTTCACAGTCCTCTAGATACATCAGGTGCCTTTTTTTCTAGCAGGAGGTAGAGAACCTCTGCTAGTTTCAAAGGGAAAAAAAGAGAAAAATACACTTCGTCCTTTCTTTAAAAGGAAACCATGGAGTTTTAGTCCTTTGCAAAGTTTTAGTTCATTTGCAAAGTTAACACCTTTTTTTTTCCTTACCTTGCCTTGCCTGGCCTTCCCTTTCCTCACCCATACCCCTCTCCCTCAGCCTTCCCTGTCCTCTCCCTCCCTCCCTCCCTCCCTCCCTCTCTCTCTCTGTGTCTTTCTCATACAATTTTGTTTCAGGTTTGGGATACAGAAGATGCCCTGGAGAAAAAAAAAAAAAAAAAGAACAATGGAATTAAGTTAGAAAGATGGCTGCTGTGCCAATAAATACAAAAAAGGATAACAGGAATAGCTATATTAAGATTCCTATGTCTGAAGAGGAATTAAGTTCGCAGCTATGTATTCTTCTTCTCCCAGCTAAACTGGGATTTCAGGGCATACTACAATTCCTACAATGGATCCTACAAAGGCTATTCTCTCATGCATAACCTTCCTTTTTCAAGAGCTGAAAAAGTGAAGTATCATCATGGCCAAACGACCATAACTATACAGAAGAAAAGAAAAATAAAACACAGATGACTCCTTTGTGACATAAAAATATGGGTTTGACTAATGTTTTGGTGTTAGGCTGAAACAGCTTAGGTTTTTCATGTGTTGCTGGAAAGATTAACATATTAGCAAACTGTCTGTGGAAGAGAACTCTTATCAGCAACGCAATTTTATTTGAATGACACTCTTAGTTCTTGTATTATGCCAGGCATAAACTTTATGTCTTTTGGGATAGCTACATCAATGCTAGATGGAAGAAGAACACTACTTATCAAACACCAGTGCCTTATTAATGGGAAGTCATATGATTAATCAATCTGATTACTTAGAAGTCAATTTATCTGCAGTGCAACTGCTATCCAAATGAAAATAAGATTACTGTGAGTACGGTTTATTAATAACCCCCAGTATGTCATTGACTCAACTTGATTATAACACAGCAGGCATGTGATGCATAATATTACAAAGACATTAAAACAGACTGACAACAGTGGATGCAGAAGAGGTGTATGGTACACGGTAAGGCATAAAACTCCTGAAGTGCAAGTGACCATTCAATTTTAGTTCTGCAAGGGACATTTGCTTTTTATTTTATTGTAGATGTAGGATCTGTAAATATTTTTCAGTGTCCAGCTCTTATGGCTGCTGAGATCACCTGAAAGAATGAGTCAGTGTGACGTTCAGATACAGACCTTGTAACATCCAAAACAACCCCTTGAACTTCCTCACAGAGAAAAACAATTTAGCAGACCCGGAGGGGAATTCAGATGCCCCTGAGGGAAGCTAGTCACACACAGCTCACGAGTCTGTTTCATCTTACTAGATCTCCCAAGCCTGCAGTAGATATGATCCTATTTTGAACATATTGTTAATCTACTCTGTTATATATACCCTATGAGTATAGGTTATGGGCTGAAGAGAGCTTGAGAAAGTACTAGCACATTTTCTTGTTCTGTAGATTGCTCTCTACTAGTTTTCTGACCACAAAAGCATCTTCATTCATATTTATCTGGCAACAAAAACTTCTTATTTCAATAAGAAATATCTTTGTCTTAAATTTGCTTGAAAGGAAAAGTGTAGTATAGATAGAGAGAAAATATTAGAGAGGGAGGGAAGAAGGAATGGAGAAAGGGAAGATCCCTGTTTGCTGGGTAGATGACTGGGAAGAGAATGGAAGACTTAAAGAAAAGACACCAAGGCTTAAATAGGATTAATTATAATAACTACTCTGCTAAGCCAGCAGATGAGGAAACTATCAGTGGTTTTCAGAAGTCGCTTGGGGAGAGCTAGGGAAAATGCATATGTACAGTCCAAAGCCGCTGGCATTTAATTAGTCTCCTCACTGAGAAGTCAGAAGTGCAAAATGAGGGGCCTTCAGGATCTATCATTAAGCAGTGGCACCTCAGCAGCCCAAACGCAGAAGATTAGCTGAAGAAGTGGCAAGAGGATCTGATGATTGATTCAGAGTTTCTTTAGAAATGAAGGCAGTCACTTGCATTTTCAGTAAGGAAAAAGCAAATCAACTACATAAACTAGATAAGAACTTCCACAGTCAATCTATGGGCCTAAAAAGAAAATTAGCTCTCTGATGCACCCATGTTTTGTGAGGAAGAATGAAGTAAAATGGGATGTATGACCTAGAGATGATATGTCAAGAGAAGAGTCCTCTACTTTGTATTCAAGAGATGTCTTGAACACAAGAGATGTCTTGAAAACACTACTTAGTAGTATTAACATCATATTTCAGCACAATTCTGGCTTTCCTGAGGGCTTGGCACTACTGTAAATCCACCCACTACTCTGCTGAAGCTATGTGTTCAAATCTTGTCTGAACCATGTGTGGTGGGTTGTCCTTGGCTGGCTGCTCTATCACTCCCCTTCCTCAACTGGACAAAGGGAGAAAAATACAACAAAAAGCTCATGGGTCAAAATAAGGACAGGGAGATCACTTACCAATTACCGTCACTGCCAAAACAGACTCTACATGGGGAAATTAAATTACTTTATTACCAATTAAACAGAGTAAAATAAGAAATAAGAACAAATCTAAAAACACCTTCCTTCAGGGCACAGCCACCTGTTCTGGAATGGGATCCTCCACGGGCTGCAGTGGGACAACCTGCATCACCATGGTCTTCATCACAGACTGAAGGAGAATCTCTGCTCTGGCACCTGGAGTACCTCCTCTCTTCCTTCTTCACTGACCTTGGTGCCTGCATAGTTTTCTTCTTCACATTTTCTCTTTCTTCTTTCTCACAGCTGCTGCACAGCATTTTTTTACCCTTTCTTAAATACGCTATCACAGAGGTGCTACCAACATCACTGATGGGCTCAGCTTTGGCCAGCAGTGGGTCGATCTTGGAGCTGGCTGGAACTGGTTCTGTGTGACATGGGGGCAGCTTCTGGTGTCTTCTCACAGAAGCCACCTCTGCTCCCATCCCCCTCTGCTACTAAAACCTTCCCACATAAACTCAATACACCATGCCATTAGTCCATCTACCAAGTACTAGTGAGGGCAAAGTTTACTTTTGTGAGCAAGTCTGCTTCATGACTTTGTAGAATTTATGCCAAACCTATGAAAATGAATAAATTGTGGAGTTAGTAAGTGCCTCAGACACAGTGAACCACTGATTTCCTGGGGTTTTAAGCCATGCAGCTCCTAGACTTTAGGAAGTGGGTGCAGTAGGATTGATTTAGAGTTCCTACCCATTATAAGCTTTTGCTCAAATAGAAGTATTTTGGAAAAATAATCTGGCTGCAACCAGGGGAAAAGAGCTTTTTTTGCTTTACTCACAATAGGTAAACCTCAAATAAGGAAAGTCTCAATTGTTTTCAGTCTTACAGAGAACTGAATAATCAGATTCAGTTCCCTAGAAAAGACATCAGACAGAAGACACTTGCCCAGGAGTTGCATCTTAAGAGCTTAAGCCTGGAGACTTCTCAGATCAAGGAAAACACAGAAATGTACATAAAAAGTTGAAGGAACCAAACTCAGCTTTGCAGAGATGAAAACAAAACAAAACAAAAAACAGGGCAGAAAAACATTAATTGTTTCACAGCATTTTATGACATAAAAAGGAACTAACCAAAGTCTCTAAAATTTATTTTCCCACATCTTGCTGCCCAATGAAGCTTTGTCTGCTGCGGAAGACAAAATATGTTGATTGTTCTAGCCTAGAGTTAACCAGCTGCATTAAATCAGAGTAGCTTACAAACAAATAAAAAAGTGTGGTATATATTGAGTTAAGGTATCCAACAGTTACTAATTTGGACATGCATTAGGCAAGGTCCGACCAAAAATATAGATAAAGTGAGTAGAGAGGTCTGCAGTTTTCATCTAATGAAAAGAGTAGGATCTATTCTCATGCCCACTGACAATGACTGCAAAATTCCCCAAACCTGGACATGTCTATAGTCCAGTTGAAGTTACATTTAACAAATAGAATTTACAAATTTTTAAAAGGAAATAAACTTGACCTAGTGCAAAGCATTGCAGCACTGTAAGAAATAAAATTATTCCTCTTCCTTCAGTCCCGTAGAGCTTGATATAAACTCCCACATAAACCAGCACCCAGTCACAAGGCCCTCACTTGGAGTTAGGTTTAACCCCACAGCAGTTTCTTTTCTGGCTCTGAAATTTTATTTTTTATGTCAAATCAAGAGAAATAGTCTTTGCTCATTATCATACATCATGGATAGCATATGCAAAAAGGCCATCACAGTCTATTAAATTAAAATGCTCAGATCAAGAACAGATGTCATGACTTATAGAGGTTTCTGAAGCTAAGCAAATGCACATCTGACCATGTGGAGGTGGAGCATGCAGCATGCAGCATTATATTTATGATTATTTGGTGTGTGACGTTCAGATGACCTGCAGTGTAGCAGAGTGCTAAAGTCGGTTCATGATAGAGTGCTTTCATTTTGGTATTTAATAGGTCACCTGCTAGGATAATAATTATGCTGTCATTAAAAAAAAAAAAAAGAAGAAAAAAAAAGTCTATAATCAAAGATTAGTCAACAGAGATAGGAAGAAAATAGAGTTTGCAGCTAAGGAAAACATTTGGGAAGGAAATAAGGTTTCCTAATCACAGCAGGCTAAGATTTTTCCATGGGAAGTGAAAGGAAAAATGGCAGTGGAGATTTAGCCTTTCCATTTATCTTTTTACAATGGAGTATTGTAAAATACTCTCTTGTGTGATGTACAGAGATGTACAGAGATTAGACTACAATGACAAACACTCGAATCAGTTATTTAAATTTATATGATGTGACTGTCTACCGGAGAGGCAGAGGTCGAGGTCAGTTTGTTTGCCAAAAGCATACAATGACCTAGTGGTTCGGATAGCAGCCTCAGGCCAAACATTCTCTCAGTCTGAATTAATTCCCTGGTAGTTCTTCTGCACCAGCTGCTCTAGGCTAGCATATTTTTAATATTTATACAGAACAGCTTCGACAAGAAATGTTGAGGGAAGCTGAGGGCAGCATGTTAATCAGAATCCTTGAATCAGGGTTTCCTAAAAAGTTAATTATTCCAATATTCTGGTTTGAGTTTCTAGATCCGAGGAAACATTTCTGATAATAACTACTTCAAAGCTAGCATTTAAAAAAAAAAAAAGAAACAAAACCAAAAAACACCCCTCCCCCCAGTTAATCATTATTTTCCAAACAAACAACTTTGTACTAAAAATTGCACAACTAGCTCTCCTATTCACCTGTGGTAAGTAATAAGATCAAAGACATAAACTAACTGTGGGACCTGCCTACCTGCCTTGCGTAAGGCAATGTGCATAACACCCTTCACCAACACACACAATACTCAATACTTCAGACACAAACCCTTCCTTCACAACATCCTTAATAGTGACTCAAGTCCTCTGGCTGTCGAACATAAGACCTGAAAGCAAGCATCTTTTACTGAATAATTAATTTCACCTTATAGCAGACACCTGGTCAGGTGAATTGACAATCAGGGATATATCTATACATCTTGAACTTTTCTGAAAAGGTTTATATAGGTGCAGGCTGAACACCCAGGAACTGTGTATCCAAGTGCCAGGTGGTTCATACAGAAATGTCTGAAGGGTTCTTCTTCCAACAAAATCCCTCTACTAGCAATATAAACCAGGGCACATTCTTCACAGATAATGTGGACACTCTGTGTGACCAAGTGGAATTAAAACATCATTGTTCATCCTCCTTACCTCTGAAGAAGCGGGTTTGCAATAGCCAGCTCCAAACACTAGATTTTCTAAAGACATACTGGACTGGTCTGGTCCTGCCTCCAGGTTGCCTTTACCAAGCCATGAACCTTTCCCTGGACGAGCAAAACTAAAAGAAGAAAAATTGAGAAGAAAAATAATCAGAGCAGTATTGTTAGAGAAGAGTCATTGCTGTCCCAGTGCTATTTCCTTCCTTAGAATATGTTTGCAGTTTTGGTTTTGTTGTTGTTCTTTTTGGGTTTTGCTTTTATTTATTTCAAGCTGACACTGTAAGTCTACATGTTTTCCTGTCAAAATGAACATTGTCCAGCATGCACTAGCTCAAATGATGTGAATGGAGCTTGCTTTCTTGGCATTCAGTCCAGTGGCTTGAGTGTTATCTTTCACTCAGTCCTTTCTCTGCTGTCTTACAGATCTTTTTCCAGCATAACATCTCAACAATACAACCTTTCCATCTATCCACATAGATAATACTCTTATTCAGCTTCTCATCAGCTTGCATCTTGATTGATTCAACATCTTTCTCTCTGGCTATAACCATATCACCTTTCCTCTTTGAACTCTCTGCATGATCTCTCTTTACTATCAATATCCTTTATAGCTCATCCCAATCTTTTATTATGGATTGTAAGTTTAGTTCCCGCTTCTCACTGCCCCATGACATAAGCTTCCAGCATCAAAATGACAAGACTTCAGCCCAAAACATGCGTTTCCTTTTGCTGGGGGCAGCCCATTCATTTGGGATGTGTTCTCCCATACCCATGTGCAACATGAATTTGCTGTTATCCAACTCCTTCCTCAAAAGCCTGATAGGATTTAAGTTGTTTCAGTGCTGAGGTCATTACCTCTCAGTGCTGGCTATTATGGTTACAGTGTTCCCTTCTGACTGTATCCGTATGTCTCCTATCTTATAGCATGAACCCATTAAGAGTGGAACTTCTTGTTTGGAGTTTACTCAGCATTGAGCCCACCAGAGTCCCGATGCATAGGCTTTTATTCTGGATTAATCTGAGCAAATGTCTACATCCCGGTTAATGACATAGGCTGCCTTTATAGTCACTGGAGAGAAATCAGCATTTCCAGGGTATGAGTCATCTCTTTCTGAAGTACTGATATCAAATAGGTCAGATGAATTTCACCCTCAAAGTGCTTATTTCTTATTGTGGACTATAAAGAGAGGCTAGGATGACTGCCTCATAAATACCTGAAGTTAGGTGAGATAAACTCCACTGTTAGTCCCTGTGATAACATAAACTACAAGATTTCAAGAGAGAAATCAGGCTACTTGTGGTGAATACAATGAGCTGAATTACTGAAGCTAAATGGTGATGCAAGCAACCATAAGTGTTCTTAAAAAGCATGTAGGCAAAAGTGGAATTGAAGTAATGAACTGCAGAGAAAGAAGAAAAACACATTTGCTGTTCATACTCAGGGCAGAGGTAATGGCAGAGGCCACTGGGTTTGTGCTACAGCTTTCAGACTGGGATCACTGTCCACAGGCACCTGATGCCCAACCAGGCATCCCAAATCACATCATACCCAGGAGACCTGGTCTCCTTGGAAGAACAAAAACTTCCAAGATGGAGAGCACAAAAAAGCATCTTAAAACTATAATGTGTCAGAACTAAAATCCACAAGGCAGTGCCATTCATTCTGCCAAAAGTTTCCAATCTGAGGTTATTCCTCTATGTAGATGTGTATCATGTGGCCGTGTCAGCTCAGATCAGCCATAATTCATAGATATCTACACCCGATTCAGTTTTTAAGGACAGACAAGAGTCCTGACTGCTGTACAGAAACACAACAAAAGAAAGGATGCTTATGCTAAGGATGCAAGACAAAAGAAAGGTGCAGCAATACTTGTTATCACTCAAATAACAGGTGAGGTTCTGATGTGCAGGGAAATTCAGTGATGTGTACAACATCAGAAAAAGAATCTCAAGCAAAATTAGGAAGTGGGCCAGTTTCAGAAGGTTAATCACAAATCCCTGCCTCGCCTCTAAGTCAAAACTGCTGTTTGTTATACATCCCCTAGCATTCATATACTCACAAAAAGGACATCCTGTGATGGGGAGGATGGTGTAGAAGACCTTAGCATATATCTGGCCTTGCATATGTATGTATTAATTTATGTGATCCAAGAAATTTCCAGCTGGCTGCTTCTAAGCAGCATGAAGTCTTTCCATGTATTTCCTACATGCAACATTTAAGATAAAAATAAATAAATAAACTAAAGCAATTACAAACAGCCAAGAGATAAACACTGCTCTGAATAATTTCAGCTGTTACTGGATGATGTTGTCTGCCCTGGTCTGCTGGAAAGGCTCAAGAAGCAGAAATAAAAAATGATTGCTCTGGTATCAGAGAGAGAAGCTTAAACAAATGTCGCTTTCACACAAAAAAATCCTCATTTGAATTTTAGCAAAGCTTTCAAAGGTTTTAAGGGAGAGAAAAGCATTTTTTAATGCCCTTTTATTTATTTATCTTTTGATTTTACAGCAGAAAAGGGATTTAAATCTGTTGGTTTTATGGAAATTGATTTCACATAGCACTGTAAAACAAAAACCTTTTTTGGGAAACCTGCCAAAATGTCATCTGTCTGTTGAGGTAGAGTTTAACTTAATTGAAAGGCTTATAAGCTGTTGAGGTTCCTCTAAAGCTTTCTGAAGCACATAATACTTGAAGACAATTTTTATTAGCAATAACAGGTTAATTTGCTACATCAAATTTTGATTTCTGTATTTATTTTTTCTTATTATTCCTGCAAACATGCTCATTTGTATGAATCTTGAACCTTGGTTATTTACATGTCCATTTGGACTATGCTTTAATAGCATTGATTTAATATCAACATTTAGATTCTCATCCTGTACGTTAACCTTAGCTTTTATTTGGAGTTAGGATAAAAAAGGTCAAAAGAGGTAATGTGTGCATGCGAGAGAGAATGAACATGTGTGCAGAATTAATATTTTCAGTGAAAGAAATTATTTATTTTTGCTTTTTTTTTTTTTTTTTAGCTTTTCTTTTGGTGACTTATCTATGATATGTCTTTATACTTCAGAGGAATCTCATAGTTGTTATAGCAGCCATCTAGGGACACATACATACTCTAGTAATCTGCCTTGAAAAACACAGTATTTTCCTATGATATAGCCTGCAAGATACCAGCGACCAAAATTTAAGAACTTTCTGACTCAGAGGTTATATTCAGGCAACTATTTCCAGCAGTCATGGTGATCTTCCATGAATTTGTGTCCATGCCTTTTTGATTTATACTTTTGGCCTCTGTAACATCTTTGGGAATGAATTGCACATTGTAATGTATGCTTTGCTTTCTGTTTGTTTTGAACCTTCTGTTGGAGAATTGAATGTGACACCTTTTAGGTTTTGTATGGTACAAAATATTAAATAATCATTCCCTGTTTTTTATCTTCTGTGGTCAATTATTTAAACATATAAACCAGATGGCAGTTCCCTAGCATAAGAAATGGATTGGCCTTGAAAAATGTTAATTCAGATGTGTTATTGAAGTAATTCAGAATAAATGCTTTAGGCCAGTTTAATAAAATATAATACTCCCTTTGAGATTAAACTGCCCCAAAAAGAAATACCCTTTTTTAATTTTTCATTCACTTTTTTCAAAATGATGACCTCTATTTTTTTTTGTAAGCAAAACTTAATTCCTTCATGAATTGTAAGTTTCAGCAGAATGGGGTAAAAAACCTAACAGGTTAGGATCTTCTGACTGTTGCTTGGGAAAAAAACTATCTTGCATTATATGAAATGGTCAAACCGTAAAAAAAAAAAAAAAAAAAAAAAAAAAATTCCCCACAATCTTCACATTTCTAATGACAAGGAATTATAATCTTGTGACGGAACCAGGAATGGAAGTTCAGGAAATGAACGTGCATTCCATTTAGGTCAGATCCTATGGAAAAATCACTTCTTTTTTCCTCAGTCCCTTATGCATAAAATATTACTGATTTTAAAAATGAGAAATATAAGTAAGTCCCATAGAAATAACACACTTCAGAACCAAACTCCCACATCCTTCACTGACAGCATCGTTTACATTTCACCAGGAACTTCCTTCTAACTCCCACAGATCAGGAATGATGCAAGGCACAACACCGATTTCCTTCACTGTTTTAACTCAAAACATCAATATAGCTTTTGGCAAATTGCTGCTGGCATGTGGCCATAGGATACACGGATGATCTGTTATTTGTTTTTGAGAATAATATGCAGATATTTACCGTTGTGCTCCCCTAGACATGTTTTGCTCTTACACAAGGAGTTTCACTGAGGTTATAATCAGCGATTGTAAAATACTATCATAGAATCATAGAATCGTAGAATAGTTTGGGCTGGAAAGGACCTTTAAAAGACATCTAGTCCAAACCCCCCTGCAATGAGCAGGGACATCTTCAACTAGATCAGGTTGCTCAGAGCCCCATCCAACCTGACCTTGAATGTTTCCAGGGATGGGGCATCTACCACCTCTCTGGACAACTTGTTCCAGTGTTTCACCACACTCATCATAAAAAGTTTATTCCTTATATCCTTCCTTATATCTAGTCTAAATCTACCCTCTTTTAGTTTAAAACCATTACCCTTTGTCCTATCACAATAGGCCCTGCTAAAAAGTTTCTCCCCATGTTCTGAACTTCTTGTGTAAAACTGATAAGATTTGTTAAAATATAATTTGTAATGGAAACAGATATCTCTCCCTAGATCCCAAACAGAGGAGGAATCTGGTTTGAAATCTCCAATGATTTTGATTGATTGCTGGAAAATGCTGATTCATTTGTCCTGAACACCCTTAGTTGCTGTAAAACTTCAAAGCAGGCAAAGTCATGTGGTGATATTTCTTTAGTTTTGGGTGGGGTTTTGGCGGGGTTTGTTTTTGGGGGGAGGGGTTTGAAAGTTTGACTCGGAAATACTCAGGTTTTCCTTATGTGACTTCTCAGCTGGTAACTCAGGAGAATGGCATGTCAAAGTGGAGGTTTATCTTTGCAGTTACATAACAAACAGTAACAAATAAAAGAAAATTCAGAGGAAAAATCATCCAGTTATTAAGGAAGTGTTCTTAGAGGAAAAAAAAAAATAAAACAGTATTCTTTTAATAAACATATTATGGAAGCAATAGCTCTTTACTACATAAATATTCCATTTTCTTTCTACAGGTTAATTTATTTGCAAACGAGATGGAGTGGGAAAAAAAAGTAATGAACTTTGCTACCCAGGATTACATCTGTGGCAGTTTCAGATATAAGCTGCCCAATAAGTAGGTGACATGCATAGTCCACATGCAGATTCAAGGTGTACAGGGTAGTGCAGTGTGTGTATCACTTAGATATATCAGCCGTGCTTTTGAGGAACAGGAGGACGCCTGGGAATAAAAGGATTTAGGCAAGATAAAATTGCTCAAGGATGGCCAGGGTTGGCCTGATTCCTCAGTGCAGTGGAGCAGAGCAGAACTAGGTCAGGGCTGAAACCTTTAAATAGCCTGTGTCTCTGATTCTGTTACCTCTTCCCAAGGCAGAGCAAGCTCAAGGCACTGAAAAAAATCAGTATCTGTGTCTTGGTTTCTCCACCTGCAAAATGTGTATTATATTATCTCCCCATCTCAGATGCCACCAAGATTTCTTGTTTCTCATACAGTGATTTGGATGTAGGCAATTAAGAATTCAATATTAACACGTAAAAACCTGCAAGTATGTATGAAAGTGGGGAAGAGAATAGAAAGTTGAAGAGAATTCAGAAACCTGTGGAAATTAAAACCCTTTCTTGTGCAAACAAGAGAAAACAGGTTTGCCAGCTGCCTGTGATGAAGGATCTTGCTTGTTTGCAGCAATTTCAAGTCTTGTTTATCTTTTTTTTTTTTTTCTTCATTCAGATTGCAAATGTTTTTGGCTGAAGCCCAAAAGCCAGGGTAAGTAAGACTGCAGATGCTGTGGCCATCGAGTGAGCTGGATTCTGCACAGTCCTTCAGACAAAGCATAGCTTTGAGGAGACCAGTCTGTACAGATAGTAGCAGTCTGGTGCTGAAACACACTCTTACATTTCCAGAAAGCTTTCAGGGGAAGAAAGTATAAATCATCTGAAGTCACTGCCTAAACTTTCAGTAGAAGACATGCCAACCAGATCCTATTGTCCATGCTACTTAACAGGAAATACAACATATAAGACAATGTATTCAGCGGGGGAAACCATGTGTGTGTGAAACTATGTATTTGGGTACTTGTTTCAGAGATTATTTACAAGTTGTATTTTTTCTTATAAACAGCAGCATATGCTAAGTCCTCTCAGGAAGGCATGGTGCAGGGGTCTATGGAATTAATGAAGCAGGTAACCATGTTTCTTGCTGTTTGCTTCCTAAATGAATCCAATATAAGAAAGGCACTGAGCTTGCAGCATGCCTGAGACTAAGTAGACCTGCATGACATAGAGATAGATGTGTCCCTTTGGGAAAAGCAGAAATATTCCTTGAAGTCTGAACTATGCTGGAGCAAAGTGCCTTTTCTAACAGCTGATACTGGGCTAATAACTGCTGATTCCACTTATAGACTGGACCAGTAGCAAAGCCAATGGTAGGGAGCTAAAAGAGAAGTCAATGTCTCAGGCCAGAAACCAAACTGATCTGTACAAAAAGCAAAACAGAAAACTGGAGTGCAAAAGCCCTGACTCCTTCTCACCTTCCTCCTGCAACACTATGCTCACATTTAGCCTCTGGAGCTTAGGTAAGAATAAAAAAGGTATTTAAGCAGTTTGTGGAGGCCAGTGCATTCAGCAGGGGAATACTTTCAAGCCTGAGCATCGTTCACTTTTCCTGTTCATCTTTTGACAGACTTGCTGAGGTCATCTTTTGTCATCCTGGGCAAAATGAGGTTGCCAGAGGCAAGCCCTTTACTTTCCAAAGAGAACTGTCATTTCTGTGATGTTACGAGAGACGTGCCAGCCAACTCCTGCTCTAGAGTATTGTCCTGGTTTCAGCTGGGATGGAATTAATTTTCTTCTTGGTAGCCGGTATGGTGCTGTGTTTTGGATTTAGGATGAGAATCATGTCGATGATACACTGATGTTTTGGTTCTTGCTAAGCAGTGCTAAGCTGTTGCTAAATAGTTGCTAAGCAGTGCTTACACTGGTCAAGGACTTTTCAGCTTCCCATGCTCTGCCGGGTGCAAGGGGGGCTGGGAGGGAGCACAGCCAGGACAGCTGACCCAGACTGGCCAAAGGGCTATTCCATACCATATGACATCATGCTCAGTATATAAGCTGGGGGAAGAAGAAGGAAGGGGGGGGACATGTGGCGTGATGGTGTTTGTCTTCACAAGTAACTGTTATGCATGATGGAGCCCTGCTTTCCTGGGGATGGCCAAACACCTGCCTGTTCATGGGAAGCAGCGAATTAATTCCTTGTTTTGCTTTGTTTGCGTGCGCAGCTTTTGCTTTACCTATTTAACTGTTCTATTTATTTTTACTTCAATTATTAAACTGTTCTTATCTCAACCCACGAGTTTTCTCCCTTTTACCCTTCCGATTCTCTCCCCCATCCCACCAAGGGGGCAAGTGAGCGAGCAGCTGTGTGGTGCTTAATTGCTAGCTGGGGCTAAACCATGACAAGTATCGTCTGTTTCTCCCACATCCCAAAAGTCTGAAAATACTGCTCTGTGATCTGCAGCTGCCGAAAGCATTCAATCCAGACACCATCGACCTGCACAGCCACTGTCACTGCAGGAGGGCGAGGGGCTTGGGGTCTGCAGCAGCACAGCTCCAGCCCTCTGGTTTGCAAGCAGTGGTGTGATAATGTCCTGCTGTGGCTGGCAGAAAGGTTTGGTTGTAGGGGAAGGTGCAGGTGAGGGGAGTAGTGTTTCAGGTTAGAAAATTTCCATCCAGAATCCTGCAAGGGATCCCAGAAACATGAATTTCACTTATTCTCAGTTTGTTAAGAGGCAAGAGCTTCAAAGTATCAAACCTAATGTAATATTTATTGTATAAAAATTATTAACCAGGACAAACATCAATATCAAAATGTTCACTTGTCAAAAAACAGGAGGTAATGGAGGGACCCTGGCAAGGTTTCCCAACAGGAGCTATTTGTGGGTATACATTACCCTGCAGGGAAAGGCCTGAATTGGTCTTGCTGGTTTCCCTACTGTTGTCACTGTTTAAATACAAGCAACAAGGAAGGACTTTGGGGAAGAGTACCTAATTTGCAAACAGAGGTAACAAAATATGAAAAGCTGAGTCCACAGGGCATATGTGAGCAGATAGCTGTGCTTCAGGCAAAGTTGTTTTCCAGGACAACTTCAGGACAGCAGTGAATTTCAGTTTTACATAATGTGAGGTCTTTATTTTCAAGGCAGGTCTAGGACTGTTATTGTTTTACATTTAAGTGTATACATATGTGTAGAAATAATGCGTGTATACATGTAAAGTACATACTATGATGGGACAGTTTAAAGTAGTAAACTAAAACACAGTGAAATACTGCATAGATATTTTTTCCCAGACAATGTAACTATCATGTGTTTATTTTTTCTATAATTTGACAAAAACATCTTTCCAGTCATTCAGGTTCTATTGTGTTACAAAAATAAAGATCTGATTTTACAATTAAACCTTTTTTCCTAGTAAACTCCAATGTTAAGTGATAAGCAGGAAAACTCTGAGCTGGGAGAAAAGCAAGTAAGATTTAGTTGCCCACTTTTGTTTCAAAATGCTTGGAACTGGCATTTCTTTTATACTAGTCTCTTCACCGTGATTTATATTTAGAGAATGCATGATATAAAAACTCTTCAGGTTTTGAATATTTATCAAGAAGAAGATAAATCCTCAGTATCCTACTTTAAAATTATTTTACTGGCTTAAGCAAATGAGACTCTCTATTGTGTTGCCAAAAATCTTCATTCCACTGCATTAAGTAAAAATACGGTATACTTCATAAATGTCCACAAAATCGTATTTTAAAAGCTATAATAATCTGACTATGGAGCAGTTGCTCATCATGTGATTTATGCCTAATAACAGTAACAAGTCTCTGCAGCCCCATTCATTAGAGGATAACAAAGCACCAAAAACAGTCATTAAGCCTGATAACTATTGTTCTTTCATCCTTTTATATAGTAGAACAATGGGAAAATTATCTGAGCAAAATTATCTGGTTAGAAGTGATCTGTTACAATCTAATGCACTATTTAAAAAGTCAACACATAGCAGAAGAGAGATACAGCAGTTATCTGTATCTTAGTAGCAGAAGAAAAGACAGATATGCCAGTCTGATGTACTAATACGATTTGCATCACTGTCACAACTCAATCTCTTACAATCTTAATTCATTCTATGGCATCATGTACAAGCAGTATCTTTATACAAATGGAGAACTGAAGCAAAGATGTATTAAGTCAAAACACCAAACGTGAGAAAAGAAGAGTCTACAGGTTCATTTTTGTTTCTGACACAGTGCTCTTTGCACAATATTTGACAAACTTGAGAGTCTCCTGGTCGTTTGGTAAACAGCAAGGCCTTGCTGGAGTAAGGGAATCTGAGCAACGCTGAACACTGCATTTTGCTTCAGGACCAAAGGAGTTCCCTCCCTCTCAGCACTCTTTATCTTACGCAATGACAAGATTGGACACAAAGTAAATTGCCAGAAAGACCTTTGCTTCCCCTCGCCTGCTCTAAATATTAGAGGATATTGACCTCTAGCCCTGTTTTATTTGAAGGAGTTCTGAATTATTTTCTTGTCATTACGAATCAGATAACATAAATCACATCTAGACCCCATGGCAGCTAGTATTATACTGCTGCATGGTTAAATCAGATGATGCTGCAAAGGAAAAATTAAATGGAGCCTTATCCAGTACTGACTCATGCATACCTCCTTCTAGCCATGTTATGAATTATGCTAATGCACAGGGGCCACAGATGGGATTAAAGTCCAACTATCCTAAATGCTTTACAAAACAACAGGGGAAAAATGTAAATGCTTTTAGTTGCTTTTAGACTAAAGAGGAAAAACAGCCAAGGAGAAGAGAATTTTCACTTTCCTCGTGTTACAGATGGGGAATAGAGAGATCGAGACTAATCAGAATTTCTTAATCTTTTCACAAAGATTTTGCTAGTTTTTGATCAGACCCCTAGTGTCTTATCAAGGGAAGGAGCCTGTGTCAGAGGCTGGCTCTAAACCCCAATCTCCAGAATCCTAGACCAGGACCAAAAAGCTTGAAATCAAATTATCCTCTCTGCCTCTGCTATACAATAAGCAAATGAACTCAGAAGAGGAATCTCCTCCTTTCAACAGATATTTCTGTGTCCTTTACCTGATCAGAGGCTGGTGTAATGCTACCAGTGACGCATGCACTGTGACGGATATCACTGACAGGTGGAAATAGTCAAACATGACAGGAACATGGTGGTGCAGACCTCTCCGGGGATGGAAGTGAAGACACAGTGTACGGCTGCTGATCATGGGGATCGCTGGAACATCTCTCAGCCTGGAAGAGAAAGAGGATTACAAGGGTTAGTGAAAGCTTGAGTTGTCACAGCCTGTAACATGCTACAGGCAGCAGACTGGGAGACGGCTTGAGGTGAATTTTTATCACTTCCCAGATTCATAAGGGTTTACATAACTGATGAGTATCTATACACATATACATATAAATATACATATAGATCCAAAAATAAACAACAAATAACAGTTGTAGAGAGATATATAAATATACTGTATAAAAAAAAAAATAGATGTGATGCAATTCCAATTTTCCAGTTTCCCCTGGTGATTGTCCTTGATGTCCACCTATGCACTAGTTCTGGGGACATCAAGAACTAAGTAGCAGAAGGAAATACATTTAGCAAACTGCTCAGCTTATTTGAGTGTTCATAGCCAGCACAGCTCACTACTTGTGATTTTCAGTGTAAGAACAATCAACTCAGGCAATCTGTGAGAGTTAGAAGCAGTCCTGTCTCAGAGAGAGCTGAAATTATTCAGACTACATTTCCAGATAGCTGATCTGAAAAAACTTTTTGCAAGAAGCAAAAAAAAAAAAGAGTAGGTGAAGTAACTGCAGAGAAATAATGCAAGTTGGACTGACTTCTCCTTTTTTCAGTAAATAAAACCCAAGACTTTTCAATTCAAGTTTGATTATAACTATTCCAGAATAACTTTCCTAGTGTGCAGTCAACCACATGACATCTGAGTCACTTATAGGGCAGGAGACTGAGATGTAAACCTGGAGCATGCCTAACCACATCCTCCTGATGCAAGTGAAACTCACTTCAAAAGAAGAAATAATGGCTTTAAACTGAAAGAAGGTACATTTAGATCAGACATAAGGAAGAACTTCTTCACTATGAGGGTGGTGAGGCACTGGAACAGATTGCTCAGCGAAGTCGTGGATGCCCCATCCCTGGAAGTGTCCAAGGCCAGGTTGGCTGGGGCTTTGAGCAACCTAGTCTAGTGGAAGGTGTCCCTGCCCATGGCAGGGGGGTTGGAACCAGATGATCTTTAAGGTCCCTTCCAACACAAACCGTTCTATGATTGATTCTATGGTTCTATGAATTGTTTTACAGCATTAAAGACCCTTCTGAAGTCAATTGTTTCCCAGAGCTAAGAAAACCTATAATGAGATGGTTGAGTATGGTGCATGGTTAGTCCCAAGTAGTGTTTCAATGAGATTTGCAGAATATCCTTTTATAAAAATCACTGCTTTTGTTTATGGTGAATCAGATTAATCATTCAGATGATACCAGAAATTAAATGCATGTGTTAGAGCACAATTTCATAACTTGAAAGCTTCAGTTCATTTTATGCTTGGCTATCACTTAATGTTTGTTTTTTCTCTTTTCCAGACCTATCAACATCACAGCTGATGACTTTTCATCCTGAGAGAACAAGTTTTCACTTTTTGTATCTTGAAGATAAAGGAAACTTGTTCTTGAAATTTGTTTAGGTGCCTTACGGATATGAATAAAATCACATGGGGACAGTCTTAACATGAAATACAGCTCAGATGATTTCTCTGCACTGCCCCCTCCCCGCCCCCCCAAATGCTGCTGAAGTCATTGGAAGGCTTTTCTGTGATTCAGAGAGGCTGAATAATGTCTGGGATGACACTTTCTGCTATGTTTCAGGAAGGGATGCTACTCCCAATTCACCTAAGATTATGGAATCAAATGCAATGGGAAGAGATCAGAGTCAATAGGAAGACTCTTTCCTCCTAAAATATAGAGACAGCTTTGGTTCTTATACAAGAAAAGCATGTAGCATGTTCGTACACTCATCTTCAGCCAGAAAATACTTCGTTGCCTCCTGAGATAAATGCATTCCTGAACCACAGCCCCTGCTCACATGGAGGTCAGGGATGATATTCCCTTTGACTTTAACAGCAGCAGAGATAGAGCAACACTTAACACCTTTGAAAACCTCACACTTAAAGGAGAAAAAATGTTGTTCTTTTAAAGAGGAGTATGAGATACGCTCTTCAAATACAGAGAGGAGAAACAGAAAGACTTCAACAGTGAGGCAAAGGAAAGACTTATCAAAGCTATCCCTTTTTCCAAAGGACTGTCACTTCATTACAGTAATTTCCTAATTGAACAAATGCCTGCATTTCCAATTGAGCTTTAAAACAGCACTTACTGTTGTTCGCTATCAGTAAAGTGCAGGTCCAACTTGAGCTGAAAATCTGCCTCACTCAATGCATCTTCCACCTACAAAAAGAGAAAGGCAAGGTTACCTTTGTAAATAGGCACCTACAACATTGAAGGCAAAGGTGGATGGGTTTGTCTGATAAGAGCAAAGGCAAAAATATGCAGCAATAGCAGCACCCTGCCACAGTGGTAGAAAGGAGCAAATGTGACAGCAAGTCGAGGTAATTGTTGAAGGATTCACATGGACCCAGAGCAGTCAGAGGTGTTATCTGTTCTTGGGTGTCCTGTCAAGTCAAAAAAATCACTCCAGACAAGAGAGCGTAGTGCACTGCATTTGCTGGATGCTTGCTCTTTGCACAGTGAGAGTCAGTGGAGTAGTTCTGAAGCCGAGCTCCCTCATTGAGCGAGTATTCATTTGGGTCATCTTGTCAGCTGAATGAGAACAAGGACTAGGTTTTCTTGGTTGAGAAATAGCCATGAATCCTGATTACCTGCCTGTAACTAATGTCAGGTTCAAAATTTACAGCTTAAACCAGTCAGAAATGGCTCAAAAAACTGACAATTTCTGATGTCTCATCATTAGCCTTTTAGTTTGTTTTTCAGCAAACTGAGTCTTTCCTGCCTCCCAGTCACTCTTTCTGGCCCTTGACAGGTTCGTGGAGGAAGTTTGTCATTGATTCTCATCTAGATAATTTTCTTTGCAAAATTCAAAGGCTTTTGTTACTTTTAAAGCTTCAATTAACGGAAGTTCCACTGTTCACTTTGTTGTAGGGTACTAAGCATGTTTATACATGGTAGGATTCATCTTGCCAAATGCACTGAAGATATCATGTGTGATCATAAGCTGGCTCAGTGGTACCTTCATCTAATAGGTCCCACCAGCAAGATTACCCTTCCTTTTTTGTCAATAAAATACTTCAATTGGATTTTCTGAAACAATACATGAAGTAAGCTGTCAGTTTGTTACCTTCACCTGGAAAGGACTACATTGGATAACACATCCCAGCTCGGCACATTTAAAGCAACTATAATCAGTGGAAATAAATAAATTAGAATGGAAGAAGAATTAGCTGCCCAGCACTTTCTCCTTCACTCATTTGGAATCTCTTTTCTTCCCCAGCAATGTAGGTTTAGTAGAATAAATAAAAAAATTATTTCTGTCAACCTAAGTGGAAATATAAACAAAAAAATCCCTCATTTCATTACCAAAATAGTCTTTTTATGTGAGTGTTAGCATCCTTTATTGTATACCAGAGTACAACAGGAGATGCACAGGAATGCAGGTGGAAAAGTGGAGTTGTTCACTGGGGATAGGGTATTATAAATACAACTTATTTTTACCCATTTTTTGCCCCAAAAAGGTGAGGTGAGACATCTAGGTTCTGTCTTTTGTCAGTGGAAAGCAATAAGCAGATGCATACAGTGAGCTGACCCATCCTGAGGTACACATCTGAAAATGACAATTGATTTCGGTTTGTGCCTGTCTCTTTCCATTGACAATACATAGAGCCTAAAGAAATATATTGGTCTAGATACACTTGAATTTTAGGTGGCTTAAGTTAGGCAAGATGAATTCTACTTTCTCCAGCTGATTAGCACCTTCTTAACAACAGACTATACCAAAAATGCACTGAAGGCAATGTCAGAGGCATCTAGCCTGCTCTGACAGGTAGGATTCATAAAATATATAACATAAAACATGTTTAGCTAGGTTTCCAAAGGTGAAATACCATCTACAGTGTGCCTTTTTCTGTTGAAGCAAAAAAATTGAGAGTCAAGGATCAATTTACTTTGACTTAATTATCAAAGATGTAAAATTTAAACCCTTCCGAAGTAATATGATATTTCTTCTACCATGACCACAGGCACAGAGATGTGAGAAGAAAATTCCAGCTTCTGTTTATTGAAAATGTGCTTTCTCTTTTGTGTTTGTCTCAAAACACCTGGAAGTATGTCTTTCAGAAAAAAAGACTTTTTCTTTTTAATGAGTTGTTGTCACTAAAAATCACAGTTGCTGGCAGTTGCAAAGGAAATAATCATTATTGAAGCTACAGTCTGAATTTAAACTAGGAATTCAACTCAAATATAGTGCTTCAGACAAAACAAACCTCATCCTCCAACAGAGGGGATGAAATTTTGGGTCTGTGCCTAATACTGCTGAGCACCTGCAACTGTCACTGAAACCTGAGTCTGTGTTTAAAACAAGTTCAATAGGTAGTGACACTAGCTCAAAACACCTTGAGGCAGTGAGCAGATGTCTGAGAGACTTAGAGATATTCATCACTGCATGGAGTCATGCATTAAGGTGCAAATACAGGATATTTTTAATCCCAAAACTGTATTGAAATCAGACTGCTCAGAATAGTGCAAAAACGCACATAATATCAAATCACAGTTCTCACTACAGAGTTTACATGTTTTCCTTTGTATATTGGAGGTTTAAATATTAAGACAAGTGAAAATTGGACAGTTGTTCAAAAATCACTGGACTCTTCATGAGAAAATATAATTAAAAGGCTTATGTATAGGTTGAGACACAGCAGAATTACGTACAGTAAATACATGACACAAGCTACTATGCAGCTTTGATACCTGCTGGAATTTCCTGTGTTTTCCTTTTTTTTCACTTATTAGAACCACAGGTGCATAAGATCCATTACATAGGAAAAAATGAAATGGCCTTTCCATAGCTCATACAGAAGAGGCACTGAAATTTCTATCATTATTCAGTCTCCTGTATGAAATAATATTGTCCTTAAATGAAATACTGGCTGCTTCTTTTAGCATTACTGAGACTATTATGTTTTCCAGAGTTATCATTTATGGATTGTATAATTTTCCAAAAGTTTGATAGATTATCAGATTTTTTTTTTTTTCCCCTGAAGTAAAGCTTTAAAATTTCACACCAACATACTTAAGAAATTAACCTGAAAAATTTGTCTGGAATATAATTAGCGTTTGACTGGCTAAGCCAAGCAGTGTCCTCACATATACACTGTGAAGTGTTTTCCAGTGGTTTTTACAAAGTTCTTTGACCTTTCAGGTGTGTTAATGATTAAAATCACAACTCATGAAACAAAAAATAAAGATCTGTGTTTGTGGAAATACATTCATACTAAACAAGGAATATTATTCTGTTTTGGAATATTCCACACAGCCAAATAAAAATAAAGGAAATAGAGAACGTCTGACCTCTGGGAAATATTATTGCATTTTACATGCTGATCTTGTCTCCAGTCAAAAATGAAATAAGTAAAGATAGTTCTGAACAAAAATTTTGAAACTTTTCTTTGAAATAATACATACATTTCATTCTTTTTTTCCCCATTTGTCATTTCTGATTTGATTAGTTCTTTATTGTTTGCATCAGCTTAATATTACTCTGCATTTTCTTGTAACATCATCTTATGTTTTGTGGAGAGTACAGTCTGTAAATTTAGTATCCTGTTCTCTGTTGCTGGGGTGTGCCTACATTTCCCCTAATGCTCCCACCTTGAGCCTCACAGCTTGTGCAAAAAGACCCCGTATTCACCTGTGAGCACATACAATTCTCCAGAAGTTTCTGTCCAGAGTTCAGGCTGTTTTCTAACCTCTGCCTCTCTTGCCAAAGGACTGCACTGATTGGGAAATGCATTTTATTGAACACTATTCAGAATCTGTACAATAGAAAGTATCTGTGTCTAAAAAGTGAACGTATTTATACAATAAAAAGTATATACAAAGCAAAGTACTCCGATTTCTGTTGAACTGGCCTGGAATCCAGTGCATCATTTCAGTTTTGAATTCTAATTTTTCACATTTACATTTACATCTTTGGTTTAGCTTTTAAGAGCTGCAATACTAGTTATAACTGAAGTTTCCAGCATTCTTGTGATGTGCTTCCATAATATTTAACCATTTAGCCAGAATGTCAAACTGAATGATCTGGATGTCCCATCTCATTTAAATTTCTCTGGAAAGTACAAAATCTAATATACTGTGATATCCCGGCATGACTCACTTTGTCCTCTCCCTGCTACTAAATTGTCCCTGAATGGAGCCAGCAAGCAAGGAGACAGACAAGTTACCTGTTTTATTGCTTGATGAAAGAAGCAGAGCTCCTTCTTTAATAAGAATGAAAGCAAAAGCTCATGAAAATAAATTAGACTTCTTTGTAACACTAAAGGCTGCCTCAGCCCTGCAATATTATTTCCTATTAATTCAAAGAATGCTGCATTTTGGAATAATATAGAAAAAGGCATCTAATAAACCAGAGAGTGTTAAAGCACCATTTATATGGTGAAAGGTATGCTCAGTGCCACTTCTAGGGGGATAATTGAGGCTTCTTCCACTTAATGGCAGACAAAAAAGATATATTTCCATATTTAAGCTTAGCTAGAGTTATGCAAGAGGAGGGGGAAAAAGAAAAACAAAACAAAACAGTGGCAAATAATCTAATCTGGACATGCACATTGGGTTTTGTTGTTTGGGATTTTTTGTACTGAGCCTATCTCAGTAACCTATCTCATCAACAAAACCAGGAGGAGAAAGCATACTGCTTGCTTGGTATAATATTTGATAATTCCAGCTCTGACAGCAGAAACTACATGGAGCATGTGAACTCAGCACTTCCATTACCCAGTCTAACTTCCTTGTCTGTTTATCATAACTTCCATTTACAGAAAAAGCAGTGAACAGATCAGATCCTTCATCCTCAACCAAAAAACCTCACCATGGCACACAATTGGCACTAAAAGGATATGCATCTGTTGTGTGTTAAAGAGTTAAGAAGTTATGAATAGAAATAATATTCAAAATACTTCACAAATCTCTAGATGTTTTGCCAATGCCACATTGGAAAGATCACATCCAACATACGAGATTCGATGACAGAGATGCAAAACCTTCTCTGAAAAATGTAGTAGGTTTCTTGTGAGCATGATGCCCAGTGAAGTGGCACACTTTGGTCTCTCCCATATTAAACTAAAATTTGTAAAGCTGTGAAGGGCAAGACATCAAAGCAGAAAAAACAGGCCTGGGAGCATTAAGCAGAAGTGAATTGTGCTAATCTGCTCAACATGCAAAAAGTTTTACAGACCTTTATTTTTTGCATTTGATTCTTTACAGTCTCTTCAGCAACTCATCTGAGACCAACGGACCTGTTTATCCTCTTATTCTACACCCCTGAAAACCAAAAGCTACTTCATCACACAGAGATAATGGAGTTTTCCCTGTGTAAAGCCATTCTGTAAGTACAGAATTGGGCAGCTGTCCTTTTCCCAAGGGACCTCCTATGAAAAGGCAAGCATGATGCACACAGCACATCAAGAGTCAGAATCAGGTTTAGCTGTGAGGAATCTTGTGGGATTTTTTTTTCTTTTTGTGAGGTACACAACTTTCTTGAATATTAATGCAAAAATCATCAGAAATCATCCCTGCTCAACACAGTGGAAACTGCTATAATTTGAAGGGAGGGACTTTTAATCAGAGATGTTCCACTGAGGAATGATAAAATTAATATTCCGTTAAGCATGTTGGAACATTTTCCTAACAAATACTGATAAGCTTGCATTTAGCAATTTTTCATATAAGCACAAAACAACAATTCTAGGGAGGAATAAATTGATGACACTATGTTAAAAAAAAAAAAAAAACAAAAAACAAACAAACCAAACCAAACCAAACCACCACAAAAAAAAGTGTGAGGGAAAGGGAAGCATGTGAAATGAGCTTAAATTAGGTTCTCCAGCTGTTTTAATTTAGATCTATATATAACCCATGTATACGTGCATTGAAATCAGACAAAACAGTAATTTTAAATCTCTTCATGCTCAAATACAAAGTTATACAAGGAAGGGCAGGTGAGAATCTCTGTCCCCAGGTTCAACACACAGCATTTGATTCAGACTGGCTGCATAACTAATTTTGATGGCATGCTGATTTTGCAAAAACAGCTGATGTTATGTGTCTCTCATTATCAATGAGAGCAAGTACCAGTGCCATATATTTTGTATCACTTCTTGTGCTGGCAAAGCACAGTGATGACACATTGGGCCAACCCTGAGTGCCATTCACTGACACTTTCTCCCCTTTCTGTTTAAGAGTCCAGTAAAACAGTACTTTCCATACTCTAAATTTGCTCCTCTCTTGTAGCTCCTGGGAACAGGAGTTATCAGTGGAAGACATTAGTTTCACATCAGTAAGAGGAAGTCAAAGGTGCCCTACACCACGGGTGGTTTAGATCATGTACTTCCCTTGTGTGGGTGCTTATGTTGGCTGAAAGAGTGGATGCCGAATGGGGAGAAGGATATCAGTATGAACTCATTCTAGCTGAGACACGATGGAAAGCAAAGGGGTTGTACGTGGACTATAGGGAGGGTAAGCTCCAGCAACTCTGCCATGCACTCCCACAATCAGAAGCACTAAGGTGAAGGGTGAGGAGACCTCTGAGTGGTAGAAAGGTAGTGGGTAGCTTGGTCACAGTATTATCATTGCTGTAGCAAAAACCAGTCACAAGGAGAGAGGAAGAGAAGACAGCGGTAACGGATGGTAGGAGTAGAAGCTGGTCCTAACAAGATGCAGAGGATTCACAGTTTTCTCAGGTGAGGTTGATCTACACAGATATGTAGAATGAGTGATCTAGTGCACAAATGACAAATTATGATTGATACACTTCAGTGTCTGATATACTGATTTACCAGTATATGTCAACATCTTATTCCACTGGAAAGCCAAGGTGTACACTACTCTTCATAACAGGCACAGTGCAGAGGGTCTATCTGAACTAATGCAGATGTTTATAGTGTCAGCATTTATAATTAAACAGATCACCCCAGGCACCCTTGTCAGCATAGGTAATGATGGGTACAGGACAGTCAATCTCCTTCTAATGCAGGTGCTGGTATTTGGTCAGATAAATCATGCCTTTACCTCCACCAGCTACATTGATGAGACCTGTGACAGCACAGGGACCACATGACAGCTTCTCAAATGGAGATGTCTGTGCAATGTACACCTAAAGTTAGGTAACAGGAATCCCAGCCCTCCTGGTTTTTATGTGCATCCCAAGACAACTCACCCTTTCGCCATCCAGAAGCAGGTGCACTCTGAAGTTCACTGATTCATTAAGAATGATTTCTTCGTTTCTGTACAAAATCTGAAATATTCTGCTGTAAACGTTGTTTTCATGAACGCAGGCTGAGCAAAGGCTGGAATCACCTGCACAAAACACAGACAGATTCCTGGTGTGATTTCTGCAGGGAGATTATTTTTTCTCCTATGTTTTCACTTCAGGATTATCTAGGCCAGCTGTATTAGTACTTGTAATTAGACACTTGCATTCTCAACAATTAATAGTAATGGAGCAGATTGTTATTGTGGGTTGCAGGTTCCCAAACATGGTATTTAAAGAAAATAAATGTTAAACTATAGGCAGGCTGGATTTCAAAATGAGAATAGCTGACCCTGTGACAGCACTTACCCTATTAACTTTATTACTAATGAAAGCTAAAGCATCAAATGTCTTCCAGGGAGATTTCCTACCCAGCACCATGAGGACTGTGGGTGTTCACCTGTGAAATTTCATCTTTTATCTGCAATGGGCATCTTTCAGAAGAGGGAGTTTTCTTGTCATCTCTGGTGGTCCCAGAAGTTACTACCTGGGAGGGGGGACAATAGCCGATAGCAGATCTCGAATACAGAGCCTGAAAGTGCAGAGGCATCTTAAGTTAAAATTCAGAAAAAGGTAGCCACTTTTTCAAAATGCCAAAAGTCCTGTGTAATCCTTCAGACCCTTGACCCATGTGAGAGCTGCCAATTTGTCGCATACAATTGGGATTAATCTGAGGAACTCAAGAACCAAAACCCTAATCTTCTCCACATTGAATTCAGAGAGTCAATAACTTCATCTGTGTGCTGATGTATCACATCATCACATACGAACTTCACATAAACTCAGGTGGGATTTGTCCTTCCTAACTTTTAGGTGCCTCTAGTGTATGTACTTTGTTTTCATTACAATGGAGCATATGGAATTTAAGACATCATTCATCTGACAAAAAAAAAAAAAAAAAAAAGTGAATTCTTTAGATTGAGCAAAATTTTTGCTTCAAGTCCACTGCTTATTGAGTAATTCTTCTTTCACTAACAGGAAAACAGTGCGACAAAAAAAAAAAAAAAAAAAAAAAAAAAGATATGTTGTTCTAATGGCAGTTTTGGATTATGCCAGAATCCACTGCTGAGAAGTAGTCGGAAGATGGAGAGAGTAGACTGAACAGTAGCAAAGTTTGCTTTTCATTTAGGGTTAAGTTGCTGTCAGGCTAAAATTCCTAAAAAACATTGCTCTGTGGGACTGTTTCATGTCAGAACAGGTACGTGTATAAATGAATCAAGTTAAACTTGATGTCTATCCAGACAGTATACAGCTAATTTTTTCTGCAGGCAAGCTGCATTGTAAAGCAGCTTGTAAGTGGTCCTGGATATCTTAAAGGCATGTTATTAGTGTCATAATGAGACATTAGCATAAGAAGATGGAGGATTTATAAAAGTTAACATTTTTAATCCGAATTTTTTCATCAAAAAAGGCTGTAGATTATTTTAAAGTTAATGAAGTGAAATAATTGTGGATGCAGTGCTTGTAAGTCACAGAAAAGACAAAGTCTTATTTATTTGAATAAAACAGGAATCAGATAAGTGGGAATGCCTTTGTTCAGTTCTTCACATGCCTTTCCTCTCACTCTTCAGTCTGTTTTCCTTTTTGCTTTGCTCTGTTCAAGGTTACGCTTCAAGTGCTCGCCTTGTATTTCTACCTTTCTGTCTTTTTCTGCCTCTGCCACTATTTTCTCTTGCACCTCTTTTACTACTTCTCTGCCTTTTCAGTTCTCTTTCACAAAAATTGACACGGAAGAAGAAAAGCCAAAGAAACTCCTCCACCTCTGACCGTCTTTCTCTTGGGAGTGAGGTGTACCTGTGAGAAGTCTGTTACTGTTTCAGATTATCTGGCTCCATCGGAGAACTTAACTGTGCATTCTTACAACTCTTTTAACTGAACAGGCTGCCCAGGGAAGTGGTTGAGTATCCATCCCTAGAGGTATTTAAAGAACGGATAGATGTGGTGCTCGAGGACATGGTATAGATGGACCTGGCAGTGTTACGTTAACGGTTGGACTTGATGATCTTAAGGGTCTTTTCCAACCTTGACGATTCTATGATTCCTTAGCTGTACAAACCCACATTGGAGGAAACAACATTTACTACTATTAATTCCTTCCAAAGGAGCCTGTGATGACTGTGTAACTATTTAATGAACAATTGCGCACCAGAGTTAGGTACTTTCAAGTTGCGTCTTGGCTGTTAATCAAAATCCCCTGCTTATTATACTTCCATATCCCCTGAGCAACAACTTCTTGCAAAATTTACTCAGAGTTAGTTTTGTCCATTTCCAACATTCAGTGTTGTAGGAATCTGAGCTTTTGAAATATAGTCCTTTAGCAAATGGTATTTTGGAACTCTCCTGACAAGGTGTGCTTAAAAAAGGTGTACCAGTATCAGTCCTTCAAAGAGCAACATATCTGTGATCATCATCAGGAAGCCAGCAGGCACATGCTTTTTACAAAGAATAGTTTTTCAGGAGGTACTTCTGGGAATCTGGGTCTTTGCAGAATTGTTTTGAGTCCATGAGCTGTGGTAAGATAAAAGACCAGGTCAGAAAGTCTTAGGGACTGCTGGTTTGTCGAGAATTTCAAATCAGAACAGGTCTATTCCGCTGTGCTAAAGCTACCACTTTGCTTTTCAATGCAAGAATCATACATAATTTGCAATCAGAAGTCAGCAAGTCAAGACTGACAGAGGACTAAAGATTTCCCAAGGTAAAGTTTGGTTAAGGGCTAAAAAAAAATAAAAGAAGAGAAAGGACTTTTTTTTTTTTTAAAAAAAAATAGTACTAAAGGTCCCAGTAGACAAGTGAATGGAGTTTTGTCATTATAATGATTAATTTTTGTGGCGCCGGTCTGCTGGAACTGGAACAGTGCAGACAAAGAAAAAAGTGCAAGAAAAAAAAAATATGGGGCAGGGGGAAGAGTTGATTAAATACCAATAAGACCAATAACACCCAAGCTAATTAATTAGCAGGACCTTAGTCCTGTCATCCAGACTGCATTCAAATAATTTTCCTATTACTGACTTTTACCAAGTGCACCCAGGAACAGCCCAAGTGTTTCACCCTGCTATTGTCTTCCCATCACATATCCTGCACAATAGTTATGCATAAGTCCAGGCAGCCTAGATAAACGCACATTTATTTGCTTGTGCTACACCAATTAGGCTAGAATGTTTCAGCCTGATTAGCTCTTCAAAAGCATGCAGTCATATTTATTTTAATTTAAACCTCATCATGTTAGAGACACTGCAAAAATCATATTAGAGGTATAATGCATTCTTATTCCTAGCTGGCAGACAAAGGAAGCTTTATGTTATTTGATTTGGATATTGATATACTCGTACTCTTCTAGGATGGAAAGTTTAATGTTATTTTCTTTTCAAACACACTCCTGCGCAGACCACTCCTAGTATGTAATTGCTTTAGGAGCTAGATTTGCAAGGTGGCATAAAGAGTCATTTCTCTTTTTGGAAAGGTTGAAGTCAAAGACATGCTACAATGCTTAGGGGTGTCTTCAAATCGGTGTGAGTGAATATGATACTACAGGGCCAAAAATTGCTCTGTTTTAAGCAGAGAGATCTACCTTTGCAGAGATCTGGAAAAGAACTACAGCAGATGAGTGCCTGGTCATCTCCTAAACACAACCCATTCCTGCCTATTTCAATGGCCACAGCCTGCTTCTTTCTCTCTTAAAGTATGACATAAGGCTGTGGCAGGAGTTTTCTCAGAGGAGTGCTTGGCATCATGAAGATGTCTTAGTAATGCTGACAGCAATGCAAGCATCCTGCCTCTCAAAGAAATGGGGAACAATAATGTCTCTATAGATATTGCCCTTCAGGCAGTAGCACTCACTGATGTATTCTGTGCTTTAAGGTACAGATGGGGATCAGGCTGTATGTCTGTACTCAAGCTTCTTTCACTAACAAGAAGTGGTACCTGCAACAAACATACTCTTCCTTAGTCTACTCCATGAAAACATCATAATCCCAGTAACTTTTACAAACTTCCCCTTGTTCCCGGGATACCTTCTAGCACTCATGTCTCTCTAAACCCGCACACTTGTTGGCTAACAGTGTCAGTATGGTTGGCTTTTGCCACGGCTGACATTATTCAGAGAGGGTTGCTGACAGGAGACATAGCAGATGTACCCCCGTGTTCACACAAGCACCTCTGTCCTTTGGCACAAAACACAGGATGGTGTGAGAGGGAAGCTTGAAACTACATATATAGATATATATAATATAAACTATTCCCAAATCTCTTTCTGGCATAACTTTGGTTACGCAAACAGCTCTGAGCTATGCCTGCATTGCTCAGCAGTCATACACAGTCCAAGGAAGACAGACATAGTGTATGGAAATTGCTGGGAGCTCTCACTCCCTGGTGACAGCTGGAGCTAAGACTGTATTGACCTGCATTTAGCTATTTATTCCACAGTTTCAAAGGTTTGAGCTTTGGTGAACTCAACAAGGAAAGTCTGATTTTGTGGTAATGAGCTTTTGCTCAGTAAATTTCCTTATTAGGAGATTTATTTGTGACAATTGCAGTGTCCCTGAAGCTAGAAGGAATCCTATTTTCCTGTCCCCTTTTCCTAAGTGGCTATTCCATTTACTGCTTATCTTCTTTGGGTTGAATAAATCTTCAAATTATCTGGAAAGCGAAAGAGCTCTCAGAGCTGTAAGAACCATCGCGAGCATGAACAGGACAGTTGTGCTCCACAACCATTCATTTAAGAGAATGAGAAAAGCCTGTTGATGCATCTTTCTCTTTCTATTCTTTCCACAAGAAATATACTGCCATCCCACCACCACCCCAGGAATCACTTTACAGATTATTGAGTAATGTATTTTAAAAAAAGGAAGGGAAAAAAGGCTCTTTGCAGTTGTGCACGCTTTCATACACATAGCGTAGGCTACCTGTACACACTAGTCAGTATATCATGTCCTGCTTATATATACTAGTCAGTATATCATGTCCTGCTTTCCCACTGTCTCCATATCCAATTTACCAAGCTCCCCCAGATACACTCTAGTCTACCTAATCTTCCCGTCTGGAAGTTTCTATAGATGGGGATTTCTAAATATTATTGAAGCACATCATACAGAATTTATTCATCCTTTTAAAGAATCAGAGATAGGCTTTGCTATTTAGATCCTGGAGGACCCTGAAAACACGTGTCCAGATAATCTTACAAGGAAGGAACTGATGGATAGGTGACCTGTAAACAAATTTGTTACTTATCTTCAGCCTAATTTGGTGAGAATAGAAACTATATTGTTCTGATGACCACTGCCAGTAGGGTGGTAGTGGTGGGTGTCTGTGGCAGATGTGCAAAAGCCCCTTCAGGGCCTTTCCTTCAGGAATGGAATGGAATGGGAGTGGAATGGGAGTGGAATGGAATGGAACAGAATGGAATGGAACAGAATGGAATGGAACAGAATGGAATGGCATGGAACAGAACGGAAGAGAAGAGAAGAGAAGAGAAGAGAAGAGAAGAGAAGAGAAGAGAAGAGAAGAGAAGAGAAGAGAAGAGAAGAGTTGAGTTTTGTGTAATGCCTCAGAGTGTATAATGACAGTTGGGATAGGAAAGTAGAAAGAAGTAATGGATAAGAAAATCTGGTTTAACATTTTCAAGAAAAAGCACTGGAACCTGAAGGACACCACCAGAAACCATAGTCCCCTACAGAGACATATGAGATCTGGTCAAACTCACTTAACTATAGCTTTGCTGTTGGTAGTAGGTATAATTCAATAAAGTTGATAATGAAATCAACTTTAGTTGACTAATGTGCTACTTTATTTGTGTTTTGAAAGGATGTGATATGACAGAATAGCTTGCCCTTCTACTTGAAGGACCCACTGGTACATCAACTGAAAGTATTGCCTGGCCACACTGGCAGCATCCTTCAGCTGGTGCAAAGCTGTGACAGGGACATAAGTTTGCCTGATTTTCAAATGTTCTTATTTATGTTATTTCCCCTAGCACACCCTCACACCACTTCTGTTCATGTGAGAAGAGGAAGACATTTCTAGGGAAAAGTAATCATAGAATCATGGAATCATAGAATGCTTTGGGATGGAAGGGATCTTTAAAGGGCATCTAGTCCATCTCCCCTGCCATGGGCAGGGACATCTTCAGCTAGATCAGGTTGCTCACAGCCCCATCCAGCCTGTCCTTGAATGTTTCCAAGGATGGGGCATCTACCACCTCTCTGGGCAACCCGTTCCAGTGTTTCACCACCCTCATCATAAAAAATGTCCTCATTATATCTAGTCTGAATCTACCCTCTTTTAGTTTAAAACCATTACCCCTTGTCCTATCACTACAGGGCCTGATAAAACAACCCCAGCTCTTTCAGCCTTTCATCATAGCAGAGGTGACGATGATGAATCAAAGATGTTGATAATATTCTGCAGGTCAGAACTGTTCCCCTGACCTTTCTAAGATCCTAACACACACCAGATAGATTAGCACTCCTTCTGCCAAACTCCACTGGCTAATTATCCCAATTGTTCTCTCCAGATATCCCACTTGCTTTATTTTTCAACTCTGAGCTTTTATAGCATCCTTCCTCTGCTTTCACCACGCCTAAATTATCTCCCTTCTTCCCTTTAAATCTCCTTTATTTGAACCATCCTTTACTCACTTTTTTTAAACCTCTATAAAAATAATTTGACAAGTTTCATAGTTGTTCTATGTCAATAACACTTCCACAGAGCAAACAAACAATGAACTCACCTTGGCAGAATCAACTGACAATGACATGCGCATATCTCAACCTCTGATTTCTGTCAAGGAGAAACTTTGAAATGGCAATGTCTTGGTGTAGCTAAGACTTGATGATGAATGATTTCCCCAGAGCCACCTAAGTCATATGAACCCTTGCTCTCTGCAAAGCAATACAATTGGCCAGTTTTTATGCCCTCTGCAATCTGTTGGGCATCTAAGTGATTAGCATGCTCCAATCTCAATAGCTAGATTCTTTCCATAATTACATTTGCAATTGTGCTTCCTCCTGAAGTCTATAACTGCCAAGGAAAACTGGAATAAATGTTAACCAATAAACCTTTTCATGGATGGTAGGCATCCCAGCCTGAGACCCACATTTGCCCAAGAATATTGGTATAATCTGACCCTTGAGAAATGCTGGAGTTTTGTTCATGTTTATTTTTTCAGGTCTTTAAAACATGTAAATGCCTAATTGGACAGCCTCTAATGCAGAGCTCTTGCATGAGGTGATGTTCCTACGATGGGAGGGTATCCTTATGAGTGAAAGGCAACACGTTTCAGAGAGTTTCTGAAGAAAAAACAACAGTTAGAAAGGAAGAGGTTCTCACTTGTAGTACTACAGAGACCGTGCACAGAGAGCATGATCATTACACCACTTTGCATTACTTTTTAACTCTGCTTCTAACAGGTACCAGAAGCATGAAGTAAGCCTTGGAATTAGGTCCTTGGATTGTTTTAAAATTTACTACCTTGGTGTCCCTCAGGGGCCCATACTGGGGCCAGTGCTGTTTAATATCTTCATCAATGACATAGACAGCAAGATCGAGTGCACCCTCAGCAAGTTTGAAGATGACACCAAGCTGAGCAGTGCAGTTGACACGCCTGAGGGACAGGATGCCATCCAGAGGGACCTGGACAAACTTGAGAAGTGGGCCTGCGTGAACCTCCTGAGGACCTCAACAAGATCATCTTGAGTGCCATTACACGGCACGTGCGGGACAACGAGGGGATCAGGCTCAGCCAGCAAGGGAGGTCCTGCTTCACTAACCTGGTCTCCTTCTATGACAAGGTGACCCGCTTAGTGGATGAAGGGAAGGCTGTGGATGTCGTCTACTTGGACTTTATTAAGGCCTTTGACACTGTCTCCCACAGCATTCTCCTGGAGAAGCTGGCTGCTCGCGGCTTGGATAAGTGCACTCTGCGCTGGGTTAAAAACTGGCTGGACGGCCGAGCCCAGAGAGTGGTGGTGAATGGAGTCAAATCCAGCTGGTGGCCAGTCACGAGTGGTGTTCCCCATGGCTCAGTGTTGGGGCCGGTCCTGTTCAGTATCTTCATTGATGATCTGGATGAGGGGATTGAGTGCACCCTCAGTAAGTTTGCAGATGACACCAAGCTGGGTGGAAGTGTCAATCTGCTGGAGGGTAGGAAGGCCCTACAGAGGGACCTGGACAGGCTGGATCATTGGGCTGGGGCCAACTGTATGAGGTTCAACGAGGCTCAGTGCCGGGTCCTGCACTTGGGTCACAACAACCCCATGCAACACTACAGGCTTGGGGAGGAGTGGCTGGAGAGCTGCCTGGCAGAAAAGGACCTGGGTCTGTTGGCTGACAGCCACCTGAACATGAGCCAGCAGTGTGCTCAGGTGGCCAAGAAGGCCAATGGCATCCTGGCTTGTATCAAGAATAGTGTGGCCAGCAGGACCAGGGAGGTGATAGTGCCCCTGTACTCGGCACTGGTGAGGCCGCACCTCAAGTGCTGTGTTCAGTGTTGGGCCCCTCACTACAAGAAGGACATCAAAGTACTAGTGTTCAAAGAAAGGCAACAAAGCTGGTGAAGGGTCTAGAGAACAAGTCTTATGAGGAGCGGCTGAAGGAGCTGGGGTTGTTTGGTCTGGAGAAAAGGAGGCTGAGGGGAGACCTTATTGCTCTCTACAACTGCCTGAAAGGAGGATGTAGAGAGGTGGGGGTTGGTCTCTTCTCCCAAGTAACAAGTGACAGGACGAGAGCAAATGGCTTCAAGCTGCGCCAGGGTGGTTTAGATTGGATATTAGGAAAAACTTCTTCACTGAAAGGGTAGTCAGGCACTGTAACAGGCTGCCCAGGGAAGTGGTTGAGTCTCCATCCCTGGAGGTATTTAAAAGACGGGTAGACGTGGTGCTTGAGGACACGGTTTAGTGGTGGACTTGGCAGTGATAGGCTGACAGTTGGACTAGATGATCTTAAGGGTCTTTTCCAACCTTAACGATTCTATGATTCTATGATTCTAAGTGCAAGGTCCTGCACCTGGGTCAGGGCAATCCCCGGTATCAATAGAGGCTGGGGGGATGAAGGGATTGAGAGCAGCCCTAAGGAGAAGGACTTGAGGGTACTGATATATGAAAAGCTGGGCATGCGCCGACAATGTGCTCTCGCAGCCCAGAACACCAGCCGTATCCTGGACTGCATCAAAAGAAGCGTGACCGGCAGGTAGAGGGAGGTGATTCTCCCCCTCTACTCCACTATTGTGAGACCCCTCCTGGAGTACTGTGTCCAGTCTGGAGTCCTCAGCACAGGAAAGACATGGGCCAGTTGGAGCTGGTCCAGAGGAGGGCCACAAAAATGATCAGAGGGCTGGAACACCTCTGCTATGAGGAAATGCTGAAAGAGCTGGGGTTGTTCAGCCTGGAGAAGAGAAGGCTGAAGGGAGACCTTATTGCTGCCTTTCAATACTTAAAGGGGGCCTACAATAAGGATGGGGATAGTCTTTTTAGCAAGGCCTGCTGCAACAGGGCAAGGGGTAATGGTTTTAAACTAAAGGAGGGTAGATTTAGACTGAACACAAGGAAAAAATTTTTCACGATGAGGGTGGTGAAACACTGGAATGGGCTGCCCAGAGAGGTGGTAGATGCCCCATCCCTGGAAACATTCAAGGTCAGGTCGGACGGGGCTCTGAGCAACCTCATATAGTTGAAGGTGTCCCTGCCAATTGCAGGGCAGATGGACTAGGTGACCTTTAAGGGTCCCTTCTCTCTCAAAGTATTCTATGATTCTACCTTGCTAAGAATAACTTTAAATACTGTTAGATTTCCCTACACAACAAGGAGCATGAGACCTAAATGAAACAGGAAAAAATGTATTCTCCAGAGGAAACACATTAAAGCCTCCTTCATAGCAAATTTTTTCCTATACAACTTTTCTGTTAAACTTGTAGGACTTGACTACAGCTTTGCTGAGAATTACAGGGGAAAACATCATACTTATCCCCCTCCATTACCTCTGCTTTTAGTATACTTCAACTTCTAGATTTGACAAAGAAAGAACAGAGACGGGATTTACCCTGACTCTCTCTTCTATTCAGTAGCCCAGAGAAGTAAGGTTAATTACTACTTTTTCAAAATAAGGGAGGAGGAAATATGACGACTCGGTGCTGACACTCTGCTGCTGGAGAGATTACATCGCTTCCTATCCCCCACTCAAGGGAGAGGACAAAGCAAGTAATATATTTTATTCTAAATATAAAATTACAACTCCAGGGAATATTGCCTTTTAGAAAGATGACTTCAGGTTTACATCCTGCTTTCTCCAGAATTATCTCTCTACAGTTTATTGAGCATTCTGCGAGAGGTCTAAAATGAACAGGGAGTGATTATACAGTCAGGAAAAAATCCATATGGAAAACAGATCTAACAATATCTAGCCTCTTTGATGCCTTTATGACTATAGCACTAGAAACAAGATAATTACTCAATTGCTGGCAACTTCTTGAATCTCTCTTGCTGTCCGAGAAAAGCAGTATTATTATGCTGCTGTTCAGATAAATGGAAAAGCAGGGTTCCGCTAAGTTTTGCTTTAATGAAAGAGATGTTCTTCAATAATGAGAGGAAATCAAGATGCTGCAGTTGTAAACAGAGCTTTACTGTAAATATTTCTTTATGAATAACAGCACACACTTAAACATTTGTATTTCAGATTAATTCAGAGCCACAAGAAGCATATCATAGTGTCTATACTTGGATTCCCACACAAGAAAATCTCAGAGACATATGATACCTTTAAACGCAGATGGGTTCATTCTCCCAGGTCACTCGTGCACAGACGGATGAAGGGCATTCCAATGCACTCACTTGAGAAAGAGCTGTGAGCGTTTTGAAACCTTCCTACCCACAAACCTTATGTTACTACCCACGCAGACATGTTGTGTCAGTGGTTCATGTGATCTTTCCTAATCTGCTTCAGTGGAAAGTCAACTGCTGGTAAATCACAGCAGAAGGCAGTTTAAACTCAGATAGATGTCTTTGCCCTGAAGCAAATTGGAAGCAATCACATACATGGTCTATTAACATAGGTGAACAGGAAGGGTGATAATAAATGGGTACAGATAGTATTGCCTTTAAAATCTCAGTCTGGACTAGCTGTAGCCCACCTACCTGTAATCTGAGTGATCTCTACAGCACACGTTGACCTGGTTGGTACTGTCATACATGTAACCCAAATCTATCTAGTGGATGACTACCTCCCTCACCCATCCAGACACACAATTCGGGCTGTCCTGTTTCTTGATCTTCAGCATCTGAAATTTCCACTAGCCTCACAAGGAGAGCTGGTTCTTGTTTGGAGTCCCTACAAAATAGATATGGATTTTCTAATTTCTAAGTTTCTTTGTCATCTAGTTTCTTTTACTATTGCCAAGTCTTGAACACTTGCAGGCCATACTAATTTTGCTGGGTTTTAGAGAAAATTAAGACACGTGGCCATTCCTTGAATGAACAGTATGCCATCTTGCTAGAACTTAAGTATCGTACTGCAAAATATAACCTAAGGAGACCAGAAAATCTTGTGCAAATAGCCCTGTTTATCTAACTTGCTTTTTTTCCCTTTACCATCTGTTGGAGCCATATGCCTTCTTAAATAAGAGCTAATTATAGGTCTCCACCACAACTAATTAAATAGTGGTAACTGTTGCAAACTTCAGCTGGAAATTTCATGTCTTCTTTATAAAAATTCCCCCCAAACCAGATACTGAGATGGTTGTCTTTCTCTGGTTTTCTGGACTTGGGTACACAGTAGTTACAGTTGATGCACACATGTCTGTGTTAACATATGGGAGAAATTCATAACAAGCTGGAGAAATAATAAGAGCCAAAGTACAGTTCCCGCCAAGTACATTAGGAAGGGTGACTTTGGGACAGAAAGTGACCGTGTCTAATAAATATCCACTGACATGTACTGTAGCAGAGCTCTTAGTGTTTCAAGTTTTCCTTCACTGCCCCTGTGCTGTTGTACTGAGTGAAAGAGAGAAAAGAAACAACCCTGTCACAAAATTATCTGGCTTTTAGCACTGAAGAATGGGAGCAAAGAAGGATCCAATACTAAAATTAAATTTTGGAAGAGAGATTCCAGCCCGTTTAGAGAACAATAAATCTCCTAATGAGCTCAAGAAGGACAAGATTTCACTTTCATGTCCAATGGGCATTGTATAAATGTCCATTTTTATAAATGTCAACTTACACCATTCAGGCAAATGTTTTATAACTGTCTCCAGTGTCAATGTCACTCTGCATTGCTGTGTAATGTGAAAGGACTGAAGGGTAAAAATTAATCCAGTCCTAAATATGGCAAACAAAGAGTTGAAGTGCCTTTTAAAAACCCCAAACACTAAGTAGCTCTTTCAGCATCACAAGACTCTCACAATTTCAGACTGTCATGCTGACCTTCCAGGAAGTTTAGAACTGTTCTGGCAGAAATTAGGATTTAAAAAAAGAAAAAAAAAACAAGGAAAATGGAAATAGTATGTTTTAAATTAATTCATTCCGGCCATCAGGCAGGTAGTTGTTTCCCATTATAACCACCACAACCTCTTTGTGTAAATGAGTGGTACACACAGAAGAAAGAGAACACTTCCAGGATTTCATTTCACCTGGTCTTTTCCTCTGGCTACCAATGGGATGATTTCCTTCTACTCCTTCTCACCACTGCTCACATGATGTTTTCACAGCTAGAATACCACAAATGTTTAAAGATCCAGATATGTAAGAGTTGAAATACATATAAAAAATGTGAATATATGTACTTTACAGAAACTTCAAGCATGGATATAACATTAGGACCCACCTGTTATTCCCTCAGTGTCACATAGCATATCTGGCATCATCTCATCAACACAACAGCAACTGAATCAGAAAAGTCCTGAGCTAAAACTTTTGACTTTAAGTCCAACTGGAAATTAAAGGTTTCCCAGACGGGGCTGTAACACTTTCAAGTCCTCCAATCAATGGTATGGATTGGGAACTAAATGCTCTCCTAATGTACTATTGCAATGCCCGCTGTGTTCAAGAAGGTGATGGATACAAGTCATACATTTGCCAGACTTTTATCTTTAGCATTATGGCCAGTTGCACTTTACTCAGACGGTAAATTACTGTGAATTAAATATGTAAAACATTTTGTGACGGTCTAATAAAAAATCTGACAATAAATCTAATTTGTCAGATGTAAGAGGTAGATCCCTAAGATCCCACTGCAAAATAAAAAGCCTGAGGATTCAGAGTGAAGGACCTCAGACCCTCACTGGAAAATCAGATGTTCTTCTGACCCCAATTCTTGCCACAAATTACTATACAGTCTTTGTTCTGGAGACATTTCACATGTATAGCACTGGTTTCTCAATGCGAGAAATACAAACCAGGCTCCAGAAAGGCAGTCAATGCGATGGAGACCGGCAGAATCAGACCACAGGTAAGTTATGTCAAGGCCTTGTATTTTCAACACAAGTGTCATCACAACCCTTGAAGCACACAGGTGGCACTTAGATACTCAAGCAAAACTGTACAAAGACAATTTTGTCTGCTTATTAAAGAGGCTAAAAGAATAAAAATCTCACCTAAATACAAACACACATGCACACAAAAACAAATTGCAGTTCCATTTACTGAAGCAGACTTTCTGTTAAAAATAAAAACAATATCATTACAAAGTAGCTTCCAAATAAGCAAACTATAATGCTAATCTGTAATAGGAAGTGTTTCCATATAAGCCATAAGCTTAATTGAAACCCAAAATGTTCTTCTGTATGTTTTGTATCTTTTAAACTTTCCTTTGAGCAGATATTTTAAAACTTTGCATCCAGCTGAGACATGAGATTGCTCCGTTCCTAGGTCAGCTAGCTCTTGTCTGATTAGTAATTTAATTGCTGAACTGTCTATATAGCTCAGCACAAAAACACAATAGAATTATTTTTTCTTATTAATTTGCTTCTCCAATTAGATTCCATCAACCTCTGCCACTGCATCGATAATTCTTTTTCTTTTTAATTATGCACATTATCTCAATTGAAATCCTGTAGCTTCATCTGGATCACACATGCACATAAATCAGCAAGAGACCTACCATACTTTGTCAATATATGTCAGGCACAAGCCATTTGGCTTTCTGTCTGGGATTTCATTAAACTGCATAAATGTTCTCTCTTTCTATCATGTGCCAAAAGTATCATTAGCTGTTCTCTTTCTTTGGGCTGTTTTCTGGTAAGGCTATTCATGGTCTTCAGTCTGAGTTAAGGGTCATTCAAGAAAAGGATCTATTATCACTTTCTGAACAGTCTGTCTTTTTATTTGGCATAAACTTTGCATACATATCATGGTCCAGCAGTAAGCTCTTAAATGGACTAAGCAATATAAGACGAAGGGTCTTGAATCTAATCCTACCTACCTTTGTCAACAAAACCTATCTAAGACTTTGAAACTGAAATGGTCCAAATCCTGTCTATCCAAAAAATCTCATATAAACTCCCCTATACTCAAAATTTTAAATGTCTTTGCCTCTCCAAGATAAATAAAGGTGCCAAAAAAGCCTTATTACCACAACACAATAGAGAGTAAACTTTCACAAAGTTATGGTAGATTGCTCAAGATAATCCTGAAAATCAATGGCAAAGCTGGGAATGAACTCACATCTAGTGTGAAGAAAATCCTGTATTTATTACAAAACAGACATACGCACTGCTGTTGTATTAGACATCATGTTGTAGGGGTATGTGGCTACACTAACACTATTTAGACAGCACTGCAGAGATCTGGATTCCCATGCTATCACTGTCTTCTTGAGAGACATTAGGCGAATCATGAGGCATTACTGTGCCTCAGTTTCCCACATATTAACTTCTCCTTCGCTTTGTCTCTCTCATAGAATCATAGAATCGTTTAGGTTGGAAAAGAGCTTTAAGATCATCAAGTCCAACCGTTAACCCAGCACTGCCAAGTCCACCACTAAACCAGGGCCCTAAGCACCACACCTACACGTCTTTTAAATACCTCCAGGGATGGGGACTCAACCACTTCCCTGGGCAGCCTGTTCCAGTGCTTGACAACCCATTCAGTAAAGAAATTTTTCCTAATATCCAATCTAATTTAACCAGTCTGTGGCTGCCATTTTGAGCTCTGAGTTTTATTACAATACTTACCACACTGCTCTCAGCTGTTATATCTAATTCAGCTGAGAAATACTGCTGAACCTGGGATACAAGTCTTTAATGGCTTCCACAACAGATAAATTGTGCAGATATTTCCCTAGGTATTTTTTGCCTAGTGACAATCATACTCACAAGTTTTTCTAATGATCTAATAAAATCTTGGCTCTTTTTCTTGGTCCTCTAAACTTACCCATCAACATTCCTAATAATTTTGGAAGTAACGGTCCCAAGTGCAGTCCATGGAGACAAATACACCTCCTTGATGTAAGGTGACAATATTCAGGACATGCATTTTGCAAGATTTGAATTGACATCCATGGGGTTGTTTCCTGGATGTATTATAACTTCTTATAAAGTTTGCAGAAGGCAACAGATCAGGCTTGTGTTGCAGCTGCTTACAGCTCCCTTCCTAGCTTTTAAACTCTTTCCCAAAGAATAATAAAATGAAGAGTATATATTCAAGTGACATAACTTTGGAAACAACTTATTATTTCTGCTGCTACATTTGAATTAAGAGAAGGAACTCATAAGTGCATTGTTCCTTGGATTTTGGTAGTAGGAAAGTCTGAGAGAAGGAATACTGCATTAATCAGAAAAGTACCTATAAAGTAGGTAAGAAAACTCAAAACTAGTAGAAACAAAGTCCCTTCTTTTTTCAATACTTTTACAAATGCTGGAAACCAGAGAGATGTTGTTTTCCATTACCCAGGGAACAGTGATTTAGGTTAAGACTGTTCTACAGATATTAAGAAGGAGAAAAAAATTACAGTGCATTTTGCATAAGGCTTTTCCATATGCCCATGTCCTTGTAAGGATGGCTGTTCTTGAAAATGAGAGCTATGGGAAATCATATAAGAGCCCCTGGATATGAATCATGGGGAAAAGACTAAGAGTTAGCTTGTTCTTATTTAAAAATAATAGAAGGAATTTAAGGACTTGATGGGAACTTTTCACACAGGCAAAAAGAATGAAAAACTGTGGGGAAATTGGAAAACATCCAAAATAGGCTTGGCAAGAACCTTTAGCTGAAATGGTAGAAAGCCTTCATAAATTATAAGAAGAATAAAAAAGGAAAAAAAAAAAGAGGAAAGGAAGGAAGGAAGATTATAGGTTTTCTCAGGACTAAATCATCACTATTGTATAACAAATACCTTACTGCATGAGCTGTTCAAACTTCCCTGGTTTCTGGGGAAAAATGTGGAATACTGCACTGGACATCTAGTTGCTTCCTTAGTGTTCCACAAGCAGATTAATTTCTTGAGGGATCCATATGCAGCCCATCAGTTACTTTTTACATCCCTATTGAAATATCTGGATATTCTTATGCATCTTATTCTTATGCATCTTATTCTTATGCATCATCATCCGGGGAACTACAGGCCAGTCAGTCTCACCTCTGCGCACAGCAAGATCATGGAGCAGATCCTCCTGGAAACTATGCTAAGGCACATGGAAAATAAGGAGGTGATTGGTGACAGCCGACATGGCTTCACTAAGGGCAAATCGAGCCTGACAAATTTGTTGGCCTTCTATGATGGGCTTACAGCGTTGGTGGATAAGGGAAGAGCAACTGGCGTCATCTATCTCGACTTGTGCAAAGCATTTGACACTGTCCCGCATGACATCCTTGTCTCTAAATTGGAGAGACATGGATTTGATGGATGGACCACTTGGTGGATAAGGAATTAGCTGGATGGTCTCACAAAAAGACTGGCGGTCAATGGCTCAATGTCCAAGTGGAGACCAGTGACAAGTGGTGTTCCTCAGGGGTCAGTATTGGGACTGGCAATGTTTAACATCTTTGTCAGCGACATGGACAGTGGGATTGACTGCACCCTTAGCAAGTTTGCTGATGACACCAAGCTGCATGGTGCAGTCGACACAGTGAAGGGAAGGGATGTCATCCAGAGGGACCTGGACAGGCTGGAGAGGTGGGCCTGTGAGAACCTTGTGAAGTTCAACAAGGCCAACTGCAAGGTCCTGCACCTGGGTCAGGGCAATTCCAAGCACAAATAAAGGCTGGGCAGAGAATGGATCAAGAGCAGCCCTGAGGAGGACTTGGGGGTGTTGGTTGATGAGAAGCTCAACAGGAGCCAATAATGTGCACTTGCAGCCCAGAAAGCCAACCGCATCCTGGACTGCATCAAAAGAAGCATGATCAACAGGTTGAGGGAGGTGATTCTCCCTCTCTACTCCACTATTGTGAGACCCCACCTGGAGTACCGCATTCGTCTTTGGGGCCCTCAACATAAGAAGTACATGGACCTGTTGGAGCAAGTCCAGAGGAGGGCTACGAAGATGATCAGAGGGATGGAGCACCTCTCCTATGAGGACAGGCTGAGAGAGTTGGGGTTGCTCAGCCTGGAGAAGAGAAGGCTCTGGGGAGACCTTACTGCAGCCTTCCAGTACCTGAAGGGAGCCTACAAGAAAGCTGGAGATGGACTTTTTACAAGGGCATGTAGTGACAGGACAAGGGGTAATGGCTTTAAACTGAAAGAGGGTAGATTTAAATTAGACATAAGGAAGAACTTCTTCACTATGAGGGTGGTGAGGCACTGGAACAGGTTGCCCAGCGAAGTCGTGGATGCCCCATCCCTGGAAGTGTTCAAGGCCAGGCTGGATGGGGCTTTGAGCAACCTGGTCTAGTGGAAGGTGTCCCTACCCTTGGCAGGGGGGTTGGAACTAGATGAGTTTTAAGGTCCCTTCCAACCCAACCCATTTTATCATTCTATGATTCTATGACCTTTGTCCACTGTTAATGAATTCAACAGCATTTGGTGTCAGCGAGTTTCAGAGGCTCATTGTCCTGAAAGAAATTTCCTTTGATGATGCTTAAGTCTGTGGTATTTCAGCATCCTGGTTACTCCTTTGTTCCCTTTCTGTCTGAAAGGTTGAATTCAGAAGTCGGACTTAGAATTTATATTTTTTATAGGAGAGGGGCAGACAAAAAGTCATGCGTTGAAGGAGCTTAGCAGCTAGAGACATTCAGAACTGCAGAGTTTATCCACACAGCATGACAACCATTTCCATGTAGTAGTTAATAGTTAGCTGTTATAGACTTTCTGGACAGACATTTTAGAAACTACAATGGATATTCAGTAGTTTTCTGTCACATTGCTATTCCTGTGTTACTATTATTTTCTTCTGTGCACTGAAGCCAGGTAGTTTCCCCTTGCACTGCCTACCACGTCTACTTTATATTTTAAATCACACTTCTATTTGGACAGCTAGCCTTGAGTAAGTAAACAGCAGCAGAGGCTTAACATGCCGATTAAAAACAGCAGATGCAACTTTTTGTAGATAGCTCTTCAAGATTTTCCATCACATTGCCTCTGTGAGTCAACCTTGTAATGATGGTCAGAGCTGGAATAATCTTATCTTTGGAAGGCGACAGGAGTTATTGTGAAACCTCTTAACAATATGAGCTTGAAATAGAAGACATGCACAGTCAGATAGGTATTTAACCTGTGTTGTGTGAAGAGTTTGTGCTCCTCCCTTATTTATTACAAAAAATATAGTGTTGAGAAGGACAAAATAAAACCATGGCACAAACGCTAATCCTGTTCCAATGACCTCAGCACTGAACTTGAAACTAGAAACTCCTGTTCCAGCTTTATCAGACACTTGGTCTGTGGTACTAAGTAAATTACATGTGACTGGATTAAAATCCTGGCTTCATATTCCTAAACTAGATCATTAATACACACCTCCTCACCCAATACTCTTCTATACCCATCTGGTATAGAAATCTGGGCAAAGGCAAAGTATCCTGGTTCTCTGAAGCATTATGCAGCCAGCAGACCTTTCTGGAGCCACAGATGATTGTTAGAAGTTCAGGACGTTTGGAAAAGTGATCATTTCAGTAAACTAGCACCAAAATAAAACAATTAGGCTCTGGTTTTCCATGAAAAAGAAAAACATTCTTTCTCTGCTTTTTCTTAGTTGCAGCTGACATTCTGCAGAGGGTAAAGGCAAGAAGGTTCTTTGCAGGATTGAATCCTGCAGAAACTGTGTCTAAATCAGCCAGAATTAGGGCTGAGCAGCTGACTGAATCTTAATTTCTACAACAAAATGAATAATTTAAAGCACACGAACATCACCACCTGGTAAATGTTTCTTTAATATCATGTTGCCATTTTCTTAATTTCTACATTTCTCTGGCTGAAATTACTCAAATTCAACCAGTTTTCCTTCATACTTTTAATATAGACTTTGATGTCTTTTTGAGAAAATACTCTGTCAGGAAAAGAAATATAAGGGCACCAGTTTCAAGCAAAATTTCATCTAAAGCTGGGTCAGCACCTCTGAAGAGAGCTCATGTTGGAATGGCAGCTCTTTCTTCAGTGCAGCTGTGCTTTTTCTGCTTGAGAACATTGTCGAATCATTGACGATTGGGTCATTTCTGGGAACTCTCTCAAAATATATGAAAAAGAGATGGTTTTCAACTCAAGCCCAAAGGCTTTAAAGCATAATCCTTACCGGAGTATTTGTATTTCTTTTCTGCTACAATCTACTAAGATGTTTGCAAGGGTGAAATCCTGCAAGCTGAGGATGGCTTTTCCCTTCATGCTGTTCCCTTTCAGCAGCAGTTGTATACTAAGGTCTACTTTGTACTCAGATTGTCACAAAACTTGCAATGACAAGGAGTCCCTGATTGTCTGGTGAAAAAGAGGAGACACTTTGATCAACTCATCCAGTCACATCTGTTATTCATCCTTTAGCTTTTCACTTCTTTAACTCCACCTTCTGGTCTTCTAAATCAAGGATACTGCTGAGGTCCCCTTAGCCTAAGTTGAACGATATTTGCAGAGATGGGAGTGATATCAAAATCAGGTGCCTTCAATGTGATGTTTGGGTCAGAGGAGAATAAGCTTTTCAGTGGACTATAAAGTATGTGAGCCCTATGACTAATCTCCATGGAGTCATTGCTTCTTCTTTAATTCTTCTAGGGAAATAGGATGGAATTTGATAATTTCTTGTTTGTACAAAAGCACCACCAATATACTGTTTACCCTTCCCCTAGTGATGGATGAGCCACATGAAATAAGAAGTATAAGTGAATGCAATCAAACTTCTGTGCAGGTATAGGCTGGCTACCTCAGGTGTCTGCATTCTCCCTTTTCCCCAGGCTGCTGATAGACCTAAAGTCTTTAAGAACAAGGAGGGGGTTTTATTCTTTTTATCCATGATTAAATTCTACATCACAACTCAGACTATGAAGCACATATTTAGTCTATGGTGATCACACTGTATGAAATAGAAGTACCTCTTTCCATACTTCCCTGAATTTGTATTCACCATCTTGTTTTGCTGTATGAGTACAGTGATCAGGCTTTTGTTTGCAATCACCAGTCAAGCAACCTCACAGACACAGGCAAGCACTAAATTCAGTTCAATTCAATTCACTTGTGTTTTCATTAACTGGCTGGCTAACATGAAATTTATCCCCTAAGACCACCCACATCCTGCAACTGAACACTACGTCAGGGAGCACTCTCTCTTCTGAAGATGCTCGTCACTAATGAGCCTCAGATTCCTTCCTTGCATAAGCCAATTTCCCATTCCACATAGCAAACATGTAAATGAAGGTGAAGTTCCTGATAACTGCCATTGGCTGCTCTCAGCTCATGATTAAAAGGATGAAAAACATTAAATAACTTTCATTTTAGTCTAGGGAAAGAGCTGGCTACCCAAACTAAAAAATAAAAATAATTATTAAAAAAAAGACACTTTAAAAAGGGGTTTCTTCTTTATCCTAAAAAGACAACAATAAATGGATGAAAACCCACCTCCAGATGATATTGTTCAAAGAGTTTACTTCATTGTGTGTAGTTGTTCAATTTCCTGTTGAAGCTATGTGCTGCCAAAACCAGGCACTGTGCAATGTAAACAGTGAGCAACATTCTAGATTAAATCTATTTGATATGACATAAAAGCCTTCAACATTGTTTGAATGGCTTAGAGGCAATCCATCACGTGAACATTTTCATGGTATTCACCGCATCCCCACTGTGTGATTTCTTTATCTTCTTTTTTATCCCTCACAATGCTGATTGATTGTAGATATTGTTCATACCCCTTTTACAGGTGGGAACCTGAGGCAGAGCATGACTTGGGCCTGTCTCCTCAGGAGTATTCAATATAAGCCAATGTAAATTAGACCTTTAGGGACTTTGAAGATCTAAATCTAACTGTCTTGCCTAACATTGGAGAGAAAACCTACTGGAGAGTACGAGATTGAAGCCAGATCTCACAGTTCAGTGACAGTCTAGACTCTCTGTTCTCTTCCTCTCTTCCTGATATTGCAGAAACTTCTATTACTAGAAACCAAAAGATGCAACAATTTGCAGTTTAATTTGTTTTCATTAAAACCTAAACCCCAATTCAACAAAGAAAAACCCAGCCTTCCTATTATAATCCACAAACAAGAGAAAGTCATTACAGAAGTCTAAAATTCTGCTTTTGCTTCCTGTGTGCAACACTAGTACAAAAGCATACGGTAATTCCTTGGATCCTGACAGAGGTCATTTGTAGTCTCTTCTAATCTAAACCTTGAGTCTCTGAGCTCTGGTGAGCATATTTTCAATCAAATATTATTAGGTCTAGTAGCACAGAGATCCTTATCATGTTATTTGTACAAGAGATTTTTCATCTCCCACGAATAAAATACCTATTTTATTAGCATTCGAATGGAGTTATTACACTCCTTCCCGCTACTTAAAAGGAAGGGAATTAAACCTTAATATTTCTGAGTAGGTCACATGGTGAAAACTCAAAACCTAACTTCCACATACTTAGAACAGATCCACGTCATACCAGTACTACCACTCAGTTGCACCCACTAGCCTTGAATAAAATTTTTAGCATGGGATCTGTCGTGTCTCATTTTAGTCACAGAAAAGGCAGGCAACTAATTCAAGTTGATTTTTTTAATGATCAGTGGAGAGAAATCAAGACCTAGTAGGAGAAAATCACTGTAACCTAAAATTCATCCTTCAGATATATGGAATGAAGTCCTTCCAGTGTTACTTATGAAGGAAGCTTGCACTATAATCTTAGGCTACTCAATCTGACTCTAAGACCACTCAAGTCTGTAATTACTGCTGAGATCATGTGGGAAACTCCCTTTCCTCCTCCTGAGATTGTGAATTGAAGTCCAATGCCAAGACCAGCAGACAGAGATGCAAGAGACGATTCAACCCTATCAGGGGTATGGTGGAAACTGTAGACATATATGCAAAACTCAAATTCAAAGCAAAGTGATATTCGTTTTTGTAAACAGTTTCTAGGTGAAGTGTAAGATCAGAGATAACAGGTGGGTAGGCATAAAGAGACAAATCCAGGAAATTATGAGATTATATTATTCACCACGACTGGAAGTACTCTCAGCAAAACAGTAGGCTGGACTTGCACGAGGCCTTCATCTTCACCAAAGCACCATTACTGTTGGAAAACTTCATGCTATTCAGTGGAAAGAGAGGAGGTTCAGGGAGAGTTGCATTAAAAACCCTCACTCAGTACTTTATTTCCACGAATAAAACTTGACCTCCAGTTATACCATTTTCCAGCTCCTGGGACAGCTTGCACATAAAACACAAAATTTTTGGCCTACATCTGTGCAGGGCTTTGGGTGGTTTTTTTGGGTGAAAATTATAGGAAAAAACTTGACATGACACCAACAACTGTACAACAGAGAATGGTGTAAATAAACCTAAGATAACAGCCAGCAAACTTCTATCAGAGCAAGAGGCAGGATGAATAATGTACAATGTGCTGATGAAGAAACATTCAGCACAAGTACACTGCTCTCAGGAGGCAAGTTGGTTTAGAGAAGGTGTGTATTAGGTCACAGAATGTACCAGGTCAAAGCTACGCTAAAGATCTTCAATATGTTTTTGTGCTTCACAGTCCAAACATAAGCTCTTATTTACCTCACAAGACCTTGGCCTTAAAGCTGAGTTAACTGACAGTAAAAAGGCATGCTGAAATATGCAGATGGAAAGTGCTACACAAAAGTGTCAAGACCTAGTAGCTATTAATGAGCAAATACCAAAAATCATTAATCAGTATATCTGAGCTGTTTAAAATGAAATAGCTCTTTTTCCCCACATTTTTCATTGGTTTGCTCTGTTGCTTCTGAAGACATAAATACGCATCTTCCTCCATATACATGACAGGCATTAAGCTTCAGTTTCCCAGAAACTGAAAGAACATTGCCCAGCAAACAGGAAGATGTCACCTGCCTAAGAGCAGCCTTAAGGTGAAGAAGGTGTTAAAGAGAAAATTTCCACCGAGGTAGTATCTGGCTGCATATATTATGCTACCCAGGCACTGTGCAGAAGGAATGCAGCTAAGCTGGTGCGGGAAGTGATTTTTTGCTGCTTGAGGCTTAAATCTCCTTCCCTCTGGATAGCCCTTAACTGCACGCTCATCTCAGCTGGCCTCTGTTTTATATTCACAACAAATTGTGCATCCACAGTGTCCCTTCAGCTCCAAGCTTTGATGGGCACAGAGGGTCATGGAGCAAGCGAAGCAGTGCAGTCTCCTGTGATAGGGTGCCAGTCTGGGCTCCAAGGAAGCTCTTCATTCAGCTCTGTGCTCAGCATGTGATTCATCTCCTGGACCAGGATCCAGAGGTGTCCATCATGCACAAGGCACCAGACACTCTGAGATCACTCTTCCATGTTGGAGTTCAGGTGAATGGACAATAGTTTTTATGAGTATATAAAAGTAGTTTTATATTTTCTTTTGCACATAATAAAAGAACAGGTCCTAGACTTCCCTCCACTCCCTTACTCTGCCACCTACACTGGAGTGCTTAGGGCCAACACCTTCCACCAAACTAACGCTTGTTTCTCGCCATGAAGGACTATGGGACTGATGACACTACAGAGCTACTGGCTGTATTCAGATTGTGAAAAGCAGAAGTTGGTCCGCTGCTGCAGATTTTCCAAATGCACATTAGTTATTTCTGGCAGGTTAATGTGTAGAGGTGGGGGAGAAATATTTTCATGAGCAGAATTATTATCCTAATTTTGGATGTGGTACAGCAGCTATGGTGATGTTGCAGCATACTTCCATTTAGGACATAAGCCATATTCACAAACCTCCCACCTAGAAGAAAAGTCAGTGATTTTAATTACATTAACAGTCTCCCAGATTACTGTTATTATTGCAAGTCATTACACAGTGCGTGGTAGAAGTAGTAGGTCAAACATTTCCCTCTTTGGATCCACTGTATTACTCTCTAAAACGTGAACCAACCATAAAAAGTTTCAAGACCATAAATAATTCTCTGCTCTCCTACACTGTCACATATCCAAGAATATCAAAGCTCTTTATATTAAGTAATTAAGTTTCACAATACCCTTATGATACAGATACAATTAACCCCATTACACATATGGGAAAACTAAAACAGAGGGAGGCTGATTGCTCAAGATCAGAGCTGGGAAAAAGAGCCCAGCAATCATAGGAATTAAGGACTAGTAAATCCTCCTGGGTCCTCAAATCCTCCAGCTATCATATGCCACACAGACACATTTATAATTTCAACATAGCTCAGTGCTACAAACACTCAGGGTTTTTTGTTTCTATTAAGCTCTGTCCTGAAGTTTTGCTTCTGGTATTCACTGGCTTGAATGAGTACACTGGGCATGGGGTGTTGGACATTTACATTGGTTACTATCTATATGTGCCATAGTTTCATTTTTGTGTTCTTTATTTGTTTAAGCAGGTGAAATGTCAGTAACACAAGATCTTCTCTAGATCTTCTCTACACTATACTTTCGATTGAATATCTTTTGTAAAAACAAAAAATGCTGAAATAAGTTTCTCTGAACTAAATATGAGTAACACAATTTCATGAATGTTTCTTCTAACATAACGAGAAAGCTTTATTATTACTCTGAAGGGATACTGTGTTTATTTCCTAGATTTTTTTCAAATTTACTTTTGTTGTGGTTTTTTTTTTCCTCTGTTTAAATATCAGCTTTTAATACTAACTTCTGATGTCTATTAGGTAATGTGCAATATCATTTCTTTAAGAAGAAAAAAACAGAAGGTAGAGTACCATCCCTCAGTTATATGCCTTTTTTTCATAATACATTTTTTTTGCTCCTCAAACATCATTCACAACATTTATAAAATATTTTCGTGAAACAGATCTCTCAAAGTTATAGTCTGCAATACTAGAGTAAAAAATTATGGCCTGTAGTGGATGGAGACTGAGTTTATCACTTTCTGTTCTGACACAGAGAGATGCAGGGAGTCGACTACTCTACTGATCTACCCACTTTACATGCAGTCCCCAGAGGCACATTTAAATGGACACTGTCCAATTTCAGGGAGTTTATGATCTTACCAGTGGAGGGTGTTGTGGTAGCAGATTTTTAATATGCATTACGACTTCCCCCACACTTAAGCAAGGGGAAAACCAAGTTACACGGTATCTGCAGTAGAAGGTGAGCTTTTACCACCAGCCTGTAAAAGCGAAGTCTGTCATTTTGAACTTTCTTAGTTTCTACAGAATGCGTGCCATTGCACCATATATTTTTATGCCACCAGCTATATAATTTAAAATCAAGGTGAAATCAGGAGTTTTCCTAACATTCATCCCCAGTCTATTAAACCTTTAAGCAAGTGCTTATCTAATAAATGAGCAGGATCTATTTAAGCCAACAGGATTGTTTTTAAGCTTCAAGTTACAAACCAGTATTTTACTCCACAGAATTTTACAGCAGCCACCAGAGAAGGTGCCTGCTTCTAACAGATCAGGCCATATTCAGAGGCTCCATGTAGTGTGGAGGAAGTTGTTTGTTCATGGAACATGAAAGAGGACCCAAATTTACATGAACCTGGGTATAGAAAAGGAGAAAACACGGGAGTTGGATTTTTTTCCCACATAGCTTGCACCTGTTTAAGCCATTTGGTTTGTTATCCTGCTTCAAGTGCTTCCTAATCATTCATACAGGTGCAAATAAAATGCAAATCGTTCCCTGTTCAGAATACATATTGCTTTTAATCTTCGGCAATGGTGTGAAAGTTTTGCATGAAATCCAAGACAAAAAGGGTATTTAAGTAAAGGTATAAAAATACACACATTACTTCTGCATGCGGAAATCTGTAGGAAAGGAAGTGTTGAGTTCCAGCATTACTTGCAGGCTCTGTGGTGTCACACCAGCAGGGAATGCAAGTCTAAAGAAGGAATAAGAACGTTTGAATCGTTCTCCTATTCTTCAGTATGTTATACAAACCTGAGGTCGCATTTTCCTCAGGCCTCTATCTTCTTCTAAAGTTTGCTGTACTTCCCTTAACTTCCTAATGACTCCCTCTCAAGTTTTTTTGTCAGAGAGCAAGCAAGATCAGGCCTTGTAGGTAGCAAATGGTTCAAGGCTGCTGTTCAAACCAGATTCAGTCTCCAATCAAAAGGATGTTGGCAAGAAAAGTCTAAAGCAAAACTGGGATTTTCCCACTGGGACACATGGTCCAATGCCAGGAATAATCAGTGCATCATCAGGATTGCTATAGTAGGTTGCTAGGCTCTGCTGGACAGGCTGTCTACAGCATGTCTCAAAGGTCCCACTACAGATGGGAGATTGAAAGATATGAGAGCACCTACACAATGAGGCCTTTCTTTAAGGGCAGTACACACATCCATCAGTGAAGAAGCAATTTGACTCGGCACGGGTTTATACCATCACACACACCCCGTCTGTACAAGTTAAACATCTAAATGAAATGTAAGTACTTAAAGGGCAACCTCAGTCCAGCAAAAGTGCTTATGCTTAAATGGGCCAATTTATTTACTCATTTCTTGTCACACTTAATGTGTATATAAGGCAACTCTAAAAAGAAAATGGAAATTACTGCATTCAAACCCATACTCTTTGTTCATGCTAGTCATGACAATCCATACTTAGAGTCATAGAATGGTGGGGGCTGGAAGAGATGTTTAAAGTTCACCTAGATCTAACCCCCCTGCCGTGGACAAAGACATCTTTCACTAGATTAGGCTGCTCAAAGCCCTATCCAACAGATTGCATGTGATTTTTTTGGCTTCTTTCAGCAATAAGGAGAACATAGAATCATAGAATCATAGAATCATCAAGGTTAGAAAAGACCCTTAAGATCATCTAGTCCAACCGTTAACCCAGCACTGCCAAGTTCATCTATACCATGTCCTCGAGCATCACATCAATCTGTTCTTTAAATACCTCCAGGGATGGAGACTCAACCACTTCCCTGGGCAGCCTCTTCCAATGCTTGACCACCCTTTCGGTGAAGAAGTTTTTCCTAATATCTAACCTAAACCTCCCCGGGCACAGCTTGAGGCCGTTTCCTCTCATCCTATCACTCGTTACTAGGGAGAAGAGACCGACCCCCACCTCGCTACAGCCTCCTTTCAGGCAGTTGTAGAGAGCAATAAGGTCTCCCCTCAGCCTCCTCTTCTCCAGACTAAACAACTCCAGCTCCCTCAGCCGCTCCTCACAAGACTTGTGCTCCAGACCCTTCACCAACTTCGTTGCCCTCCTCTGGACATGCTCCAGCACCTCAATGTCCTTCTTGTAGTGAGGGGCCCAAAACTGAACACAGTACTCGAGGTGCGGCCTCACCAATGCCAAGTACAGAGGCTCTATTACCTCCCTGGTCCTGCTGGCCACACTATTCCTGATACAAGCCAGGATGCCATTGGCCCTCTTGGCCACCTGAGCACACTGCTGGCTCATGTTCAGGCGGCTTTCAACCAACACCCCCAGAAGAAGGTGTGGAAGAAGATGAAGACTAACTAAAACCACAAAAGAAAGAGACATCAAATCTCTCTGATTATAGCTGCTAGAAAGGCAATGGGTGTTCCACTTGTTTCTACTATAAAAAGTTATTCATGAAAAGCAGGCCAATCCTTTCTCTCAAGTGGAAATGAAAAAAAAAACAACAAACCAAACCCAAAAGCAACGTCCCAGAAAACACACCTCTCTCTTAAAAATTAACATTCAACATCCTTCTACAAAGATATGCCACAGTTCAAACACCAGAGCTGTGCTTTGTGCACAAAACTGTGTTTGAAGTTCTATGGCTTAAGTTCAGAGGGTATCAGACTAGCTATAAAAATGGTCCTTTCTGGACATAAAAGAATCCATCAACAAATCCTCCAGAACTTTTCCCTCTCATTGTGACATCATTATCCTACCTGGGACATAGCTTTTCTGCTGATGGAAGATTTTGAATCACCTGCTAGACAGTATATCTCTCTAGTATTTGGATTCCTGTTATCTTACACATTTGGAATGTTATTAAGCTTTATATAGATATATTTGCATCTTTGAAGCAGTACCATCATTTTACAGATAAGACAGAGACAAGGACACAGTTTGTCCTGCTGTTTATGTTCCCTGTTTCAATCTGTAGGCCACAAGGTTTTTCAGAGCAGTCTCTGTCAGTGTTATCGACGGGAAATTAAACCAACCAGCATTCCTTGGCTGGAATAGTAAATTAAGCAGATACTTCTGAAAGACCCACATGTACACTTGAATGCCCAGAAAATTCTCTCATTTTTCTAATTTATGGTCACATCTAATACATAACGTTAAACTGCAGAGCTACTCACCATGGAGTAATGTCCTAGAGAACTGTTAATAGCACAGAATGCTTTGCTGAACCTCAAATTCAATTCTTGGTTCATCGAAATTCAAGCCTGGCTTCTATTTCCTAGTACATTCTTTGTCCATCTATGAAATTTATGTTGAAAATATAATCATAATTTTAGTCTTACAAAATATAAATAAACAAACTACACCACTTCCACAATCTCATTTTCAATTAATAAATCACTGTGCCATTCCAGAAGGAAAATGTGAATTCATTTGGCTTTTTTTCCTGTCAGTGGCAGAATGAGGTCCAAAGAAAAGAATAAGAAAGTTGTTCTCACACTGGAGTCTTCTCCTTTCTCTTAGTTTTTACCTTGAAAAAAAATTCGGAAGCATTATGCAAAATCCTGAATCAAGCTATCATCTTTGATTATTTGCTGCGAAAGACAAAGGTACCATTTGCTCTCTCTGTATACTGTGTCACCTTTCCTATTTTTTATTATTACTTGCCTAATTTGCATGCATCCACACATGAAGGCACAAACTGCAATCTCAGCCTTTTTGTGCCAGGTCTTTTACAAACACAATGGAAATGTCTCTCTGCAGAAGTTTCCGAAACTTCTTTTATAGTAAATGGACAGAAATAGGTGTGATTCAACTCATCTTAAAATAGATATGTTAAATTAATCCCTCAAATTACCTGTTTCTCTCCTCTGACTATAAAGGGATACTGGTTGATTAGCTTAGGTGGAGACACTCACAGCATAGATATCAGCAGTTTGATGATTTTTACCCTTAGTCACAGATTCCCAGGGCTTCTTCCATCTCACAGCATAACTCAGGTTACAGATGATTTATTGCCTGCCCTTACAATACAACCTAACACATCATTACAAGACAACTGTTTCCTGCTAGTACAGAAAACTTGGTGAAATAAGGTTTGTTAGAAAGGTTATATATAAATCATTTAAGATACTCTCCCAAGGGAAGAACCACTATTGTCTGTAACAGTTAAGAGTATATACGTATGTTTTAACTGATGAATATCTACTTCTTACATAGCAAATGTCATCTATAGATCTCAAGATATTTAAATCTTAATTTTTTATGATCTTCTATGTCCCATAGTCACTAGAACATCTTGACAACCTGTGCTCCCTGCAGCATCTCTGTAATGATTTGCCAAGCAGAACACTGAGACATAATCCACCATCCTTAAGTATTTTTAAAAGCTTAGAAATACTTGTGGTCACCATACAAAAATACAATTGCATCTTCCTAAAATTGTAGTCATTTAGTTCCTACTAATTTAGACTCCAAAGTCTTTCAGCTCAAATGACTGGTGAGACCTCATATTTATCACCCTGGTTGATAAATCCAAGATTGGCAAAATCTTCAATCCAGAATTACCTGCTAAATCTGAATGTAAAATTTATGAAGTGCCTGAGGTGACCAAGACTGTAATCATGCTAAATGAACTCCTTACTGGGGAACCCCTCTACACACATGGCTACAGACATACAGCCATGATGCATGCTCCTTCATATAATCCCTCACTCCCTTCTGCAGTTTGGATGCATGGATGATCCTCCCTTAATTGGTGATTCATAGCCTTCAACAAAGGTGTCTATGCCCTTTCTTTTAGGAGCTGAACTATCTAAAACTGTAGAAAACACTCAGTTGTTATATCTGCCTATTTCTTAGCTAATATAAATCCAGTACAGTAGCATCTTCTGCAGAATTCTTTCGTATTCTTATAGACCTCTGTCTATTGAATTCCCTCTGATATATATTACCTAGAGGGAACATGAGGTTATTACAGCTGTCAGTTAAACATGATACTGCCCACTGAATTCAAGAGATGCAGGACAAACTTTCCGTTTTATTTGTTATATCTGTAGAAAGACAATATACCTGTTATTCAGTCTTAGCACTAACCCTGCCATACCATCCCTTCAGGTACTTTGAGCTCACGGGAATTTATAGATCCCATGAACTGCTAAGGCGAACCCGTTCTGGTTTTGGCTCTGATGACAGACTTCAAGAAGCTTTGCTGGTAAACAGGGTTATCTCCTGCATAGAATTCTGGGTACGTTTTGTGTTTTTTTTTTCTCCTGTGATCTATATAAAATTGGTATATGCTAGTTTGTAACCATCGATTGTCAAGATTTTCATGATTTGTTGCAAGCTATCCATTTTTTAATGCAACTTTGCCTTTTTGGCACTCAGTGAACAGGAAATATTAGGTCTAATTGCAGATTTTAAGCTGTGATAGGTTATTTAGTTAGCCCACTTTGACATCCCAGTTTCAGAAGCACGTTCCTACTGAAACATTAGTGTTTCAGGCTGAAGAAAAAAAAAAAGACTGAAGCAATACAAATAACCAGTGACTTCTGAAAATTTAGACTTAAAGGGCCAAAGAACAGGGTTGAACGTGCCACATGTATCTGCATGTACTGAGTTGCACATTTGCTTTTTAAAAGGTTTGAAAACTCAATTGCTGAAGCTTGAAAATACGCATTCTTTAGCAGAGAAATGCTAGTGCAGACCCTCCATTTTTACAACTGAGCTAAATTAAGCCTACTTTGAAAGTGCAAAGACAACATTTTTCAGGCACAAAATCTTTCAATGCCTCATCATTTTCCTATTTAAATGTTTGAAGAGACTTGTTTTAGTTTTGAAATATTATGTTTAGCATATTTATATTTGGAATAAATGCAGATGTTATATTTAGGATAAATAATTTCTAAAGGAGACACCATTATTTTTAAATTGCTTGATCAAAAAGTTCAGAATGTTTCCTCCCTCAGTGTGACTTTTGATTAAAGCTGCACATTTCTGAGATGCATCCTTTATCTTAACCTTGCCTTTTGATATTTTGAATTAGCCTCATGGAAAGAATTACATAAAATTGCCTCTCTACCCATACATAGATTCAGTGATGACAGAAAGCAAGATGTCCTATTAATTTCCTTGCATGAAAGATCTTAACATAAATGCAGTTTCTCATCGCTGTATTGCTCTATAAACCAAGGTTCATTTCTCAGGCATGCTGAAACGTGAGATAATAGGATAGCTGACCCACTTAAGATCAGCAGAAAGTTTTGTCTTTGCTTTCCTAAATACTTAATGTTTTGTTAAAACAAACAGAATCTATGCTTTTTGTAATGTTTCATTTCTGTTTCTAAATTCATTTCCAGTTCCCTAAGAGCCTTGTTCAGTTAGAGAATTCACTTCTGAAAATAAGGCTATGCTTCAGAAACTTAAATGAGCAAATATTCGTTTGTTGTATCACCTGTGTAGCTGATACTCCATATATTTATTCCAAATATTAATTCAGAAGAGAAAATTCCCTGAGTAAAGTATGGGACATCACAATAGGACACCACATAGTTTTTCATAAAGAAAGAGCAGGAGGAAAGAGTTGTCTGGATGTAATTTACCTACTGAATTAGTGTAAATGACTATTCAATATTTAGAGCAGCGGTGGATTTTAAAGGACTTGCAAGATGGGACCTTACATTAGACTGAAGGCAGCAAGGATCACTGTGTGGGGAAATCAGAAACATGTAAGTAAACGTGGAAGAGAAGAGAGCTCTCTGAACGTCCAATTCACTCTGGAGCAGTAGGTCTGAAAAAGCTGTATGGCCTATTTAACCACAGAGCTGAAGTTCATTCTTGGCCTCAAGCAGCAGAAATACTGTGTTGGCTCTTTGCATCTGAACAACGGGATTCTGCTTCTGCCAGACCTTCAGGTGGCCACTGATGATGAAGTTTTGTGCCTCAGACTCACTGGCTAGGGGAAGAGACTTGTGGCATGTGTTGGTGCTTACAGGCCCTTCCTAATTCTGGCTTTCTCCATTGACCAGGTCTCAATTTTGGGTTGGGATGCTGTTCAGCATCTCCAAGACTGTGGCTTACCCCATGGCCATCTGTGTGATCTGCCCCAGCTTCTGGAGGGGGGAAGGGAGGGTGTCCTGCATAGTTTAGGGTCTGTAATGGAAAATCTCCCAGCCACAAATAAGTCTTTTCAACTTCCATCCTTTGAGCCATTTTTGAAAGGCCTCGACTGGAAGAGGATTGAGACATGCACACTGAAGTAGCACACCAGTCAGAGATATCTTCGGTTTACTCCTTTTCATTTTTTTTCTCTGTTTCTTTCTTCTTCTCTCTTGGAATATCATGGAATTAGTTTTCTTCAGATTGTGGATTAAGAATTCTTAAAATGTCTGACCTCCTCTTATGATGTCACAGCTAATGAGGTTTTCTAAGACAACTCATCCCCAAAATAATTTCTCTCACAGTAAAATCCCCCCTAGATAAAATTTGTATTTGTCAGGTATGCTTTATTATATATATAAAATACATATTTATTTTCAGCTTACTTCAATAAGCTTTGAAAACAAAACCATGTGTTTGCTAAAGCATGAATCTCTCCCCCCCTTTTCTCATGCTTCAAAAGCAGTAAGCTTGTCTTCACTTAATGGAGGCAGAAATTACCTTTCAAAAAGCTATTGAAACTAATGACTGCAATTTCATACTGTTCCACAAGTCATGCGCTGTTTCGTCTTGCTTTAATGAGCAACTAACTGCAAATGCTTGTTTTGACTGCATTAAGAAGCCATTTACAAGAAAAGGTTTTTCTTTAATAATCAAAGTAGAATTCCTTCACCAGGAACTTCTTTGAGATATCCAAATACTAATAAAGAGATTAGGATCACTAATTGTTTATTAAAAACAGGCACAAACAGTTTGTTAAGGAGCAATCAGAAACATAAATAAACCTTCGAGTTAGGTATTAGGTGCAGGGTAGTCACAGATCAACATTTAATTTATAGCAAAAGGCATTCAGTGTGGGTGATCATGAACTTGTATAGCACGATGCAGACACAGGTTACAGCAATGTTCTTCATTTTCTGATAGTCTCTCCTACTTTCCTTTTTACACATCACAATTTAAATCATCCTAATTTTTTCTTGTCACCTAATGTCAGATATTCCATTTCATGAGAAAGCATCAAACTGCGTGTATATGAAATAACTCTACATCACCAATCAAAAGAGTTAATGTGTAATGGCAGTCACAGCTACTTTTTCTTGACTTGTCTGGAACAAATATTGCATCTTGTTTCTCCTGCCTTATATGAGATAGATGAAGAAAGAACCACATTCCTTGGCTGTCTTTGGTTTTCTGCACTCTTAAACAATAACGCAATTTAACTGACTAAAATTAGGTGGAACACTGCTACAATCTAATAAAGATTAGCCTGGCAGGTAATAATTTTTCTTAAATACTTTATATTAATTGCAATTAGATTTTCAGACCAAATTTTCAAAAATATTTCTCTTTGAAAAGTTTTGAAAACTGGTAATGTAGTACTTCTGGATGGGAGAAACAAAGGAAATCTGGACACAAATCAAAGTCCTAAGTAATTTCTTTAGTTATATGCCATGCAAAATAATTTTTTCTTAACGTTCACCCACCAAAAAAATTTCCTTTGCCTGTAAGGTAAACAGCTAGGCAAGCTGATAGGCAAGCAGCTATCCATGGTTGCAATACATGAGAATGAGGCATAGTGGGTCTAAAACCAGAACTTATAAAAAAACCTGACTGTAACTAATAAAGAATAATTCTCTCTCAAAACAGTAATGCATCCAGGTGGTGTGCAGACTACTGCAAAACACTGCAGAAGAAATTAGAATTTATACTTTTCCTGAGATTTGGCTTAGCTGGCATTTTCAACAATGTAATTCACCCTCATATTCTTCATAGGCAAAAATGCTGCTAAGGTTTATCCCACACGTACCATCTTCCTTAAGTAATCCTCACCTATACTATTCTCCTAGTCTCCACTCTTTCAGGTGGTGCAGGAAATCAAGATATAACAGCTAATCCTAACTGTTTCTGACCAGTGTTATTGTGTGCTTATGGGTAAACTTTAAAATAAAAATGTTTTAAAGATATGTTTTTTAGATAAGCTCCTGTAGTCTTTTGTCTTGTATCTATAGCCTGGAAATCACTGAATGACTGTGTATTCATAACTTCTATGAATCCTCATCCCAAAATTTATACAGGAGCCTAAAAACTTATGGAAGACACTTAGTGGATCATAAAACACTTCCGTCAAGGAGCTAATTATACAAATGCTCTACTGTGAGATGGCATATTCACTTTCCCCATTCCTTCAGCTGTCATGCAGAGTTATACAGATTCAGTCCACTGTAGGCTGCAGGTGGACACCATCACATGGTGACCTTAAGAAGCCATGTTGCTGAAGAGCACCAGAGGCAAAAGCCTCATAAATCTGCTTAGAAAAGCATTTCCAGAGTTCAGCTTTAAGATATGTCTGCATTAGCTCAGCCCTGGAGAACTGGTGCTGAGGCCAATGAAGTATGTGCTGTTATGAGCTGCACAAGAACAGAGAGCATAATTTGTTTTTTATAAGCCAAAAGGAGGCTGCATCAGTCATAATATCTATTCAAAGATAGGAAGCTAAATTTCATAGGGCTTGAAAAACTGCATGAGAGAAACTAAAGACTGTGCACAACAAGCCTTGTTCCCTCTCTCCTTTTCATTGCTGAAAAAGTCACCAGCCACGAGTATTCTCTTGTCTTTAAGGAAACCCACCTTGCTAAAAGTGCTTAGGAGTATGAATGAAATGTATATATTTTTATTAATATATATATGTGCATACGTATATATGCTACATGGCATATCTATGTTCATACAGCCTGACTCAATACAAGCTAATGTGCAGCTTTGATGACCTAAGTGACCAAACCACAGGGGCTACTGGGCTCCAGCACAGCTCCCCTTTGCTTCAACTGGGGCACACAGCCCATTCTCTTCCCACAAGGTAGACAGGATGCAGCCAACATGTGGACCATGCAGTAGGTCGTCAAGGCTTCCTGTACAACCTGCTGGTCCTGCGCCATGGATGGAGCCCTTGCTGTTCAGATTTGGCTGGCAAACACCAAGGGAATGCCTGATACAGGCTTTAGCTTCCCCTCTGCTGAATTCTTGAAAGCTACTTTTTTTTTTTATGTCTCTGTTGCTGAAAACATCTAGTGGGAAGCAAATATTGCTAATGCTGTCTGTTCCCATGGTTTTATTGTAAATCCTGCAAAATTTAATAAAAATAAAAGGCTACATGCACTGGAAGAGAAGTACTACCTCTATTTCTATTATATATTTACATATCTTACATATTTTATTACTGCATATATTCACAGATTTTACTTTATCAATTTACATAATTGCTTTCAAAGTAAATTCTCAGTTCTCATAGATGCTACGAACCTGAGAAGGAAAAGGTTAAAAATATTTCCTTTAAACCAAACGCATGAATTCCACCTATTTTGTATTCATTCTTTTTGGTGAGGTAGGAGCTTATATTCACTATTTGATAACACCTTTGTTTTGTTGTAAAACAACTTTAATAGGGGTGTCTTATTGAAACATGCACAGCAATTTAATTAGTCCTATCCCAGCTATCCCCACACTGAGAGAGATCAGTGGCATGAGAACAAAAAGAACATTATGGCCTTTTTGCCTTTAAGTTCAGTCCCATTAAATGATGCTCTCTTGCAGACTACGAAATCAATTAAGAAGTACTTGTGAAGATAGCCAAGGAAAAACTGTTTAAAGCCTTAACAGCTTAAATACCCCCTGTCTTGATGTTAGCCCTATAAAGCTATTAGACTCCAGTCTGGATTGCATTAGCACTATGAAAGACAGCTGCTAATCCTGTAACTACACTGCCTGCCTCGCCTCTCTCCTGCCCATGTTTCTACATGGATTGTTTTGAGCAGAGGTGAAAGAAGATGGGACACTGAAGATGTATCAGGCAGAATAAAATACTGATCTGAATAAAAAATAAATAAAGAAAATATTTTAGTTTCTTCCTTAAATAATATGGCCATCCCTGACTTAATGAAGAATAGGAGTAGTGGTTTTTGTTGTTTGCTGTTGAAGGGGTTTTGCTCCTAGAAATTAAAATTCTAGATACCTTCATACTGAGAGTATTTCATTAGTTCAAGACTAAACTACTGGAAATTGAGGACATTTCCAGAGAGGAAAGGAACTTGAGGGGATTCTGTATATATCAACAGTAAATTACACTGGAACGTGATGAAAAATAGTTTTCTTTCTTCCTAGGGGATTATTCACACTACAAGGTTTGCCAAACCTGGACTAGGTTTGTTTGTTTGTTTGTTGCCTAAATAAATTTCTTTACTCAGATTTTGAGTTTGTAAATTTTTATTCAGGTGATTTCTTCATATTTTAATAACTCTTTGCATTTTATACAAATATAATTTGTATAATGATTTTGTGGTTTTATGTATCTATTTAATTGAACCAGACCTCCAAATTGAAACAAAACATGTTCTTACTTAAAGAAAAGAGAACCTTTAACCCACCAAACAATGTTAAACTGGAATATTTCAAATATAAAAAGTAAAAAAAACCAAACAAACAAACAAAATATGATATCCAAGCTCAGGAACTCATTAATCCTGCACTCACGTTTTTCCTTCCTCTATGCACAATATTGAGTCAAAAGGACTCTGTAAGTTGTTCTCTACAAGCTGCTGTTAATACTGAAACAATTTTCATCCAGAAATCACTTAGAACAGTAAGCCAACTCTTTCCATTGTCAGCAAGAAAAGCCACATATAAGAGAGACTGCTTGCAGAAAAGATGGTAAGAATTTCCTCTGCTTTTCTGACACGAAGTCCCAACAGGGAAAGGGCAATTTAAATTCCACAAGCAGTTACAGGATCTATGCTGATATTAATATTGTTGCAATAAATTAACAGATGTGCCAGACCGTGGTGCCTGTCCAGAAATGTCCAAATAATGCACCTGGAGAACCTAGCAGAGAAAGATCTGCAATAATGCTATTGCTCTACCAGTGAATATCCTTATGCAAAGAACCTTGCATCCAAGCCTGCACCAGTTTCCTCCAGCCTGAACTTGGGTGTGGACTTGGTCAGGTTTCTTTCAACACTCATTACCACACTAACTGAGATGCTCCCACCTCCGCAGCACCACATGACAGCCCTCAATGTTACCCACACATTTAGGGCAGGCTGTATTCTCTTTACACGCACAGCTTTTCCCCAGTATGCAATTTTGTTTTCCCTTCTTTCAGTCCCAGCACAGTACATAAGCCTCCCCAGGTTTTGCAAGTCTAGAAAAAAAAAAATACATGTCTAAGTAATATCTGGATTGCTCAGTGCTCTTCTGGAGCAATTCTGTCCAGATCAGCAGACTCTCCTCCCCCTGCTCTTTTCACATGATGGCAAGGGCTGATCCTTATCCACCTTTTCCAAGCATAACCCAGTCTGAAACCAGCCCCCTTGCACACATCCAGAGCTGAACATGGAAACAGATACAAGCACCAAAACTCAAGCCCAACTCAGTAAAAACCCGTACCAGAGCAGAGAGCTGAACAGCCACTGATCACTAAAGAAATTCAGGTTTGGATCTAAATTCAAGCTCATACTTTGAAGTTCACGGCCTTACTTCACCGGTTCCCCACACACACCTTCCTCCTCCATCCCACCCCACCTCCAGTCATGTCACATCCCTCTGGGACTTGCTTACCTGTCTGACCTGCAATTGTAGCAAATAGCCTGTGGGGAATCCTGGGTGGGATCTTCAGTCCAGCTCTTATCTGGTAATACCTGAGAAGAATTAAAAATTACATGCTGTTACACAGGCGACCACTTGATCCAACCTAAAAATCTGCAAACACATCCTGGGCATCCACACTGAAACAGAAGTGTTCAAGAGAACAGGCATGCTTAGAAATACCGAGCCTTTTCTTCTGCTTTGGAATTTTAACTAAAGTGGGTTTATACTGATTTTAATAAGGCCTGTCTTCTTTTACAGTAGTCGGAGTGGACACACTGTCCTGATGTGTGACTAATGAGGAAAGACTGTGAGAAGTTCTTGGCTTCTTGTAGGGAATAGAGATATAGAGAAATATCTACGATAAAAGGCAGTGAGATCAGACAAGGAGTGCAAAAATTTAATACAAAATAAAGAAAGACGAAACTTCTGTGGAAAGACAATAAATGTGCTAATCTCACATTGAGGAAAATTCAATTTATACAGTGATTACCATTCTTCTGCTCCATATTGAGGCTACCATATCATGAAAACGTTAACATTCACCACATCTAAACCAGCTATATTCTAGTTATTTGCCATCCCATAGGTGATCACTATGTTAGATGAAGGAAGACAGAAAAAAAAAACATCAGCAATTTCATTGGCTTAAGTTACACATGGTGCAGGTTACTTCAGAAAGTTTGCAAATATGAGCTCAGTCTAAACAGAGAAAAAAACTCATCCCAGTCTTCTCTCATTACCACTTTCATGAATGAGGAATAAGAGGCAGTGTACAGTACAGTACCTAATCCACTACATTGTAGCTCAGGATACCTCCGCCTGTTTGCAGATCTCCCACTGACCTGCTGTAGCACCATGTTGGTGTCAATCCCCCTTTCTCTGCATTTTCCCTCCTACACTTTGTTTGGTCTATTCATTTATAAATTCCTCCTATCTCATAAGTACTTGCAGATATTTTCTGTCTGATTTGTGTCTGAGTCTCTAAATACAAAAATAAAAGTTAAATTATAACTGTAAAGGTCCACTCAGCACCTAAAGATGTTATGACACTTAGCAGAATTATTTCCTCAGAAAAGCATAACGATATGGGGAAACGAACAGTTAAAACACTCAGTTTCCTGTGAACTGCTGTATAAACAACAGCTCATAAAGGTTACACGTACCAATAAAATCCTTGCTAGGGGTGTAATAGTAGATAAACTAGATCTATCTCTGCTAGGTTAAAAGCTGAAGAAAGGGGTTTGATGGGAAAAAACAAACAAACAAACAAACAAACAAACAAACACCTCAGAGGCAATTGTGTCATTGCCCTTCATAGCTGAAAGCCCACATTACCCTACCTACTCCAACTGGCAGGTCCTTGCTAACCTGGTTATAATTCCAGCACAACCTTTGCCATTTTTAGGTATCTGTTTTAGGCAAGAACTTGGGCATGAAAACTCTCCATGATTTCTCCTGATTTCTTCCGGAGGATGTGCAAGAATTATGACTTAAGACCCTTTGTATTTTCATTCCAATTATATGCAATACAATTTTTTAACTGACAAAAATACCCTATTAGGACTATCCATACAGTCTAATAATTTCCAAATAACAGCAACGTGGTATTAAAGGAGGATTGCCACAGCAGTGTAATGGGTCACTCCTCAGTATGCAGATATCAATGTTTTACTACATGTCCATTCCACTAGACTTATCGCTAAGAATAATATCCTATAACTGTCTGGCTACCTCTTTTAGACTTTTGCTGCTTAAGATTGTGGTGGGTTATCCTTGGCTAAGGGCCAAATTCACACACAGATGCTCTCTAACTCCCCCTCATCAACAGGAAAGCGTGAGAAAACAGCATGAAAAATAGAATGAGATAAAGACAGGGAGATCACTTACCAGTTACTGTCACAGGCAAAACAGACTCAACTTGGGGAAAATTAATTTAATTTATTCACAATTGGGTAGTAAGAAACAAAACCAAACATTAAAACAACATCTCCCACCACCCCACCCTCTTCTTCCCAGGCTCAGCTTCACTCCTTCTGACTCGTCTCCTCCCAAGCAGCTCAGGGGGATGGGGATGGAAGTTACAGTCAGTCCATAACAGCCCCTCTCTGCTGCTCTGTCCTCCTTACACATTCCCTGCTCCAGTGTTGACCCTTCCACAGGCTGCACTTCCTTCAGGAAATATCCAACTGGTTACCTACTGCCACACTATGATAATGTCTGCTTTCTCTCATCGTGTGTCTCATGTTCAGAAGCATCTCAAGCAGCCCTAAATACTTTCATTAGGAAACTGATTTCCAGTGGCCTTGGCTGGTGCTCCAGATTAAGTCACCTAAAGCTGGGGAGACTACACATAGGTGCCAGTTTCAATGACCATGTAGGCAAAACTCTCAGTAGACTTAGAGACGTTTGGCTCCTAAGAGAGGATGCTGGGCGGACCTTGGCTTCATTGATTGTCCAGACTAGAACTGCTGACTATGATGCAGCCTTGGATATCAAAAATACATGAAGATACCTCAGTACTGGTGACTTCATAACAAGGTTATTTCCACCCTTTATTACTTCCTTTGCAAAATAGACTAGGTGTAATGACATAAAGTAACTAGGTCTCCATCTTATTTTAACCTTTCCCTGTTCATCCCCTTAATTTTGGCAAATTCATTTGAATGTCAGAGATATTCTAAAAGTCATAAATAGACATCTTCCTGTGTACCCACCAAGTTTAACTGCTCAAAACAAAAACTGCATAGAAAAGTCATAGAAACCTAAGGAATACTCAGATTAAGCTTAAACTCTAAGGTTAAAGGTCCAGATGTAAAGAGAATATGGAGACTAGTAAAGTCTGCAATACTCAGGAATGCGACCAAAAATGCCACTCATATTTTATACGTGACCAAACATGTTTTCATTTTTAATAAAAAGAATTACACTAATCAGTTACTAATGAATGATCTATTGCAGATTGTTTGGCACCTGATGCTAAACGGTCTGGCCTTGATAACGCAATGGCATAAAGCAATTCCAATATAAACCATCATAGAATTAGATACATGCTTCTAAAAGAAAGCCTTTAGAGAATGGTCCTATGCCCAGAAGACACAAGAGGCTTCTGAATATCCTGTTGTTTCAAGATTTGTGCAATTGTGCATATGCGTGCATTGCAATGCCTTGCACCTCAGGTGACGCTGTTGGTCAATTAGATTAATGGCAGAGAAGGCCAGTGATGTAGAGGACCTCAGATCATAGTCCCCCAACACCTCAGTGACATTCAAGGAAATTAACACACAGGGCAGTGAAAGTGTTAAAGGCTCAAACCCAAAGACTGAATTAAAAATTAAATAGAAATAGAAATGCTTACAATTTATCAGTTTATTTCTTTTAAAATTGAATATTTTCCCTGAAAATCTTTGAGAACAAGTCATTTTTCAATGAAAGTTTCAGGCAAAACATTAACAACAGCTCCAAAAGAGGTTATAAATATCACAAGCAGAATATGAGCAAAGAACAGATTCACTTTGGGTGGCCAGAAAAAGCTAAAGACATCCTCATTTGAGTTTCACCAGACCTCTTGTTGTCCAGTTAAAACAAACAACCTCCGCACAGGAAACTGAATAAAGCCCATTACTTTGTTGGGGTTTTTTTGTTTGTTTTGTTTTGTTTTTTTCTATTTTTAAGCCACTTATCAATGTTTAAATCACAAGACAGGCAAATATTAACCATTCCTCCTCAGAGCTTCCTCTGAGTCTTTGTAGGCAGGGAGGAATTGTGAAACAGTGACTTTGCCTAAGCAAATACATAAAAATTAAGGTTCCTGCTCCCACGCTGTAAAGTTGGATGTTACTTCACATTAGTTTGTGCATTGTGAGGAGGGTTTTCCCGATCAAAATACAGGCTACTGCAAGATGCAGAGTCCCATATGTTTTCTTCAGCAGCAAACATAGATAAATATCTCCGTTTCCCCACCCCACTGCCTTATAAGTCTTGGTTGTACCAGTACAAGTAACAGTGAGACCAAGATGTAAAACAGAACCATGTTAATGTGAGCGCAAATAAAAAACAAAACACTCTTTTTATCAGTACCTTTACAAAAATCCACACTGTTGCATGACTGAATACTGTGCTCAGTCCCTGCTAACAGGATGGTAGATGGAAAATGGTTTTGACAAGCTAAAACCACTCATTCTGTTACAGTGAGGTACTGTCTGAACTAGAAATGCATAAATCATGCTGAGAAGCAACAGGTACAGCTGACTATGCAGTGTTTCTGGTTTTCCTCAGAACAAAGCAAACCATCTCCAGCTGGCTCTAAATACTCTCATCAGGAAGTGGCCTCATAGGCTGGTTATCCTCACCAGCCTCTTCCAATCCACCCCAGCAAAAGAGGGATCAGTTTAATCACCTGAGCCCTCCTAGAGTCTGCATGACCTGTTCTTACCCGAGTTGAACATTTGCTACATGGACACTGCGGAAGCAGAGCCTTGAGGGTGGGCTGCTATCCAGGTAGAGGCAATTGCACAGACGTGGCGGCTTCTTTGTGTAAGTAGCTGCTATCTGCATTTCAGGCTTGGGAAGAAATCCTATAGACAAGGGCTTTATCTCTTCCCAGCTGAGTGAACCTCTCCAAAATGACATGAGGCATGAACATAAAAACTACAAAGAATAGGAACAGGACCTGGAGGTCAAAATCTACACCTAAACCTGGAAAATTAGGCTGAGGTAAACATTGCAAAAGCCACCAAAATAGTTACAGCAGGTCCTCTACCACATATGTGCAGGAAAGGACCACCTGATAGTGATATGGGGCTGGCAGTAATGATAAATGAGAAATTGCCTCCAAAAATAACAGGCTATTTTGCCCTCCTGCTTACCTTCTTGTATGAAGAGCACAGATGGGAAGGAGTACAAAGCTTTGAAAAAGATCACAGCCAAGATGCTAAAATCAAAGAGGGCAGCGTGCTTAGTGAAGATAAAGCTGGAGAACCTTGGCAGAAATGGCATGTGAACTGGACACTCAGAAATACAGGTTTACAACAAATCCAAGAAATTGCTAAAGGTACAGAAGGGCGGATGATGAACAGAAGTAATTTCAAACAGTCATTTTGCAAAGGGGCTGAAATGGACAGCACTATGGGCCTTGACTGTGGCATAAGACTTTATGGTAGATTTTGAAGGAAAGAATAATTAGGGAATAAATGAGAAATTGCAATACAATTCCTGTGTTATTACAATTGGGTAAGTCTGGCTTATTAGAATTAGGCTAGGTAGTACCTCTCTTTGAGCAAACAGCTGTGGGTTTTTTGTTGGGTTTTTTGTTTGCTTTTTGGTTCTGTTTTTTTGGTTTGGTTTGGTTTTGCTGTTTTTTGATGTTTTGGGGGGCTTGGGGTTTTTTTTTGTTGTTTTTTGGGGTTTTTTTTTGGTTTTGTTTTTTGGGGTTTTTTAGGGGTTTTTTTGGTTGGTTATTTTGGTTTTTTGGTTTTGTTTGTTTTGGGGGGAGTTTGTTTTGTTGTTTTTTTTGGTTTTGGGGTTTTTTTGGTTTTTTGGTTTTTTGGTTTTTGTTTTTTTTGTTTGTTTGTTTTGTTTTTTAAGATAAGAGCAGTGCAGAAAAGCTTATTTAGACTTCAGTAAAGTAGGGAGACCATTCAAAATCGCCAGTTAATGTGGAACAGGCGCTGTGAAGAGAAGATCAGGAAACAGCAAGCTGATTTTACGAAAAGCACTAAAGGAACTTGGCACACTTAACTCGGCCAAACACAGAGCAATCAGATCCCCTCTTGATCTATAAATACCTTGGGAGGAAAAACATCAGGAAGGAAGAAGAAGAGCGAGGTACAAGAAAGTACAACATTGGCACAAGAAAAAACACATATAAACTGTCCATGAATAAATGCAATTTAGAAATAAGAAGTTGTAGCTGGCAGAGGAGCAAGACTCTGAAACAACCTCCTAACAGAAGCTGGAATGAAAAAGCCAATTTACTTTTAGGGTGAGTTCAGTAAATTTCCTAAAGATTTATAGGACATGGATCCTTCTTATTTGCAGGACCAATGTTATTTATGCAGGTAGTGCATACCAGTCCAAGTCCCTTCTCTGCCGCAAGACAGCCTGTGTGTGTCACCCTAGTAGCAATGAATTTGCCATCAACACCTTCACTGGCCATTTATGAACTATTCATCTTTAAAAGTAAATAGATAATTTGAATATTAACTTTGTTTTCATGTGCCTGGACACACACTAAACCCTGGTGACTTGTACTGACTCACTTAGGGTGCTGACGTTAAAGCCTTCCTCGGGAGCCCGACTCCACGGACAGATGTGTTGGGTAACACTGCCTGCCCTTGCCTCCCACTTTCACCTTTCAGCCTCTCGGCACTGCGGTGGTCAGACCTCCTCTCAGGAGCACCAAGATCACTCTCAGATGTTATGTGCTCATTTAATGATCAAGCAGGGTGCAGAGGGCTGTGGTTTTTTGCTGTCTTTTTTAATTATTACATTGCACTCAAATACACAGAGGAAATATCTACTTTTAGGAGAATAAAATGTTTCTTCTTCAGATAACTCATTGTGCCATCTCTAGTGATCTAACCATACCACAGGGCAGTACCTAACCCCAAAGGATTTACATTAAAAAAAGCAGAGAGACATGTCAAGTGAGCAGGCCAGTACCAGACCTGTTACTGACACTTTGGACTCCATCCTCTCCTTGCTTCCTCCTCTCAGATCAATGCCAGAGATTCTCAGCCCTCATCTAGTCCTGCAAGCTGCTGCCTACTTGTCTTCCCCTGCCATTGACTGGTAATGGCATTGTAGAGCCTAGGTTAAAAAGGGATGACTAGTTTGAGAGGGGCAATTTGTTGTGTAATATTGATGCATCACACTACCAAAGCAGATGACTCCCACCAGGAACCCTGACAGACCAGGCTGCTGCTCCCTGATCATTCCTGCAGCATGGAAATCAAAAACATTGGCTTAGTAACACTGCCATAGGAGCCAGACAAGTTCAAAACCGCATAGCTACCGCCTGATTTGAATTATACCTGACCAGCTCCAAGGCTTAAAACTTCATCCCAAGTTAGACTACATTTTAATAAACAACCCTTCAGCTAATACATACTGCAAACAAATCAGATGTATGCTTGAGCCTGATCAGTCTGCTTGGAATTTCCATTGCTTCTCAGACCAGTGTTGGAGTTGCCCTCCAGCAGCCCCTGTCAGCAAAACTTTTCTGTTGAATTACTGCTGCAGGGGAGCCAAGACAGCACACTGTTTTGGAAGTCAATGAGGAAAAGCTTTACAGGCAAGGAATAAGACAGATTTTGTCATGAAAACAGCATGAAAAGAGACCATAAATCTCTATGCAAGATATAACTTCAATGACCATAAGGAAAGTTTGAACTCATGGGTTTCAGCTGGAAAAAGCACATTCCCTCTCTGGAAACATTAACAGAACTTTTTGTCTTGTGCTGATGATCCCCAGAAGAGGATTCCCAAGTGTGTTATGACCTGAGAGCTACTTGCTACATATTCCAGAAGTTTATGCAGGACAGAGGAAACAGGCTGATTCCCAGGAAAACATAGTAATCAATAATCAGCCAAACAAACTATTTTTTTCTATACAGACATTGTGGGTTGAAACATCAAAAAAAAAAGCCTCCCGTCCAGTTAGCTTCTTGATGAGAAAGTAAAAAGTGAAAAGCAATACCTGTCTTGAAAGTATAGAGAGAAACCTTGGGTAAAGGAGGCAACAAAGGGCACTGTTTTTCTTTCTTTTCCCTTCAATGAGACAAATCAGAGGTGTAGCAATGAAAGATTCTGCAACTTTGCATCCGTCGTGGTTTAATCCCAGCCAGCAACTGAGCACCACACAGCTGCTCGCCCACTCCCTGCCACCCCGGTGGGATGTGGGAGAGAATCGGAAAAGTAAAAGTGAGAACACTTGTGGGTTGAGATAAGAATAGTTTCATAATTGAAATAAAATAAAATTATAATAATAATAATAGAATATACAAAGCAAATGATGGACGATGCAATTGCTTACCACCTGCTGACCGACGCCCAGACAGACCCTGAGCAGCAGGCCCCCAGCCAGCTTTCCCCTAGTTTATATACTGAGCATGACGTCATATGGTATGGAATATCTCTTGGGCCAGTTTGGGTCAGCTGTCCTGGCTGTGCTCCCTCCCAGCTTCTTGTGCATCTCCAGCCTCCTCAGTCGGCAGAGAATGAGAAGCTGAAAAGTCCTTGATTTAGTGTAGGAACTACTTAGCAACAACTAAACATCAGTGTGTTATCAATGTTATTCTCACACTAAATCCAAAACACAGCACTATACCAGCTACTAGGAAGAAAATTAACTCTATCCCAGCCGAAACCCGGAGAGCATCAAACAATGGAGGATTTTCCTTGCTTGTGGCAATAATGCTTTAGCTTGCTTACATTTCTGACAGAGTCAATAATATTTCACAGATCTATAAAGTGCACGGGTCAAACAGCAGTGCACTGTATGAATCCATCCCCTGTTCTTTTATTTGGTGGACTCTTTGGGTATTCAAAGACAGGGGCACATGGGAAAAGGTGGTGATTTTACGCCTAAGACTGAAGATAGACAGCCAAATTAGACTATGCTGCATATCAGAAAAATTATCACATTGCTATAAAAGCAATTACAGTGTGCAATACTGGCGCACATGAGGAAGCCCTACAATATGACAACAAAATGTTTCAGACAAACCGTTTGATATATTTACGCTAAAGAAAAGCCAGTGTCAGTGGTTCACAAACACCTCCACAGAAGCCGTTTGTCGGCAAGTTTTCCCTTCATGGTCACCCTCCAAACTGTGACTCATAGCAGCTGTGGATGATGTTTGGAAAAACAGGCATCAGTACAGAAAAATGCTTATAAAACACATATTGATTAGTGATACAGTCCATTTACAACAGGATGTCTGTGCCCAGGTCTCAGCAGTGGACGCTGCAGGGTGGCCTCCATTAGGAGAGGCCGGGTCTGCCCTGTGCCGGACACAGCCAGTATCAGCTGGTCCCAGCCGGCTCCAAGGGCCCCACTGCAGGACACAGCTAAGCCCCTCAGCCAAGCTGGGGGCACCGGGGGGGAAACAGGTTGCCGAGAGGGCCAAAGGAGGCCCAGGCAGAGGAGGAGGAAGCCAAGGAGGGAGCAGCAGCAGAGGCAGCCCGAGGCCACAGGAGGAGGAGGGCAGGAGGGGCTGCAGGCCTGCAGCAGGGATCCCCTGCAGCCCTGCAGAGCCCCCGCTGGAGCAGAGCCCCAGCCTGCAGCCCAGGGAGGGCCCCAGGCCGCAGCAGGGGGATCTTTCCTGCAGGAGCTGCGGCCGTGGAGAGCCCAGGCGGGAGCAGGTTGTCCCTGAAGGACTGCAGCCCGGGGAAGGGCCTGCGCTGGAGCAGGGAGAGGTGTGAGGAGGGAGGAGCAGGTGAGAGGGGCTGGGATGGACTGACCGCAACCTCCATCCCCACCCCCTGTGCCACGTGGAGGGGCAAGTAAGTATAGGAGCTGGGAAACTGGGGAAAAGGCAGGGAGAGGAGTAAGGAGTGAAGGAATGTAGCTGGCTGAGCCTCAGAAAAAGGAGTTAACAGGGGGGAAATGTTTTAGTTTTTGTTCTCAGGACCCTACTCTACTTTTAAATATCAATAAATTAACCTTCTCCAAATCAAGTCTGTTTTGCCTGTGACAGTAACTGGGAAGTGATCTCCCTGTCTTCATCTTGACCCAAGAGCTTTTTTGTCTTATTTTCTCCCCCTATCCTGTTGAGGAGGGGGAGTGAGAGAGTGGCTGGGCGGGATCTGACAGCTGGCCCAGGTCAACCCACAACACACAGATCCCCCTTCAGGTGTGCATTCTCTGAAGCTGAATGATGCTGAAAGTCCTGTGTTTTTCCTGCATCTCTAACTGCAAATTCAGCTGTGATATCTCCTAATTTTTACTGATCAAATTAGCTTTATATTCTTCTAGTTGGTCTAATAAGCCTGCAAGCTCTCTCTTTTGTCACAAGTTCTTCCTGTTCTGCCTCTAACTGTTCCTTTAGCACTTCATCAGAACTGCCTTCTGTAGGTACACCATGCCTTGTATCATCCAATTTAAACTGTAGAGCAGATATCTGAATCAGGTTATTGTACTGTTGCTGTTGTAATTTTTCTTCATTTTGTTTTAATTCTGTTTCCACTTTCTTCATTTTTTATAGTTATTCTAACTAGTTCACAGTCTTCAAGACTTCAGTATCTCTGTTCTCCAGTTCTTGTATCTGTGCCACCAGTTTCTCTGTTTCTATGTCACAGGCTGTAAATTCTTGATGGTTTTGCTCCTTTTCTAATAAAAAATTATTGTAATCATCCATCTTCTATTTTGTTTCTGCTTGCTAAAATTCTACCTCATATTCTCTGAGCATTCCAGAAGTCTTTGATGTTTCTGTAAGTTTTAACTGTTCTTCCAGTTCCTTAATTTTTTGTATACCATTAATTTTTCCTTTCTATAGCTTACTTATCCATCAATTCCCACTGGTTTTCAAGCTGTTTTTCAAGGACTGGAATTTTCTTGCTTAGATACACAGCCTCCAATAAATACTTAGCCAAGTCCTGATTACTATGCAGCTGTTCTCTGTGTTCTACATCCTATTATTTCATTTGAGAGGGCAAGCTCAAATGGCCCTTTCCTGCCTGACACTGAATATCTAATTTCTCCATTGCTAAAAATTCCACTTCCGGTCCTAGAAAGTGTTTATAACAGGAGCCAAGGGGTTGCATTATTTCTTTTACAGTTTTGTGGCATATCACTATCTTTTTATTGTCTTACAGTGTTGTACAGGATATGTGAAACTTGCCAAACTAATGGCAAAAACTGTACAGTTTTTGCTCCACATTCGACTCATGAAACACTGAAAATTGTCCACATTTAGAATCATAGAATCATTAAGGTTGGAAAAGACTTCTGAGATCATCGAGTCCAACCGTTAATTTAACTGCCTGGTCCACCTCTAAACCATGTCCCGAAGCACCACATCCACACGTTTTTTGAATACTTCCAGGGATTGTGATTGCACCACTTCCCTGGGCAGTCTGTTCCAATGCCTAACCACTCTCTCTGTGAAGAAATTTTTCTAATATCTAATCCTAATCTCCCCTGGCACAACTTGAGTCCATTTCCTCTCATCCTGTTGCTTGCTACCTGGGAGAAGAGACCAAGCCCCACCTTGCTACAACCTCCTTTCAGGTAATGGTGGAGAGCAATAAGGTCTCCCCTCAGACTCCCCTTCTCCAGGCTAAACAACTCCAGCTCCCTCAGCCGCTCCTCATAAGACTTGTGCTCTAGACCCTTCACCAGCTTTGTTGCCCTTCTTTGGACATGCTCTAGGACCTTGCTGTCTTTCTTGTAGTGAGGGGCCCAACACTGAACACAGTACTTAGGGTATGGCCTCACCAGTGCCCAGTACAGGGGCACTATCACCTCCCTGCTCCTGCTGGCCACACTATTCCTGATACCAGCCAGGATGCCATTGGCCTTCTTGGCCACCTGAGCACACTGCTGGCTCATGTTCAGGTGGCTGTCAGCCAACAGCCCCAGGTCCTTTTCAGCCAGGCAGCTCTCCAGCCACTCCTCCCCAAGCCTGTAGCGTTGTATGGGGTTGTTCTGACCCAAGTGCAGGACCCGGCACTGAGCCTTGTTGAACGTCATACAGTTGGCCCCAGCCCAACGATCCAGCCTGGCCAGGTCCCTCTGTAGGGCCTTCCTACCCTCCAGCAGATCAATGCTTCCACCCAACTTGGTGTCATCTGCAAACTTACTGAGGGTGCACTTGATTCCCTCATAAAGATCATCAATAAAGATATTGAACAGAACTGGCCCCAACACTGAGCCCTGGGGAGCACCACTCGTGACCTGTCGCCAACAGGATTTGACTCCATTCACCACCACTCTCTGTGCTCATCCATTCAGCCAGTGTTTTACCCAGTGAAGAGTGCACTTATCCAAGCTGTGAGCAGCCAGTTTCTCCAGGAGAATGCTGTGGGAATTTTTTACCTGTTGTTTGTTTGATTCTGTACTGAGATCTTTAGTCTTTTAGAATAGGGAACACTGCCTTTCTTTGTGTTTTATTTCTTTATTTGTACCATCTATGACAGTCATGTCTTAATCTGTGTTTACATCTCATAGGAGTTACCCTCATCAATAGAGCTGCCTCTCTGAATTAAGAACCTCATGTTGAAGAATAGCTCAGAAGAGCTGAACCTTTGCAACCCTATTCCCTTTAATGAGAGAAAATTGAGTTGTAATGAGTTCTAGAAACCAGGCTCCAAAAGAGAAGAGGATGAAATTCCTCTCTCAAACCCATCTCACTCAGACATCTCTAGGAAATGGCTCAAAGTTTTTCCATTATTTCTTCTCAAGCAAAATGTAGCTACTAAACTTTTTTTTTTTTTTTTTTTTTTTTTAGGAAAACCTATATTTTCCTCCTTCCATTCCCTTAGTGACTGTCTTCAAGGAAACTGGAAATTTAAAATTAATTTTGAATAAATTACAAAAGTAATAATCTTCCTTTTATGGAGGCATAGTAGAGACACTCATGTGAGTCAAAGTTTTTTCTAAATCAAATGGTATATGTGGGTTCTGCTAGTTTAGACTTTTTTTCAAAAGAAGAACTTGTCCAGGCAGTCTAGGCTACAAAGTATAATGCATTTATAACCTAAAACTTCCAAGGTAATCCATGAAAGAAATGTAGCCTATGTTAAGCTGATGCAAAAGAAAATATTTCAGATAAGTTAAACGTTTGAATGCAAAGAACATACTCCCCCAAAAAATATGCAACAAGAACAGATAAAGCTTAATTTCAGCAGCAACCACTGAAACAGTGTCTTTGCACTTCTGAGATAAATTTTTGTTTTCTGACAGGTGCCTTAAGAATTCTGCTAGACCCAGATAGAAATGATGAATTCTCAGAATTTATGTTGGGCAGCTGTTTTTAATTTCTCTTTGCTCTGGTACCAATCTGCCATCACTGGCCTCAGTTTTATGCAGCTCTGCATTGCCCTTGGGAAGTGCGCTGTGTGCTACTGCCAGATGTTTCAACCTTCTTGAACCTTGATTCGTGAGGATCCATCTGCTGATGCACCTGAGCAGAGTGGAAACCTGATGTGTTGGGTCAGTGATGTGAAGTAGGGACTGTAACACCAAATTGCTATGGAGAGAAGAAGAGGCAGCGAGTGAGAATTCCCTTTGGGTTCCTGTAAATGTCAGGCCTTAGTGGGAGGCACTTTCCCATTGCAATAGGGTAATGTGGCTCCTCTCTTTTCCTTGTTCTGCCATCCAGCCAGCAATGGCTGAAACTGAGCCCAACGATGGCAGATCAGCAACACAGCAGTGGCTGTGTGGGATCATGGACCAGGAGAACATCCTGAAATTGCCAGAGATACAGGCATAGCCATGGAACAAAGCAAGTCTCATGCTGAGACCGTGCAACTTGACCTATCTGCATGACTTTCTTACATCATAAGAAGCGTTCATCTTGTATGGGACTTCCAGGTATTTGAACTGACCAATGTACTGATAGCAGAATTTAGGGATCTTCTAGATGGCCTAAGTGGCATAACTTGTCCTGGGATCACGATTCACTGTGTGTCACATCGCACTGCATCTCCACTTTGCTCATGTCCCCCAACTTCCTTCTTTTGGAAACTAGTTCAGGGGCAATGGCTGGAAGACACTCAGGTTTTGTATTCATTTGGGGTTAGACAATTACCAAGCTGCGAATGAAGTGAAAATGTCTCCTTGGTCTTCTGGGTCAGACATACCCATTTCAACCCCAATCAGTTTGTATCTCTGTTTCATGATCACTTTGGCTTTCAATCTTCTAGGAAGTTTTGAGAATCAGAATACGAAAAGACTTGAATACTTTTTAAAGCAGCAGTCTCTGAGAAGCCATTTCCTTGGTATCATTTCTGTTGTCTCTTGTTTCCAGGAATGGGATCCAAAACTTAAGAAAATTTAGTGTAAATAACCACTTCTCCAAACCTGTTTATCCATTTCAGTCTATAAACATTATGGAAACACTTTAGAACTCTCATGAGACACCATATTTGTCTTATTGTAGTAAAAAAATGTAATATAACATTTTGAATTAAGAAAGAAAAAGAATGATCTTCAGGCATATTCAGCTCCTTTTATATCTATTAAATGATTGCTATAGAGTGCCTCTTGTTTGCACACAGAACAGTTAAGGGCTACTTAACTTTCTGAGATTATCACAGTGTAAGATTTTTCAGGTGCTTCAGTTAGAAGAGTACAAAATCTCTCGATCTCTAGCTGTTCGTATGACGTACGAGCAGATTGAAAAAGGTTACTACTTGACTACTGAGACTACATTAAGCCATGTTTTCAAGGTTTTTCATTGCCTTTAAGACAAGGATATAAGTGCTCATATCCTTATTAGGATTCTAATTTTCCTGCCCTTTCCTTTCCCCGTCTGTCTTTTCCAACAATAAAACACATTTCTTTCATTTTACTCTGCACTTCACCATTCTACTGCCTACTCCTCTTCACCCCTACTTTACTATGCTGTCTGAAAGGGAAGTAAAGGGCAAATTGTTTTAAGAGTATGGGTATGGGACCAAATAACAGGCAGCATTGGTACCTTGGTGAGCATAAAAGGGCAAGAGCCCCTGAGGTAAGCATAAAAGGAGATGTAAAGAGTGCTGGTTGGTGTAATTGTCAGAGAGCTTCAGGGATGCAAGGGCTGGAGCTTTTATGGCCTGTAGGGTTGCAAGTTTCTGCAGAGAAGAGATGATCTGATGAAAAGCTACAAGAAGCTAGAAGTATAAAAATTATCAAGGTTGTGGCTTATCTGGATCCAAATGAAAGCATTGCTTCAAATGCATCAAGTGCCAAGTGTAGGCTCTGATTGAGTAATGCACTGAAATATGGGAGCTCTCCATAAATCTTGGACTCAAAACATATCTACCAGTGTTTGATCCTGGGAGATCTGAGCACCTCCAGAAGATGCTGAGAACCTTTGCACACTGTTTGCTTGGGTGAGAATGAATCACACCAAGTACCTCCCAGGTCCGCAGACCTGGACAGTATTTGTTGTTAAAACAGGATTTTCTGTCAGAATGAAAAATCAAAAAAGAGGGCTGCCCTGCATTTAGAATTGAACAATTTCCTCTTATTGAATACACAACTCCTCTTGTCATGCTTCCTTGTGTCTGCATGCTACAGCCTCCTTGTAGGTGAGAATTTTGCTTTCAGTAGACCCCCTATGCCTTCTAGCTAAAGACAAGAGCTTTAGCTTTCCCTATTAATTTTAGGCCTACCTTCATCAAAAGTTAAAGAACCTGAAGATAAAACTGGAGTAAGAATCGTAGAAACCTGATGTGATAAATGGCTGTGGAGTCTGGACTGGAGTGCCGCAGTCGTGTTTGACTAACCTGCTGTCATGCCCTGGCACAGCAGCCATGGGCATCGCAGAGGAAGCTGCGAGACAGAGCTGTCACCTTGTTCAATGTTTGCGTAAGACTGAGCATTGAGGGCTGAGGAAAGCCTTCCTTCTGCCACCTCCAATGGCTTCCAAAGTGAGGGGAAGGTTCCCTGGGCTGTCTGAGGTGTTCCTCCTACTGCCAAAAAGGTGGGAAGGAAATGCTGATGGTGGGAACGGTGATGGCTGCTGTGAACAGGCACCCTCTGCCTACTGGTAGTTCCTGAGCCACACACTCTCGCTCCTTCTTTCTGGGGCTCTTCTATACCCTACCAGGAGCCTGTGGTAGAACTAGGTCAGAAAGGCTTCTCGAAATAGCATTTAATTGAGAAAGTGTCTGGATTGGTGTTTGTAGATGTGTGTAAGTTCTCTGGAAACATCACACAAAATGTTTTGAAATAAGAGTACAATTTAGTTTCAAAGTTTAAATTTGAGTTTTATGCTTTTTTTTTTTATCACTTCAGAATGCAACAGAATAGGAATGATTTTCCATTTTTTAATTTAATAGTACATTTAAAATAATTAAGAAGAGCCTCATGCTAATCCACCTTGTATTCTTTTCTGAGTCATTTTACTTCCAGCTTCTGTAACAATGGAGTTTGAGATCAAAATATCCCTGTTTGTATCTGATTCTTTGTGGCACAGTGGCAAACTCTTTGGTTGCAAAATGAAATATTCTGCCCTTGCATACAAAGAAAAATATTTTTGTAATTGGAAACGCTGTGTAACTGTGGAGGGTTAACCATGGCTAAGGGCCAAACTCCCACCCAGCTGCTCACTCACTCCTCCTCATCAAGTGGAAGAAAACCGGACAAAAAAGCTCAGGGGCTGAGATAAAGACAGGGATATCACTTACCAATTATCGTCATGGGCAAAACATACTCAAATTGGGGAAAATTAATTTAATATTTTGCCAATTAAAATAGATTTCAGTAGTAAGAAACAAAGACAAACATTAAAACAACACCTCCTCCTCAACCTTTTCCTAGGCCTTTGACTTGGCCTGAGTGAAAGGCGGAGCAAGAAAGAAGAATGGTGTCTCCCTTCCCCCCCCCCCCCCCTTTTCCCCATTCCCACTTTCACCCCTTCACTCCCGACTCCTCTCCCCTGAGGGGCGCAGGGGTGGGGATGGGGGTTGCGGTCAGTCCATCCCAGCCCCTCTCACCTGCTCCTCCCTCCTCACACCTCTCCCTGCTCCAGCACGGGCCCTTCCCCGGGCTGCAGGCCTTCAGGGACAACCTGCTCCCGCCTGGGCTCTCCACGGCCGCAGCTCCTGCAGGAAAGATCCCCCTGCTGCGGCCTGGGGCCCTCCCCGGGCTGCAGGCTGGGTCTCGGGGCTCTGCAGGGCTGCAGGGGATCCCTGCTGCAGGCCTGCAGCCCCTCCTGCCCTCCTCCTCCTCCTGCGGCCTCGGGCTCCCTCTGCTGCTGCTCCCTCCTTGGCTTCCTCCTCCTTCCTCCTCCTCTGCCTGGGCCACCTTTGGCCCTTTCAGCAACCTGTTTTCACCCCCGGTGCCCCAGCTTGGCTGAGGGGCTCAGCTGTGTCCTGCGGTGGGGCCCTTGGAGCCGGCTGGGACCGGCACGGGGCAGCCCCAACCTCTCCTCACAGAGGCCACCCTGCAGCTCCCCTGCCAGCACCTGGGCACAGACACCCTGTACACTGAGTAACAGTGACTCTTCCACTTTCCTTTTCCCACAAACACTGGTTCAAGAGATAAATCAAGAAACTAACCAGTTCAATGAACAGATGAAGAAACTCCAGAGTTTCAGACACAGGAGCATTTCTCCCACACCAGGACTGGGGGTGACCAAATCAGTGCACCCTAAGGAAAACCTCCTCATTTACCTCCCTTTCTCCTTATTTTCCTCATTTTTACTTTCTGCATCAGATTTTCTTTCCTACTCTTTCTCAGAAAATGGGTCATCTCTATTTCCACCCACTCACTCTACACAAACAAAACAAATTGCTAAATGTGGGATCTTACCCAAATTTACCTGTTTTTCTTACTGAACTGTTTGCAGCACTGCAGGGACTTTTCCCCCTCTTCCAAGAAGGATAATAGTCTCTTCTAAAAGTACACTCGGTGCTGGCACAAGCCTGACAGCTCTAGAGATGGAGATCCCATTTTCTGCAGAATGGATTCAGTGCTAACAACTGAATCGCAACATCTCTTCACAATGTTTTTGTCAATGAGTCCTCTCTCCTTTACAGAAAATCTGTACAGAGAGGTGAAAAGACCTTTCATTCCCAACTGTGTCATGAATTTGTCCCCTCTGATAAAGCTCTGACCTCATTTTTGAGGTAATCCTAAAAATATTAACACTAATCATGTAAGGATTCACAAAAACTCGTGTTTCAGAAATTTTCTCCCAGGAGAAATTTTTCACAGAAGACAGAATAGAACTAGAGCAGTACTGAACAACACAGCAATAGAGACAAATGATATGTCCACTTGAGCTGCCACCAAATCCTGGAAATGCAAATAGTTTGTAGCCACTTAGTCTTACACTAGTAAAGTCTCCAAGCTGGTTGCAAATCTGCACTTTGTATGAGGATGACTTATTTCCAAAACAGCTAGAAGTGAAACCCACACTTATCTTCCATCAGGATCCACAAATCAAATACTCTTCATAGATTCATAGAATCATAGAATATCCTAGGATGGAAGGGACCTCAAAAGATCATCTAGTTCAGCCTTTCATGAGAAAGGGAGCCTAGATGAAATTATCTAGTAGCCTGTCCAATCGCATCTTGAAAACCTCCAGCAATGGGGGCTCTACCATATCCCTGGGGAGGTTGTTTCAGGGAATGATTGTTCTCACTGTAAAAAATTTCTTTCTTATACAGACATGAAACCTCTCCCAGTGTAAATTGTATCCATTGCCCTTTGTCTTCTCTGTGTGACTCCTCGTGAAGACAGAGCCTGTGTGCTCTTTGTAGCTGCCCTTTAAGTACTGGAATACTGTGATCAGCTCTCCCCTGAGCCTGCTCTTCTCAAGGGAGAAGAGACCTTCAGTCAGAAGAGACCTCCTTCAGTTGTTCCTCATAGGGCAGGTTCTCCAGCTCTGCTTTGATTATCTTTGTAGCCCTCCTTTGGACCCTCTTCAGTCTGTCCATGTCTTTCTTGAATTGTGGGGACCAGAACTGGACACAGTACTCCAAACATGTTCGGACAAATGCTGAGTAGAGTGGGTCAATCACATCTCTGTCTCTGCTAGTAAAGCCCCAGTGGATGCAGCCCAGGATCCAATTTGCCTTTGTTGCCGCAGCAGCACACTGCAGGTCCATGTTGAGCTGGTTGTCCACCAGGACCCCCAGGTCCCTTTCAGCAAGGCTGCTCTCCAGCCACACAGAGACTAGCCTGTACCGAGCTCCTTGGTTATGTCACCCCAGGTGCAGGACTTTGCACTTGTCTTTATTAAACTTCCTTCGGTTGTTGCTTGCCCACTGTTCCAGCCTGTCCAAGTCTCTCTGTAAGATGGCTCTCCCTTCTGACGTGTGCAGCGCACCACCCAGTTTGGTGTCATCAGCAAACTTGGTGAGGGTCCTTTTCAGTCCCATTGTCCAGATCATTTATGGAGATGTTGAACAGCATGGGGCCCAGTATGAATCCCTGGGGGACCCCACTTGTGACAGGCTGCCAGCCCAAGTAAAAAACATTGATCACCACCCCCTGAGTGTGGCCTGTTAGCCAGTTTTCTACCCATCTCGCAGACCGCCCATCCAGTCTGTATCTTGCCAGTTTGCCTAGGCAGAGGCTGTGGGAAACAGTGTTGAATACTTTGCTGAAGTTCAGTATCACATCTGCTCAGTCAAAGTCTGTGCAGACTCCTTTCAGAGGAGAGAGCGCTGCTGCACTTTTCTGCAGTTTTTCTGTAACCTAAGTCAAACGATAGCTAGGTCCAGTTCCCTCCCATGTCTGAGATCATCTGCATCTTTTATCTTTTCTGTGCTTATCCATATGGTACTGTTTTCATTCCTGCTGAGGCTTTTCCTGTTTTCATGGAATAAAAATATTAATTGGATCTCAAATCAGCATTGTATATTAGGCATTAGCAGAAGCAAGAATGAAAACTGAGGACTCCAATGACATAAGTGAATTCACTGTGATGGAGATACACGTTCTTATTTCTCTAGCCCTTCATCCTATTTCAGAATACAACTACTGACTTATCTTGTTCCATCCATTCACTATGTATCAGATAAACATGTCTAAACTGGACTTGTGAATTACAGTCTGGAAAGTAAAGCACTTAAACATTTGGTCTGATAACAGTAAACACCATCAGACTCAACCCTCTCTGTGGATCTGGATCTTCATGCCAGCATTTAAGATACTAATGACAGATATGTGAATTCTTTGGTCAAACATATGAGATCCTCCAAAGGGAGCCAGGACTCCTCAAACCTTCTATCACAGGCAAGTCTAAAAAGAATCTCAGATGATGCCTCAATCTGTAAACTTGTTTTCTTATTATCATAGAATCATAGAATCATAGAATCGTTAAGGTTGGAAAAGACCTTTAAGATCATCGAGTCCAACCGTTAACCTATCACTGCCAAGTCCATCACTAAACCATGTCCTCAAGCACCACGTCTACCCGTCTTTTAAATACCTCCAGGGATGGAGACTCAACCACTTCCCCAGGCAGCCTGGTCCAATGCCTGACTACCCTTTCGGTGAAGAAGTTTTTCCTAATATGCAACCTAAACTTCCCCTGGCACAGCTTGAGGCCAAGTTTAGTGGAGTAAGTATTAATTTCATCTAGACATTGATTTTGGCAACAGCCTAATCTTAAGATTCATGTGGTGTTCACATCAGGAACACCACAAGAGTATGGATAGACATTGATGAAGTAATCCTAATTTGTTTATTCTTCCTCTCTCCAACCAACTAAATAGTCCATCTACCTTAGAGAATAAAAGGCTCTTGGTCTCTCTTTAACAGTTTTCCTACTCTTATTAATCTTTGCTAGGACTTTCAATGCCTGAATTCAGTGTATACTGTACTTTGCTAGCTTGGCTAGCAGCGAATCCTGTAAAATATAGCATGCCATCTGACACTGGGCTAATCTTTGGATTGGACCATCCTAAAAGCACAGTGTCTATCTGCAGGTAGCAAACAGGCTTGACCATCAACTACTTTCTGGAGAGCCAAGAAGCAGTGCAACAGGCCAAGAACAACGCAGCAATGCTTTCAAGGAGGGAAACATTAGGAGCTTAAAACAGGGGCAAATTTTAATGACTTTTTACTGGCAGAAAGATGCAACAGAAAGGTAAAATTTCAGCCATCAGCTGAAAGACCATGAAAGTAATCAAGGTGCTACAAAAGTTTGAGTGAGATAACAGAATTTCTCTCAGAGTTCATTGAAAATTATGGCAATGTTAACACAGGAAAGCAGAATCAGCATGTAGGACATAAAACTTTTGATACGATGATGCGTACAGGGCTGTAGACTACAAACCTCGCAAGAGGAAACTGTAATCATGCTGAAATACAGTATTTTCTTGTGAAATAGAGAGAACAAAGACAGATGTCCAAAAGGCATGAATGTTAGATCCTTAGAGAGATCTCCCCAACTCAATAAATAAGCTGATATGGATTTAGATAGGTGCCATTTTCATGAGTTAGGACATGTAACACAGTAAAATTGGTCACTGTCCCAGTGGGTGCTCACAAGGAGACACCGAGTACTGCATCACAGAACATAGTGGAGGTGAAAAACACTCCAGTCTGATTTTTCAGAAAAAAAAGCTCAAATGGTATTTACAAGAACAGCACAATACAACTTTAAGATGAGAATTCAAGTCTTCCCAGAGCCAAAAGAGACTGGGTATTATTCAAATCAGTGTCATAAGGACAAATTGTCTACCGAATTTGTGAAAAGTCATGAAAATTAAAAAAGACAGCACTGCTATGGGAACTCAAACCATGGAGCAGGGACTTCCAGAAACTTGTATCATTTGCACATTATCTGAAATAGCATACAATATATTTTGCATCACGGACTACTAGTACTCTTGATTGTTTTCTAGCTTATTGGAATGCCACCTCATCACAGACATCACAAGGAAGACAGCACCAACATTCAACTTTTTCCAATAACTTTTTTCTACTTGGAAGAAGGTTCTTAAAGCAAAAAATTGGATCCAGAGTGCTACCACATCAATGACAAAGTTTTTCTTGCTACCAGAAGGCAGAATATTGTTGGTGGGATCTTCTGGAAGATCATATATATCAATATCTTTTGGCAATCACCAAATCACAAACTAATGGGACTTGTAATGCAATTTTAATTCAATTTTGAGCTGAAACTTGTATCAGAGACTAGGGATTTTCAGAGAATCCCTGTGTAGAATTGGGTATGACAGCTTTAAGTAAGGAAACAAAAATTGTCAGAAGTTCAGGTTAGATAAAAATTCTTGGTTTTCAATGTTTGCAGACCTTCTGTCCACTTTATTCTCAGAAATATTTCCTACTGCTTTATTCTCTAAAAACTGCGAATATATTTAGCCTTTAAATAACTCCCTAAGGTAGGGGAGCACAGGTGTATTTTATTTATCTGGGTATAGTTAGGGCAAGCCCCAAATAGGTTTATTCATCCCAAACTGGTAATTCGACCTACAGACTTAAATGAAATTATCTATTTACTAAAATCTGAATGCTTAAGTATTGTGCCATTGCCAAAAGTAAGAACATGAGTCCAGTATGTTTTCTGTTAAGGGATTTAGCCTTTTTCTTTATCCAGTGGTTGAACAAGCCAGGGTTGCTCTTATTTGAGAATCTTCACAGCCAGTCACTTTCCTTAAGCTCTAGTGGGTCTATTACATCAATTTATTTCTCTCCACTGTTTCACAAAGTTTATCTTATGAGGAGGATGTGTGAATCCTGGCAATATCTAAACCAAAGAGAATACATTAAACTGGTCAGCAAAAAAAAATCACAAAATAAATTAAAAATCCACAGCTTCGTCAGCATTTTTGCTGTTGGCTGGTTGCAGGCATCACTCCAGTCACATTATAAACTGACTTCTCATTTGTTGTAGGACATCATTATAAAGATTTATCATACATAGCCAAATGGGAACCAGAAATTACTAAAGAACAGTTCATTTTTCAGCTGCATTTTGTTTGTAATACCTTTTCTTGGCAGATGTTATCCCCACAAATGAATGAATGTTCTGAAGTAACAAAGTGGACATGGATTGATGGGAGAAATTGATCTGCATTTGTTAATGTACTTTTGCTGCAGCAAGCACATTAAGTAATTAAAGTGCTAAAAAAGATCTTCCTATCCAGAAACACAATATACTGAACTCCATTAATGCAAGGACAAAGGCTAATTGTTTTTTCCATTGCATCTCAAGTGCACCTTGTCTGCAGTATACACACCATATAGTTTGATTGTATCCACAGGATTAAACTATCCGGTTACACAAACTGTTATTATCTCAAGGCAACTCTAAAGGATGAAGTGTCAAAAAAGAGTAACGATTTTGAGTTTCCAGCATAAGTCATCTTAAAAGGATCTGATCTGGAGATGGTGTACAGTTTTCCATTCTGAAAATTAGACTTTAGTATGTTTTAAGCTGAATACAAAAATATCTGGAAAATAAAAGTCAGAGACACTCTGGAACAAACTTTTCCCATGCACAATGATGTTTTCTATTATCACAGCATCTGAGCATCTGTGGTTGTACCTTGTTAAGAACAATCTTCTGAGATAATACTACTCCCATGTTTATAGATAATAGCTGATGAGCTAAAAGGCTGTTCAAACCCACCTCAAGAAATTTCCCAAACTCATTACTCACTCCAACAAATAATAACAGTTATAGATCATTTGAGTTTGGAACAGTTACACTAAAATGCATCTTATAAAACTGTGCAAAAGTGTGTGGACAGTATTCCCAAGAGACAGGATTTCTTCAAATATAGAGCAGGGAAACAGAGCTGAATCACATCTCCTAGCCACTAGGCAGTGCTTCCTCTTTGAAAACGATGGGCATGGAGCACTAAGTTAGGGTCATAACAGTGAGAGAAATTATGATGTGTTTTTTTCCTTCAACCTTAGTTTGAATGGCAATGTGAAATTTTTCACATACGGTTCCCAACAATCATTAATAGAGTTGAAACCAGGCATGTGCAATATCAGAGGGAAAATTCTGGACAACATGGTTATTTAAAACAAACACATGTTGGAAAGCCCAGAAATGTTATATTAATTTGAGAGCTTCTGAGAACTCCAAATGTCATCTTATCACTTCTCAACCCATATGGGCCAGATTCACCACTTGTTCTGCTCCCATTTGGTGCCCATGTAGCACAACAAGAACTGACTGAGTCATATGTCAGGAAAAAGTGTGCTCACTTTACTTCAGTCACCTTTCACACATGAGATGGCAGCTGATTTTTCTTGGTCATGAACACTAGAATGATAACTAGTCATTAAAACAAATTATAAAAGTACACATTGCACAACATTCAGCAAACTGGTGTCTGTTTAGTCATAGGTATCAGGGGAAAAAAATTAAGTATAATCTAGTGAATCAATACACACAGTTCCTAGCTTTCTTTCTCATCCTAGTCCTGTTACAGTTGTCTCAGGTTTTTCCCATCTGTAGAATATAAACAACTAGGACTGAAGAAAGACATTTTGAAGGATAAGTAAAGGTTGCAAAGTGATTTCTGATCCAAAGATAAAAGGTGGTGATACTTAAGAAGAGCACAGTTTGGTATAGATACTCTGGCTATCCAGGTGGAAAGCTTTGTACACACCAGGAAAATTCAGAAGTCAAGAGGTAAGGATACATACAGAGAAGGCATTCTGCTTGCTCCTGGAAGACAAACATTAAAATATATCTTACAGAGTGCTCGCCAAGAGGAATGTCATGCAAACAGATGGGATCCACTCTCTTAGGAAATAAAATGCAAGGTGTGATGTTAGATTAAAATCTTGGGTAAAAAATACAGTTAAAAAGAGAAGAAGAAACCAAAATGAAACTTTGGGGATTTAGCCAGCTTTTAATGCTCATCAGTCATTAACCTGGAAGACAGCTCATTCTATCATCTATAACATTAAAAACTGACCATCATAAGATTTTCTTCAAAGCTCTTGGTGCGTAATTGTGCAGTGCTTTGCCAATTTTTATTAATTCAATTCATAAAATAAAAATATTTCTACAACCAGAGATCTTAAGTTTAAAGTATTATCCTCTGGAGTATCACAGAGTGGCTTTGATCACCCTTGAGAAAGTTAATTAAGTTTTAAGTTCAGTAAAGCAAAGGTTTTCATTTAATGGGCTAAAAACCATGTCTTTGAGGTGAATTTCTACTTGAACCAAGAGACTTTATACAATAAGTGGTTGCTTTTCATTTGTGGGTCTTCTAGAGACAGCTGTGATCTTCGCTGATGCACTCAGGTCTAACTGTTTTACCTTCTGAGTATTTGTGCTTAATGATATGGAGAATTGATGACACAAACCCAATAAATTCTTAGAATTGGGTGGCATTAAGTGCAGCAATGAAAACTGGGCTCCTTCAGGATGTGACGCATTTGATGAGGAACTGGACACAATAACATCAAGACTTAAAGTATGGAGCATTGCATATAGATGAGAAGCAGAAATTAATTTTATTTGTAAACTGCATCTCTCAGCTAAAATCACTTTTTAATATGAATCAAACAAACCTATTTTGTGCTGTAAGCTAAACAGCTAGACAAATTACTGGAGAACCTGGTGCTGACAATAAATCACTAAAACATAGTGTCTACTGCATGGGCTGAAACTGAGCAATGCAGAAGGAAGCTGCGCAGGGTTGTTTCAGTGCCGAGGAAGGCTATGGTCACACTCATGCTAGAGTCAGGGAATCATTCAGGCTGGAAGAGAACTTGGGCAGTCTCCAGCCCAACGCCTGCTCAAAGCAGAACCAGTTGTTGAATTTGGACCAAATTGCTCAGGGCCATGTCCAGTCAGGTCTTGAAAATTTCCAAGGATGGAGATTCCCCAGCCTCTCTGGACAGCAAATTCCAGAGCTTAACTATCCTCATAGGACTTTTTTTTCCCCTTGCAACCAGCAACTGTAGGAAGGGACCAGGTCTAGCTGTTCTTTCAACAGCTTGTCCTATATTTAAAGACAAGATTTGCTGCTGGTGATTATGCCGTGCTTTCTCTAGGGATAGTCACATTGTGTAACAATGTGATAACGCATTCTGAACACAGATAACTTCATCTGCCTCAATTAATTGCTGTTTGCAAAGTGCTTTAGAGAGGAAAAGTGCCAAAAGCACCACAGTCACCCTCACATGAAAACTTGTAGAATAACTTCCCATTCCCTAAAAATTACACACAAGGAACACAGTGGGTTTTTTTTTGAAGGATCTCATTGTTATTTTATTACCAGAACTGCTCATTCAGTAATTTCTGGCACCCTCTCTTGTTTAGAATAATTGCACTGACAGTCTATGCTGGTGTCATGTTTCTGGCTTGTTCTAGTTAAGTTCAGTGCTTTAGGAATGTGTCACTTCACTTGTTCTTAAGTAATAAAATGTTTCAGCACATACACATATATCCTTTCACAAGCCTGACGGCTTAGACTCCCTTCCCCTATACACACACACACACACACACACACACACAGAGCTGAGTGATTCCCAGCGGTAGACACGGGTCCATCTGCAACTCTATGAATTAGGAACTGCAGTCAACATTTGAAGTGTAGCTCTGTATAAATGTAAATCATGTTAGGTGAAATTGAAGCTGCTTTCTGACATAACTCACTCAGAAAATCATCAAAGCACCAATGTAAATGTCACTTGGATTGGGGTGATATTTGCTTTCCTTAGAGGAGATAGTATCCAGACATTAAGGGAGCAAAGGTTTATTTTGTGGTCAACCAAATACAACAGTTAGCCAAGTTTGGGGTTTTTTTCTTTTGATTTTTTTTGAAAAAAAAAAAAAAAAGGCTTGGAAGGAACACACTTCTTTCCAGTCTTCCAGGACTGATTACCAACAAGGGATTGTTTAACAAGTGAATGGAACCTGGACTTAATATTTTTAAAATATTTTTTAATAAACATGAAATTATTTTGAAGCTTTGAGATACAACCTTCCATGGTTTTCACAGCAATCATGAGCATTAAAAGGTTAATTTTAAATAGTACAATAATTTCTTGTCTAACTGCCTGACTCCAGAAAACATGGTTTTAGAAAAAAGGGGTAGGACCTCCATCGAAAGCATAGACGTTACCAAGTCTCAGCTACAAACTCTGGCACAGAAAATTTACTAGAAATGTCCTTGCTTAATATTGGGTATCAGAAAGAAGCTTCTTTGGAGGCATGAGTTACAGAGGTGTATTGCTTGCCAGCCTCTAAATCAGAGATGACACAGTCCGACAAGCTGATGGAGAGACTCCCATTAATGTCAGTGGTTTTGAAGAAGGCTATAGAAGCCTGATTAACATAAAATGCCACATGGTTTTAATTGATTTCCTGAGTACTTAGCAGTCTTGAAAACTGAGGTTGGAAGAACAGTGAAACCCCTGTAATTTCTGAGATGTGGATATCTATTATTTTATTCGGCTGTCACGACCCATTGCTGAGAAGATCACTACAGAGTGTCCATTCTGCTATGGTACTGGCTTTGTCTAAACATCCAAAATTTTATAGCCTTCTTTAGTTACAAACATGTGCATAAACACACCAGCAAACAAACCTTTTCTTTTTTTTTTAATCCCATTCAGTATGAGATTCTCATATGATACTCATCACTAATATCTGAGCAACCCTCAGAAGTGCTTCCAGGAAGACCAATGTCTGTCATAATTTTTCTTTTATTCTATCCCCTTGGGTAGAAACTTGAGCAGTAGAGTGTTTTCTATTTTAACTCTATGTCCTTTGCACACACATACACGCTATTGTGTGCTCTTGTCAGAAATGCCGGTGTCGTGGTTTAACTCCAGCTGGCAACTAAGCAACACACAGCCTCTTGCTCACTCCCCCACGGTGGGATGGGGGAGAGAATCGGAAGAGTAAAAGTGAGAAAACTCATGGACTGAGAGAAAGACAGCTTAATAGGTAAAGCAAAAGTTGCACACGCAAACAAAACAAAACAAGGAATTCATGCACTCCTTCCCATGGGCAGGCAGGTGTTCAGCCATCACAAGGAAAGCAGAGTTCCATCACACGAAACAGTTACTTGGGAAGACAAATACCATCACTCCGAACGTCCCCCCCTTCCTTCTTCTTCCCCCAGCTTTATATGCTGAGCATGACGTCATATGGTGTGGAATATCCCTTTGGTCAGTTGGGGTCAGCTGTCCCGGCTGTGTCCCCTCCCAACTTCTTGTGCACCCCCAGCCTGCTCGCTGGTGGGGTGATGTGAGAAGCAGAAAAGGCCTTGACTCTGTGTAAGCACTGCTCAGCAATAATGAAAATATCCCTGTATTATCAACACTCTTTTCAGCACAAATCCAAAACATAGCCCTATACTAGCTACTATAAAGAAAATTAACTCTATCCCAGCCAAAACCAGCACAGCCAGATCAGTTTTAAGAGAAGGGATGGTCCTTAATGCAGGGGCATTTTCCATTTCTGACACAAAGTTCTAATCTGTTTAAAAAAAAAAAAAAGGAAAATTGATCACCATGTTCAATCCTGAGCTTAAGAACCCTTGCCTAGATTCTGGTCGGAGGCTGCAAAGCACTCTGAAAACAGGAAGTAAGTTATCCTCTGCTTTCTACACCAGCTTCCTATATGAGCCAGTGTCCAATGTGCTCACAGTAACCTATGAGGCTGAGGAGATAATGTGCAGTGTTTTGTAGCCATTCCCTCACGATGACATTGCTGAAGCTCAGAACAACTGGCATTAGGACATCAGAGCAAGATGGTATCACCTATGCAAACAGAGATAGTAGGAATATCAGTCATACCTGTTATGGTTATTATCAGTAAGCAGCCTAGGGACAGTCCCAAGCTGTGGGCCAGACAGACCAGTTATGGATACATATATATATATCTTCCATCAAAGGATAGCGAGACATACTCTACAAGAAGCTGTCGTCTAAGTGCTTACTTGTGTCTTGCTTAGGTTCACCTCTCCTTTCTCTGCTACTCACTGAACCATTGTAGTGTGACACACTTGTACGCAACAGATGAATGTGCATGTTCCCTACATAATGTTGTTACTTGATTTTACACCATCTGGTTAATTGTACAATCAGTAATTATTACACAAAAATGGCTGAAAAGACATAAAGGGAACTGACCACAATAGGTCACAGAAGGAGCTCCAGCAGGTAAGGCACAGTTTTCATCACTGTACACTGCCTGCATTTCAGAGGGGACACACTAAGGTTCTCTGCCACATCTAACATGTGAAACATTATCTCAGGGTCCTGAGTACTATCTATCCAGGCCCCTTATTTCTGAATCTAGACTATACTAATTGTGTGATCTTGCCTTGGTTAGCCAACCGATCAGATGAGTGTGGTGGGTTGACCCTGGCTGGATGCCAGGTGCCCACCAAAGCCGCTCTATCAGTCCCCCTCCTCTGCTGGACAGGGGAGAGAAATATAAGAAAAGGCTCGTGGATCGAGATAAGGACAGGGAGATCACTCAGCAATTACTGTCATGGGCAAAACAGACTCGACTTGGGGAAATTAAGTTAACTTATTACCAATCAAAATCAGAGTAGGATAATGAGAAAATAAAAACTAAATCTTCAAATACCTTCCCCCCACCCCTCCCTTCTTTCTGGATTCAACTTTACTCCCAAATTCTCTACCTCCTCCCCTGCAGTGGCACAGGGGGACAGGGAATGGGAGTTGTGGTCAGTTCATCACATGGTGTCTCTGCTGCTGCTCACTCTCTTCCTCTGCTCCAGCGTGGGGTCCCTCCCATGGGAGACAGTTCTCCATGAACTTCTCCAACGTGAGTATTTCCCACAGGCTACAGTGCTTCACAGACTGCTCCAGCATGGGTCCCTTCCACAGGGTGCAGTCCTTCAGGAACAGACTGCTCCAGCGTGGGTCCCCCATGGGGTCACAAATCCTGCCAGAAAACCTGCTCCAGTGTGCGCTTCTCTCTTTCCGTAGGTCCACAGGTCCTGCCAGAAGCCTGCTCCAGTGTGGGTTTCCCACGGGGTCACAGCCCTGTTCTGGTGTGATGTTCTCCATGAGCTGCAGGTGGATCTCTGCTCCACCGTAGACCTCAATGGACTGCAGAGGGACAGCCTGCCTCACCATGGTCTTCACCAAGGGCTGCAGGGGAATCTGCTCCAGTGTCTGGAGCAACTCCTCCCCCTCCTTCTTTACTGACCTTGGTATCTGCAGAGTTGTTTGTCTCACATATCTTCACTCCCCTCTCTGGCTGCAGTTGCTGTTGCACAGGTTTTTTTTTCCCCCTTCTTAAATATGTGATCACAGAGGCACTACCAGCATTGCTGATGGGCTCAGCCTTGGCCAGTGGTGGGTCCATCTTGGAGCCGGCTGGCATTGGCTCTGTTGGACATGGGAGAAGCTTCTAGCATCTTCTCACAGAAGCCACCCCTGTAACCCCCCGGCTACCAAAACCTTGACGCACAAACCCAACACAATGAGTTGGAATTGGCCTTTAGCTCAGTTCTCTATAAATAAATAAGTGACACAGAGCAGTTACCTAATGTATTTACGGTAAGATAAGTCAGAGTATTGCCTATTTGAAGGAGGAAGATAATTTCCAGATACGAGAGCATCCTAATTTCCACAGACTATTTTGATCATCGGTCAACAGAGTTTGTTGAGATGCTGCTCTTCATCCACCAAACAGTCTCATATCTTAGACTTGATGCTATTTAGTTTCAATCTTTTCCCCCTACCACTGGCACTGGAGATCCCACCTCTCTTCAGTAGACGCAGGGTGCCTGAAAATTAAAGATGGCTACACTATCTAACCAAATGAGAGAACTGTCTTCACCAGCTGTCATGAAAATAACTCATCATACCTGATTCTCCTGAAGTTGGACATTTGCTACACATTGATGTTTAGTTTATTGAACACCAGCACCTCAGCTACTTTCATGAGTACGGGTTTGTGCTACACTAGTTTCAAACCTGTCAGTTCAGTGCAGCAGGTTCTCAGCTATCACTGCATGACCACGTAGATAGTCATTGCCGCCTTACTCCTGAGCTTTTTTCCCCTGCTTTTTTTGGAAGGTATGTGCCCTGGTTTTGGCTGGGATAGAGTTAACTTTCTTCCTAATAGCTGGTATAGTGCTGTGGTTTGGATTTAGTATGAGAATAATGTTGATAACACACTGATGTTTTAGTTGTTGCTAGGCAGTGCTTACGCTGGTGAAAGACTTTTTCAGCTTTCCATGCTCTGCCAGGTGCACAAGAAGCTGGGGGGGTCACAGCCAGGACAGCTGGCCCAGACTGGCCAAAGGACTATTCCATACCATATGATGTCATGCTCAGTGTATAAACTGGGAGGAGTGGGCCGGGGGGCAGTGACAGCTGCTGAGGGACTGGCTGGGCATCGTTCAGCAAGTAGTGAGCAGTTGTATCACTTGTTTTTCCTGGGTTTTGTTTCTCTCTCTCTTGCTGTTTTCCTTTTCATGATCATCATTATTATAAAAATTATTATTGTTTTATTGTTGTTTTATTGTTGTTTTGTTGTTGTCGTTGTTGTTGTTGTTGTTATTATTATTATTATTATTATTATTATTATTATTAGGTTCTTATCTCAACCCATGAGTTTTCTTACTTTTGCTCTTCATATTCTCTCCTCAGTCCCACTGCGGGGAGAGTGAGTGAGCGGCTGTGTGGTGCTTGGTTGCCGACTGGGGCTAAACCACGACAGTATCTGATGCTGCCTTAAAGTAGAGTCACGGAAATAATACGTCTTCATGCCAAGAAAGAAGTCAGTTCTGTCAATACATCCGTTCCAAGGGACAGCACTCATTATTCCAGAAATGCATCACTTCAGCATGCCTGTTAGCCCTCTTCTTTTTTCTTTTTTTACTTCATTTATATTAAAGAGAATCCTTGCATCATAAATGAACTAGGTAAGTATTTTCAAAATTACATAGATTTACAGTCCAAAAGTGATTTACATTTCATTACAGGTGAGAAGCTTGAAGAAATGCATATTGTTATGAATAAAGTAACAAGATTTGCCTCTGTCCTAGACTTTTAAATGATTTTTTTTTATTTTTTTTTTGCATATCCTGATACTGTACCTCAAAGACTTCGGAAAATAAGGTCTGAACCTCTGAATACAATGTGTATTTTCCAGTATCCATCCTGACAAGAAAGGCATTGGTTGATTGCCGAACCCGTTTGCTGAGGAAAGGAGCTGCTGCATTGTGTCTCTGAAGGCGATGATTTCATGACTAAGTCCACTGATTTCATGACTAAGTCCACTGAAACACTGTTGTCCATCTGATAGACAACAGGGGTGTTTTGCCACATAAAGGCTTTGTCTGTTAAGGCAGAATATCATGTTTTCAGCAGCTCTGAATGCTGCTGATACTTGGTCTGATACTTGTAGGGTTTTGGAAACTCTGAGACCACTGATCTTTTCTCCAGGGCAATGTTGCATTCATTTTAGATGAAGCTGGACTTCATTTTTCCACTCATTTTTAATCACCACCACACTTTACACACACAAGCCACCAGAGTAAATGTTAGACATTTGCAAATTGCAGCCTGGAGTTTGTGGAGTGAAAAGACTGTTTGATTCACTCTTGTGATTGGTAACTAATGTCTTACCTTGATCCTTGTTTTATAATACATCATTGCCAGAATCCCAGCATTATTAAGTCAGTATTTCACCTTCTTTGTGTCCTCTACTCCCTCACAGACTCCAAGAGTTACTTACCCTGAGAGCGCAGTAGTTGTGGAGTTGGTTTTTTTTCTCTGTCAAATACATTTTGAAAAGGTTTAAGAAAAAAAGGTGCAGAAGGATTGCTTCTGACAGAACCAGACAAATCAATTAATTGATCCCTGGCAGTCAGGGATAATTTTATTTCCTACTCTATTAAGGAAAATCAGAATTGGTTAGCTAATTTCACTAGAGAAAATATCTGTCACCAGTTCTTAAGCAGCACATGATGGAGAGAATTAAGGATGAAAAACTTAAAAATATTTGTTGTTGGTTTTTGGTTTTTTTGGTTTGTTTTTTTTTTTCCCCCAGAAATTACATTACTTATTACTCAACCTTTAGAACTCTGGCATCAAACAGCATTACATATTCTTTGGTTTGACCAAAAAAAAGTTCTTTCTTCCCCCATAGCAGCACCTACAGCATTTAAACTTTGATGTCTATAAATACTGACACTGTTACATTTGTACTTCAGAAGCAGATAAATTTAACACTAACTGACCAAAGTAAACTACCTGCAACACGTAATTTACTGATGACTCTTCCTATTATATATGTGAGAAACATATAACCATAACAAATATTTACCAAAAAACTCCGATTAATTTTATATCGGAGTCCCTTTTCAATATTAACCATTCATACAGGTTAAGAAATGTGATTCACATATCACAGGGTATCATTCAGAGAGATTAAGGAGTTTCCATTTCTTGTGGGGAGGGAGAGGTGGCAAGTGGCTGTGTGTGCATACAGAATTCAAAATAGCTTTCAGTGCAATAAAAAAACAGAACAGGACCATTACTGAAGGCCTAACATTTTAAAGCACTTTGACTCTGTGGCTTACAGCCAGCAGGTCATGTCCTTAATTAAGTTTGATTATTAACCATCACCTAATGGCTCCAGAAGGGCTGATTCTCCTAGGATTCTCTTGCTAAACCTTGTTGATTTAATCATTCTTTTGTTTGCATGGAGTGGTCTTCTCTAAAGGTCTCACTGTTGGCCCAGCCACGCTCTCCCTAAAGGTACTGTCTTTAGAAGGACAGTTAGCCAAGACTAAGTGTTTTTGGAAAATATTGTCCTTACTTCTGCACAGTTACACAGTTCCAACCCAGGAATTTTAACCTCATGTCAATTAAGTATGCAGTAGCAGGACTGCTACGTATTTGTAGAGATACATAATCAGTTTTTTATTATTTTTTTAATTTTGTTTTTGTACCAAGGTATTAAGAAGAAAAGTAGACAATGTAAATTATTGTTAATGCTTTTCATCGTTGTTCTTGCTTTTGTTGTTAAAAAACACAGCATGTTGGGTTCCCACAGAAATTAAGATTCATTTCAGCTCTGCTGCTATCCTGATGGACAATCTTTCCTAAATCACCTTTCTGGTGTTCATCAGGACAGAATGATATTGACTCAATTTACAAGGCACTCAAAGAAGAAAAACACTAGTTAAATCGAAAATTCCCATCATTATTACTTCTACCACCCTCTCCTCTGGGGAGACCACATGTCAATCCAAGATATCCCAAATGTCTATAGTGAATATCAACAATGGCAATAGGGGAAAAAATAAAAAGTGTGCCCAAGTTGAATGGAATTTGGCACGCTTATCTACTCCTTTTCTTCACACTTTCATGCTACAGTGATAGGGGCTGTTGAGTAGATAAAGGCAGCCAGAGGATACCGATCAGCAAATATGAAGCACAATAAAGGATTTTGTTGCAAATGCAAAGGTTAAAACTATGGAAGGAAAGCAAATGTAATACTATGCAGGGTACATAGAAAGAAAAATTACTGTAAACAAATCAATGCAGTATAACCTATAGTACCATGTGTTCAGAATATTAATCAGTAAAGCAAGGTAAGAAACAGTGGGGAAAAAACCTAGTGTAATTAGGAACTCATTAGTGTGACAGCAGAATATATTATCTGTGTTAGTGCTGGTTTACCCCCACAACAGAGATTTGATTTGACTGTCAAAGCCAAAGAAAGCATTTTACAGAAATTATTGAATGAAAAAGCAGACTAATATGACAAAAACCAGGCAGCTTGTCACACAGTAACATCAGAAATGGGAAGATTCCTGGCTAACCTCTGAATATCCTACTGTCTAAGTCCAAAAAATCACTAAACCCACAGATGGGTGTGGATTTTCAAAAGTGAGGAAGATCAAAGACATTACACTGATCACCAGAAGCCAAGAAAAAAATCTATAGCTAGGACTGTCTTCTAGGGTCATAAGGACTGGAATACACAGGAGACTTCTTTTATAACTCAGATAAACCAAACACCTCAAGCACAGAGGATTTTTTATTTTTTTTTCTATTTAACACAACTACTTGCTATAGTCGGAAAGCTTTCTAACATAAAGTTGGTGGATATTCACTTGGGGACATGAACAGAGTGGCAGATGTCAGTTGTTAAAACAAAATAGAGCCATATTTCCTTCGTTCAAGTTCACAGCATTTTTTCTACATAGTTCGTCACAGTAAAAACAAATAACAAAAAGTCTGTATACAGATGGAAACAGCTCTACCTAATCCATCCCAATACTTGAAACAATTCCATAGTTTTCTTGCTCAAAATGGTGCTTGAGATGGACAAACCAGCTGTGAACCACTCCTGTGCCAAGCTAAGGCTCAAAAGAGAGTATCATCTAGTCTGCTGTACATATCAATCCTCATAGATGGAAGACAATAATATTCTACTAGACCCACTATTGTCCATGCAGTACACTCTTTTGACCCATCTGGGTCTTTTGGTCTCCTCAAAAAGTGGTTCAGTATCTTATCTTTTCCTCACTGAAAAACACCTGTGGGGTCCAATATGCAAACAGAATAACAACTCACACTTGGCTAGGCTTATCCACTTCATAGCCACTGGGTTCTTATAAAAGCTATTAGGAAGAGAGGTGCAAAAGAACAGGGACAAGAGTTTCAGTAAACCAGAAGTTGTACATGTTCTTCTAACTTATAGGGATGTGAAAAAACCATGTGGCCACCAGAACCAGAGCTTCAGGCAAACATAAGTATTCATGTTCCCTTCCGAAATGGTGAGGTTCAGCTAAATTTCATTCAAAGAATATAGTAATTAGATTTATGACCCTAAAATTAACATGTTTTCATTGTAGCTAAATGCAGCTCTCATTTAGCACAGAGGCTCAATACCAGTCCAGAAGCATTAAAGCAGCTACTGTGCTTATATCTGAACAGATGCTTAAAATAATTTGGAGCATTACAACATTGTATTACAAAAACAAGCCAGTCAGCCTGACTTTATGGTGAAAGTAATGTACATTGATCTTCCTTGACAGCAATGAAAGCCCAATGACATCCTTCCCTGCCCCGGAGATTGCATGAAATTGCAATTTGCATTTGGCAGAAAAGAACCTGTTTTGGAGTTTAACTCTTTTCTGTAAACTACTCGCTGTAATCAGCTGCAAATTAATGGAAACATCAACTCACCCTCTCTGGAAGAGGTCCACATTATGGAATTTGTGTAGCTCCACAGAAAACTCGACTGTTCCCTGGACCTCAGACATGATTTTTTCAGGTCATCACCTAAATAACACATATATACAGGCATTATAAACATTGGAAGTATTTTGCTTAACAAATCCATGAATGTATTAATACATTTTATTTGCCATCTTGGGGGTCATGCAAAGCTTGAAATCAGCTGAAGTCAACTGGGATCTTTCCAATAATATCATTGGGCTTCATCTTCAGGAAGACTCACTAAAAGTCAGATCAAAGCAGTCATTAAGAGAAGCAAAAAGTCTAATTAAGCCTGAGGACAGAATGATAATATTATGGAAAGTATAAGAAGCAAAAAGTAAATAACATATTATGTGCAAGAATCTCAAAGCAAATTTTAATTAACTCTCCTGCTACTCTTGTATGGGAAATTGATTTTATTCTTCCTGTTTTACCAAATAGCAGACATCCAGGGTCAGCACAGCTCATTTCCGTAAAAACACAGGCCAAAAAGACAAAAACCCTAGACAGATGAGAGAATAATTCAGAATTCTTTTGCTTTTGACCCCTCCTATGACTGAACTAAAGTCCCAGAAGGGATGCTTCTGAGGGAATATGAATAATTTAAAGATTAATGAAAGGAAGAGATTCTTCTAAGGAAAATGCTGACAATCAAAGCACCTAATAGGCCACACAGCCAGATCAAGATTTTGAAGCATTACAGTCATTTACAGATAATATCTCATATGTTCATTGAATCATAGAATAATTCAGGTTGGAAGGGAATTCAAGAGGTCATACCTTACTCAAGGAAGCTTTGCAAAAGTAAGTTTCCAAACCAGCACTAATTAATACACCAGTGTAAACCCTTAACATTAATTGCAGCAGAGGCAAACCAAGGGCTTTTACAACTTTTGAATAGAATTTGAATTTGCTATTTACCCTTTCCTCCTTTTCTCCTTGCAAGTCTACTTCTGGCAATCTGCAAGCTCTCTGGAAATTGTCTGTTGCATTACTGAGAAGATAGAGATCAGATTTGTTTAATTAACATGTTCATAACCATCATTTTGGTAGCTGTTTCACAGCAGCCAATTACAACCTCTGAGGAAGACCCATGTCAGGGCTATTAATAATTCCCCTACCTGAGACATAGAATCATGGAATCATAGTACCATTGAGGATGGAAAAGTCCTACCATTAACCTATCACTGCCAAGTCCATCACTAAACCATGTCCTCAAGCACCACGTCTACCCGTCTTTTAAATACCTCCAGGGATGGAGACTCAACCACTTCCCTGGGCAGCCAGTTCCAATGCCTGACTACCCTTTTGGTGAAGAAGTTTTTCCTAATATGCAACCTAAACTTCCCCTGGTGCAGCTTGAGGCCATTTCCTCTCGTCCTATCGCTTGTTACTAGGGAGAAGTAAAATGTAAAAATGTAGTAAACTACTCCTTTCAGGTAGTTGTAGAGAGCAATAAGGTCTCCCCTCAGACATACAGGGCTTTAAAGGGGCATCCTGCTCAGACTGCAAAGTGGAGAATTTCTCCATATGTGCTAACCAGTAATTTCCATGGCACTCAAAGATTTGACCATTTCCTCCAATGAAGCAGTAATGAAGAGGAGTTTGATACATGAAGTCCTCCGATAAGCATTAGGCTGTAGCTTTCTGATAAGTCTCAGTGTTCATTCCTGATTAGTAATTTTCCAACTGACTGGCTTACTACACTGATTATTTCAAAGTATGTTTTCTTTCTGGCTATCCTCTCCAGCACTACCATTTTTCAAAAAGAGATCATTACAGAGTTAAAAGGTTGTTGATTTTTCATTCACCCTCCTTAAAAACAAACATTGCAGGTGCTGACTCTGGAATGACAACAATGGGACATAAGATGTATATAATATATATGTAATATATGTCTGTAACTGTGAGAAAGAAAAGAAGGACAATTGCTAAGCTACTCATCTGATATACCTCCAAGGTAAGGAACTCTACATTAGCTCGTGTCAGGCCATGATTTAGCAGCAGTGAAGATATACTGTAATGCTATTACTTGACAAAGTACTTTTTTTTTTCTTTCCCCCCTATTTCAACAGGAAAGAACCTAATCCTTTCTCCTTTTGCCTTTCTATGCAGCCTAAAGAGTTGTACACTGTTTATAAGGCATGTTGCACAGCCTAAGGAGTTGTATACTGTTTATAAGGCATGTATATCACATATCCACCTGGTTGTGTGTGTGGTAGTCTTGTCTGAGTGTGCAGCATCAAAGCAAAGCAGACTGTGTGGGGGAAGCCAAGAGAAAACCACACAATACCACAAAGCGATATTCTGACAAGTTATTTAGCCTTGAGGAGAGTTCTAATTGGAAGAATTGCCTCTGGATAAATCTGCATGGTGTGCTGAGGCATATTTCCCTAGACTAAAAGCTCAGGATCAAAGGAAACTCCATGCTTCTGAAGACATCGGTTTAAAGAGGAGAGGTGTGAATGGATGGCCAACCAGTTCAGACCGGCACCAATGTTGTCAAAGACAGAAAGAATGACGTGAAGCTAAGGTTAGCTGGGGTGAATGAAAAATTAAATACATGGAAATAAATGTACAGGTCTTTATCTACACTTTATTTTGCATGCTTTGTACCTGTAAAACAAATATAGCAGAATTGTCCTGCAAACAAAAAAAAACAACTGTTTATGTAACTTTGTTTCCCTCATTGATCACCAGAATGGAAGAGTAAATAGCTGCTACACCAGGTTGGACTTCCATCCACCCCACCAGCACACCAGAGGATCAGAGCACATAAATCCTCATCAGATGGCTATAGAGACCGAGCCCCCAGCAGCAAGACCTGGGACTTGAGGGAACACCTGACAAGTACTGAAAGGGGCCTCTGGCACACCTTATCATCATGGCACTTAGCAAGGTTCAAAGAAAAATTGCTCAGAGACATGGGCATCATGCTTCAATGCAAGAAGCTATGAAATTTGACAAAACAGCTGCAGGCACCCCTGGATCAAGAAAACACAAAATGATGCACTAAGTTTTCAGTGCTGTACCAGGTGCCTCCTTAAAGGAGGTTCTCAAAATTCAGGGCTTGTGAAGGACCTCTGACCACCCCTTACTCACTGATCACTATGTGGGACGACTTTGGGTTATAAATAGAGAAATAGTTGGTAAAAATAATACTGAAGTGAAGGATGCCATTACATCAGCACTGTAAACACAGTAGGGAATGTTGCTGGTACTGAAGTATCATCAATTTATCTAATAAGTAGTTTAAAGAAAAATATAAATGCAATTCTTGGGAAGGCTTTAGTACATTGTTTTTTTCCAAAATATCTGCTTTTAAGACAAACCCTTTGCATTTTTCAGAAGAGGACTGAAGACAACACTAGTAAATGTCCATGGGAAGCTACTAAAGCAACATGGGACATGTTTTAGTCATATGCTTCTGTAAAAGCAGTGCCCATGATCATTCTCATCACTTCCAAAGCACTGGATTGCTTTGTAAGGCGCTGCCATTATCACTGATGGTGCTGTGCTGTCCTACAGGCACCAACGTTATGAGTCAGGTCACGACTTTGACAGTTTGTCCTTCCAACTAGAGTTGGTGTCCTAGCAAGAGACAGTCGATTTCAATTGTCATTTTACTTGTAGCAAGGAGACACTAACTGAAAATCAGAATGCTTTGTACAAATAAAGCCCTATGAAAATCTGTATGTTTAAAGACTGGAGACTCTCTCACTTGCATTTTTAAAGGAAGGCTTGATTTTACTCCCCACATCTCCATTGTTGTCAGTGGAGATACCTTCTGGATTGGAGATTATTCAACATATGATACTGGCCAAACTGCATCTTTATCCTCCATTGCTCTCTGCAATCTTTTTCACTCACAGTATTTGTGCTAATGACATTTTAGAGATACAGTCAACTGACTGACCCCTCTGACAGCAGGTGATTAGTTGGTTACATACCACACACAGGACTTTTAAACACCTTGAAGCTAAGAACCTGTCTGACAATTGCCTGCTGAGATAGCAATCAGCATCAACCCAGCCAAAGGGAGCAGAGAAAGGTCAGGTGGGGACAGAGCAAGAAGGAAATAGGGATAGGACACTGCATACTCTGACAGTCCATGAACTTTCTAGCATTTGTGTAATTGCATCTGAGTGAAAAATAAACCAGACATTTATTTAGTGCTTTCACCATTCTTGTCCATCTCCATCACAGAAGCCAGAAAAAAAAAACAAAATACCAAGGACAAAAGAACAAACCACCATGTGATAAAGGGCAATGACTCATAAACCTAGAAACATCCATTTAAGAGAATAAAGCTGCCTCTCTGGAAACACAGCACATACTATCTCCAGGATAGCACCACTGTCCTTACTGCTTTTAAAGCATCTTTTATTTTCTTTCTGCTGTTTGCATCTTTCTACTGTTTGCTGCTAGCTGGGCTTTTTTATTTATTTATTTATTTATTAAGAATTCCTTGGTTAAGTGTGTAGAATAAAGTCACAGTGAGATAACCTTATTCTCCTCTCCACAAATATCTTCACCTACTGTAAAATTCTAAGTAAGGAACAGAGGAGCACAGTAGAAGTAGGTCAATAAACACACACAAATATGTTCTGAGACTAAAGCATTAGGAGAAGAAGCACACTCATTAATCCAAGTCTCTTTTTGTTGTTGTTTTTTTCTTTATTAATTAAATTACTCCAATGTTCACCTTCATGCAGCTGAACTGGATCCCAGTTTTTATGGCAGTGATTGTACCTTAGTAGCTTTTTTGAGCATACATCAATTGCTTGAGTCAAAGCAGTCACAAATGTCAGTAAGTCTTTTCACTACAACATTGCCATTAACCATTCTCCAGTTTACAGAACCTGTCATTTTTTTCTGCCAGCACATCAGCAAAATGGGAGAGGTGAGGTCTTCAACAAAACAATGATTTCAAAAGTTAACATCTCATTTTGTTAAAATAAATCAAGCCAGTAATTCTCTTCTAAGATTTTGAGTGACAGCAAGATATCTCCTTTATGCTTTTAAAAGGGGACAATCTAAATACAATACTAAAGACACAAAGAAATGACAAGGCTTGTTTAGCAAAACTATTAAATAAGTAGTTACAATATTTTATATTTTACCCTTCCTCAGTAGAAATCAGTAACAGGGCCTAGAAATCAATGACATAACAGGGCCTAGAACCTGAATATCCCATGAGTAATATATTTTTAGACTCTTCTAGGGTAGAGGTGACATTGAATTTTATTCAGAATGCCTTTTACCACAGCTTTAACAGTAACAAAAAAGCTCTGCCTAGTATCCAGTTTCTCACATTCAAGTACAAGAACTTCAACAGATTGATAAATCAAAATACCTACACTCAGTGGAAAACAGATATCATCTCACTCAATATTTGGCCTCACTCAATAATATGTAATGAAGTTGAAAGCAAGGAATATATGCAATAAAATTTGCATAGATGATGCACATACAGAATTTAGAACTCACCCAGAAGGCTTGTTAGTTTGTTTCCTAAATGCACTTACAAAATCCACAACTTTCGGGTCACTGCTTGTTTGTGATTTTTATGTTTGTTTTAATAAGTATTACCATTGAAGACTTCAGTCTCATGTCTTCTTCAGAAATCATGTTATTCTTAACCATGAGAAACCTTCTAAGGCTCTGTTTAGTCACAGAAGTATCAGGGATTACTTTGTAAGATCTCCAATCTTTATAATCACCTAACATTACCCAGTATAGTTTACAGAATGTGGTAGTATCACAGCACAAGATAGCAGTAATCCCTTGCAGTTCTTTTGTTAAGGTTTTTAGGCTTCCAGGTTCCCAGTCTGTTGTAATCTTTTGATTTTTTTCTTCAATATGTAAGCCAAAATAAAGACTTGTGATACAGGTAAAAACAAATGCAAGGCACATAGTCTTATTCAATCACGTGTATTAAACATGGTTTTTTTCCACTGCATAAGCATTTAGCCTAGTTCAAAATGTTAAAGACTAATTTGGTTTTTATACTCTAAAGAGCTAACTCAGTTTGGATGCAAGCCCTGAAAATAATCTTCCAATATTAAAAAAAGAAAAAAAGTTTGCTGTTTAATATTCTTGGGAAAATCAATATCCACAATTTTGTCAGATGCATTAGACATATGTTCATAAAGAGTGCAACACCATGAATCACTTTTCCCAAGGTTCGTTGATTGCTACCGCCAAAATGTTATGAGTTAGAGACACAGAAGACAAATAATAAATGATCCTTTAAAAAATTACTCATAACCCAAAGAGTGTGCAGAGTAGAGCAAATAATAAGAAAGGAGCTGGTTTATTTAATGTAATTTTTTTTTGCACTTACAAACTCCACTGTGCTTTGTTTTTTGCCAGCACAGCTGGAATTCAAAAAGTACCAGTGGCACCTAGTTTAATAGGGGTAGATATCCGTTCAACCTCCAGCAACAAAATTAATGTTATGAGTAAAACCACTTGTACCTCACAGTTGATAACCTTCACTCTAGATCAATAATTTCAGATATATGGTCCGTATCGTCATGGGTGAAAACAGAGTGTACCTAAGGGATCCAAAGAAAGTCACTTAGGAAAACAAGTCAACAACTTACTTCTATTCCTCTCACATTCTGTTTGTGGGACCAATCCACATTGGAGAATTTGTACAAGTCACCAAATCCAAGAAGGCTGAAAACAATGGTCTGGATTATACCCTTCATATACTGGTCATTTCAAGGGTATTTAGATGGAGGAATAAATCTACTAGGGAAAAAACCAAAAATACCAGGTTGTGCCAGAGGATTTGTAGGGCAGAACTGAATGAGGGCCAGAATAAATGTCAGGTGCCAGTAGGCTGTTCTTACGAGATATAAAGCTTTTGAGCTATTAGGCAGGATTAAATGTGAACACAGCTGTGCAAATTTAGGTCAGATCACTCAAAAAAAAGAATGAAGAGCAACCTCAATTTGTCCTCTGTTAGCACGTGCCTGTCAGGACACCAGTTCTGAGTTCAGCTCGGCAAAAATCACTATCTGCTTACACCAGTTAATAATAACCTGCTGTTGGTATTGTGCACGAAACGAAACAGCAGGGAAAATTCAGAGAGAAGAGGAGGGAGAACAAAACAGAAGGAAAAAAAGAGATAATACAAACTTTCACCTGGACTAGCTTCCCACTGCTACATAATCCTCTCTTCCTCACACCTTCCCTACCTCTTCCTTGGCCAACTTGTATTTCTTCTTTATGATCTTCAAAAGAAAAAGAGATATTAAAGTTTTATGCACAACTGAGATGTAAAACTCCAGACTCCTAAGAACATCATCTTCAATTTTCAGCAGTTTTTCTGTCTTATTCCCACTGTTCACCTGAATTTTTTTTTCTGATATTTCTGTTGTCAGTCTTAGAAACACATAATACGACAAAAAGCAGTAAGTTATTTGAAGCCTATTTAAGACACTCAGACAGAATTATCCATCGTTCTCACATTTGACTGTGCTCCCCTCACCAATAAAAGCAGCTATATTCTTCTCAGTCTGGGCTCTTTTGTTGGTTTCATACCGGAAATTAGAGCTTTTTAGGACACAGACCATATATTATTTTCCTGTACTCATAAAAAAAAAAAAAAAACACTTCTTTTTTTTTTTTAAGTTCTACTTGAGTTCATACATTACTGATCTCCAAACTGCATGGATATAAGTCTATACTAAGTCCTTGGGAGTATATCAAGATGTTTGACCTAATTCAAATTTTTAGCAACACCTAAAGGTCCATTCTGTCTGTCTTGTGAATAGGCCACATCTGGACATGACAGCCAGTTGACCAAGATCCTCCTTGGAAAGATTCCAGCATCAAGTGCTGTAGGGCTGGAAAGGAGATGTAAGAAGATGGATGTTGTGGTTTAACCCTAGCCAGCAACTAAGCACCACACAGCCACTCGCTCGCTTACTCCCCTCCGGTGGGATGAGGGAGAGAATCAGAAGAGTAAAAGTGAGAAAACTTGTGGGTTGAGAGAAAGACAGTTTAATAGGTAAAGCAAAAGCTGCACACACAAGCAAAGGAAAACAAGGAATTCATTCACTACTTTCCATTGGTAGGCAGGTGTTCAGCCATCACAAGGAAAGCAGAGTTCCATCACACGGAACGGTTACTTGGGAAGACAAACACCATCACACCTAACGTCCCCCCCTTCCTTCTTCTTCCCCCAGCTTTATACGCTAAGCATGACGTCCTATGGGATGGAATATCCCTTTGGTCAGTTGGGGTCAGCTGTCCCGGCTGTGTCCCCCCCCAACTTCTTGTGCACCCCCAGCCTGCTCGCTGGTGGGGTGGGGTGAGAAAAGCCCTTGACACTGTGTAAGCACTGCTCAGCAATAACGAAAACATCCCTGTATTATCAACAGTCTTTTCAGCACAAATCCAAAACATAGCCCCATACTAGCTACTATGAAGAAAATTAACTCTATCCCAGCCAAAACCAGCACAATGGATAAAATTCATCCTCTTGCAAGAGCCATGTAGCTGCCTGATGCGTGAATAAAAGAGCTAAGTGCTTTTGAGCACAAACTGTCATGTCAATAGAGCCATTGCCAAAGAATCCAAGTACATAACAGAGGGACTAGAATATCACCATGATGCTACTAACTAGTGACAGTGAAAGTCTAATGGATTATATGTTTTTTGGCACTGTTCTGACTGCATTTCCATTTCTGGTCATGAAAACTTTCATGGCATGGTCTAATTCTGCTATAAACTCGGCTGTCCTTGTCAGATTTTAAATGCTTATTTTGCATTTTGGGTGATCAAATTCACTGCAGAGTTTCACTTGGACAAGTTATAGTCTCCTTCAGATGTTCTGAAGACATTCTAAGTAAGTACATAGTTTACATTAATCACACTGATTATTCTTTAAAGCACAAGACACTTGCCCATGAGATTCATCTCACTAAATAGAAATGCCTTCATATGTATGAGGTGTTTAGAGTCACTCTATTGTCAACTGAGATCTAGCAAATACACTCAACAAGATTCATGTGGCCATTGACACCTACTTCTATGCTGACTACCAAGGGAGCTGAAGGTAACTTGTTCGGGTGGAGCCATATGAGCCAAGTTCACATCTAATTAAAGGAATGTCATTCATAGCAAAATTGCACATATAAACAGGATTTTTAATGTGTCTGCAGAATCACACATGTAAAAGCTGATAGAGGCACAACATGTGTGTCTGTATAGATATTATTGTCATATAAGTTTAAAAAGGATAAAGGAAAAAAAACAAACAAACAAACAAACAAATCCTCAAAACTTAATGATACCACATTTTGCCTTTTTTTGCCCTAAAACATTCTGCCTTTTATGATACAGCTGAAGACATCTGGCTGGAATCAACATTCAGTGTATCAGTGGATTGAAATGTGTTCAGCTCGCAGAAGATAGGAAATGCCAAAGATAAGGTTGGCTGTGGAGACTCCATTCTCTCCTTACTTAATGCACATGCATCATGTTATGATCATACGGTGATCTACAAAACCACTTCTGCCTCTTGCAGTGTTCAGGACAGACAAATTCTGGGAATTAATCTGGGTTTTTTAGAAGAGTCTTTTCCCTTTTTCAGATTTCAGAAGGTGTGTTATAAAGGAGATAAGGGATCCCAGGAAAAAAGAGAGAACTCTGCTGGTTCAAGAAAATAGGTGCATATTTAGCAAGTCAGGTTCTCTGATGTCTTGATTGCTTGATCCAAGTTTTGAGCAAGGTAAAGCCTCTTAACATCATTGTCCTTTTTATTTAACAAAATTCTCTGAAACTGCTAACAAAGTAAACATTGTCAGCAGCTGCATTAAGGTTTCATGTGGAATCAGTGGAGCTACTGATGCTCGTAAGAAGCTGTTGTTGTGTATTTGCAGTGCTGGGCCAAAAGAGAACAGCACCACAAGCAGTGTCATGCTCTCACACACTGAGCAAGACAACAGCTTAGAGCATTGAAAGCTTGACAAGCAGTTGTGGGTTGAATTATTATCACCAAAAATACTCACAGGCTGGGACAGTGTGGGAAGAAGATAAGGATGTTGGGTAGTAAACTTGACAGAGAGGGACCATCAGAGCAGCGTCAGCAGAACTAGGATCTTGGTACTACTGAAAGAGGGAATATTTGCAATACAGAAATTAATACAGAATGATGTTTTACTTTCAGGCTCACAAAAAAAAAAAATTATAGCCATCCTCAGCTGCAAATTATTTAACAAATTGCACACAAACTTTGAAAAAAATGTTTATTCCAAGGGACATTGACTAGTATAGAAAGTAAAGAATGTGTAGACCATTTTCCATCATGATGTCCCTTTGGACAGGCAGTAACTATTAAACAGGAATGCAGTAATGGAGGAACAGGTGCCGATTTAGAACAGCATGATTTAAACATAGGCAATAAAATATGCAGAGCCATAATCAGAATGTTGACTTGTTTTAAGTGTTTGGGGCCATGTTGATATAAATAACTGCACCAGGTTTTGCTGTAGAGCAAGAGCTAAATTAAGTGGTTTACAAACACTGGAGAAGGCTGAATTATTCGTCATGGCATTGCTTGATCTGTGACAAAAAAAGAAAGGGCCAAGTAAGCCACTGCTAGACCAACACAACAGGGCCTGCAGTACAGCTGCTGGATAAAATGAGGTTAGCAAAGTCTATCAAAACACCAGGAAAAACATTTCTTTCTCAAATTCAGTCCAGCATCTTGGTAAACTTGACCAGAAGGATGGCTTTGCACAGCTACAAAGTTTGCCTCACAGAAAGGCTGTAATTTTTCCTGGAGGCCTGGGCTCTTATTCCAGCCTCAGAACAGCTGTCCCTCAAGCTTTGCCTGACAAATCTGTCATGCTGCAAGCATGTTGCTCAGTCATCTCATGGAGCTAATGACCCTTCTCAAATGAGTAAGGGCTTGCAGGATGGATGTTGAGCTCTTGAGGTTCCGTTGGACAGGGAGCTGGAGTTTCCTTTGGAGAGCTGGGGGCACTGGCAACCCATCACATGGCGCGAATTACTGATTCTCCAAAGCGTCTAAGTGTTGGCTTTGGTGTTGTCCTTAACATGTTTTCTTGAGTTGCAAAGCAAACAGTGCCTGAAGAAGAAGGGGATATGCTAACAAGATAAAGATATCCAACTCGAGGCTATTTCCCTGAAATCCTCTTTCTTGTGCCCAAATACTTCCATCCAAGCAAACTTGGTCAACACAGACAGGGAGCTTTCTAGAAAGGCAGCTGCTAAGACACCAGTACCACCATCCTGCCATGCCACCTCCATGTCCCTTGAAGTTCTGCTTTCCTAGCACTGACTAAGTGTGAGCAGACTCAATGTCCATAGAATGCTGCAGATGTACATAAACCAGCAATAAACTGCACATTTCTGATACAGATAACAGTCTGGTGGTAGCAGCATGGTATGCACAGCAGGAAAACACCCTCTTTCTGCAGTCGTTTTGCAGCCTGTAATGAACTACATACTGCCACAATTTACACTGGCACCAGGGCCCAAACGTAATTTAACGGTAGCACGGTACCCATACCCTGAAGTTATAGAGATGACTATTTAGACATAGCCCTCAGTTTGTAAGGTCTAAGCAGATGGCAGCAGGAGATGCTTCTTGCCAAAACCAGACAGAACTGTGTTGCTAACAGCTCTCCACCCAGGAAGAATCGCCTGCTGAGGCGTGGGCAGCAGAAAAACTTTCCCCTTCCAAATAGGGTTTCTGAGGCCACGCTGCTTTCTAATGGAGTTTGACTGCACTCAGGGCTGGCTCCTCCCAGATACCAGAACTGTTATTCTGCCATTGTAAGCATGGACCAGGTCCTGAAATCTTATGAACGCTGTCCTCCTTCATGGTTTCCAGTGGGGTTAATAATGAAGTCATGGAAGGAATTTGATTTTGGATCCAAATGGTCACTGGGGCCTTTTGTGGGAACTGATCATCTTTAAATGAATGGATATGCTTGTTATGTACAAACATCCTTCCATCAATAACTGAGTGCCTTATAAGCAAAGTGTTGAAGGCTTCTTCAATATTGTCTTGTTCTGGGTAAGTGTCTAAGCTCTCTCCTAACTCCTCTGTTTCACAGACAAGACTATGCACAGGACAATCCTGTCAGAAGATGCCAGTAGAAAGCTGGAAGCTGGAATGAGCAGAGTTTTAACCTCATGAACAGTCCAAAAGTTGAGGCAGAGAGGAATTACCTCAAAGGCTTTATAATATTTTCATTACAAATCAACACTATTGCAAAGTACAAAAATTATGAGCAGCAGTTCCAGTAACAGTCATTGGAGAATGAAGGCAATGCAGAAACATACATAGCAAAACTATACTTGGGTCCTCCTCAGTCAGTATCCCATCTCTAGCAAGTCACAGAAGAAAGTTAGGGAAAGAATGTAGTTGGTAGAAGAAATTTCATATGGTCATTCATATGAGAAACCCCATCAGGTACAGAAAACTGGAGACTTTGTAAAGACAAGGCTGTACAGACATTGCATCTTCAAAACACTGTGGTGAAGTTCTCGCTTTTAGATTCACTCAACCGTCCTTCCTAATTTTGTTGTCAGACTATTGTTCCTGACAAGCAAAATAAAGGATGGGTAAATTTTTTGCCTGTTTTTTTTGGTTTTTCTGGTTTTTTTTAAACCTTCTTTGTCAAAGCTCTGTGTCCACAGACACACTGTATGCCATATTGCAGAAATACTTAGAAAAACTAAGGAGCGTTTCATTGCTGTTCTTGATCACTGCCATATAGCAGTACTAAGTGTGTTTTGGGTCCTGGACTATTTACAATATAGCAGCGATGACTGCTTTTACCAGTTTGCCATGGCTTACAGCCAATTATCTTGGAACTCTATTTAATTTATTGTTGTTTTAGGTAATACAGACACACAATTTCAATTGGCAGCCGGAACCAGACTGCGACACACCAAATAGCGTAATTCCATAGAAACTCCACCACTTCGTATATAAATATTTATGCTCAAATAGACATAACATGGGGAAAGATTCTAGGAAACCATCACACGGGAAATCTTCCCAAGGCAAAATATTGCAAATTTGGAAATGATGGAGGAACTCTCCTAGCTATGTGGCTTTCCCACCCTGAAGTCCTGCTTTGTCATTTCAGTAAGGACAGAAAGTTTACTACCACTCTTTCTCATGTCTTTAGAACATTAGATGTGCATCCAATAAAAATACACTGTATGAAGATACTACTTGGTATCAATTGGTCCAGCTGGATATTTTCATAAAGTTTCAGAAAAAACACATGGAAAGGTGTAACTCTGCCTGAAAAAAAATGAAATTAAAATGTTTCCTGCTAGACCTTTTTCATATTGTGTGGGATAATCTCAGCAAAATTAAGTTATGCACCCAACACCATGTACTCCCTGTGACCAATTTGCAGCCAGCGAAGGTGTCATTTCAATTATTTTGCTCCCATTTCACTAATACAATGCAATTCCAGGAACAAGAATATCTTGATGAAAATATATATCACAAGTATCTTGTACAACACTGCAATTGCACAATCACACACCAAGCTGCTAAGCTAAAAACCAAAACAAAACAACTTCATGTACTCCAGGCCAGGAATTCAATAAGAGTAAAACACTGAGTCAGAAGCAGAGAGGTTATCTACGAGCAGAGGAAATTTCATTGCCCAAGCAGAAACTGGGACAGCATTTTGGATTAAACACTTCTTATTCAGAGCAGAAATCTGTAGCAAACAAGAAGGAGACACAAACCAATTTTTAAGTTTTATGCCAACCTGAAAGACAATACTATTAAGATTCCTCTGGCACATTGGAACTTACCAGATCATTTGCTTCATACTAGTTTGAAATAAAGTGTCATCTCGAAAAATACTGACATTATTTCCTAAGTAACTGAATTCTCTATAGAGGACTAGCCTCCAAATCCTGACCCTGCTAAATTTTTGAGCTCCTTATATTTACATACCTCGCAGGGATCATTCAAGATCTCTTAAGAATGAAGACTCAGTTTAGGAGAGGCACTAGCAGCTTCTAGAGCAAGATGTGACATGACTGTCAGGCACAGATCAAGCATCTCTATTAAAACAAGCAGAAGGATTTTCCTCAGTCTCCAAACAAGAAAGGGAGGTGTACGTGAAATTGAAGTCAAGAGAATGTAGTTAACCATAAAGGTATAAGCAAAAATAAGTACATCAACATCTAAGTAAAAGTCCCTGTCATGTGAATATCCCTGTTCAGAGCAGGCATATTTAGCACAAATGTCTGCTCTGTTCCTGTGGGTTTTTCACAGCCTAATTCTTGGTAGCAGTTTAATCATTCCTGGTGTCCCACAATCAAATGCTTAACCTCTATTGTTTTTATTTTTGTAGAAGAAATACAATCAATACCTGGAACATCAGGAGAACTTAAAGTGCACTCAGTGCTATATGCAGCTTAGAAAAACATGAACAAATCCCAACATATTTCTTGGATTTCTTATGACCTCATTTTCCCTCTGTTGTAGAGGGTCTAGCTGATTTAAAAATTCTGTATGGCTTTTGTCAGAAGCATAATTTTATTTCCAGAACTTACAATAGAAGTGATGATGGGCCTGCCGCGCTGAAATTAGCTTCATGTTTACATCTCACTCTGAATTTTAGACACTAGCTTGTTGTGCAAGCAAACATTTCAGATTTGATCTGAAAATCAAAAAGATGCAATGAACAGAGGGCCTCCAAGGTCTGCCTTCTTAGAAGCAATGGCATTTTTGCCTCTCATTTTGACCCCTGCGAATGTTTATACCTACGTAAGATACATTCTGAAAAGGGTAATTTTGGACATCTTGCAGAGTCAAATGCGTAGCCAGAATGTCAAACCACTACTGTTTTCACCCATGACACTAGATACAATTATTAAAACTCTATTTTCAGTAGCAGTTAGACACCTACAGAGAAATTCCAATGCCTAAACATAGAAATCTAGTGCCATTTTATACCCCCTAAGGTATAAAATAAGACATCTATTCACAACTGTCAGTTTACCTACAATGTAGGGAGTCCTAAGGTATAAAATAAGACATGTATTCGCAACTGTCAGTTTACCCACAATGTAGAGGAGTCCTGTTTCCTTTTGAAGCAGCAGCTAAATACCAGATGAGGCATCCTAAACCCTCTCAAATGGCATCACACACTTATGGTTAGGCAACTGAATCTTTCCTCTAAAGTCTACAAACAAATAAAGCCTAGAAAGTGATTGAACTTAGCCTGAAACAGTCACCCAGCTGAACTAATTCAGCCTGTAGTGACTGCATCTCTTTTGGCTGTAATGGAAGCTTAAACACTTGGATATCTACATACGATGTGTGGATTAACAACTAAATGTAGGTGTCTCAATGTGGGAATGCATCCCATTCTCAAACTGAAATTCATCTCACCTATTTTAGGTATATACATTGTCTATCTCTACATATGGGCTGCTTGTCTAGCAACGAGAAAAAAGTAGGCACCTTTAGAAGGGGATTCATCTGACCCATTTTTTTACATCCATTTTACACTGAAATGAATCACACACTTCATCTCCACAGATTAGCAGGGGAATCTCGGTGCTTATCTCTGATATAGACTTCTTAAAGACAGATGAGAAATCCCACTTCTGGAAAAGTAGGTGTTGATCAAGAACTAGATACCTGCCTCTCAGAAATACCACTAGACATCCACACATATCTTTAGACACCTAAGATGCATTTGAAACTCTAAATTTTAAATTGCTAGATTTCACTGCTCTCTAAAACACAATTCAAAACAATCCTCTTAAAGGAAACAGAATTTTCAATGACATACATATCAGACAAAAAACTATTGCTAGGCATCTAAATGAAACTTTGACCTACAGACTGTATACCTCAAGCAGAAAAATAAATCACAAGATTTAAAAATGGATCCAAAACTTTGATGACTTTATGTATGAACATCAGACTAATCACTCTCAGTAATTTTAAATTGAATTTTGTTTGTTTATCTTCTTTATATTTTACTAATTTCTAATGACTCCATAGAAAGGAAAGGTAAGATTAAACAATAGCAAAAAACCCCCTAGATGCAACAGGAATTGTACTATAAAACTAAGTCTAGTCACTCAGAGGTAGAAGTTCCATAGCCCTTCACCTAACTCCCAATATAGGGAATTACATTTTCTGGCTAATAAATTTGCCACTGCCATGTGGTCTGTTTCAAACCAATTTCCAGTTTTGATGCTATAAAATAGCTGCTTTCTTCAGCTCATAGAAAGGAATGAAATATATGTATGCTGGAGAGCACTTTGGTGCTCCTCTGCATTAAAGAAACGTGAATTATTGTTAGAACAAAGTAACAAAGAGGGAATCCACTTCTTCCCCAGGAGTGATGGCCTATCATTCTGGGCAAGAAAATATAAAAGGCTTATTTTCTCCAACTCGTATTAATATTATCAACATCAGTTTTCAGTGCCTCATATGATCCCTCTCCTAAAAGAAAAAAAAAAAAGCTTAAAATCTGAAAAAAAAAAAGTGTGATAGCAAGGGGAATGGCCTCAACAAGTTGTTTAGAGTTTTAATCATAATCTTGAACTTGTTGTATTGAGTAAACAGTCATCATGGATTTCTGATTTCATCCTCCTATTAGCAGCCTGACATCCATGAAATATAATTCTCACACAGTGCTGAAAATTAGGAAAACAGACAGAACACATGACTATGGCAGGCACAAGATTTCATCAGGCCGTAAATAGCAAGTTGTGAAATGTTCTGTTCTTCTGCATTTGAATAAATATCACTATGAAGCAGATGAAGACAGGCGACCCAAGCTATTTACAACTTCTGTCATAAGGAAAACACAGTAGTGTTTCCATAATGTCCTAATAGCAGAGACAGGAGATGGCAGAGCAGTTCCTGAGTGTGCGTTTCATGCTTTATAGCAGCTGGGCCACACACAGGCTGCCAGAAAATAAAATCAGTTGTGGGCCAGGGTATACATTTCACCTGGTCTAGAATCTCACCCTGCTCATGTAAAGGAGAGTCAGTGTTGGCTGAGTCACTGAGTCCTGTTTGCAGGACCTAACTCTGTTGCAGGGTGAGCATGTTTTAGGCTGCTCCAGCACTTTTTACTTTGTGTTTATGTGCAGAAACATGCCATCTGTGTGTCTTCTGAGATAAAATCTTGGCAGCAAAGACAACATCACACACTGAGTAATAGCCCAATGATTCCTGGAATATACTGATTGCAATAAGAGTAACAATGTTGGGTAAAATTCTAGTCACACTGGTGTCAACAGAATAGTTTTGTACTCTGTCTATGAGTGTTAAACACCTATTTGGGAACAGAAGAAAAAAGAGAAAATAGAAACCACTATATCCGTCTTCTAACTCCAAAGTTGCATCTAAGGTCACTGTTAAGATTTTATCAACAGGAACACTGTGTGCACTACAGAGCACAAAAGACTCTTATTTTAGTGATCTAGATGCTCACACAAATTTGAAGCTGAACATCTGAAACATCAAGTTAACTTTGATACCATATCTGTTAAATTCAAAACCAGCTTCAGTATCGTAGAAGTAAAATCTTTGTAGGCTAAATAGCACATTTCACATTGTACACCCTTCTGGCACAGTGTGGACTTGGACATTTACCCCTCTTTCCAGATGTCTCTCCTTTAGATAAAACAGCTTGCAGTAACTTGTGTGGAAACTGCTTTTTTGGTTGTTTTTCAGGCTAGCGAAAGAAGCTTGTTTCTACTTGCATGGTCAAAATAAGGATGTACTAAGCCATAAGATGCAATTCTGCTGTCATCTACTCATTGCACATAATCTTATTTCATGCACATGCTAAGCCAGAAAAAAATGTCTGTGTCTGTAGAAGTAAAAAATTACTTAAATTCTGCATCTTATTTATGAAACATTCCAATTTTGGGCATCAATCTCTCTCCAGAAAAGGTCCCACTCCCATCCAAAGCAGTAAAATGGCTATTTTCAAAATTTTTTGCATATGACTACATGTCACTATTAAGATCAGGAGATACAAACGACTCCGAAAATTACAAAAAGTGTTCTCACGAATCTGTCAAGCTGAATAGGTTTGTGGGATGATACTATACAAAGAACATTAATTATCAAACAGCATGGAATCTGAACAACATGATATCTGGAATATTTCTCATCATAGTCAGGTGCTCAGCCAATGTATATTAGTATTGTTTGACTGAGATCAAGAGGGGGTTTTGCCTATTTATACCATGGGAGGATATTTCCCACTATATGTTTAAAATATCTTGTCCTTTTCTGTTCTTGTATAATAAGCCATTATTTCTGCAGCCAAGGCTTCTGAAAAACATGATTTCTGTGTCAGAGGGATAAAAATATCCCTGACACAATGCTGGATTTAATTTAGAAAAGCATCATAAGATTCACAGTTTAAGCTGGAATTTATTATTGATCCTTTCAGCTCAATGCAAATTTGAAATTGTGCTCTGAAACAAACAATACACTTCCCTTAGTCAAATCCTTACAGCAGCATTAAGAAAAAGATCAAAACAGTTCTAAAATTAACCACTGTTTTTTAAAATATTTTATGGATCCATCATTAGACATACAGATGAAAAAAGAGCAGGAATCTATTTTGGATAAGAAATCATAAAACTTGCAAAACTTGTATTTTCTTCCTTTTGGTTTGTATTTCTCTGATACGATTGTAATTTGTGTTCTCAGAGCACCAGGCTGAGATGGGAGACCCATTTTAATAAGCCCTATAGAGACAGAGTAACAATATGTAATTAACCCTTGGAACTTGACAAAACACTGCTTTAAATCTGAAGCAACCCCTTTTGAAGAAAAATCATCTTGATTCAACTTCTAGCCAGATTGCTGTGCTCATAGAAACTTTTGCACAAAACCTAAATTCCAATTTGTTTTTTAGGGTTTTTTTTAGGAATAACAAAATGCCCAAATTTCTCAAACATTTAAAATCCAGAGGCACAAAATAGCTCAGGTACTTATAGCCCTACTATGCCAAAATTAAGTTCAGGAACCAGTCTTCTTACCGTCCTTCTTCCACCCCATCCAGTGCCTTATCTGAGTTTTTACTGACAGAACTCTCTTGGTACCTGCAATTCTGTATAAGGCCTGACTGACATAATTTTGGCTGGGCTGAGCAGCTTTGTTCCCATTTCCCAGTTGAATGGGACAGGGCAGCTTCAAAACATGCATCTTTTTGATAAGGTTGCTTGAGTGGCCCAATCTAGAAAGGATCTTATGGACATGCTTAAAGCATATGGTAAAGAGCAAACTGCATCCCAAATACAGTGTCTAGGAATGCTTTCACCCCAAACCCATAAAGCTTATTGCAAAGTCTGTAAAGGGAGAGGGTCTGGGGACTGAAGGAAACACCCTAAGGGTCAGAGTGGAGATACATGGCGCAAACATAATCAACACTCATTTACTACTATATGTCCCCACCTTATGCCTTCTCTGGCAACTCCTACATTTAAATTCCTGCTTTGGCATTGACAATTTTAGTCTTGATCCTCTAAGCAGTCCTTGTCTGTCACTCTCAGCCTTCCATGAGAAGTTTGTCTGCTGGAGCACAGTCTGCAGAAGATATGTGTGCTGTGAGTTTCCAACACACTTCTTTAGCAAGAGACCACTTTCGTCAGTATTTCATCTAATAAGCTGAACTCTGAAGTGAACCTCAGATACCTCTCATCCTTACTGTCCTTGGCTGGTGGGGCAAAAAATTCCCATAGAGGGACAGAGGAGACATGAATATGACAGTATCCTTAACCTTCAGAGATCTAACTATAGTCATTCATCTGTCAGGGACCTCATCATCTGAAACTCCATCACTTTAGAAGCCAAAAAAAATCCTTACTGGTGCCCTTTATTTTCAAGCTTTCTAAAACTTGAGTATTTTAAAAGAGAAACCATAAATGTGGAAAGAGTAGGACTTTCCTGGGGAGCATAGTTTTTGGCAGCAGGCACAGTTAGCAAGCTACAGCTGGAACTTTCAGTCTTTGAACACCTCATTTACGACGTTCTTTCTCTGGAATCACAGAATCATAGAATCATAAATTAGTTTGGATTGGAAGGGACCTTTAAAGGTCATTTAGTCCAACACCCCTGCAATGAGCAGGGACATCTTCAACTAGATCAGGTTGCTCAGAGCCCCGAATAAGCTTTTTAGTGATGTTACAGCTGTTAAGGTTGTAATTTTACAGAACCAGCACATCACAGACTCCCTCTGAAATCACCAGCTATTTCAGAGGTATAAAAGAGAGCATTGGATTTCAGTGGGAATTCAGTACACTAGAAAGCTTGTGAGGAAGCCTGCTTTTTAACAAGCAGGTTTTCAAAGAGTCTGCTTTTACAAGGCTAGCTTCTGAACTGCTGGCTAAGCAGCCAGGTGCTGGAGCTGATTCCAGATATAGCAGGACTTAAAAATTACAACAGCGCTGTATAAAAATAAGATGGGGAGAGTATAAACTCTGAAGAGGAGAAAAATTTGTTTCCATGTTTCAGAAAATTTTGGAGCTTGGTTAAAAGGATTCTGGTATGTCAATAGCAACTGACCATGTGTGGCCTCTTCTGAGCATACTTATGAACAATTATGCATAAAGACTCTGGTATAAAACACTGTATTCCATTACTATTCCTAATAGCAAGGAAAATACATCAGTGGCAAAACTTAGTGGTTCTGCAAAACCCATCATATGGGAACTTTAGCAGTGCTTCATCTCCATATTCCCCTGGGAAGTAAACTTATATTATCATCCTTATTCTATAACTACGTGTAGGCAGTGAAATGTTTGCTAAGAGCAGATCAGGAGAAAAGTGCTGAACAGAGAATGCCATAAGCACGTTCATAAATGATCAAACTAAAAGTCCCTCTAGGCCTGCAACATATTTTTAGAGACTGAGAGAGGCAGAAAAAAGAAAGGAGCCATCCTCCTCCTTACAGAACCTTCCAGCCCTCTACAATAATGCCCTGGCTCCCAGGCAGTTCCTCCTCGAGCTGAATGCACCAGTCTATTTGCCTCTTTCATTACAGAAACTATTGCACGTTTGTGATGATTTGTGCTCCACTCGCTACATTTTTAGAAAAAAAGACAGAAATTTAAATTGTATTTAAAGTGCATACTCACTATTGATGACATACAATTCAATGGTGTAATGAATTTCTGAGCCTCTTCACTACTAATTTCCTACTACTTCCTACCTGTGATTTGCCTTTTTCTTTGTTCACTAGTGAGCTGCTTGCCAGAATTTTTCACTGTCTTTCCAATATCTCTTTGTGCTCTAAGCAGCTACTGTATAGCCTTCATTTCATTTAACTATTGAGGTTTTGACGATTTTCTTTCTTGGGTGTTTTTCCTCACCAACTGACACAGAAATTCTGCTTCTACAGAAAAGTTCATCTGGGTTTGACTTGACTTTCACTGAAAGCAAGGACAAGCTGAATGTTAAACACAGCTTGTGTTTTCATGGGTAGCATATCAAACCAGGTGTCAGCAGAAAGGAAAATCCTACTCTCTTACACCACGAGGAAGATGACAGAGAACCCAATATACAGCTGGGAAGTTCAGATCAGGCAGAGGATGATACTGCAGTGATAACAACAGCAGTAACAAAGTGTAATCATCTGTTTGAATCTAAAGGTAAGTACCTTTCTAAGAGCTATTTAGTGGATTACCCTAAAATCCTCCATATCAGCATGTAGGCCAGTTAATCCAGGGTAGGGTAAAGTCCCCAGGAAAAAAAAGAAAAAGAACAACAACCAAAAAAAGGGAAAGAGAAGAGAGTAACAGAGAACTGTAGAGGCACAGCTGTTAGTACATAAGCACACACAGGGACATGCGTCTCCTCTCTTCCCACAGAGCAAAATGACTTCACCTCTCATCTTATTTGAACCAACAAAAGCAAATCTTATCTGAGAAGCATTCTGCAGGAGTATAAAAATGATAATTGAAAGTTTATTACTTAACGCTTGGCAAAGCTATTTCCCATGGCAATTTGATAAATACCTTGACTTTTCTGCCCGTCATAACCTCAGACATTTATTGCCTCATTTGCTATAACAAACGTTCAGTTATCTTCCAACTACCCAGCCTATATTTAACAGACTGTACAGCAAGAACGTTACCGCAGTAGAAAAAAGCCAAGAGATGAGACTGGAAGTTCAGGGGGTGGGAAAGACAACAGCTTTCCAGAGAATTGCACCATTCTTACACATGAAAAGCTGCTTAATTTAAGCAGAAATCCTGCTTCAACAAGCTTGGGGAAGCAGAGGGTCCTTTCTGCTGATGGAGTCTCTCCTTACTCTTTCCCAGCTACAGGGAGAGCGAAGACCCACACCTCCACAAACCACCATAGGGCAGCCAGAAGAAATCACCATGGGTCAAGTCATTTGGATTGTTGAAATGAAGTATTTATTGCTTTACTTACTGCAAGCCAGTTTTTGCTTAGGCAAGGTGATCTTAGACAGCAGAGGTCTGCAATCAAAAAAGAATTAGTGGGGTAAAAAAAAATCCAGTATTGGAGTGGATTGTAAACCTCCACAGCAGTGGGTTTTTTTATGGCCAAAAGGATAAACAGAACGCTTGTAGCAGCTCGCTAAGAGTCCTCCCTTTGGTTAATGCAGGCTGACACTGCTGCCAGTTTGAGCTCTCTCTGCTGCGATGAATTAATTGCTTGGAAGCACAGGGCTACAGGGAGCACTGCCGTGGTGGAGCAGGAAAGGGTTCTTCTCCTCCCTGCAGGGCACCGGGGCAAGCATGTCCCCAGCCAGCAATGTAAAATACATACTACAATGCTGAGGGCGTTTTGGAGAAGAGATGGAAAGATATCCTGGTGCTCACTTGAGAATGATGGGGAAAATACTGCTATCAGAGGACCGATCCATCTTCAGTGAGATTGGGTATGTCACTCATTGCAAGTCACTCCGGTCACCAGGTATTTGTGATTACCAGGTATATACGCCATCTGCATGGTGAGGCACAACCTGCCCTCCTCATAGAGTGTCTGTGCATGCAGGTGGTGATTATGAGGCAAACCTGTCCCAAGTCATATCCCAGGGACACTAAGTGACACCCGTGGCACCCAACCGGGCAGCACCCACAGCTATTGCATCCTCCACATCTGTAGAAGTTTTATCTTTTGTATAAGAAAGTGAAATGGAACAAATTCCCAAGCCAATAAAAAGAACCTGAAATTTCCCATAGGAAGCAGATATTACTCATGAAAGGGGGAAAAAAATACACGGAAGATGATTACGGTACAAAACATCAGTCCTGGTGTTTTCAGTGTCTCCTTTGGTGATTGGATACTTCCAGCAGCTGCGGAAAGATCAAAGGACCCCAAACAGACCAATGGATTATAATGTCCTATGGAGCCAGTATTAGAACTTTATTCTTTGGTCTGCATTTCTCTGATATTATTCTAATTAGCTGTATTATGATGGTGGTGCCTAGAGGCTCAATTATTTCATTTCACCAGGGATGGCTGCTGTATTAATTTTTAAACAATACGCTTTAAATATTTACCAAAGTTGTTAACAACCTGGAATGAGATGCCAAGAGATGCCAAGACCCTTCTTATCAGTTGGAAGGATTCAACTGTTTTTAGCAAAGTTCTACTTGTTTTATCATTCAGCCAAACTCCAAAACTTAAAGGGAAATATTAACCTGTTTTACTTTGTAATAACTCTCCAACCTGAAAGAATACGTGATGTGTTTTTTTCCATTTATTTGATTTACCCATTTTCTGCAAAAGACTTAATTCTTTCAGTGATAAATTCCACACCCTGGATTAAGAGAAGGGAGAGGACAAAAACAGAAAAGAGGAAATGGTAAAAATATGATTTATTTCTGAATCTTTGGCTCTTTTCTTGAAATTCCAGATCTCAGATGCAACTGGATACAGAAATGTTCATCTTTTGTTACTCAAAGGCAAAACAGGAAAAAAAAAATAGTTTCCAAAGATTTAAAGGAAAATTATGAAAAATACAGAATTATTTAATTCTGAAGTTCAAAAACAAGTTGACAAGTAACAGAAATTATTATATACGTATATGTATATACTTTGATCAAACATTTGAACAAGTGCCCAGAGAGGCCGTGGGATCTTCATCCATGAAAATACTTAAATTGCACCTGGACAAGGCCCTGAACAACCTGACCTAACTTTGAAGTTTAAGCAGGGGTTTTGTCTAGGTGACTTATAGAAGTCATTTTAAATCAGTCTGTGATTCTATGCATATAAATGATAAATTATTTTGGAGGACCTTCAATGAAATCACAAAGCATGGGGTAAATCTCCAGGAAGGACACCCATTTGGTCAATCCTTCCTGCTGGCCCAAACTTCTCTATATATTTAGAGATGCAAGCACAGAAAGCAACAGATGCAAGCATATGGCTGAATGGGGACCCTGCACAGTCCCCCTGACCACTGTTCATAGGCTAGATCCAAACAAAGCAATATTAGGTCATCTTCAGAGATAAAGGTTGGATTTTGAATCAGAACCAATGCTGAAATTTGAAGTTTCCTATGGCAGACGTTCAGTGGAACAATCTTGGGAGAGGGGTTTTTTTTCTTCTTCTTTTATGAGGGGTACAGAATATTTTCGTTGTTGTTTTGGAGTGAAAAGAAATGTCTAATACCCTTTTTTTTTTTAAACAGCTGATTCTGGCATTGCTGATGTCTTTCAGTATGTTTCAGTTCTGTTGTTTATTTTTCCCCCTCAGAACAAAATTTCATCACAATCAACACCTTCTTGTAAAATTACTAGCTTTTTTCGATAAAAGGAGCATTTTCTGATAGGAAAATATTTCATCACAATTTTTTCCTCCCACTTGATCTGTGATATTTGTTCAGCACTTTCTATTCCCTGCTCAGTAACTGTGATATCACTGTGCCATGGGCACTAAATAAAAATGAAAATAAGGACAAAATGCTCATCTAGCCTGAAGCAGTGGAGATGGAGGGAAGTCAATAGAGCTATGCTCAATTACACATATGAAGGGCCAAACCTGCAATGTAATGTACAAGATTTGTAGCAACACCTCAAAACCAGTCACTTTTATCTATTAAAGAACTCCCATCTTGACCGTTCGAAGTAAAGACCTCATCTTCTCACTCAGCGCTGTAGAGTCATACTTATTTTCCACTCTGTTTATCTAAGTATTTCTGTTCATATGCTATTTTAACATCAATATCCTCAAGCTGATTTACTGAGCTTTCTTGATTCACAGATGAGGAATTAGATGAGTCTGGTAGGACTGAGCATTCAACAGTTGAAGGGATTCTTCATGGTGCTAACCTCTGTTATCCTGACTGATATGGGCAAAGCCAAGGACCTGCACCTGCTGCTGGAAGCTATGGGTCTGGTGCAATTTTAGCCTAACAAAGAGAGGTGTCACTCAGAGCACCTGGGATTTACACAAAAGGCAGGTTAAATCCTTGACAGTAAAGTTCTGTCCTCTTTTTCTGCAATGAGGAACTTCTCTACAACAATATTCTCTGTCCACTGAGAAATCTGCATAAAGAACCAAGGATCACCTTATATACGAGACAGAATTGATTACGTCAGCCAAGATATTTATCTTAGATGACAATGTGCATAAGTTGCAGCAAAGGAAATTATGATCAGAGGTAAGGGAAATATTTTTCACTCTGCGGGTGGTTGCACTTTGGGAACTTGCCCAGAGAGGTGACAGAATCTCCATCCCTGTAGATATTTAAAACTCAACAGGACGTGGCCCTGTGCAACCTGGTGTACCTTCAGAGTCACCCTTGCTTTGGGCAGGGTTTGGACCAGATCACCTCCAGAGGTCCCTTGCAACCCAAATTAGTCTTTAGTTACATGACCAAGTTTTGCAGTCCTCTGCAGCTGTGCCATGCTAGTGGACAGCTTAAGCTAATCGTGCCTGTTTAAACTGACTGTAAATCTACAGCATAAGGATGATCCCCTCCCAAGAAGCATAGCTAAATCAGGGCATTTAAGACTACACATCTGTTGTTACAACAGAAAGGATACAAAGGGGAAAAGGTACCATGAAGTGCCATATTTGCTGGCATATGTAGAGAAATGTCATCAACTGTAGAGAAACTCATCAACTGTAGAGAAAGTCATCAACAGAGTTATTGTGGCCCTTTCTTCAGGAGCAAGAATATTTCAGAGCAAAAATTCAATGCATAACTCGGCAGTCATAACTGTAAGAAAAAAATCTTCAAGTGTTACACAAAGGCTATCAGGTCCACCTCCTTGATGCCCTTTCCTCATACCCCAGGACTCTGCAATGTTGAGATTACAACCTGAGAACAATCAGACAAACAAGACGGGCTGTAGGTACTATCTCAAGAGGGAAGTAGGTGGAAGCTCTGCAGCTCTCTGAGCTTTCATAGCAGGCCCCTGGCAAACACCTACACAGAGTTGCTCACGACTGTGAGACTCACAGCTTGTACCGACCCACCCGAATCTCTCTGTGCTTCTCAATCCTGCAGGCCTGGGTGCAGAAGGGTAACTGAAGCAGTTCGGAGAGCAGAGGGAAGACAGGAGGGGAGCCCAGGATGGAGATGAGCTGCAGCACTGTAAGCTGGTGGTACAACAAGCACAGGGGTCTACAGCCTGGGAGGTCCAAGGGTCAAGATATAAAGGTGATGAATTGGAGGACGTCCAAGCCGAGGTAACCTCCTCATTCCTTGCTTCATATTGCCCATGTCAACCACGTTACAACATTAGGTATAAGAGTAGGAGTGGAAGAAATGAGACTGAAAGACCTGATGACATCAGTAGGAGACAGAGTAGAGAAAAAGACTGTCAGGGTTGCAAACTTAAATACATACCTGTGCTCATACACTGCAGCAATATGCGAAAAAATTAATAGTCATACAGGGTCAGCCCTATCTGAAAAGCTTCTCTATACTATTAAATCACTTTCTGCATTTACATTTTGAGCCTAATTTAAAGAATATTGAGAGAAGGTGAAACCTGAAAATACCGACTAGTAGCTACCATCTCCTTACTTAGCAGAACTTTGTTTTAAATCTGTAGGAGAGCATTAGCTACTGCACGTGCTCTGAAATCAAAACAAAACAAAGAGTAAATGTATTAATTGCAAATTTACTGTTTTCTCCACTGCTAACATCCATAGGCTGGCCTTAGCAACAGAAAGATTGACACTTTTTTCCTGCGTTCCCCCTAATGCTTGTGTTGTAAAATAGCTGAACAGTAAGAAGGCTGCTAAAGGAGGGTGAATAAGAAGACTGGAAGAGGATGTAAGTTTACTGGCTGAGTAATATAAAGATCAATTTAAATGAAAATGTCACCCTATCCTTCCCTACAATAAATGCATATATGAATAAGTATAAACCATATACTAATATTTAAAATAATACTAGGTGGAACTTTTTTCTCTTCCCTGGGACAGTTTATTAAAAGCAAGAGCCTTATTTCATAAAAAAGAGGAGAGAATAAAATGAGATCAGTGTCACTCCTCATCCCAGTGGCTAGGTCACTCCTGAGAGGCGGGGTGCTGACCTTTATATCCTCCATCTTCGCAAACAAGAATGGGGAGCCCAGTACTCACTGTCCTCACAGTCCTGTAATTAGGGGGAAATTCTGGGATGGTTCATCCCAGCTTTTGCCCAGTGGATGTGTTCCAATGTGTAGAAATAATTAAAAACTTGATTAGTCAGAGAAAATTTGTCTTCAAGTGGGGGCTAAAGAATTTGGAGAGGGTGCAAGAAACATCGGCTCCAACTGTGCTGCCATTAAATTTTTTAAACACAAAATAGGACAATTTAAATAAATCAAGACAGACCTATTCTAAAACTGAAAATCCTCTACAACACTGGCAAACCTCTCTCCTGGAAAACTGGAGATTGATTTCTGCTTCAGGTAGTCTTCTTTAGTGATCAAACCACCCAAACAGAGGATGTAAAATTCCTAAAATCTCATGGATGGCACTTGAGCTTTGATGTTACTTAACTCTAAATGTGAGGGCAGGTGCGGGGGCTGCAGCTGCAACAGCACTGCAGGGAGAGCAGAGTTTTTCTGAAGTCTCTTTGCTCACCTTTCCTTTAAAGAGCTTCTGAACACCTGCAGCTTCCATTAACTGCAATTTATGGAAGCCCAGCTAGTCTGGAAATCAGCCCCTATGCCCACACCACAAAGTACATGAAAATGAAGCACAATGGTACTTTAACATCAGCAAGTCACTAATAATCTAAGTAACTAATAATTGCTGAAAAACACCTGTACACAGCCTGCCTGAAAGTCTTCTACTACTGAAGCATGTACATGTCAGACAAGTAAATGCCTAACCCTTTCAACACCTCATTTAGCTCAATACACTATCTGCACATCTGCTTTTTCAAATAGCTATTAAACAAATTATATTGTGGTACCTCCTTTTTTTGAAACAACCCACCAATTCAGAACTCACTCCCATCCCCCTGTATAATTTTTGTGCCAGGAAGAGACTGAAATACCAATATAGCCGTTTTAGGGGATATTTGCTGTTGCTAAAATGACATCAACACAACTGTTAGCCAGCAGCAGTCATGGTAGAGATTAACGTTTCAATAGACTATGAAGCTAGACAAAAATCCAAATTGAGGAAACAATAGAAGCTATTTTCTTTTATTGTAAAAATCTCCCATTAGTAATTCAAAGTTATTTAGTCAGTTGAACTGGCATTTGTTCTAAACACATCCACCAATGAGCTATTTTAGTGCAGTCAATATATCATCATTAGCCTCATTTAGGAAATAAAAGATGATTTTCACAACAGAACACAACCACTCGTGTTCATTATAACAGGTATGTAACTACCTGCCTAACAAATATGTGATCACATAAACTCTAACATGCACAAGACTACTATGTGTGCAGAGGTATGGTGCATAATTTCCATTCCAACTACTGTGTATCTGCACATGACAAATTTTGAAAATTTCATCATGTAAATGTACGTGGTGTATGTATCCCCAGCTGCAAAGCTTGTTCAGCGATGCATTTTGATACTGCTTTAAGGAGAACATGCTGAAACTTCAGATTTGTACAGTAAAGCGTTTATTCATTTACCTGAGTTGAAAGCATCTGTGACGTCTTCAGAGGACAATAACCTTCCCCCAGGATTTTTAAGTGTACTGGTGCTGTCCTATCAACAGTAATCACGGGACATTAAAGTGCTAAGAGCTGTAGGCTGCAGAGCAAACTTTTGAACCTGTCTTTTCTTGTACAAAGCAAACATCCTGTGTCTCACCGATATGTGAAAGCTTCTCCTTTAATATAGTCATGATCTACAATACAGAAATTTTCTGCTTAGTAAATTACATACATTGCACCCTAGTTGGGGAGCATTTATTTAAAAATAGGGATTTTTTTTAGAAAAGACAAAGGATAAAGAGTAATTTCTTTCTTTTATTAAAAGTGGATAGAGGTAAAGGAAAAACTGAAAATGCACAAAAGTGTCATCTGACATGTGGATGATTCCCCGAACCATGAACTGAGATCTATACTCTGCAGCCACCTATTGAATAATATTACCACTGAGCTCAAATAGGAGCCAAGCAAATCAGGGTAGGATATGCAGCTGGGAATGTACAAAGTCTCAAAATCTTCTATTACAAGAAAATGGCTACAAACAGGATTATAGGAGCATCTTTTTGTTTCCTTGTTTTGAGGTATTGGGTCTGCTGTTATTATTGTTTCTTTATTTTTTAATTGTCATCTGAAGATTTAACAACGAAGCCTTTGGTTCAATGAGAAACAAAAAAAGAACTAAAAAAAAAAAAATTTCCATAGTGAACACCATGCCTGGGAAAATGCATTCCAATTTTTTTTTTTTTATTTCATTTTTTCCTGTTGCTGCATGAAAGACTGAAATAAGCAACTGCTTCGCTAAATATAAATACAAAATACTAAAAAGGTATGAAAAAAATACATGACATGATCTAACATTAAAAAAAAGGTTTTTCCTCCCTTCTTGACTTTCAGTTCAGAGCACTTTTATACTTTTCTTACCACCATGGTAGAAATATTCTCAGGAAGATGTATGACTTCAGAGGGCAAGGACAGTGTCAGGAGAAGAGACAGAAGGCTGCACATCCAGCCTAGACAAGCTGATAGCACACAATAAAGGTACCACACCAAAACTGAAGATTTTAGAGGAACTAACTCAAGTCCTTTCAACCTTTCCCTTACATATGAACATGATTTTTTAAATGACAGAAAAATTGCTAGTTATCCACTTCAAAATCCCAGGACCAACAAGCCATGACAGCAATTATAGGAAATATGAATATTGGCCCAGCCTGAGCTGCAGGAACAAGATAGGAAAGATATCATCCTCCTTCAACACTGATACACATGAAAATTGACCTTAGGAGCTGTATTCTGTTGGCTTGCATACATATAGCACAACCTGGGTGAATGGGATTCTTTACAGGATAAGAAAACAGTTATTTCCCTCTTTTCCCATGCTAAAATCCTCCCTTCACCATGAAGAAATGCTGCCTCTTGGTGTGATGAGTCAGAAAAGAAAAAAAAAAAAAAATTAAGGTGAATTCTTCCTTTCCAGTACACTATTTTTGATACAAGAGATCAATACTGAGCCATAGACTGCATCTGATCTAGCAACCTCAAACCCAATAATCCACTATTGATGCTTCAATCAAGACCTTAGTAAAGAAAGCTCAGGTTTAGCCCAGACACTAGGTACTGTGTCAACCTGGCATACAAATATGGTGATATACATCTAGACATTTAACCAGCAAAGATGAGAGCTGAAATACCAGTGAGTTTTCCTGAATTTGGAGTACACAATGTAATCCAGTTTTAGGTACATTCATAATTAAATTCTTAATCTTGCTATACCCAGTGAACAGCTGAAAGCAATGAAACAGCTCCTGTCCCTCCTTCCCAGGGATTTTCACAGTACAATATATAAATTTCTTATATTTTGAAACATATAAAATTCCAGCTGAGTGGAGTGAGCCAATTATTACACTTTACTGCAGCAAGAAGTGCACACAAGAGGTATCTACATGCTGTACTTTGTGAAGTCTGTCTTCATTCCTCTGTGCTTGTCAACAGCCCAGAATGTTTTGTCACTACAAAAAGGTGGCTAAACTTTTCAATAAGAAACAGTATTTTCCTTTTCAGTCTTCAGGAGGGAGAGGGAATAGCTCAGTATTTAAAGATGGTAAGCAAGATATAAAGACATATTACTATTGAAGGATTTCCTTAGTCAACAGACCACAGACACTGGAAGACAAGAAACCCAACGGCTGAGACTGATGCTTATTGAAGATATGTTTATTATAGACTGAAAAAAGACATATGCCTATCAACACATGTGCATGCATACACAAAGACACATGCACAAAATTATACACACACATTGAGTTATATAATGTGAATGCAGGACAATTCTTTATATCATTTCCATGCTCGTTGCGTGGATGATGATATCTAGAAGACCATATTCCTCTTGTTTGTGAGCATGGCTAGCAATCCTTGCATCAGGCCTGATAATAGTAGGGTTTTGTTCCATATTTGAGCACATCCTCTGCTACAATGTCTGAAAATATCCCGAGTGCTTACTCGAAGCATAGAGAGATGGTGAATGAAGACTTGTACAAACATGCCAAGTACATGTCAACACTGAAAAGCAGACCCTGCAGTTTTAAGAGTGTTTTTTGTCATTTTTGCTGAAAATGCTTCAAACTGCAGCCAGTCACTATGCTGTAGTCTCATCTCTCACTCCACCGAGCTTTAGTACTTACTGCTGAGGGAGCACCCTTTTAAATTGCTGGCTCAAATCCAAACCAAAAAAAAGGGCACCCTCAAGTTTAATGATCCTGACAAAGATGAACAATGTTGAAGCAAGCTACAGAAGCAAAACCAGTCAGAAATCAAAGTACATCTCTACTAAAGCCTGGGCTTCTGCAGCAAGCCTAGTCAGAACTGGATTCACAGCCTTTCTCTTACAAGAATTGCTCAAAACCAGCAGAAATCTCACAACAATTATGATTATTGTTCCAGAGTCACAGAGGAATGTTCTGGCTTTGGACTTTTTAAATTTTTTTCAGTTTAGTTGCTCTCAATAGGTATTTATGTCACTATTTGAATTAGAGAAAGAACACTAAAAGAAAATATTTCTTACAGACAGAACAACGAGGCTTATGTCAGCCCTTTGCTGCTTCTCGAAGATCACTTTGTGGTTTTACACTGAAAAATTCCTCTCTTACACACATAAGAGCTTTTATTCCATAGAGTTCAAACAGATCAGAAGAGCTGTCTAACAGACTATGGTTTTCATCATCATTAGATGATCTCCAAGGTGTCATGTAGTTGTCTGATGTTATTGAAGACTAAAATGTTTCAGCTATTCTTGGACAGAAGATAAAGTATATATGCATGGGGTTGGTTGTCTGATGTCTCTGAAGATACATGTTTCACTATTCTATGTAATTTGGACTTTCTAAGGTTTATGTACAGAAATATCACATTTTCATAACTCAGCTGAGGAGAAATGAAATTAATATCTGTCCATTGCCTGCCAGTACAGAGTGGATTTTCATATATAGCCAGAGTAACTGCAGGCACTCTTGGATGTTGCTAAGAACTCAGAAGGAATTAAATAGCCAAATTTCCAGCCAAAGGAAACTACATAAAGGCTTAAAACTCCCATGAACTCTAAAAGAATTTTCTTCTAAGTTTTGCCTCTGTTTTCCTCATAGTCACTTCAGCCAGTGTAACTGGTAAAGAGACAAAGTCACTATAAGCATCATTTTTATTCACTAAACATTAGTGAATGTTCTTTTCACTAGACATTTGATGAAATTACCTGATCTAGTTAGCTGTTGGATCTCTCCACTGTTTGTTTCTTGGCAGGATTCACAGCAAACATGATCAGCTCTTCAAATCTGTGCTTGCTGTGGTCCCTGTATCCTTTCCAAAACTTCATTTCACAGTCCCACTCTTGCATAGATATTTGTTCAATACAAAATAGCCGGGCACCCTGCTCTCACCTCAGTGTAGAAGAATGACTCAATGAACACTGTGCAACCTTGTGATACAAGAAATCTGAATTTGTTTCTGTGTTGTGACACATTTTATAGCTGACTTTGGATGAGTCATTTAGTTTCTTTATGTTTCTACTCCCTTTATGGGAAAAAGCAAAAGCAAAACAAACAAAAAGCCCCCCAAACTCACAGAATAAATAGCACTCACTGGGCTCAAAGTCTACAGTGAAATGCTCGGGCATGAGAGCTACACATCCCAGGAAAGTACTTCCGATAGTGTTCTTCTCATGCTATTCCAAACGCTTTCTTCTTCCTCCAGCTCACCAGGCAATTTGTGCTCCAGCAGCTTGCTGGTAGTGAACTGCTTTCCAGAAGTACCGACCAATCATTCATACTTCCTGCCATAAGTGTTTTCTTTACCTCATATTTAACAAGACAGCTTTGGAATTGGCAAAGTGGAAACCTGGCTGGAGGGCTTGGACAATGACTACTAACCCACATTTATCCCTACTGCAGTCTCATGATTTTTTTTTCTAGGCCTGAAATCTCTCCTTGAATACTTTTGAAACTCTTTTGCATAGCACTGCCTGCGTTGCAGGCAGACAATGGGAGTCTTTCAAAATCTTTAATGCTTCAATCAAGTATCATCTCTTTTTTCAGCCTTGGTGAAATATATACAAAACATTGCACACAGCATGACTGTTTTGGGGAGCAACTAGGACCTGGTCAGTTTATCACTTCAGAGACAGATCTGCACTGGGATATTCATGCTATCCTCTGCTATAACTGTAGCTTTTAAATGGCTTCTGTCTGGCAGCACAGCCAAACAGCAAGGAATTTTACAAAAAAAAAAAAAAAAGATTCTAAATAAAACAGTGGAAGATAATTTTAAAGGTTAAATATGGTAAATTTTAATTAAGAATGATCAACACAGACTGGATTAATTCTGCACTGGTTTATATCCATATTACCTGACCAACTCTGGTAGGAAGGGACAAAGAGCAGAACTTGATTTTTTGAAAGACAGGGAACAGAGTGCCTTATGAAGAACGCAGGTTCTCCCAGGGTCAGTGTATCTGGTAACAATACACAATGAGTTTGAGCAGCAGTAGTTTCAAAGAATGGTCACAATCTGCATTCCCATTAAGTGCTTTCAGCGATAAAAATGCATCAGCCTCTCTCAAAAAAAAAATCTGAACACGCACATGCAGTGCTGAGTTTGTACTCATCTTTACACGTAACAGCGTAGGATCTATATTAAAACAGAGTCCCTGTCTCAGGAAAACTATGATTCTCCAGTGGGGTACATCCAAGTCATATGAGGACTTGAGGAACTTGCTTTCTTTGTAACATTTGAGTGTCACGGGTCAAGGAGGCTTTGGTAGACAGAGAGTCACAGGAACATTACCGGACTTTAGATCAAATGATGCAAACCATAGGTATTACAGATTGCCAACACTGCTGAAAAACAGCAACACAATGGGGCACAGAGATGAGGGACAAAGTAGTCATGATATGACTATTAGTCACACCGTGGTAATAAGATTACATGGCATACCCACAAAATGGTGTTGAAAGTGAACATGGAAGACACACTTAATAACAACACTGAGACAAAGAGCAAGAGCTGACTATCAAGCACATACAACCATGCAACGACAGAGAATATTTAAAGAATCTCTTCATGCGGGATTTAACTCCATATTCAGACATACGAATTTAGATAACTACATGTGCACTTAGGTACTCTCCCCATTGCAGTCAATAGAACTGGTGGAGCCTGGAGCATTTCCAGTGCACTCTGAAATAGGAAAATCAGAATTGCAGCCAGTCAGCTGAGTAGACTGTTTCAAAGTCCCTCATTATTTTCAAAAGGTTTAATAGTCTTGAAACTCTTTTTAAAACCCTTCATTTTTCCAGTAGCCTATCTGAAATCAGAATAAAGTATTCCAGTACTAGTCACTGAGCCTCAGTAAAGACTTAATATTTCCTTCCCATCGGTATTGGTAGTCCCCCTCACACAAAGTCCAACAGAATACAAAGCCACTTATTGAAGCCTGGATCTTTAGATTCATATGTGAAAATATTTTGCTTTTTTATTATTATTATTATGAACTTCTTTCCTGAATGTATTCAAACATCGCATCAAAAAAGTTAGCAGGTAAAGTGCTTTTAAAGTTATATAAATCACAAATCATATTTTCTAACTTAGCTGACCCTAATATGGCAATTAACATAGAATTAATCTCTCTTGAGGAGAAACAAAACATATGAAATCAAGAAAATCTGGAATCCAGCCCAGCAAAAGGGTTATATAAAGAGCATGTACTGAACCGTTTAGTCGACAACTTTGCACTAATCTTTTAAAAGAAGGTTCTAAATGCTAAATTTTAAAGTGCCAAAATAAACTAAAAACCTGAGGACTTTATTCCTAACCCCATGAAGCAGAATCTTAATTATGTCTTCAGAATGAGATAATTTCATATGCATAAACATTGTTCACAGGTTAACCATCCTTTTTGCTAGAGGGTTTTGTCAGCTAGGAAGATTCATTCCTTTAAATGAAAAAACAAACAAACAAACACACAAACAAACAAACAAACAAAAAACCCAGACACATGCTGTCAGTCTTATTGTAACGGCAAGGAACAAATCTGGCAAGAGCATCTAGTGGCCAAATCATTGACTCAATCTCTCTAGCAAAAACTCCAGCTAAAAGCTGGAGAAGAAACATGCTATTGGAAAAAACAGATGCATAACCTGGTTTTAAAATAAAAATAACACAAACATTCCAAAGAAGGGGAACAAATCCATCAAGAAATGAGAGCAGTGAACAAAAGAAAAAGTGCTAAGGAGAGAGAGAGTCCTTTACAGGAGGACCCATAGTCTCACACAGAGAACCCATCATAGAATCATAGAATGGTTTGGGTTGGAAGGGACCTTAAAGATCATCTAGTTCCAACCCTCCTGCCATGAGCAGGGACACCTTCCACTAGACCAGGTTGCTCAAAGCCTCAAAAGTTGTCACAAGTGATGAAAACTAAGCAGATATTTGCTAGTCTCCACTCTCCATAACTTCCAGGTACTTTTCTGTCAGGGAAGAGGGTTCATCCCTTGTTCCTTTGCAGACTTTGGATCTTCAGTTTCTTTGAGGCTCCAAAAATGTTGAAATGTGATCCTGAGATGAGCCACAAATAAGCTATGGAGGAAACTCAAATGAAGCTGAAGATCAAAAGTATCACACTGCAGGACTGTATCACTATGAAGAATGCAATTGTGTGCAGCATCAAATTGTCAGGGCACCATCCAAACCCACTTGCCTCAGGAACCTTTATAAATCAAAGCTGTGATTCACACAACACATTGGCAACAGTCCAAAAACAAGGGAGGGCAATTTTCAAACAGGAATGTATTGCTTTCTCCTAGTGCCTCGGAGGTCAAACGGACATAAATGAAGTCTATTTCTTTCAAGAAGTGTATGGTCGCATCCTTCACAAGGCAACTGGTGATTCTAATCCCTCCATTTTATTAACCCAAATCAGCATGGACCCATTAGAGAACACAGGAAGGAAGCATAAGAAAGCTATTAGACAGAGAAGCTACCTTTTCATGCCAACAGTCTAAATATCATCACTCACAAAGGCTAAACACATACCTCAATCCCAAAAAAGTCTAAGCAAATTTAGCAGGGGAAAGCCTAAAGATGCCTAAATATGATGAATACATTTAAATAGGCACATCTGCATTTTAAAACTTGTAGTCTTTGTAAGGGGGGCACAGAAATTAGAGCTTTATTAGGCACTGAACAATTCCCATGTCATTTGGATCTCTTCTTTGCCCTCAGCAAGCAGCTCTTCCCCTTGCATGTTTGTACAGCCTTGGCACTAGGGGTCCATCATTTCCAGCATTTAGCTCCCAAGGCTCTGACAGCCGAACATATTTAGTCTTATAAATAGAAAAACATTTGCGTCAGCCACTACACTATGTTAATTCCCTAAATTGCCATATTTTCATTATGCGTTATAAAACATCCCTTTTTCCCCCTCATCAGGGAATGATCTCTTGTGTAAAGGAGATAAATATGGTTAACAGTCTAATTAATCCTCACGTTAGATCATATTTTCTTAGAAGGAAATACTTAAATTTATAGAGGCAAAGAAAGAATATCAATGAAATGGAAGCTCCCCTTTCTAAAAAAGAGTTCGGATTTTCTGTCCACTTATAGTCCCTCTAATTGCAGCACTTCAGACATTATTCCTTTCATCCATAGCATTTCCATTCCCATTTCTCAGGAGGACCTTGCAAAGATGATAGTCCTCTGCCTGTTAAGCCACACCCCCACCACAGTGGATTCCCATATGAACAGCAGAAGCTTCTTTGCTCCCATGATTGGGCAAACTTCCCTTCGCTCTTCCTGTTCTCCCCAAGTCATCTGCTGCAATACATGAATTCTACTGCAGCACTGAATAAACTTTACACTACAAGTATTCATAATGGGTGGTCTCAGTGTCCCCACGTAGCAGAAATTTCTTTGAATTTTCTACCGTATGTAACCTAGTCTTATAACCAGTATGGTCATTCTCATTTACTGGAAGACCAGATAAACAGATAACTATCAGGATATTTCATAGGGCAATGAAGCAGCAATTAATTTGTTAATAATTGTATAGTGCTTTGAAGAGGTAAATAGCTCTAAGTGCTGGGTACTATAATTAAGAAATTGCTAGATGCAGATTAACTGAAAAACAAAATTTCATATCTGAAATTGCTACAGAGCTATTCACCCTCCATCTGTGGATACTGTTCTTGCAACAGCTATTGATTGCACAGCAGTAAGCTTGAGAAGGCTTAATTCTGAAAAACTAGCAGGTGAAATGCTGGTCTTATTCAAGCCAATAAAGGCCTTGCCCTGACTTCAGAGGGTCTCTATCTTGAGAAACTACCATGGTGATATTTTTCTAGTTTAGGCACCATCAGGTCATTCTAGGTAAGTAGATTTATTTCTCAAGAAGCCACCTTATCTGCACGCATTTATTGACTGGAATCATTGGGTGTGTCCATCTCAGGTGCTTTAGCACTACTGCAGGGGGAAGGCAGGTATGAAGAAAAAGCTTCTCTGGTTACATGCCTGGAGAGAAGTTTCAATAGCTTAAAATACCCAGAACTCGTGGAAACTTTTTAAATTTTCATCGTGCTCACAGGTGGCAGTGAATACACTCATATTGCAAATCAGACTTAATTTTTGCTTCAAAGCAGGCCCTGAACTCTTTACTTTGTCTCATATTCACCAATATCGTTAGAGTCACTTTGACAATTAATTGGCCGCAAAGTGCTGCCACCTCATTCTGCATCAATCAACAAAAGAGAGTGACCTGCAGCAAGGAGTGACTTGAGCAGGAATCAGCCTGGCTCACCACAGAGTCATTAACGATTTGCATCACTGATGGAGGAAGAACAGCATTACTGTAGCTCAGACACTGTAAGAAAGGTATAAGGGAATTATCTACTGTGGTCTACTGGGTTAAGAAATCCCAAATAAATTAGTCTTTTCTTTACATCAAACCAGAGAGCTCAACTAAAATGTTGTGTCTCTAGACAAGAAATCAAGTAAAATCATCCTTCCACTAATGAAAAAATACTGAATTAAAGGCAATATGGCTTGCCTTATATGTGCTCTTCCAGTACAATGTGCAAAAACTGGTCTCACTGGTTGTGTACGGAGGATTTGTACAGGGAACTTGTTTGCAATATCTAAGAAAATAAAATCTGCTTTTCCAGACAAAACTTGATACTGAGGGTCAACTTGGATGCATAGCAGCTCAAGTCCACTTGCAGTCTAGCCTGATTTTGGAGGCACAACACCCAGGGTAGAGAGAGTGGAGGTTAATAGTGCAAACCTGTGCCTAAACCCAAGCAAGCAAATCTTCAACAGATTGGACTTTTCTATCCACAATATGCTCCAAATCACTCAGCTTTGTTTTGTGATATTTCTTCATGTTGTCTGTCAAATATTGAGTTGGCACCACTGGATTGATTGCTCCCAAAACACGTTTCCTCGCATTTTTAGTAAAATTAAACAAATTTAAGCAACAGCTCAGTTTGCTTTCAAAAATATGCACAGATATACTGGTTTATTTGATTTTGTGGAAGTCAAAAAGACCTGCAGCCTCTCCCTGATCCCCAGAATAAATCATTGAGCTGAAAAACAGCATTTGAAGCATTATGGGTAAACAATCACTTCTGGTAATACAAGCATGTGGAGCTCAGCCACAGAGCTTGGGTACATGGCAACCCAAGACTCTCCAAGGCTCATCAGAACAGTAGGGAGCTCGCCGCAGTAAGCAACTTGCGGCTTGCATGCAGTTAGGTAGGCAAAAAATAGAATTGGTTTGCTTAGCACAAGCTTTCTTTGTGTTGGGAGAAAGCCACTAGCATCTAGGAAAATTAAATGAAACAAACAATCCTTTGCATAAAGAGATTCGGTCACATGAGACTAAAGAAACACTCTGAAATACAAAGGAAAATTCACTTTTCCTCATTTTTTGGTCAGCTATCATGTGATAAAATAGACTACCCTGAACAGAGTCAGATGAGGCAGTGTGTCAAAAAAACACAACTCAAACCTACACCACAGCATCTTTGGAGACACAGAGTGCAAAGGACCTGATTCTGCATGAAAACAGCAGCATGAAGAAGCCATTTTATATGTTGCAGATGCCCAAATAAAAGGAAGAAACTGGATTATGCATGTTCCGCACAGCTTTACATCTGAAGTATAGAAAGCAATCAGCGGGGGTATTTTTAATCAGTCTCATACTACTGAAGGTATCCTATGTTTCTTTTTCAGTTTTGCACTGAAAGTTTCTTGCCTCAGTGCACTACAAAGACAGTAGGCTCTTTTAAAGCTACATATGTTCACGTTCGTGTTGTTGTTCCAAGACAGAATTATCATCATCAGCTTCACTTGGTAAAGCTTGTTAGCATTTCTGTTTCTTAACCAGTCTAATTAAGGCTGTTTTTTCCTGAGTGGAAAGATCACAGTAAAAAAATAAACATTTAGCACCTACACCCCACCTCCCAAATTTTTGTATAGTTTTGAGAAACACACAATGCTGTGTAGCAGTTAATGTATTTGGACAACTTGGAGGGGTTGCAGGTGAAATACTGGCTGAAACACAATCAAAGATGATAAACTATCTACCCTGAACCCTGGGTATTGCTACCACAACAAATAAATAAATAAATAAAATTGAACATGGATTCAAGGTGACTCTTCACCAGAGATTCACTGCTGCAAAATATAACAAGGTATTGTGTCCATCTTTCTTCCTCTGGAACTCTTACCACCACATCCCTAGGTATTCAAAGACAAACTTGCAGATCTAAAAATAAACAGATCCAAGACAGTGAATAACTGATTCCTCTTCTTCATTCGACACCTATTGTAGTAATGAGACCTTCATTGAAAAATAAACAAGCTACATAATTAGCCTACTATCCTGAGTCTCTTATATTTCTCATTTCAAGGAACATCAGTCACTCGCATCCCACATTACTTCCATTCCACTCAGGCACAGCGTCCTTCTTACTGCTACCACAGAGCATTAATTCTGTTAGAAATGCCAAATCACATAAGCAAAGTGATACAGAACATTGTTTACAACAGTGTAAGGAATCCCATAATGTTTTCTATTTCCTGCCTAGATTATATATATGTTTCCACTTCACATTTGAGCCTTGGCAGGCTCAGAATTATGCTTAGCGGCTGAGTTAAGAGATCAGTTCACACTCTCATGAGATGCTCATATAGCTCCAAGTGAACCAGTCAGGTGCTGGAAGATAGCTTCCAGATCACAACTGCACAAGTCAAGGAACACAGCACACTTTATAAAAGCTGACTATTAAAGGATATCAGAGAGGAAAGGAAAGATGTAATCTCAAACCTTAAGGGAATGCACACCATTTAGCTATCACCGTCTCCTGGCTGGTTTGCTGACTGATGACAAGAGCTACAGATGGAAAAGGTGGGAGGGAGTTAAATGGAAAGCTGTCCAGCTCTTACACTTTCCAGACTGTCAACAGCTCTTCTCTGTTACTTTTTATGAAGTTTTTTCAATTTCCCTAGGAAGAATTGTTCATAGCTTTAATTACTCTCATTTTCTAAGAAACAACATGAAACAGAAAACAAAGACACTGGAGTTGTTCTCTGCTCCTGAATTCAGTAAGGGCCATATCGTTGACTCCCACCAGCTTCACAAGGACCCTCAGAGGACAATTACAACAGATCAGCACCAGCACAATTTAGGGACAGCTTCTTTCAGGGCTTGGGTGTCCAAAGCTCAGTTATGAGCCAGAGGGGCACATCTTTTTACAAGATCCACACGCTTCCAAACTGATGCCTTTTTCTCTGAGCTCCTTTAGTGGTGTTTTGTCCCAGGCTGAAACTCAACAATTCCCTCAGATTAGCCTGTACAACTGAGGAAATCTCACTAGAGCTAGATTTTAAATATGGCATTGGTTTTCTTCCTTACCCTTTCCCCTCCTATCTTCAAAAGCCAGTTATGTGCAAACTGAACTGAAAAGAGAGTAATAAGGTTTGACAGAGATCTGAAGCCTAAGATAATATCTCACCAAGGCGTTAAGTCTCCCAAGCCTTTTGTAATAAATAAATGGCATACTGTAAAACACAAATGAGCATCACTGTGACTGTGATTTCATTGTCCCGATGGGGGACCTGTACCTGGCACGAGACCAGCTACGTAATTCAATACTGAGAGAGAGCACACAAATGGACCTCAGGAGGAGGATCGATTTTAATGTAATCCCATCTACTAATCAAAAGCGACTGAGGGATTAACATTCACTAGGAAATGTCTGCTCAAAGTTGTCATAGCTTATTGATAAAGATAGCTTTGTTTTAATTAAGACATAAAATGCCAATTCCAGGTCTAATTTTAGCTGCAAATAATCAGTTATTGATGATGTGTCTGGCTGAATTGTTTTAACCTGCCCTAGAATGTTGGTTTTTCAACTAGATTGGCCAGTGTGGACTGGTTTTTCACAGTGCAAGAAGACCCCATTCTCATACTGCCTTCATCCTCCAGGCATGCGTTGTCCATAGTTTCTTATTTTCCCAATATGAAATGCATTGTTGGCCCCGTGCTAAACCCAACTCATGACTCTCCATCCACCACCATCTATCCACCTGCAAGACTGTGTCCTGCTTTTTCTATCCTATGACATGCTGAAAGCAGCAAGCTGATAAGCACACCTCAAAAGTCCAGATGACGTCTCAAAAACCCAAGCAAGATGTGCCCAAAAAGGTTATCTCCTGCTTTATCTCCTCGGAGAGAGCTGAAAATGCCGTACTTGGTCTAGGCTGGGTGAGTTTTCCAAGATAAACAGAAATTACTTGCTTAAGACTACATTCAGTGACAAAGCATTAGATCTGTATCTTCTGAGCCTTGTGCCCCACCCTCCCCATTACTTGAATATTACCATCTGTAAACACTAGTCCTGTAAATCTTTTTAGCTGCACTTATTTTTCAAAAATACAAATCACTCAAACAGCCATTTTCAGTAGAACATGGCAAACTGACGCACGCTTTTATGACCCACAAGAAGCTTCATCCATCAGTGGGGCAGTGCTTGCAGAAGATATTGTCCACACAGATGGTACTTCCCCCTGAGACTTGGAAAGCAACTACAGGCCAAGGCTTAGCTTCACAGGGCTGACAAACCTCTTCTGATCTAGTGTTGTAACACACAAACAGCAGTTAGGCTGAGCAGCAATACATGGAAAGGGAGGGTGTTTTACTGCAGTGGAGTGTACAAAATCATTTTCCCACTTTCCTTCGTTCTGGGTTTTCCTCACTCAAAAAAAGCTGCAGAGTTTTGCTGCAAATCAAACATAACACACCCTAGCCTCTGCAAGATCTCGGGGGCAAGCAAGGACCCTCTGATACAATTTCACCAACTCTTAGGCTCAGACCCAGATTCAGAACTGACTTTTGCCCCAGGAGTCTCTGACTGTAACAGGCCACGGATGCAGATAGTTTCTTCACATTGATCTTAAACACTGAAACTTGAACATGTTTTCTGATTTGACTCAAATCACAGTGCATTCCTATTCCAAATGCTGGTGTTCAAGGAGCTACACACAAGTAGTCAGGCCAGGGCACAGAGACTAAATCCTACACCACATGCACTAAACTGCGTAGCCTCACAGCCTGACCAATCCTCTGTTGATCTCCCACTTCCATCGTTCGGATGGGTTGTTATCAAGGTGTGATTTAACTTAAAAGCTCAGGCTTTACTTCTTTGACAAGCACTCAGTTGCCTCCATCTCCCTGCTGCAGAGCTGTCAATCCAAACTCATCCCTGCTCATTTCCCAGGCCTGCTGATAGCTCTTTATTCATACCTTGCCAGTACAAAGTACAGGGCCTGTTCCCCTCCCACCCACTTATTTGCAATCAGCTGGTGCAACTATGACTCATCCGCTTCTAATACAGACTTCAGAGACCCGTTCAAGGAGTTTATTAGCTGATGTCACAGTAGCTGTAGCGTTCGTAATTAGTCGCAACCATTTAGAGAGGAACAATTTTAAAGAAAGATTGCCATTTTCTTTCTCTTCTTTCCCTGGGTTAGAAGAGGATGGGGTCCTTCCAGGAGACAGATGGCAGCGGAGATAAGAACATGGTCTTACCTGGGAAAACTGGTCTCCTCCCCAGTACAGAGGGACTGGATGTTTAGAAATCTATAGGAGGAGATAGAGGCATCGGAAAGAAAGCCTCTTTCCTATGGAAAGATGATGAGATTTTGAAGAAACAGAAATGTTGTAGGTTGGAAGAAAAGGGAATGAAGGTATGGAGAGGGAAGCCAGGGAATGAAAGGAAGAACATGGATGATCCAGCTTCTTTTACCAGAAAATATAGCAATCTCAAGCCCACTTAAGATGAAGAGGCTACAGATACCAGTAAAAATATGATATTTATTTCTGCATCATTTCACTTGCTTTCAGGGACCTGTTCAGTCCTCAGAGCTGAACAAGCTTCCAGGATGCAGAACTCACATTCTGCTTCCCAGAGAGAGAGACACCAAGCCAAAGGAGGGAAGAAGTTGAGCATCTCTTACGAAACAAAGAAGCACAAGGATAGACTCACCTCAAGATCATCCTCCCCAAAGTGGACAAAAGTGGAGGAGAAAGAAATTTAATTTTGAGGGTAAGGGAGGGAGGAAAAGGAGGAGATACCTTCCAGAACCAGAGGAGACAGGTCAGCACAGCTCTCTGTCTTGCCTAATGGGGAGAAGAACAAAAGGGAAAGCAAATACCTGGGAGCCATGCCCTAGCAGTCAGCATGGTGGTTTTCTGGGTTAACATTGAGATGAAACACAAATGTGGCAGGTTCCCAAGCAGGGACAACAAAGATGAGGAGAGACGAGCAGAGGGCAAATTGGCAGGAGGCAATGATGGTCAACACATGTCCATGAAACTGGAGACAAGCAGGCCAACCCTATTACATGCTGAAGCACCACTGAAGTCAGGACATGTTCCACTCAGGGAATTACATCTGGGCAGATTAGCATGAAGCAGCAATGGCACAATACAATTGCAGGGAAGTGGCTATGAGACTATTTCTCTTGTTTCTGTGGCAATCTATGGTATGGGGACACAGAGATAAGAACGGGCCCAAGCATTACAAGAAGTTCATTATATTGAGAGCTATTTTACATAACTCTGCTTCCATCCTACATGTGACCTAGGGGAGGTCATAGAAGATGCTGACAAAGAGAGAGAAGAGAGGGGACAAGCAATGAAGGGGTGTTTCCAAGCTGGGAGAAAAAAAAAAAAAAAGAAAGAAAAATGCCTACTAGAGCTTTGCTACCTTTAGCCTTTCTCTTTAAAATGTACCATCATGAACACTACGGTTTTTAACAACTGTCTTTTACAATCACAGCTACATGATAATGGCAAATATTAAATCCTACTATGGTACAATGGGGATTTTTCTTGAGAAAGACACTGAATGTTTTAATCTGCTGTGGTAAAGCAGATGGGTCTCCGTTGAGCCCTAAAGAAAAGATTACTAATAATCAATTTATTATAGGACAACTTCACCATGCAGGTGGAAGAGAAAAATCTATTGTCAGTTTTGTTTTCTGTTGTAAACAGCATCTTTCTCTGTGTATATACTGAGCCTTGGCATTCTGCAGTGTCTTTATATTTCCTCCCCTCCATTTTCAGTATAGAGTTTACCATTCTTGTTTTCTACACATTGAACAAATGGAATTCTCTTTTTTACAAAAAAAAAAAAAAAAAAAAGTGCTGAGAAAGTTAATTAACAGGTTTAGGTTTTTTTAAAAAACAATCTTGCATAACACAGTATGCAGCACCAAAACCAAGCTTTCTGAATGCTTTTAGCAAGGAAGGCACTGTGACATTTAAAAAGCAAAGCAAAATACAGATAGCATTCTATGTTCTAAAGTTTAGTGTTATGTGCACTGTGACCTAACAATTTCAGTACTGAAAAAAAAAAATAAACTACAAACATTTCTGCATACAGAAAGGGGTTTATGAACCAAGAAATGGATGTCAGAGTTCACCTTTTGACTTCAGAGTACGGGAGAAAAATCTGGCATGCAGATTTGCAATAGCAAGATCAATGACAGAGGTTTCAATGAAAAATAAAAATAATCCTGTAATGACAAACTAGACAAACTGTATCTATGAGACAAACTGGCAAGATACAGACTGGATGGGCGGTCTGCGAGATGGGTAGAAAACTGGCTAACAGGCCACACTCAGGGGGTGGTGATCAATGTTTTTTACTTGGGCTGGCAGCCTGTCACAAGTGGGGTCCCCCAGGGATTCATACTGGGCCCCATGCTGTTCAACATCTCCATAAATGATCTGGACAATGGGACTGAAAAGGACCCTCACCAAGTTTGCTGATGACACCAAACTGGGTGGTGCGCTGCACACGTCAGAAGGGAGAGCCATCTTACAGAGAGACTTGGACAGGCTGGAACAGTGGGCAAGCAACAACCGAAGGAAGTTTAATAAAGACAAGTGCAAAGTCCTGCACCTGGGGTGACATAACCAAGGAGCTCGGTACAGGCTAGTCTCTGTGTGGCTGGAGAGCAGCCTTGCTGAAAGGGACCTGGGGGTCCTGGTGGACAACCAGCTCAACATGGACCTGCAGTGTGCTGCTGCGGCAACAAAGGCAAACTGGATCCTGGGCTGCATCCACTGGGGCTTTACTAGCAGAGACAGAGATGTGATTGACCCACTCTACTCAGCATTTGTCCGAACATGTTTGGAGTACTGTGTCCAGTTCTGGTCCCCACAATTCAAGAAAGACATGGACAGACTGAAGAGGGTCCAAAGGAGGGCTACAAAGATAATCAAAGCAGAGCTGGAGAACCTGCCCTATGAGGAACAACTGAAGGAGGTCTCTTCTGACTGAAGGTCTCTTCTCCCTTGAGAAGAGCAGGCTCAGGGGAGAGCTGATCACAGTATTCCAGTACTTAAAGGGCAGCTACAAAGAGCACACAGGCTCTGTCTTCACGAGGAGTCACACAGAGAAGACAAAGGGCAATGGATACAATTTACACTGGGAGAGGTTTCATGTCTGTATAAGAAAGAAATTTTTTACAGTGAGAACAATCATTCCCTGAAACAACCTCCCCAGGGATATGGTAGAGCCCCCATTGCTGGAGGTTTTCAAGATGCGATTGGACAGGCTACTAGATGATCTCATCTCAGCTTCCCTTCCCATGAAAGGTTGGACTGAATGACCCTTTGAGGTCTCTTCCAATCTGGGCTATTCTATGATTCCATGATAATGTAAAGTTATAAAGTGTATTTCCCTGTGGGCGGGTTTTGTCATAATTTCCTTCAGATGCAAAAATTAATCTGATGCAAAAATTAATCTGATGGGAATCTTTCGATTTTTTTTCAGCCTCTGTGTCAGCACCTGGGAGATTTTAAACTCATCCTGTAACTGCAAATGTTTTCATTGGCTGTAAAAATGAGTAGTACTTTTCCCCCTTTCCCCCATTTTCTTTCTTTAAATTCTCCTAAGCCTTGGCCTCTGTTTTTTTGTTAGTTTTTTTTTTTTTGCAGGCTTCATGGCTTAGAAACATTTTTTAATCTGCTTTCAATGTATTGCCTCCACTTTCACAGAATTTCATCTTTCTCTTATATTTTGGAAAATAAGAGACAATGTAAATTTTTTCACCTTTTATTATTCTAGGTACTCATCAGTTAGTTCTGCAGAGCACTACTGCACCTAGCCTGGCATATAAGCTACCTTGCTGCTATCAAAACCAGGAGCGAAAACACTTCCCCATCCAAGGGCAAGTTTTTCCATTAACTTTAGAGGAGCTGAGAGTATCAGTACCTGGCCCTTCAGCTAAGGGATTTTCTACATTCACAGCTGAAATAACATATTCATTCTACTCAAATCCAAAGCATAGAAAAGTCTTTCTATCACTAATAATTCTGGTTACCTGCTTCTGAAGCCTCCTACTTGTCATGTGGACTCCATAGGAAACAATGACCAGATTAAAATGCACTATTTTAGGAGATGTCATGCTTCTGGTAAGACATTGTAATATTTTGGAGAGCACACCCGTGGGACCTATAGGAAGCAATTCTCCAACTGCGAGTGGGTGGGTATTAGTGTTCAGACTCAAAATGAAAACCCTATATTTCCCACAAAATAGCATTTTTTGACAGAAATAAAAATATTTTGATGGATCCGAAACACTGTGTTTCAGTGAATCAACACATTTCATTTTGAGGTTTTGGGGATTTTTAAAATCTAAATAGCTTTTTTTTTCTAAAACAATTTCAATTTGAAATTAAAAAAGGCATTTCAAAACAAAACAAACCCTGAACTTTCCAACAGGATTATGGAACACTTAATTTCCAGATTTTTCCCAAAATGAATTTTAGAAGATCAATACTTCCCACAGGTTGACGTTAATTTAAGTGAAAACATTTTTTAATTTACAAATATTTCACTGCTGGGAAAAAAATGATTAATTCTTATATTCAGAAATAATCCTCATCCCAGTTCTTATGCGCCAAATATTCTATTCACTTACAGAGGATTTTATTTACTGAGATAACCATACATGTAGCAAGGTTTTCTGGAGGATCTCCCCTCAAGTGGCGAGAATTTATTTAGAAGCCAGCAATGGCAATAAATCTTTCAAGTTACTTCTTTCCATTGTACATTACTTTGTATTCATCAACAGAGAATTCCATTTTCCTTCATACAGCTTTGTTACATTTCCACAGTCTCGCCTAAGCGTAATAATTCTGCATTTTCTACCATCTTTATTACTTTGTTGATCATTAAATCAATGATCTTGAAAAAAAAAGGATGTATTCAACACTGATTTGGAGCTTACAGTAGATTTGCTGAGACTTGACAAAGATTCATAAACAAAACAAGATAAATATTGTTCTTAAAATTAAAAGGAAGGAGTTTCCATTCTCTCTCAGCAGTTCCATTGCTCCAGACTGGAAGAGACAAGATATTTAAATGAATAGTTTAGGTTCCTGGTGAGAACCCATCCACCTGACCTGCCCATCCTACTGAAGCAACCACAAAACATAAGTGAACAGCAGTTGTGCAAGATCACGTACTGCATTTCACAATGGTGGAGAGAGAAGAAAACAAGTATTTAAGTTGCCTTCTCAAGATATTCTCAGCAATGTCTGGGACACAACTTTCACCAGCAGCTATAGCCACTCATGTCAGCAGTTGCAGCAGCAAAGCATTTCAGCCTCCTTCCTGCACCACCAGCTGCAGTTGGTGAGGGCACCGCAGGCTGGGCCAGCACAGCACATCCACCAGCCGGAGAGTGGCTGCCACGAGTGCCACTGGTGTGTGAAGTGTGGCACTCAGCACCAGGGGAGTTCGAGACACAGGCACATTGACTGTCTCTTACATATATCATCCAGGTTGACAGGTCTGTGCGTGGGGTGGGGGAAGACAGGCATGGATCTGGGGCCTAATTTACTGTCTGGATTTCTCAATTTTTTCTCAGTTCTGCACACTACAGGATTTAGGTTTTCATCCAGCATCATATTGCTGCTCTCCTTGACTTCACCAAAGTTAGAAAGACTTGCTGTGAATGAGCCAGGAAAAAAAAAAAAATCTACAACCTTATAATAAGTTTAGGCTCCAGAGCAAAAAAAGGCAAAGCCCCAGTGGGAGTCCTGACAAAGGCAATGAGGGCCAAGCCTCAGCATGGCTTGTCATCGGTCTAATAGCAGTTGTAGGAACAAGGCCTTAAGGTGCAATTCTTTTCACAAGGTTATTGATTTGCTTACTACCAGACATACTTCATCCTTTTGGGAATCAACTTCCAACCCTTCTTCTCTCCTCACACAGAAAAAGCTATTAAGGTACAAATAAGATATTCACAACCAGAAGTGTTGTCTGTAAAGAACCACTGGTGAAGAATGGAAATTTCCTGTACCAAAATGTCTTCTTTTTTTCCTCTTAATGTGCAGCCATAACATCTGCACATACCAGAAACATGCATATTTCTTTAAGAGAAGCTGTGTGTTCCCATAAATGCACCCACACAAAGCACTAAATTACTCCTCCAAAGAAAAGGGTACTGCATATCTGAACCACTGCAGAGGTGTTCTTAAGCTATCTCTGAGCAAGCTCTCTCAGGGGCAAGAAAAGGATGCTGCTCTGCTTGGGCTAAAGCACCTTACCAAACAGGTGTGGATCCCAGTGATGTCCTGGTGCAGCTGGGCACCAGGCTAAGGCAATTAGAGTGCCTCTGCTATCCAAGCTGGCTCATGGGTTTTGCATCCTCGAAGCTCAAATGCACTTTCCAAGCATGCTACATTTTTGCCAAATATGCTATTTATTTCCTGACTATATCTTACAACTTCAGTATACGTAATGTGAAGCAATGCTAGGGGCTGCTTCACCATTCTTTCACTGTGCCAGTGCAGCAACCAGCCAGGAATCTAAAGTGGGACATCATACAGATGAACGTGATGACAGATCAGGGGAAAGGTGGTCTTGCCATGCCAAATACCAGAAGAAACTGGAAACCTGAATGACAAAGGCAGGAGGCCTGTGTACGATCCCTCATGCAAAAAAGATCACTATGCCACACATCTCAGGAAACCTACAAACAAGAGGTGATAGTGCCTGGAGAAGAGGGATAAGGCTCAGGATGTCCGCGGTCTGTTCCATATTTTGACAGTAAATAAGGTTGGATACACTCGGTAAAATGACAGACATCTACAGTGTAAATGGCTGTTCCTCAACTATTTGTCAAGGTTCCCATTTAGACAACGGAGACAAAGTTTGAGCATGATCTTTCTATCCTTAAGTAGGCATTTTAAAGAAGTTGTTTATGTAGTGCCTTAGAAATATCTGTTTCTCTGCCCTGCCCACAAAAAGAAAGCTGATGGCTACTTTGGATGAAGTTGACTCCACTGCAGATCACTAAAGTAAAGCAAATTAAATTCCACCAATGACCAGGGTCTCATATAAAACGCACACACTCATGGACCTGCATCTTCCCATACATGAACTAGCAACAGCATTTCTGCAAGGAGATCCTTGCATAAAAGGTGAGGGGGGATAAGCAGACTTCATTGCAGTTCAAAGAGCTCCCAGACTATGTAACTGGTCCTCAAAATCAAGGGGGGTGGGGAGGGGCACGGTATTCATCCTCTCTCCAGTGATCTGGCTGCACAAACTAATGTCTCACAAAGTGTGCTGGAGCAAATATCCCTCTAATTTTGTACCCATGCAACCATCGGAGGAAATATTCTCACCCAATGCAAGTCCATACTCCACAGTGGGAGTAAATGGAGCTGCATTGCCTCCAGACAGTTTAACACCAAAGGTGGAATGAAGGCAGAAAAGAGGACTGTTGATAATGAGACCGTCATACCTATCACAAATGCACCATGGCTGAATAACCATCTCCATTTATAAAATGTATCAGAATGGAAACTACTCATAACCAAGATTCACTCCACCACTCACACTGTATAGCTAGTGGTATATACCAATTTTAGATTGTGTGTCTGTCTTAAGACTAAGAAATACTGTTCTTTCTAGCCAGAATAGGCTACAGGGATTCTGTTGCCAACCATAACATATAAAAGAACCTATAAAATTACAGTCACACACTAAGGCATATGTCTCACATTTAACTTAATGTTTATCTTGTCAGGAAATCCAGCTAGACCATGCCAACATTTTGTTTCATTCATGCTGTCTTTAAAATCATCTGTTGTTGAGGGAGGAAAAGGAAGGGGAGAGAAAAGAAAATGCAAAAGAATTATCTAAATATAAAAAAAGAGAACAAAATTCAAGTTAATCTCACAAATGAGGCTCAAAAATGAAAGCATTGTACCAAAGACTCCATCAGTAACAGCATTCACCTTTACTCCTCTCCCGTGGATTGAAGTCGTCATCCCAAATTTCATCTGGAAAATAAACAATGATTCTAAAATCTGCTCTTTGCACATCTACAATAGGAAGTGGACTCCTTGTCTTCCAATAAGCCTTATTCTGCTGAAAGGTTTTGTGATTTTTGCTGCTGAGGAAATCACCTTGACATGCTACAGACCTGGTATCAGCCACTCCTGAAGAACATGCTCATGGCAAAAATCAATTGCAATGTAGACAGATGCAAAATAGTGAAATGGCAGCTACTTCTTTCAAAATTATCTAAAATATCTGCATTTCCTTCACATTAAGAAAAGCATTTCCTTACTTAAAACACAGCTTACACAACTAAATAATTCATCATGATGAATTATTTAGAGATGTGGACCTAGTACGTTTACAAGTCCCAAGCTGTTTTACAAAAGAGGAAACATTTATATAATTGGTCCTCAAACTTTTTTAAATATTCTTACGATGAGAGGTTTCTGATTATCAGTGGCACTGGTCCTGAAAGCAAAGCCTTTATAAACGGAGCCTTTGGTGGGAAGATAAGATAAGAGGGAAATGACTAAGTAAGGTGATCTTTTCTTAGTAATTGGTAATTATTGTTGCTGAACAGATGATTCCTCCAAAAGCCATCCTTTAAGCCTTGAGTTATCTCAGGTATGGTAAAAGGTCTCCAAACCAGACATAATTAAATCACTGACCTGAGGCATTATCTCCCAGAAGAGTCATCTGCCACGTACAGAAGCAGGGCGAGCTAGACCCATCTCACTATAAACGTCAGCACTTTCCCCCTGGCAACGCGTATTGCACAAGTCCCCGGAGGGAGCCATTTATGCATAGGAATAAACCTGCCCTTGACAGCCCAATGATGCTTTTGATAAGTTCATCTTCACCTCTGTCATGCTCTGCATGCCTCTCTCCTCTCAGAGTCTCTGCCAGCTTCCTCTGGGTATCTCCATGGTCAGAAGTCCTCATGGAAATGCTCTTTGCATGTGCTGTCAGATCTCCTCTCTCTCTCAAAACAATCCCTCTCTAAAAGCTCCTGCTGATCCTAGTCCTGACAATTCAAAAGCTTTTACAGGCCACCCACTTTTCATTACAGATGGGTAAAAAGCTGGACTGGATAAAACCCTGAGAAAACTGGTCTGAGCCCACAGGTGACCCTGATTTGAGCAGGTGATTGGAATAGAGGTCCCTTCCAACCTGAATTATCCTATGAACCTATCTTATGAACAAAAATGGTTTTTTGCTATTCACTTCATCAAAGAGTAAGTAGAATAGCAGTCCCAGAAAGAAGCTAAAACTGGCTAAGAAGGACAGGCAAGCAATCTTGTTATTCCTGGTGCTCCCTTTATCTAGAGTAACCTCATCCCAGAGAAGTCCACATGAGAGTCACCTATAGCAAGAGAAATAACCTCTCTGCTTTGCCTGGCCTGTCTACAGCTGATGCCCATGACTCTGAAGAGTCTCAGATGAGACACAAGGGAGACTGATCACCTTGGATTTACTGGTTGTAATATAGCACAGAAGGAAAATAGGCAGAAGAAAAGCTCAGATGCATTGAGGGCTTACCTCTAGATTGAATCTTTTAAAAACAGTTCTGTTAGCTACATTTCTTCATACATTATACTGCCACTTTCTGCTCTGAGGGAAGCACCTGTGCTTGTATGGTAAGCAGAGGCCTGACTTTGGGAGGGGAAGCAAGGCAGGAGTGCTGATGCAGCCACCTGTATTCCTCCTGCCTGCAGGTGTGGTGACGAAAGTAGCTACAGTCATATCCTTGCCCACTCCTAGCCCAGCTGCAGTTGTCTCTGTATTCAAACCAGTGAAGGATTCTCACCACAGCCAAGGTTTCATTACACATAATGCAGGAATTTCAAATTACAGCATTCAGTCCTTGCTTCTTGTCTTCACTCTTTCAGCACTATGTTGTGTTTGTGTCCGTTATCCAGAGACAATTCTCATCACTTGTGCCCAACACAGTCAGTTAACGCCCCCTTTTCATTGAGCACCTTTCTTCATCTACAGTGTGTTCCTCATCTTTGATCTACCATCTGACAATGCAGCAAATACTCCATGTTGCACTGCTGATTCTGGCATTAGATTTTAATCTAACTAATGTATTTCAGGGTCCCCCATCACCGCTACATCTGGGCCACTCAGCGTATTATCACGGAGACTTCAAAGTTCATAGCAGAAAAAACATGTACGTGATAAATCAAATTTCACCCTTGCAAAGCCCAAGTTGAGAGGTTGGGTATGCCCTGGGAGACTCTAAAGAAAAATTGATAAATCTCTTTGAGCACAAACAAACCTTGCACAGCGATAACTCCAAGGCTCATAATTCAGCAGGGATCTTGACATCTGCTGTTTATCCCCAAGCAGGAGCACGGAGCAAAGGAACAGAGTAGCCATGGTTACATCCCTGTCCCTGCTGCAGGTCACTCCCACCTCATCGAGTGCTACCGTGATCACCACCTTAGGACAAACTGGCTTCCCAAGTCATCCTACATAGTCTGTTTCACCCTATGTAGTCTGTTTATGTCTTTGGAGAATTATTAACTTGCCAAGGACACTAATTAACTTGCTACGAGGGGCCTTGCACATCTGAGGTGGAGTTTGGCGGTCACACACGCGTGTCACCACAGAGCACTGCAGATGTAGCAGCTGCCGAAAACAAAGGAAAGCCATTCCCCCGGCTGCCAAAGCCCAATGTGTGTTCAGCATGTGCTGCTGTAGGCAAGAGGGTTATGCTGTGGTGTATTTTTAGTTCAACTAGCAGCAACTATTTCTGCATTCCAATTTCTGATGCCGAGTTATCCCACCTTCTGTTTCTCGATTAGGGTGTTATTATTAGCTACACTAAACCGATGAGCTTCTCAGCACGGCAAGTTTACCGGTTGGACTCGATGATCTTAAAGATCTTTTCCAACCTAACCGATCCTATGATTCTAAAACACTAATGTTACCCACTACCAATGCAAGTCAGTTAAAGAAAACAATGCCTAATTTACAGTGCTGCTAAAAATTAGCAAGATTCTGCTGATCATTCCTCACTATTTTTTTTGTTGTTTTTTTTCCCCCAACAATCTTTCTTTCCTCTGCAGACAAAAGAATTGACACAATCCAAAATTTATTCATCCTTTTCCCACCATAAAAGACAGAACATATCTAAGGGCTTTTAGCACAACCTTCTGAAATTATTTTTCCTCTCCATTTTGGGCCAACCTGCAGATGTTTACTTCTTGCAAAAAAGAGTAGCCTTGCTGAAATTATGACTCTCTACCGTGTCCCTCTTCTGCCTCTCAATGCCCATGACTTTGTTGCTCAGTTCTCCACACAAAGAGAAGGAATGTTCTGGTAGTCGTGACGTCCACGGCTAAAACAGCAGTATGACTTTGATCCATCCACAGCAGCCAACAAAAGCTTTTCGACTGACGGGGTTCAGGCTTCCACGCCTTTCTCAAACAAAAATCTCTTCACAGCCTTGTGCATTATCTTTCCTTCTGAAAAGACTTTTGTGCATGGGGATGAATCCTGCTGTTTCTGAGGTCAGTGGCAATCATCCTATAGCCTCTAGCGGTGAAAGGGCTGGGTGGCTGTAGAGCAAAGGACTCTAGAACATAACACAATGCAACTTTATTTTCTCTAACATCTACCCCGGCAAACCGGACCCTCACACAGCTCAGCTTAAACACAGCTGCAAAGGGAGAGGGAAACAGAGAGAAAACAATGAGTAGACAAGGACAGAAAAGAGATGTTTTCAGCTGAGATTTTAAACCAATAGGCAGGCAAAGAAAATAAATAGGGCTGTGCTGCTGCATGGTGTGGAATAGATTTATGAAGTGTAGTGTACTCTGTAAGCTCCTGTAAGAGTCACTTGCAGCAGTAGACGGTGCTCAGCTCTAATGAAATCCATCTGCCTTGTCCCACAGAGATCCTCATGTCTTAAGACATGGGATAGTTGGATCCTAATAGCACAGAAGAGCTGTGCCGATGTAAGCCAGTACCTGCTGAACTCAGGTACTCAATCACACAGAGAGTAAGCTGTTGCTACAGGTATTAGCAGCTAGCAAGCCTGCATCTTAGGCTCAAAACCTGTAGCACAGAGCCTCAAACCTCTGCAGAAGCCAAAATACCAGTAAGAACCCAAATTTTGTTAGATCACACAAATCCAGAAAAATGGTATAAGAAGGGACATGATCTTCCATAATTGTGTGTTGCCCCATGCTCCCCCATCATCTCTAAAGCAAATGGGAGACCTTCTTATGCAAATAAAATCATTTCAGCAGTTGTTTCATGCAGACCTCCTCAAAGCTGACATTCACAAGCCTAGGACCTATTTAGCTAGACCATAAGGTTACACCATCTACAAACATCATCTGCCTACAACAAGGTCAAGTCACAGCCTCCTCCACAGTCAAGGAGAAGGAGACAATATAATAGGGATGCAAATTTTCATCCTGAAACACCACACTTGTAGAGGACTCAGGGGAGTAAAATGCTGGTCCTTTTGCTCTGTTCTTTATGAAATCATTCTCAGAAAATAGGATTGCTTTCCCTACTGCCACAGTGGTTTTGGCAGTATGGGCTGACAAATTGACAGAGATACAAACATCATTTTACTCAAGCCACATCCTCCAAGTAATACTCATGTTCTTTTGGGCCATAAAAAAGTAATGGAACACTGCTTTCTATCCTCAGAAATAAATGCAATGTTAGCAGCATGTTAGGAACTAAAATTACACATTAGAAGATGCTGGCAGAGCCAGATTTCTTCCCAGTCACGCAGATCTGGATAGTAATACGACAGGAGAGATTTGTTTGCCCAACTAGCTGGACAAAGAAAGACCCTGCTTCTCCCTAGGCTGCTAAATGGTGGCGTCGGGGTCCTAATAGCATAAATAGTCCCTACCAAGCCAAGTTACATTAAGAAAGTCCCACTTGTCATTGTGCTGCATGCAGTCAATCCGTAAAAGCCATACTGCTACCAGGAGGTCAGAATTTGAAATTTCCATGCAAGAGAGACTGACGTCACCTTATTGTAACACCACTGCTATGCATTATCAATACAGGTCTGTGGTACAAAGGGTAATATCTGCAATTCCTCCTTTAAAGTCCAATAGGATGTGTAAGATCTGACCTATCCATGACAACACCATATAGCTAAGAACAAATAAGAATAAATGTAGATAAATATATCTATTAGAAACAGATCAGAAAGTACAAAAATTAAGAATTTGGTAAATATATATACCAGCAGAAGGTCAAACTACTGCTTAGGCTGTCTTACACCTATGGTGCTAAGGATGAGAAAAACACAACAGGTATCAAGGACATGTCAGGATATTGCATCTACCTACAGTGCCTCACATGCAGTAAGAGAAGTCAACTTTGTGGTTCCCTCTGTGTCCACTGAAGATGAACTTAGATTTCTCTGTGGATGCCAGCAGGACCAGAATCACTCTTTACCTGACACTGCCATAAAAATGGGTTACTTCAGTACTGAAACATAGCCACATCTGAGGTGTGGGGGCTCCAGACACAAAGAGGCCACACCAAGTCACGTCCGAACCCCAGAGAGAAGCAGAAATGCCATCAGATTTCTGGTAGGTTTGTAGGAAGACCAAAGAGAGCACACCCCCTCCAAGGGATTATCTTTTGATCTGGGACAACACATGGGTGTCAGCAGCATCTGAGTGTAGAAAAGAAAGAAATTCTCCCTTTTACACTTTGTTGGGATGCTCCATCTACTGCGGTGAAACAGGGAAGAAGTAAAACTGCTGAATAACAGAGTTCTTAACATTGCAGGTACTAATAATAGGATTAGAGAGAGAATAAAATCATATCTTCTTGGGTTTGGAAGATTTGGAAGAAGTCAACTTCTGACTCATTCGCCCGAGAAGTTGAGATCAAGCATGTCATGGTGTTGGCCTTCTGAAGTAGAACTCCAATCAGCCCCACAGCCACAATCGCTCTGGGTAGTTTCAGCCCATTACCTCCCGGAGCAGTGTTAGTAATGGTCATGCTGCATCATAGGCCATGGTTTCTTTGCAACATGTCAGGCATTGCCAGCATGCAAGGAAGGGAACTGGGTACAGGGAAGATCAGAAGAAACGCACACAAAGTGAGACACCTGCACTATGCATGCTCTTAGACACACTTTTCTCAATGCCTTGTAGCAGTGCTGCTGGGAAGCACAGACTTGCGGTCTGTCTCACCAAGCTGGGGGGGAAGGGTTTTAACCCATGAGCAAAGAAGCTGATGGACCCCAGGAGTTGCTGAACAAAGAGACCAAGAGCTTCCACTACCTAAGCCAAGAGACTAGAAAGCAGTTACAGTCTTTCCAAGTGCTGGTGAGGGTACCTGCTGTGTAGACACAAAGGTCCATGTTATATGAGCCTGGGTATGTTTCAGACTTGAGGAGAACCTGCCAAGACCAGACTGACTCCTCAAGAAGACGAGTATTGGTAAAAAAAGGTTATTTCCTTATCAGGTATGGATGGGCCACAACTCCTGCTAATTTTATGGGGACAAAACAGATATGGAGTGTCCAAGCTCCAATGTAAAGATCTTACCTTTCCCTTACTCACTAGGAAAACTTATTTTCCATGGTTACATGTCTGTCTCATTAAACAGCTAATCTAGCCAATCACCAGATAGTGTAAAGGCAAAAAATTACAATATTGCAACAGGGAAAATCACAGAGTGTGATTATTGAATGGAGTAATAAACAGCAATTTAAACATAGCCTCAAATAAAATGAATAGCATTGATAAACTAAATGCAAGGTACAATATTCATCATCAAATCATCTCTTGCCTCAGGTTACTAGAGAGTAGGATCTGGAAAACGGCAGCTTCCTTATTTGAAAAAAAAAAAAAAAACCCAACAAACCAACCACCCTGGCTGCAGCATTTCAGAAATTCCTGTTTCAACCTGTTGGCAAACACTGACTTTTGAACAGCAACTATTGTACAAGTCGTCTTTTGTTCTGCATTCCAAGAGACACAGTGGGCGACTAATGATAATAAGGATCGGGATTTTAAAAGATGGTTAGTAATATCATTAGATAAAAAATAGCTTTTTTTCCTAGAACAGTGCTAGTGAACAACACTAAGTGGGCATCAAGAGACCAGCTCTTAACAGCCGTGCACAAAGCAAAGGAAAGACTGTATTCCTTTCCATTACTAGACAAATAAAATACAATAGAAAAAGCCATAAAGCAAAATGAAAAAAAATCCCTCCTAAGCTTTCCAGTTTAAGCAAGAGAAAGAGGTGTGGAGGTGGGGGGCGCTGAGCTTTAAAAATCGGTTATCTGGGGTGGGGAACATCTTTGCTGTTTACACTGATATCAGACTCAGTGCCCTGACTTTCCCTAAACAAACAGCTCTCCACAGACATTTTTTATGGCAAAGCAGTGGTCATGAAAACATCAACCTCTCCTGCCTTTCCCAGAGCCATTTCTAAGAGAAGTTTTGAAGCCCATATCAAAAGTCCATATATGAGTTCTGGTTTCCCTGTAATCATCTGCCTAGAGCCAGCAGCAAAGTAAGACTACATAAGAATATTTGCAAGGTGTTAATGTGTAATCCCCGAAGCCCTTTGACCTTCAGTCATTTGCTTGCCCTGATGAGAGGATCACTGCTCCATGCCTTACTGAGGTGCCCCTTGACTATGTACTTTACACCTCTGTTACACATATAAACAGGATTTTGATTCTGCTACTGATATCTCAGTGTCAGAAGCATGATCAGGTTTGTGCTCTTTTTACAGGCATTTTTACAGGCACTTTTATTCCCTCTCTGTTATTACAAAGGAGAAGTTGCAAGATTTAAATATTCTCTACATATGAACTAGACACCAAATCTTACACAGAAATACACTGTGTAATGTGGCCAGGCTAGTCTAGTGGCCTGAGGACTATAGCCCTACAATGCCTCAGTTTAATTAACATAAGTATCCAAAATCATGTCTGTGAGCACTGTTATTAACATGGATCAAACAGCCCCTTGTAGAGAAGACCTGTTGTGATAAGGTCAGGTTCCTAAGGAAATTATTTTGCAAATCAAAGTACTGATTCCAAATACTTGTCTGTGTTTTCTTTTTCTGTCCCTCATCCTGTCAAGTTCCCTTGGGATGGAACATAATTCCCAGGTAAATTTTAACAACACTTCTGCATAAGAACTGGGCATGAGGTCCTGCCTACCCAAATTCCTTGTTCTCCTGTAGCTTGCAGGAGGAGGATGTTTATAATCAGAGAGAAAAGGTGGGCCCAATTCTGCCTTCTGTTCTGTACCTATCCTGCTGATTTTAGGAGGATCTGCAGATAAGTAGCAAAACACAGGACTGGGACCAAAAAGCCCTGTGATTTTCAAATCAGGTTTAACATGAAAGGCAGGTGCCTCTTAGCCTTTACCGTATTACTTGGTATTGGGTCATAACCAAACTGTCCCCACGGTATAATTAGGAAGAAGAATTATAACTGTATCATATCATGGGATGAGCTCAAAAGCCTTCTATTAAAATGCTCATCATCATTAAAGCCAGCAGCATTTCCAGCCACACAGACAAGGATGATTTGGGGAGGACAGGGGAAGATCAGGACACCAGATAGGGAGAACAGGGGTTTAGAGAAGGAGATAGACAGCAGCAGGAGCTCTCTTTCTCCTTACTGCTGACAAAATAAATAAATGAATAAATAAAAATAGTAACATGGAAGTGGAAAGAGCTCTCTGCAGTCATTACATAGCAAACACTTACCACTTGGCTTAAACTTACTTCTTATTCTCTCCCCCTTCATGCTCCTCAGACATATACGCACTCATCCACATATATTTGCCTGCACAAGGACACTCCGCGGCTTTGGATCTCTTCTGTTTTTAAAATGACAAGGACTGTCCCCATATGACTTTGGATTAGAGCTATTCTTCCTACCTTTTTAAATGTACCCAGTACACGCTTTCTCACACACAGATGAAGTGAGCATCTCTTGCTGCCTGGCCATCACACCCACATCTTTAAGAAGAATTTTTTTTTTCTTCTTAGAAGGTGTAAAGGTTTAAGAGCAGTATTTTTTAAAAAATATATATACATATATTCACAGGTATGATTGTATTGTTATTGCAATGATTTAGTCTGGCTTTAAAGCACTTAAGGTATATGTGCCAGTTGTGGACTACAGTGAGGTTTCTAGTCTTGGCTATTCATACACCTCTCTGGTTTACAGCTCTCTGCTGGATATGATAAGAGAGATTTATTTGTGGAGCGGGCAGAGACAGAAGTGCGTTGTCGCATGATTTTTTTTTTTTTTAAGGGTTATTAATTACCATGTCAACCTTTGCTCTGCTGCTGCTGTCCACTTTTATTTTGGAAGCACAGCCGTTCAACACTGATCACATTGCATTCCCCGAACACCCCTTGTTCTACCAACCTTTTTTGAATATTACTTATTATTCCTTATGTATCTGGGTGGAGGAGAGGGAGAGGGACAGTATGGCAGAGATGGGAAACATGAGCCGGAAAACATGCTTGCCTTGAATTGTCATCACACTGCTGTTGGAAGGAGCGAGCTGGAAAACTAGCAACAAACACTCGCACGCAAACACACGCCAGGCACACACCACATCGATCACGGGGAGTTTGTGAGCAGCCCCACAGCTCTTACCTGGGTTGTCTGGGATCCCCTGCAGTGCACCTCCCTCTCTCCTATTTTTCCCCTCCGTGGGGAGCAGCGGGGCTGGTGCTGTGGCTGGGTGACGGTGGAGGTAGGGGACGGCAGGCAGCTGGCTGCAGCCTCGGCTGCCGGGCTCTGGCTCCTGCCAGGGCTGCTGCTGCTGCTGCTGCTCCTGATGATGCCGAGGAGGAGGAGAGCCGAGTGAGGAGGAGGAGGATGCTGGCAGTGATGCTGTTGCTATGGTTACCCAACTCAGTGGCTGCAGCGGCACCGCTCAGTGCAACAGCTGCCCCAGCACCCAGATCTCCTCAGCACCCGTCACGGCCAAATGGCCCTCGATGTACAGGCATGGGTATTTCACCCCAGAGCCCTTCCAGAGGGACAGCGAAGAAGGGGAGGATGGAGGTCGCTCCTTGGCATGGCGTTGGGGCTCCGGGAAAACAGATGGAGCGATGCATCCGAAATGTTTGCATTTTGCACTTGTGGGTAAAGAGCTCACTGCCCTGCAAAGGTCAAACACCAGCTTCTAGGAGACCAGATTTTCATTTTTCAGGGGTGCCTTGCATTTTATAAGGAAGTGAACAAAACAGAAAAGCTGAGGAGGAGAATCATTTTCGAAGTTCCTGTTTTGATGTAATTTTAAACTTTTTCTCTTTTAAACTGAAGGTCAACCCTCTTTCTTTAAAACAAGACTTAAAAGTGGGGGTTTACTGCCTTCTTGCGTAAAGATGTTTTTTGCACAGAGAAATCGCCTTATAAGTGAGTTCCTTGTGAGAGAGAGAACTGCCTCTTACCACAAAACAGTGAGAAAAAACCTTTTTAAAAGGAACTCTCTTACACAGCCCAGGACACTAAGACTTTCATGCCTAATTGCATGATGCAAACAAGCTGAACTTTGCCTTTCTCTAGGGATCTGAAAATAAGAAAGGAAAAAGACCTCAGGTGGATGGACTGCCACATGATCAAAATGCAGAGTCCTAACTGAGAGAGACATGTGAAATCAAGGCATTCAGTTGCCACTTATCTATCAAATACGCATGTCATGAGGCTCTCATTTTGCACTGGAACATCACAAGACACAGCAAGGTCACAACAATCAAATGTCACTTCCATCTAAAAATGTCAGTGCAAAGCTGCATAATGCTCATAAGCCATGACAGTTCTTTCAAGAGCTGGTACTGTTTGCAGGACATTGTGAAACCCTGTCTAAAAGCTACTGCAAAAGAAAAATCACTGGTGGAAACTTTCTAAAGGGATTTCCTTCCAACTGCCAGAGCTCTGCTTACAGCCTGGATGCTGCATACGATATGAATCTATGAGCTTGAGACACCAAGAAGATACACTGGGTGGTGTTTCCTATTAAAGTGTCAGACCCAGAGAAATAGTTGTAGGAGGTGGGCTGACAGCACCTCTTCTCAAGGTATTCTAGAAGACACTGTCTCCACACCATGTTAATTTGAAGAGTCATAATGTGGTTCATATAAAGGCCTTTTCTATATATCTCATTACTATGGGAGAACCTGGAACCACTCAACTGAGGAGCAAAATGTGCCAGCCAGCATACTTTGTCAGACTTCCTTGGAATAGCTTCCCATTTACCAGCCTCTATGTATCTAATAAAACTAGTCATCATATAAACCATTCCCCCTATAGCTTTTTCAATTAACATCCTTTTAGGCAACAATTCTGATGTCCACTCAGAGGCTATATGGAATAGCTGACTCAAAGGGGCTTTCTACCACTCAAGAAAGAAATAAGAAACATGTTATTTATTTTAATCTTTAAAAATGTCATGCATGTAAAATTAGACAGTACTCTGAACCCTTTCTCAAGAGCTAAAAAATAACATTTGGTGCATGTATGGCCCAGGGGATTCCCTGCTGTAATTTTGGGTGCAGGGGGAGAAGATCTCATTGCAGTAATGATTGTGAGCAAATCTAAATCACCCAGTCCGTAACTAACAAGCTGACAGCAAAACCCCTGGTTATTCTGAATAGATCACTGAAACCACCAACAGATCTTATTTCTGCTAAATCAGGGAGTGTACTGCAAAATGTATCTGCTGAGGTACATGTAATCAGCTTGCAAGCTTATATTTTCCAACTTTGCTTATTTGTGCTATTTTTTCAGAGCTGCATCTCTGATTTCAAGAACACACATGAGAATAGCAGAAGATAGTTGGCCCCTTCGGCTTCAGGTGCTTCAGCTCAGCGTGGCTGTGTTACACCACTGAGTATCTGCCCACCTTAGTTCTCTTGTTGGCATTAGTCTGCAACACTGAGGAAAAATCCACCCCTAAGGGCACGCAGAGCCCACTAAAACCAATGGCTCTTATACCTCACTGTCTGGACCCTGCAGAGTGCACATCTTCAACTGTGCCAAGGAAATACAAAGTGTATATAAAGCTCTAACAAAACAAAACAAAACAAAACCCAACCAAACAAAAAAAAAGGAGAAAAAATTTCATTTGACCTCAGTCATGCAAGGAGGTCCTGCATGGTGGGATCAATGACTTGCACCAGTTCACTAGGGAAGTAAGTCATGTTACAATATGTAAAGCATGTTGATTTCGTAAGTAGATATGATTCTATAAAGAAAGGACATGTCACATCCATATTTGACAGAGCCTAGGGGAAAGGCTGCATTTTCAGTCATAGCTTTCATTTTTGAGGGTAGAACCTATGTCATATCTTCCAGCCCTGCTTAGGAATTACAGACCCCTTAGGACATCTCAGATGGTACTAGACATCTGTGTTTATGCACTTTAGTCATGTCTAGAGTCGTTTCTTGCTTTAAATACTGAAGAGAGGTAAATCAACTTAGCTTAACACAGACTTCCAAAACAAATCAGTTAAATTTTCTCTTGTGTCTCTTTTCTCTCCCCTGTTGTTAGGAAGACACCAAGGCTGACTAACTTAGCTGTATTTATCTACCACACCCTGAAGTAAAGGCAAATTCCATCCCTAATTCCTGTTTGGAAGAGCTATCCCACGAAATCAGACATCTGAGCTCTGATTCCTGTCAACAAAGATTAAAACCAAAATGTACCTTCTGGAAATGCATTCCTAGCTGCCATCTTAGCCCCACAGGAGCCTGAGATTTCAGCAATGAAGATACTGTGTGCCTATTTAACTGCTGAACGTTTCCAGACTGGCTGAAATCTCAACAGCACAGACATCCTTGGTCATACTTGGTGCCCCAGAGCCCAGCATAGGCAGAAAATGTCATATTCCAGATACTTTGTGTAAAGCCTCTGGGTTATTTAGTAATAACCTGGAGCAGATATTCCCATTAGGTAGCAGGATACCTAATAGATGTTCAGTGGAGCAGTCCATCTTGCAGGGCCCATGTTGGTGAGAATCATTTCTACAGGCTGTAGACTCCTTTTCAGTCTGCTACTCTATGCTACTTGAGCTGTAGTGTAATAGTCAGTCTACCAATTCTGCTAAGAGCAGGATAAGAAAAAAAAATCTTAAATTATTTGAAATAAGCTCAGGATGGCAAACTTCCCCAAGTACTTGCATGTCAGAACATAAAACCTTACACGATGAGGCACAAGCATGTGAGTTAAACACACATACAGGACAAGGAAGTGAGTGTGTCTCAGGCAAGCTGTCTCATGTGGCAGGGAAAGACTACAACACTAAGCTTCCACCTGGAGCACCCAATGAGTGGTTGCAGGCAGAGACCACATCCTGGCTGCAACAGCTTTCTTCAAGCTCTGGGACAAAGCCTGCAGCATGAAAACCCTGTGACAGCGCACTGTGGATGTGTAACATGTCAACACCGTGGCTGGGGACCAGAAGGTAGGGCCAAATGCATGCTTCAGGCTAGCAGCAGGAGACTCAACAGCTCTGTAGTTAATGGACAGAGAAAGTTAAGCACCATATTGCTGTAGCAGGATTTGAAACACTCTCTGATGCAAAAGACAACACAGTCTTACATAATCCAGTTTCACGCTATGCAACAAAGGAGCAGTTAAGCAAAGGAAGGAGGAAAACAGGAGAGGGTATCAGAAGATGCCTTTCATGCAGCTATTTGATAAAATATGTCCAGAATGGTTAACTAAAATATATCTATATTTATTTTGATGTAGCCAGTGACAGTCAGAGCTCCATTATTCATGCCCCATAATTGGAAGTGTTCAAAGTCAGGTTGGACCAGGCTTTGGGCAACTTGATCTACTTAAAGATGTCCCTGCCATGGCAGAGGCATTGAACTAGATGATCTGTAAAGGTCCCTTCCAACCCAATCCACTCTAGGGTTCTGTGATTCTAATAAATATAACAGATTCTTGGGGAGTACCACAGTATAAAGGTGTTTCTAAAATAATGCAGCATTTTTAAAATCATGCAGCATCATACAGGAGAATTAAAGGTAAAGACCACAGCACTAGAAAAAGAATCCCTCATAGTATAAAGTATAATTTATCATTTTACTATGTATTTCACACAAAAAAACCCCACGTAGTATAATATATACAAGGATCACAAAGACTTGGCTTGCTTTAATAGTTGTATCCAAGAAAAGCTTCAAGGGCATAAGCTTATAATTCTCCTTACAAGTCCTTACACTTATCCCATCCTCAAGCCAGAGTCTTCATTCAGCTGCTATCCATTTAGTATTTTGTTTCATTCTGCCATTGAATTTGTAGTCCAGCATCTTACTTATTACAGCCAACCTGCCAAGTAAACAGCCTTGCTTTAAATAAGAAGAAGCTACATTTACCCACCAGTGCTTCCCTTACCTGGAAGGCAGTTGGAAATCTCAGGATATAGTCTCCTCATTCACGACTCTGGAAGATTGCATACTGGATAGAAAACCCAGAGTAAATAAACTAAGCACATTTCAAATGCTTAATATGATACAAACATCTGATAGGACTTGAAGGAACCACAGCAGTATTAGGAGTTCAAAAACAATTTCTGAAGTGTCTTTGTGTAACATAGGACAACGTTCTGGAAAATAACACGTTTACTGACAGTGAACTATAGGAATGAGGGATAAACACATTCTGGACACCTTTAAAGAGTGACCATCTATCAGGTATCTACTTAATCACATTTTTCTAGGGTCCTCTGCAAAACACAGTGGTTTGATTTGGAGGTACATTTCTTATTTCACCAATGGCTGAAGCAAAAAGTGAACCCAAGCACCCAAGATTATCATTCTCCATCCTCAGTTTTATGCCTGCGGGGAGGAGCGGGGAGAGAGGGGAGGAGGATTTTGTGAATAACCTAGCCCACGCCTGAAAGATCATGTTACAGACAGCCTCAGGACATGCAGAGCACTTAGCTCACCACTGCAGTACCCCACAGAATCACAAACAATCATTATTTTTCTAAACACCCTATGCAAAAAGGACTGTCACTGCCATTTATTTTGTGCATAGGCTTTCTCACAGGCACCCACACAAGCAGCTGAGACTTTCTGAAGGTCAATGCTGAACTCTCTGAACACTGGAACAGTTTGCCCAGACAGGTTGTGGAGTCTCCATCATTGGAAATATTCAAAACTTGATTGAACATTGTCCTGGGCAACCTGCTTTAGCTGGTCCTGCTTTGAGCAGGGCTATGGACAACGTGATCTCAAGAGGTGCCTTCCCACATCAACCATTCTGTGAAATCATGAACGAGTCCCATACCCCACTGCTCCCAGCACGCATTCCAGATTCCTGATCTCTGCCCCCTTCGTTCACCCACTGCTAACTCTCCCTTAGTTTTACACATAGCCTCATTTTTCCTCCTCACACACATACTGCCATACATGTATAGCCACACCTCACACACATCCATCCCAGTCAACCTACAATATCCTAAATCCAAATCACTTGGTCTCTTACGAGGTCTCTTGTTACCTCCTAGACATCCCTCTGCCAATTTTGTTCTGTAAATCACAAGGGCAACTTCCTTCCCTATTTAGCTTGGCCACAGTGCAGGGAGCCTCCATCCCACCCTGGGTGTCCCACCTCCTACCTTGTGTCCCACCTCGCACCTTGTGTCTCACCTTGGATCCGGTCTAACCTACAGCATCCCAGAAAAAGAAAGGCAAGTTGCAGAGAAATTTTTGTTTGACACAGACTGGCAAATATCCATTGCAGTCAGCGTGTCAGGGGAACTTAGCTGTTTATGTCTAGTTGCTGCCGAACACCAGAAAACTGTGTTTATTCAAATGTTTATGGGCTGTCTTAAGATAGAAGTTCTGAGCGATGGACGCAACAGAAAGACCATTTCTTCTTCTCTTTGCTCTTTGGAGTATCTGCTCCCAAGCACATAAGTGCAAGTCTTCCAAAGAAAAGCATATGATCAATTTCTAATGTGGGCAAAACTGATTATTTTATCTAGATATTTTTATGGAAACAGTTAAACTATTTTGGCTGCGGTTTTCCAAAATTAATTCAGTGCAAGGCAGATGCCTCTGCATGAAGAGTTTCAGCCCAAACAACTAAGATACAGCAAAATTATAAGCAATAAAAGCTAGAGTATTACTGTAAGAAATGCTGGACAACCTTAACAACACTCATCGATATCACTCCTGCCTGAAATACATATTAATTCACTAAATAGCCAGATGGGCTTGTTTGTTTAAGACTCTTCCCTAGTGGTTTTCAGGTTCTTTTTTATATACGTCTTTTATAATGCAAAATACCAGTTGGCAGGCAGTACTAGTAGTACCTTGCTATCAAGTGGAGTTTGCATATAAAGATTAAAAAAAAAAAAAAAAAATCAGAACGAAACACTTGTCTAACATTACTTCCAAAAAGCTTCACATTTCAGCCTTGCAAGTAGAAAAGAAACATCATCCTCATTTGTGTCTAGGTAAACCATGGTACAGATAAGCTAAATGTGCTTGAGGAAATTTCTATTACAGGTAGAAAATGGACAGGGTAGCAAACAGCTTACCCAAAGATATGCTTGCATGCAACGTGTTATTCAGCCACTGGATGGCAATCTGTTGTACAAAACTCAAGCGGTGGCAAACCATCACTTTCAACGGTGGTGGAGGTTAATATTTGGGATCTGAACACCTGGTTTAAGTTGCTTTAAGTGCTGACCTATAACTTCCAACAACCATGTTGCTTTCTAGGTCAACACCACTCCAAAGCCCATTTACACAGTGGTAAGATGGAAACTGCTAGAGACATTGTTGTCTTCTTTGTCTCAATGAGGAAGTGCAATAGTATGAAGGAGTAAGATCAGGGAAAAGTCAAACTCTAAACAGTTCTGACAAGTCTGGGCAAAGAAGTTTAAGATGTCATTATTCAGATTGATGAGTCCCACCTTTCTTGCACAGCTTTATAGTCTCCATTGCAACAAAAAGAGAATACGATATTTTTCAGTGTCCCAACCACCCCTGTTAATTATGTTAATGATGTTAATGATGCTAGTGGACATTTCCTTACTTCATATCCAAAATGGCTTTCAGCAAATGGATCTTTCATAGCACCAGGAGGTGGAAGGAGCTCAGCGTGGCAACTTTTGAGGCATGTGTACATTGCAGACTGCTTTGGAAAGCCTTGCACAGCTATTGGATGGAGTATAAATGCAGCAGTACATTGCTTAAGTGAATCTATTACAAGCAGAGATACATACCCTTTGATTCCCTCTCTCACTACCTTGTGTTCATTCTCCTCTCTTGAGTTACTAGTAGGCATGAAGCTTCAGATCCACCCTCAGTAAAGCAAGCCAAGTTAGTAAGTTTGTAACAACTACAATAAAATAATCTGGGGGACAGCAGAGAGGAGCAATGAACCTATAACCAAAAGGCCATGAAAATGATATATACCATAAAACTGAGTTCCTGTGTTCTGGAAAGTCAGCAGAGCAAGCTAGAAGCACAGATCAAAGTAACCAATTCAAAAGCATTAATGGTTGAGAGACTATGACTTCCTTCTTTCATTCTGTAAATGGCTAAAATTTCATGAGGTCTCACTTTAAAAAATAAAAATAACAGAGGATTTCTGGTGTTAAAGTAAATTTCATTTCTGCTCTTCGTGTCCCTGAATGAACTCAGACAAGTGTCCATCCCATCGTTACCCTGCCACAGCCATAGCAATATAGCTACTGTGCAATTGCGGTGCATTATAGCAAGTGCACGCACCACACAGCCTAAGGGATAATCAGATTTTGGGGACAAGATTCCAGGAACCTTCTCTGATCATTTTGTAGCACAGCTGCTGGCTCATTTCAGGGGAGCTTTTCTTTGATGCCTGCTTTCTTTGTTATTTTCAGGGAAGGAATGAACTGGAAAATCAAAGAAAATACTGGGATGTTTTGGGTGGAGAGAAAAAATAAAGTTCATGTAGAAAGGTGGGAGTTCAGTGCACCCAGACTTCTTGAAGTGCCTTATACTTTTTGAGTTTGCCTATGTAATTTGAGGATGGGAGGCAGAAAATTGCTTGCCCTTCAGAGCATGGTGTCTGAGTCTCAGTCTTACTAACCTCTGAAATCCCATAGACCATGGCTATACAGTGCCAAAGGACAAGTTCTCACCTGTCTCCTGGGTGGCTGGAAAAATTAGTCAGAAGAAACTAAACCAACCTGCTTTGTAGAGCTAATGACAAAAAAAAATCTCCTCTCTTTGCATGCAAGACCAAACAATGGTAATGAAAGACACATGTGTTGTAACTTTAAGATAAGCTCATCGTTAAAGGTTTTCATAAAGGGGGTTATGCAAGCTATATGACGCTCTTCGGTCTGTGGTAGTTGAAAGAAAGGTGAAATATTATCTTGTATAAGAAATAACAGAACTGTGTCTTAATATCTGGTAGACATTTTCTGTTCTTCTTATAGCTTATTATTTATTAAAGAGAGAACTACTACAAGTCTAAAGCAAGAGGTGAACCACAGGTGTAGAGAGCAACTGGAGGCCTTCAGGGATTTGCCGTACCATAGGATTTATCTTGATGTCCACAGGTACACAATTCAAACACATTTCCCCCTCTTCATTTGTCAGTATGCTTCTATTGAGCATATGACAAGAGTCAGTGATAATACATGCCACCAAATGGTTTATCTCAATGGGGAAGACAAAGACTGAGTAGATGTGGAGATAGAGCTAATCTGGGATGGTGATAACATAGCACCCTCTCACTGCATGTCTGCATGTCCCAGCCAAGTAGGCATATCTTTAACACAGAGACCATACAGTCTGGATATTGATACATAAAGATATTTGAATGACTAGAGATAGAAGGACTTGGGCCTTTGTTTTTATTAACTTCTCAGCTGGAGGCTTGACATGAACAGTAAAGGACTTGATTTCCCAGTAAACTGAACCCCCCAACAGAACTCATGTTCAGCATTCAGTCAAAGCAGAATATCCTTCTTCATGCTATTACAGAAAATACTGATTAAGAAAAGACATTATCCAGCTCCAAAGGAAGAAAAAATAAAATTGTTGAGGATTTTCCTTGCAGATTGCTCCTGTTATTCTTGAGGAATAGCTGTGGTACACCTTCTATAATTTAGCATAGTCAGAGTCCAAGGGACAACTGCAAAGGCTAGACGTACATGTGACAGAAGGAACAGCACTTTCCTTTTCCTTCTCTGCTTCCCAGATCTCAGGGGGGAGAAAACATGTTTTTGTTCCCCTTGTCGCATTCCACCCAGCAGGAAAAATCCTCACCTGCACTAACAGCAACAGAGCCTTAATCAGAGCCAAAGCCCTGGGCACATCTCCATCCTCAGAGTATATTTTATGGTCTTCCCTGACACATAAGTGCAAGTAGAAAACTCGATGTGCACACAGCACAGCGTAGGTGGGAGCGTGAGGCACCTGGCACTACTCTGCCCACAGCAACATCATGGCATAACATCAAGAATATTGTTATAGAGAGATCCAACAACCAACGAGGAGAACTGCAAAACATGGCTCTTACAAACTGCTGTATCCTTGGAATCACTGATTCAGTGTAGGGGATTGGGAAAGAAGAAACACTGGAAACAACAGAGGCTTTGGCTGATGGACTACAGAAAAGGCTCAGGGGGTCCTGGGGAACAGTGAGCTGAATGTGAGCCTTGGCAGCAAAGAACAACAGCCTCCTGGGCTGTAACAACAGGGCCACAGCCTGCAGATCAAGAGAAGGGATTACCCACCCCCTCCTCAGCACTCTTCAGACCACCTAAATACCACATCCAGTTGTGGTCCCCTCAGTACAAGAAGAACATGGATAAACCAGAGAAAGTTCAGCAGAGAGCCACTGGGATGGCAGGATCTGAAACACTTTCCCAGTAAGAAGAGGGTGAGAGACCAGGGCTTGTTCAGCCTGCATAAGAGGCTGCTTTGGAGGGACTGTTGAGGGGTCAGCAGCCACCCCACTACCTATGGGCAGAGATCATCAAGAAGATAGAAGGTTCTTCACAGCGGTCCATGGTAGGGGGACAAGAGACAATAGGCTTAAATAAGGAGATACAAACCTTTTCCCTATGAGGACAGTCAAGCAGTGGAACATGTTGTCCAGAGAGGTTGTGTGGTTCTCCATCCTTGGAAGTTTTCAAGACTGAACTGAATAAAGCCTTGAGCAATCTTAACTGACCCCACAGCTGACTCTGTTTTCAGCAGAGAGCTGAGCTAAAGACCTCCTGATTTGTGATTATGGTGTGCTATGATACCTATGACTTGGCTCACTACAGAAGTCACTTTTCCAGTTTTCCAAATCTTCCCTTAGTACCCTGCCTTGCAGTCAGTCTGTGAAAGGAAAAACAGAGATTATATGCATGTGTACTTCTCAGTGACGACATTCTGGCTAACAGATTGGCACAGCAGGTAGATGTCAAACCAATAAAAAGGAAAACTAAAGAATGCTAAAGATAATCACTGAATTTATCAGAGCATTACATCACATTCTTTTTATTTTCCTTTATTCTCTAGTCACAAACACAGGAATAGCATCGGTTTCATTACCCAGCTCTGAAATTAAATGGGGCAAGAGAGACTCAATCTTTTCAACACAAAGGGAAAAGTAAATATTTCCCTCTGCCTTGAAAGCCTGCATGACCCAGTTCCCTACCAACACCTAGATATGAAAGAGAAAGGAAGGATAGATCAAGGAGAAAAGCAGTAAAGGCTCTTCTTACAGCCTGCCTGTTGAGAAGCGATGAACCCTTATCTATTGTTTTGTCCAGTTCCCATCACAGAACATGCCCTTGTTTGCCCTGCCGCATGGGACAAGGGATGACAACAGCCCCTCTATGCTTAAATTAGGCGTTATCATCCTCTACATAAACAGCCTAAACCAGTAGTACATAGTGTTTGTTTTTTAACAGGGCAAAATAGGTTCCTTATGTTTGAGTGGCCACAGCACAAACCCATGAGAAGCACTATGTCCTAACAGAAATGACAACGTCTTGCATGTTGCATGTCACTGGATGTAAGGTGGCAAAAAACTTGAAAGAGCTTATTCCAACCCTGGCTATCTTGCTATGAACTCCACAGGCTCCTCCAGGATCCCAGTCCTCAGAAGTTAGCTATACCTTTCCCTTCCAGGCAAAAGCATACTTGTTAATGTAAGCATATTAATACTTAATATGCCAGATATCTCACACCTGTATTTTTATTTCAAACGGAGAAAAAAGTGGGACTGTGTTTGTTCTGCTCTGTTCTGTCACCAAACAGCATCATTACTCACTTCAGGGTGAACTTTAATAAATCCTCTGCTGAGCTACAGCTGTGACATAAGGAACGAACAGGGTCAGTGTGGGTGCAGAATAATGATGTGTCACCCAACAAGCACTTGGGAGTGATTCTGCACAGGGGTAAAGAGATTTAAATGGCAGATTTTCTCAATCCTAGCCCTCAGAAACAGGACTGTGTGCTTTGTCAAGTCCTGCTGCCGGCTCTTCACTGTAGTCCTGGGGAAGGAAAATCCTGGTGGGGTAATTCAATCTGCTTAGGTAGGAGAGCTCTCTCCTATGGAGAGACCTGGATCTCCAGAAGGCCATTCAAAGGACACCCATTTGAGCTTATCACCAGCCTACCCTGAGCAGTAACTAGGAAAAATACCTGACTCAAGCTTTCACATTTTGGGCTACTTCATCCTAGGGACCCAGAAGACTGAATACCTCTGGAGGCCTGAGAGGGCTCCCAATTTCCAGGAGATTTGCCTGGAGACCAGGCCCAGTGGCTGCCAAAGCTAGTGATTTCTCTGCCTGTTCAGTGAAGGTGGGCCAGCCTGCAGGCAAGAGGGACTGGGCACTGTAGCCTCCTAAGGGTCTCTCCTGGGACAGCATAAGGACTGTTGCACGTCCCTGCTTCCAGGGGAGCCTGAGTCAAATGCCTTAAATATTATTTAAGTATTAAGGAAACTCAGCCAGGTGGTCTGAAGTATGTGCCTGAGCACCTTGTTCCAGATCCTCCAGAATCTATAAAAACAGTACAGAAGTCCCACTTTTCTAGTTCCTTATGTTTTAATGATCTAGATTCACACATGAATATATATGCATAAATATATATCCACACACATTCATACATATATCCACAGATACACTCTGTCAATATATATATTAATTTATACAAATGCACACAGACATTACATATGTAAGTATACACACAGAACATGATTTAGTCCATAATCACTTATTGACAGGATATTATACGTGTATGTGTGTGAGCTTTTGTACATACAGGTACAAACACAATTTTAGGTCTTACAGAACTAAGCTAGTCCTGCATAGTTTCAGTGCACATTTAGTACAAATATGGTTTCAGTCCATGTTTCTAGAATGAGTTAATACCTTTTTTATGCTTCTTTTCCTATTGAATTTGAAATTTTAAAAATATTTTGAGAGGATGACTAATACCATGCTGGTTCTAAAGGATTAGCTCAGTTTCAAAACAAAGTTGTTTTCTAAAATATTCTCATATTTATATTTCTCAAGTTCTAAATTACCATACATTTACATTTTAAATTATCTAAAAGGTATTTCTAGGAAAGTTCAACAAATCTGTTTCAATCACAAGGAAAGTAATCTCTGCGCATATCAATCTTTCCACAATTTGACATACATACAAAGATTTTGTCAGCTTAATCATTTAAAACACTGAGAAATCAGAGATGAGATTGGAGCTGTTGATCACTTCTGCAATGTCTTTTTTTCTCCTGTTTCTCTTATATGGCAAATAAATGAAACAAACTGAATCCTTTGAATTCGTACTACGAAGGACACTAGAAAGGTTTTTCTACTATTTCAATCATTCAATTTTCTTTTGTTTCTGCACTTCCCTTTCCCATGACCAAACAAGTCCTTGGACAAGAGAACGCACCAGAAGATAAGGCGTCCTGAACACTAGAGGGCAGATTAGAAACAAACCATCAAGTTTATCAGTCATCATTCAGCCACTGAAATAAAAATATTCTTCTAGTTATTCTTACTCTTTCTTTTTGCATTCCATAAGCAATTGTGATTATTGTAACTTTACATATCTATGCCAATGATCCTAATTGCATAGCATTTTATTTTCTCTTAAGTATTCCTTGAGAACCAAAGCATGACACTTCATGAAAAGAAAAATCACATTCAGACATTGGGGTTGAAGGACTGTTGCTTGCATGCTTCCTGCAGCTCATGGCACTATGACTATACATGGAGTGAGCTCTAGTGCAGACCAAACCAGAAAAATCCTTCACACCCTTGTATGTATACTGGTACTACAAGCATATCTGAGTTACAGTGACCAACACCCAGGGTTAAAAGTTTACACGTTAAAAATGAGTTTCACTTCCTTGGCACCCATTTCACTGCATGCTTCCTCGCTCCAGCCTGGTCCTGCATTTCCTCCACCTCTGCAAACACTGATGAGCAATTATGTGTCCCCCTTCCTATAACCTCATCCACTGAGTTTCCTGCATTCGGGAGGCAAAGATGAGATTTCTATCACTCCCAGCCATTGGTGGTCTCCAATACAGAGACAGAAGTCACATGCACAGCAGAAGTGACATGCACATTTACAAACATTAGAGGGTTTATCTCCCTCATGCTGCCAGAAGCAGCCAGCCCATGAACGTTTGAGACAATTCACCTCATATCTCAGGACAGCTTGAGTGAATACTTTTTTTAAAAGTCAGTCATGGCCTTACAGAAAGCTCTGAATCACACCTGGGCTGAAGCAATCGTGCTTAACTCTTTTGCACATCCTTAGCATGTCTCTTCTTACCACCAGGAACCTAGCAGACTGCTGTAATTCAGAGGGATGTCTCTACTATTTACGAACACACCTCCTTATGCAGCATAAATGAAAATACAAACTCTGCAGTATCTCACACACATAACATTTAGTGCTATGCAGATCATGCTTAGATGTTTTAGGAAGCTGCTTTTTCTAAATGCTGAAATAAGTAAAAAAAATCTGCTATTCTTCAAGCCATGATTTTCCTGGCAAACCTCAGTTCAGGGTCACTCAGAATATATCTTGTGGATTTAGGCAGGCAGAGGAAACAAAAATAGCCAGTCTGTGCTGGCTGAGTGTATCGGTAGAGACATGCAGCTGTATTAGCGTGGCTCAAAGCCTGAGCTAATATATCTCAAGGGCTCTCAGAAGGATTTACAAACTTGGGTACAGAAACATGTATCCATCTTAAATGACCTCTGGCTCAAAGTGCACTCTCACAAGCATTCAAAAATGCAGACCACAAACTTCATGCTTTCAGTCTCTTCTGCACCAGCAAGGAGAGCCAAAACACTTCTTCCAGTTGTCAAAAATGGAGAAGAAATGCAACATGAGCATGATAAACCCTCAGGCAGGGAGAAATGGGCATATCAACTGATCCCACAACAGGTACCATTTCCCCCTTGGTAAAACACAAGGGACACTGAGATCCTTTAAAAATGACTCTGAGAAGCCTTATAAGAACCAGATACTATGGTCATTTCTGCATTTCTCTGTGGTGGCTAAGGGTCAAACTCCCACCCAACTGCTCACTCACTCCCCCTCCTCAACAGGTCACAGTGAGAAAATAGGATGAAAAAGCTCATGGGTTGAGATAAAGACAGGAACATCACTTATCAGTTACTGTCACAGGCAAACCAGACTTGGGGAAATTAATTTCATTTATTGCCAGTTGAAATAGGTTCTGACTGATAGTGAGAAAAAAAGATAAAAAATTAAACCGACACTTTTCCACCCTCACCTTTCCCAGGCCCACCTTTATCCCTTCACTCCCAACCCCTCTCCCCCGAGGGGTGCAGGGGTGGGGATGGGGGTTGCGGTCAGTCCATCCCAGCCCCTCTCGCCCGCTCCTCCCTCCTCACACCTCTCCCTGCTCCAGCGCGGGCCCTTCCCCGGGCTGCAGGCCTTCAGGGACAACCTGCTCCCGCCTGGGCTCTCCACGGCCGCAGCTCCTGCAGGAAAGATCCCCCTGCTGCGGCCTGGGGCCCTCCCCGGGCTGCAGGCTGGGGCTCTGCTCCAGCGGGGGCTCTGCAGGGCTGCAGGGGATCCCTGCTGCGGGCCTGCAGCCCCTCCTGCCCTCCTCCTCCTGTGGCCTCGGGCTGCCTCTGCTGCTGCTCCCTCCTTGGCTTCCTCCTCCTCTGCCTGGGCCGCCTTTGGCCCTTTCAGCAACCTGTTTTCCCGGCGGCGCCCCCAGCTTGGCTGAGGGGCTCAGCTGTGTCCTGCGGTGGGCCCTTGGAGCCGGCTGGGACCAGCTGGGACCAGTTGTGTCCGTCATGGGGCAGCCCCGGCCTCTCCTCACAGAGGGCACGCTGTAGCCCCACTGCCAATATCTGGGCATGGACACCTGATATTCTGATATATTTATTTGCTGTGAATTCAGCAGGGATGTTATTGCGACATGTCTGTGTGGAAAAACAGAATGCCATCAAATGACCTAAATGTGAAGGGATACTAATTCATAAGTTAATAAGGACAAAACTGTGTCCCCTGGAGAGGAAATAAACACCAATTTGTGTCTTCAAGGTCAACTTATTTCCTTTGTGGTCTACTATGGCCCTTATTACCACATGTCCAATAGACTGCACCTCATCTTTGTTCACCTCCAAGGAGCTTCCTTTCTGTGCATGTGAGAGCTCAGACCCATGAGCAAGTTCCTCACAGCAAGGACAAAGACAACACAGTAAAAATGCCAAAGTATTCTGAATTTGTTTTAGTGCAGGTAAGGAATTATCCATATAGTTGTAAAAAAGCCTGGTGTGGCCTCAGATGGAATTGTACTTACATTTCTAAGCACCTGTTTTCAAGAGAAAAGACTGTAAATGGAAAGAGGGACAAAAATAGTCAACTAAGATCATCGGGGGACAAGGATACACAAAAAGCTTGACTTGGCATAGGAATATGAAGGTTGAGGGAGGATATGGTTACTCATGCTTGTAAAGGATGAATGTCAAGATAGTGGAAGAGTTAGCTAACTTTATGATACTGGCACAAGATGAATTGGATATATAACGTTCAGAAATAGACTCAGGCTGGAAAGTTACAAGATTATTTCTAACAATCCAAGAACTGTGGTTTTGCCCAGGCAAGACTGATAAGGTTTGTCATGGATTGAAGAAAGAAAAAAAATTACTTTTCTGCGTACTGGTAGACATTGTCTTTTTCCTCAGATCTCAGAGGGGATTTGTTAGATTGAATTTCCGCTGCTGCAGGAAGACAGAGTAAGTGCTAACAGACATGTCTCCTACTTCTTGAGGAATCATATCATAGCAGCTCTAGGTTTCACACTGGGGGTGGGGAGGTTAGTATTATTTATCAAGCACCAAATGATTCCAGTGGTTGTGCTAAAAAATGGACTTATTTTGGAATAGGTATCAACAACCTTGATTTATGCCTCTAGGCAACACCTGCTATAATGTTTTAGATGTCACTGTCAGCCAGTTTTTTAACCAGCAAGTTGACACTTAATTCACATTCATTTAAATGGAAGTGGGGCAACCAAACACCTTGGTAAAACTGGCCCCAGATTTTTTTCATATTTAAATCCCTGGTCAATAAAAAAACCATAGAAAATCTGTGCTGCTGTTCTTTGGCCTTTCTCTAGACTCAGGTGTGAGTTCTGTGGTTCACTGAAGATACCTTAGTCTTAGTATGTGCTTGCACAGCAAATCAGTCTGGTGGGGACTCCTGTTGTTATTGTCCGATAAATAACAATAGGAGCTGGGAAATGCATAAGCAATTCACATGTGTCAGCAAGTATGAATCCTCCACCCTCTTTAATAAAAGAATACTCTTTAATAAAAGAATACAAAAATACCTCTAAACCTCTGTAAGAAACCATATGGAAGGGAAAAAAGAGTCCCAGCACATTCATTTGTCCTGGTTTTATAAGACTCAAGCAGATTTTGCCCATCTATTAATTTTGCATGCATTATGCACTTGGGCTAGGTACTAACTGCACATTTGTACTTATCTAGAAGAAAGGAGGTCAATTCTAGAACTGTCCTCATTGGCAAACTGCTTTGCTTTCAACTTAATCAAATAATGAAAGAATTAAAAGTAATAATGAACCTACAATAAAGCAAGGAAATGTTATGTAATCAGTCCCATTCATATAAATGGATCTTAAATTCCTGCTTATTTAACATTCTAAGTTTCCCTTATTGAATAATACATAGTCTATTGAATGATTCAACTTAGAACACAGAGTTGAATGTTACATATTAAATATTAAGCGTATAGCAAGGAAAACAGTTGTGTTCCTTGCGGGCATACAACTCTGGGCTGCTGGCTTAGCGGTTCAAAGGGAAGCAGGAGGGCATAGTCCCCATATGGGGAACCCTGGTGGAAAATAAGGATGGAAGGAAGCAAAGGGAAGGTTTCTGTGACTGGCGGGCTTTTTCTACAAATTTAGTGAATCTACATTGATGTGTGTCATAAAAACAAGGCATACCTAAAAAATCGTCTCTCCAACTCTACAGAATATTTTTCATGGAACAGTTCCTTTGGCAGCAAAAGGAGTTGTAAAAAACTGATAAATCACATCAGCCACACTGATTGCATTATGTTAGTGCAGTAGAGTATTTCTCATTCCTTTCATTATTTATTTAACCTTTTCAATGGGAAAAAAAGGGTCTTTTTATGGACTGTTACTCCTTGAAATACAGAACTTCACTAAGTTAAAAGGATTGTGACGAGACTAAATAGAATTGATCCAATTATTTTGGTACAAAAAATTTATTTGACTATGTTCACCTCCTCTGACCCGCTAAGCAACCAGCCACACCAGCAGAAGGTGTTCAAGAACACAGTGCACTTTGAAAATTTGTGAACTACTCAAAACAGTCAAAGAAACTACACAGCATACGAGGTACTATAAACCAGGGATATCTTACTGAAGTTAATGGCTAAAAATCGTAGAAGTTTGAATATCAAAATCATATTAGGGTCTGTCAATGAGAAGTTTGGAAAATTCTTATAAAGTTTGTTCCTTTAAATATCTTTGATCAGTGTTTAGTAGTAGTAGTAGTAGTGGTCTAGTTGGAGAAATTCGATTAGTTGTTCTGAGCACCCTGATCATCTAAACTGGAAAAGATTGGCTAATACCTGGACACAGGGCATAGATTCATCTTTCTAAGAGCCAGCCATGGTCAATCTCATGTCCCAGTGTAATTGCAGTTGAAATTTCAGCTAGCTTCAGGACTAAGCACAGGCTAACTGAGTGAAACTTAACAGCTGTACTAAAAAGTACAAGAATGTATTCTGGCCTGAACTTTCTCAAACCAGAATTACACTGCTTGCTTTGTATGAAACAAGTGTGACCTGCAGTTACGTTAATGATGAACAACGATGGATTTTCGCCTGGGCAATGTGAGAAATAGAGGCCCTCATTGTTTTACATGAAGTAACTGTTCTTTCTTTCTTTCATAAACCTAATTACTATTCACTGTAGCTATGATTTTTATTGAATTATTTAGCAAGATTTAGATGCTGGAAAAGGCTGAAACAACACTGCTACTATTCCTCTTATGAATCCATTAAAAAGGGAACATGCAACTTTCTCTTGAGCAAAAACTCATCAAGGACTTTTTTTTTTTGTCCACAGTATTTACTTGAAGTTGAAATTAAACAATAAAGTAACAGAGAAAGGCATTGTCCGTCCAGAAATATACTTATACACAACACCTCATATATTGCCTTCTCTTCATACTTTCCTAGAGAATGGATATAGGTGTACTTGTACATTGTTCAGCCCGTAACTGTGTTGTATTAAATGCTGTATGAACAGGAAAAGAAACCCTATGTCTCTGAAAATATTCATATAAATCAAGTGCAGAGTTTAAACTATTCTTTACTGTCCCACAGAATCCACACAATAACAAACACAAGGTGCCCGCTAGGTTAATTGGAAACCTGAACTTTCTCATCGATCACTGATATTCTCACAAAGACAACACACATAGAAATAGAGGTGGGTCACCAGGATTAATTGCATTAAATTAGACAAAAAAACCCAACCTTAAATTAGGTTGCCAGGATATGAAGTTTTTAATTCCAACTGAAAGAGCAACAAGTATTCACAAGTCACTTGAAATTTTTTTTTCGTACAGACATATGCTTATGTTGCACAGATCTATTTAGAATGCAGCTCCTGAATTTGTGCACCATTGTAACAAAAATAATTAAGCATACAGCCAGCCAGTTGTGATGGAGAGGCCATTGCAGCAGTGAAAATATTTTGCCAAGCAGAGAAACTTGAGGCCTGCCTGCAATATTCCCTAAAAGTTTTAGGGTTGAACATGCACTGGATAAAAAAAACTTTGAAACATTCAGTGGAAAACTTCAAATTCATGCAGACTTCATTCATTTGTACAGCTTCTTCCTGTAACTTTTTATGAAGAGGAAGATTTTCTTGACAGCAAACTTATTCCTATAGAACAACACATTTAGACAAGTGTTGAAGTTCAAGTACATACTTAATTCCCATGGTTTGCTGAATCACATTCAAACTCTTAGCTGAAAGCCTAAGGCACTTTTGCCTGGTATCCCGGATTACCATGCCGGATCAGAGAAGTCGCCCATTTATTACAGTATGTTGTATCTCCCTGGTATTAGAGGCTTCAAGGGATGACACATTTAAAACCTACAAGGGGGAAATTTGATCCACCTCACCTGATCTTTATCAGTCTTCTGGATGCCAAAGCACAAGATTTACCATTCACTCCAAAACATTTACCACCAACATCACTGAGTCTCTTGTTATGCATGTACAAACATCTAATCCTTTTCTAATTCACTTTCACTGCTGTTCTCAGGAGTTTGCACATCTTAATCACAAATTGTGTGGAAAAGAACATTTTTGTTGGTTGAATTTGAACTTCTCGCTATTTAGTTTCATTGGCTGTGCTTTGGTCCAGATGTTAGATATAGGGAAAACACAGAAGCTCTTTATCTACTTCCTCTAAAGTATTTTTTTTTGTTGCTGTTTTATTGTATTAAACTTCATAGCTTTGCTTCAGAGAAGACCTCTCCCAGAACTCTATAGAGTCATCACCCTTCTTTGCATTCATTTGAGGTCTGAAATATCCTTTTTGAGATAAGGCATCAGTTCTGCACATAGTATCTCAAGGAAAGATGCACTTTTTTCTCAGTAGCCTCCAGCACAGTCCTTATATATCACAATGTGTTTTCTGCTTTGCTGTTTAAAATTGCAGATCACAAAACCAGAACTAGTTGAGTTTTTCAGTTCAATGAAATCTATTCTGAAGCAGTTAAAACTTGAAAAGCCATCACATTTCTCTCTCCAAATAATGATGACCATCCCGCTTTGGAGCAAATGATTGTTTGACATGTCTTTCAAGAAAGTAAAATAGATTATTTATACATTTGTATACATATGAAAGTTTCTTTCCAACATTCTCAACAGCAACTGTGATTCCAGGTGCAGTGGACATAAAAGGAAACTGTTTAAAATTCAGCCTCCTTTAAAAAAAAAATTACCACACTGAGTTCTAGGTCTTTCTTTACACACTCTCTCTGATACTCTTTATGCTTTCGTAATCACATTATCTGGCTTTTGAAATATCTTCCCCCTTCTGTATGAAAGCCTGAGCTATGCAGAAGAATCAATGAATCTGCCACTCATCAGTTTACTGCTGAACGTGAATAATAGAAACCAATGGAAGAAAAGGAGTGATTTCCCAGCCCCTCCCCAGTTTTCTAACCTCTTTCTCTTAGGATTGTATTTCGGACAGTGCCTTTAGACAACACTGTGCAGTTTAATTTGACATCAGTCTTTTTGGAATTGAAAGAGGACTGTATTTCTCAGGTGTGCAGGGCAGCTACACCTCTCCCAGCAGTTTCAGCCAGAGTATGTGGGGGTGTGGCCCTCCAAAATCTGGCCATTAATGAGTGTCCCTCAAACAGTGTACAAAGTGAAGAACTTCATTTTTGCTAGCTGCTTGGTGTCATTGCTTCTGAGGAAAGAACAAGCCGTTTCAAACTTGGAGATTTAACCGAGCTTAGCAAGCTTGGTGGAGCCTGCAAGAGGAACAACCATTAGAGATACTTGTGGAAAGAGAGAAAGGTGGGAAGCAAAGGCCAGCTGCCAGGAACAGAGCATAAACTTAGTCTTGCTTTCTGTTTTCATTTCCTCTCTGCACAGTTCTAATTTGGGGGGGGGGGGGGGGGGGGGTTGGTTTTTTTTTTAAGTATGAAGTTCCTGAAATAGCAATAGCTAGTGTGGATGCAATAGAGGTCCTTTTAGAGATGTGAGGGGGTTCATTTGTGGAAGTGAAAGGAAACAGTGAGGAACTACTCAAAGCTAAACCTCAAAATGTAATATATAGAGAGTATTCAGAGCATCTGTATTGCAATGCTGTAGTAACATTTGGTGGTATGTCCTGCTAGGTGGTACTGACATTGGAATATGGAGTTTCCTCTATATCTTAAAACTAATCTTTAAATAATTTGGGAAAGACACTTCAAGTGGTTAAGTCTGCCTCAAAAATCTTTCAGAGATACCAAACACACCACAGCAATTAGAGTAGATATAAGAAAGAAATTTTTTATGATGAGGGTGGTGAAACACTGGAACGAGTTGCCCAAAGAGGTGGTAGATGCCCCGTCCTTGGAAACATTCAAGGTGAGGATGGATGGGGCTCTGAGCAACCTGATCTAGTTGAAGATGTCCCTGCCAATTGTAGGGGCATTGGACTAGATGACCTTTAAAGGTCTCTTCCATCCCAAAGCATTCTATGATTCTATGATTCTATGATCCTATGATTCTATAAGCTAGCAGAGCTAAATTGTAATTATGGAAGTCCTGCTATATAACTGCACAGAAACATACACTTCTCATCACCAAAAAGAACCAAGAGAAATTAATTTTCATATGAAAGAAAATCAAAATTTACTCTCTTCTCCTGGCTTTTTTTTCTTTTTTTTCATCAGCCCAACGAAATGGCAAATACATCCCTATTGCAAAGATGGCCTGCAAGCGAGACTGTCCTTGGAAATCTACCCAGTACCACTACTATCCTAAGCTTTCAGGCACTGCAGAAGAACAAAATTGATCATCAGTATGGTTTTGCTAAAAAGTAAAATATTTTCTCACCTCCTTTTTAGATAAGAATATAATCAAACACTCATGCAAATTCACAGAATTCAAGCTTAAAGCCAAGGTCTCCGAAAGTTGATAATATGGCATGTGGCACTATTAGGACACTCAAGGCTGAGAGACAGTAAATTAACACAGACAACTAGAAGTCCTTGGGTATCAAATCTCATTGGGAATATAAAACAGCAATAAAAAGTAAGATGAGGGGGAGGGCACAGAAAACTCGCCAAGGAACCTTCAAGACAACATATTTCATCAGCAGATATGAAAATAAAGATGCCACAAAGAACACAAGGAGGTATCCAAAGTGGAAGCTAGCAAAAGCCACAGGATGTTGTCTGAAGCAAAACACAGCAACCACATACCATGGAAATTAAAGCAACAAATAATCTTCCATATACATGCAAGTACAAGCAAAACATTTAGGAGAAGATGGAGAAGAGGGGCCAGGATATTCTGAAGTAAGCAAGAAACAAGCTCAAGCCACCTTCCAGCCATGGAAAGATAAACAAACAGGAGAGAAGTCTAACTTTGTCTCTTTTCACCAGCATGTGGTTGCTTCTCTGCTTATACCACAGTAGAGTCTGAAGTGACAAGCACCATTCTTCATGCTCTCAGTTCTACCATCAGTAAAGTAATGATCAGGCTCCCTTTCCCTCTTTTGGGACAGGGCTTAATTAATGTTATTAACTTCTTAGGTTACTTAGGTTATTCATTTGCATCTCTACTGCAGCAAGTATATTCAATCCCTATGCATGTTTTACTAATCTTTTCTAGAGAGAAAATGCACACAAGTACAAATATTTGAGACAATACAAACATACAGCACTGGGTTTTCTGAGGTACGTGGCAGAGAAGGAGGCCAGGGAAGAAACAAAGACAAAAAATTTAAGAGATTTTAAATAAAAGTTTCAAAACTTCTAAATATATTTGATAGAGCATATCAATATAACCTGAATTTTTAAATTCCCATTAAAAATTGTATTTTTCACAATAAAAAAATTGAGAATTTTATCTTCTTACAACACTGTAACAATGTTTTCCTCATGCTGTTTTTTTCCCATTCTGGCTGCAAAAATGTTCATCACTAATTTTACTTCCCGCAGCCTTTTCAGAAAGATTCTGAAATTCTATGAAGAGTTCAATGTGAACAAGTGCAAGGATTTTCTTACAGTAGATAAGAAGCACTTGCATTTTCTGGGGCCTTACACTGAGAGCACAAAACCAAGGAAAGAGTATCTTTGGTACACCCAGTCTCTCAAATACACCAGTATCAATGTGTATGCAGTTTGATAAGAGGGAGACTTGTTAGTCTTCCTGGAGCAGGTCTTTATGGAATAGCAAAGGGAAAGGAGGAAGAGAAGGGGATGTGACTGTTAAACTCCACCTGCTCCAGTTATCAAGAGAAAAGTTCACCAGCTTGAGCAGCTGGTTCATAAGCATTCAGCCACATACAAATGGAAGCCTGTAAATGCTTTCCTGAAAATTTTTGCAACCCAGAGGACTGATTTTTCAAATACCAAGTGTGATGAGTGCTTTCTGCAGCGCCAGGACTTTGCCTGGACTTACCTCTGCTGAGCTGACTTACTCTACATAGACAACTGACTGCCTTTGTCCCATAAAATCTTTCTGCATTCTTCACAAGTCAGTAGAGGTTTTCCTAACACCACTATCAATACAACACAACACTAGTCAGAGATAAGAAAACCAAAGTGATTGTAAACATACTCCTACTACAAAAATGTGATTGTCCTGATCATCTGAGAGACAAAAGCTGCTCTTTCAGAGTAATGACAGAGCATTTAACACTGCCAACTGCAGAAGAAACTGTTCAGTACAGATCAGGCCATAGCTAAATTGCAAAATGTGCCTTGTTCTAGCATGGCTATGCCTGTGGCATCTTTGAATACAATCCATCTGAGAGAGTTTGTGCCAGCCAGTGCACATGGGCTATAATAAAAAAAGCTATTAAACACTTCTTGAATTGCAGTCTCTCTCTTAAGGGACTTAATAAAGCAATAATGTCTTGCCTGAAAATACATTCAAAGAATCATTATAGTCTTTCACATAGGTATTTCACCTAGCAGAGAAATGTTATTTGGGAAGATCATCTTGGCTTTCTGTCTGTAGATGAGATCATTACATGGAATTCTTTACAGCCCCACCACCATCACTTTAAATTTTGGTTTTTCTTCTATATCATGAAGTCTGGTTCCAATTGCTCTGAAAGAAATAGAGGAATCAAGGCATCTTTATTTTCCTGAGATAGAGAACACTTTCATTGACTGATTAGAAGATCCTCGCCCTGCACCTAGTGTTCTCCATGACTTCTAGGCAATGTTTTGTGAAAGCTAACATTTTTCTTTTCCTATTGCATGCTCCCCACAAATCTACTAACTTGATTTGAACTGGTAGGAAAAACAGCTATTGTAAAAGGCTGTGTTTGACTATATGAGGATTAGGAGGGTTGTTTGTTTTTTACTGTTTTTAATTACAAACATCATGTTTGACATTTAATTAAAAAATTTTGTTTTCAGTCTCCCTTCCAAAGATATATTTTGGGTAAAAAATGAAAATAATAAAATACATTAAGAAAGAGAGTTCTTGTATGCACTACTCTATATTAAATGAATAGCATGACAACACACAGCATTGACAGCTCAAGAGCTTCTGCTGAATTATGGTCAAGTTCCCCTTAAAAGTTGACCTCCTTTCCTTTCTTGATCACTATGGGTTTAATCATTACTCTGCCTGCAACACAAGGTTTAATCTTGCAAGATCTTAAACTTAAATGAAAACATCTAGGTCCTCACATCTAGGCTGTATGTTGGCAGGTTCATTCCACAGAAACTTTGCTATCTCAGCACATACCTAAAACTCATCCCCTGGCTCTTCTTATCTCACTCTCTGACTAGCAACAGCCTTTTTGCCTCTCCTTGATGAATGCAGTCTTGCCGTGCTCATTGTCTACTTGGCATAATGTTTCAAAGGCCATTTTCCTAGCCTGTCATGGGGTTATTTTCTGTTTCAGTAACCCTTTTCCTGTCTTCCATTGCCAAAAGCAGTTTGAACACTAACCTTTCACGTCACTTTGTGTACTTCCCTCACTTCATCTCTCATTCAGCACTAGTGAGAATCACAGCTCACTAAAGTTTTCAGATGTTGTTTTCTCATCTTGCCCTGGTGTTCCTGCTTTCAAGCAATCTTCCAGAAACATGAGTGGGCTACCTTATTATTCTCCTTCAAATCTCCTTTGCCATGATGCACTTCACAAACTTAGCATGTTTTATAATAAAACACATAGGACTTACTGACACTCAGATCCTAAAAGTAAGACTTGATATGTTACTGAACGATGGGCTCTAACATAAATATGGTGCAAAATTCTGCCATCTGCCCTTTGGGAAGGCTTCAGTTAAATAGCTGTGAAAAAACCCTTAAGATCATCGAGTCCAACTGTTAACCTAGCACTGCCAAGTCCACCACTAAACCATGTCCTCAAGCACCACGTCTATGCGTCTTTTAAATACCTCCAGGGATGGAGACTCAACCACTTCCCTGGGCAGCCTGGTCCAATGCCTGACTACCCTTTCGGTGAAGAAGTTTTTTCCTAATATCCAACCTAAACCTCCCCTGGTACAGCTTGAAGTTGTTTCCTCTCATCCTATCGCTTGTTACTTGGGAGAAGAGACCAACACCCACCTCGCTACAACCTCCTTTCAGGCAGTTGTAGAGAGCAATAAGGTCTCCCTTCAGCCTCCTTTTCTCCAAACTAAACAACCCCAGCTCCCTCAGCCGCTCCTTGTAAGACTTGTTCTCTAGACCCTTCACCAGCTTCGTTACCCTTCTCTGGACACGCTCCAGCATCTCGATGTCCTTCTTGTAGTCAGGGGCCCAACACTGAACACAATACTTCGGGTGTGGCCTCACCAGTGCCCAGTACAGGGGCACTATCACCTCACTGGTCCTGCTGGCCACACTATTCCTGATACAAGCCAGGATGCCATTGGCCCTCTTGGCCACCTGAGCACACTGCTGGCTCATGTTCAGGTGGCTGTCAATAAACACCCCCAGGTCCTTTTCTGCCAGGCAGCTCTCCAGCCACTCCTCCCCAAGCCTGTAGCGTTGCATGGGGTTGTTGTGACCCAAGTGCAGGACCCAGCACTGAGCCTTGTTGAATCTCATGCAGTTGGCCCCAGCCCAACGATCCAGCCTGTCCAGGTCCCTCTGTAGGGCCTTCCTACCCTCCAGCAGATCGACACTTCCACCCAACTTGGTGTCATCTGCAAACTTACTGAGGGTGCACTTGATTCCCTCATCCAGATCATCAGTGAAGATACTGAACAGGACCGGCCCCAACACTGAGCCCTGGGGAACACCACTCGTGACCAGCCGCCAACTGGATTTGACTTCATTCACCACCACTCTCTGGGTTTGTCCGTCCAGCCAGTTTTTAACCTAGCGCAGAGTACACTTATCCAAGCCGTGAGCAGCCAGCTTCTCCAGGAGAATGCTGTGGGAGACTGTGTCAAAGGCCTTACTAAAGGCCAAGTAGACAACATCCACAGCCTTCCCTTCATCCACTAAGCGGGTCACCTTGTCACAGAAGGAAACCAGGTTAGTGAAGCAGGACCTCCCTTTCATAAACCCATGCTGGCTGAGCCTGATCCCCCGGTTGTCCCGCACGTGCCGCATAATGGCACTCAAGATGATCTGTTCCATGACCTTCCCCAGCACCGAGGTCAGGCTGACAGGCATGTAATGCTTTGCCAACTGTCATGACAAGCTGTCATGCTTTGCCAATTACCTGTGAAGTCTTTCCCTCCAAGGAAAATTTATGTTTTGTAGGACATATCAAAGCATCTGAATTTCTTGATAAATAGGAGTCACGTGGAATAAGTGAGGTTGGCTTTCTAGAGTATTGTCTTTTAGCCATTTAGAAAACAAAAGAGGGGAACTAAAGAGAACAATTGAATCCACAAATATCATGAATGATGTTCAAAGCAAAGGGATGTGGGGTAGTATAACACACCATGTTTTTTCAGTGTCAAGTATGACTAAACCCCCCATTTTCAGGCACACTGGTTCATTTTAAACATTTGTAGGCATTTGTCAGGAGGTCAGGTTTCAGTCTCACTGGGAAAAGCTAACCAGGTCTGTTGTTTCTGGTGAAGCAGTAAACCCCAGATGCAGAATCCTAATGCCCACTTTCTCCTCTAAAATAATTCTGAGCATTGATTGCTGGAGAACAAAAATAAGCAGTGGTTTTTTGATATAAAATCACAGTTACTGTTGCAATGTAGTCCTTTCATGTCCAAGGGAGAAGAGTAGGACAATTAAAATGGATGTTCTCCCTATAGCATTTTCCAGGATAGCAAACCTTGTGTTGATCTGCAGTCAACACTTCCTACCCTTTTCCTCAAACACTGAATCAAACACGGATGGAATTAAATCATGCATTTTCACTTCTTCACCCACTAAATATACTTTCATATACAGAATCTTTCCAAGTGTACCATTGAGAGCCAGACACCACCTACCCCACACTGAGTCTATGTAATCAAGCCTCCATTGAAAATACAAATATAGAGCTGGCTGAGTGATTGATAGGCAAATTAGTTCCTGAGCTAAGCCCTGCAGGATAGGTTTGGCAAAATAAGAGAGTATTTGCTATCTTCTAGAAAACCAAAGAAAAGAAAAATACAGAAAGCTCAAGAATTACAGCTTCATACTATTTATTAAATACAGATGCTAGAAGTAGAAGGTTGCTTTGGATGTCTTTGCCAGAGAAGGTGAGAAGCCATATTCATTATTTTGAAAGAGAAAGACTACAGCTTTTTTGCACAGAGAGTCTTCATTGTGCTTTCATAAAGCTAAGGCAAATTCCATACTATTGGGCTTACTGAAAGTGTATTGCTCTTAAAAATGTTCAAGAACCAGATCTCCAAGAAACCCAGACCCATAGCTGTAACCTAACCTTTAGATATGTGTTGGTCTCGTCAGCTCTCATTGAATTCTTCCTCAGTATCTTTGGCTCACTGTCAAGACTGACAAATTATTTCAAAGCCTGTTCCTGAAAGTGTGCTGAATATAGAGCTATAGTTCATATACCACTAGTTTGAAAACTATAAAGAATCAAGCAATACCTCCACCAAATACTTCTTACAAACAGCTCTGTCATCGCTATCAATTCTGTCCTCAATGAAGTAAAGTAGGTAGGAAAGAGAGAAACTCAAAATTATTATGTGATTGGACACCTAGGTGGATAGGCACAGTTGATGTATTGGGTCATTCAATATAGTAGACACTTCCAAGGTCAGAAGAGAACAACATATGGTTCGCTAGTTACCTGTAGATAGGAAGTATCACCAATCTTAACCATTTAACTCTCAATGTACTTTCTTCCTCTAGATGTAACTGAGGAGAAGAGAGAGAGAAGGACGTTCAGGAAAGAAAATGCTTGTTTCCCTATAAGATTATATGAGCTCTACTGCTGTTTCTATGCGTGTTTATCATTCCTCAAACAAGTACATTTCTTTGCAGGTCTCCAGTGAATCCTGAATGCATCAGATAGATAGAATAGAATAGACTATTTCAGTTGGAAGTGACCTGCAACAATCATCTAGTCATCTAGTCCAACTGCCTGACCCATTCAGGGCTGACCAAAAGTTAAAGCATGTCATTAAGGGCATTGTCCAAATGCCTCTTAAACACTGACAGGCTTGGGGCATTTAAAACCTCTCTAGGAAGCCTGTTCCAGTGTTTGAACACCCTCTTGATAAATAAATGCTTCCTAATGTCCAGTCTAAACCTCCCCGGTGCAGCTTTGAAGCATTCCCCCGTGTCCTGTCACTGGATACCAGGGAAAAAAGATCAGCTTCTTCCCTCTCCGCTTCCCCTCCTCAGGAAGCTGTAGAGAGCAATGGGGTTGCCCCTCAGCCTCCTTTTCTGCAAACTAGAGAAGCCCAAGGTCCTTAGCTGCTCCTCATAGGACATTCCTTCCAGCCCTTTCACCAGTTTTTTTGCCCTCCTCTGGATGCATTCAAGGATCTTCACATCCTTCTTAAACTGTGAGGCCCAGAACTGCATTCAGTACCCAAGGTGAGGCCGCACCAACGTTGAATACAGGGGGATTATCACCTCTTTGGACCAACTGGTTATGCTGTGTTTGATGCACCCCAGGATGCAGTTTGCCCTCTTGGCTGCCAGGACACACTGCTGACTCCTACTGAGCCTGCTATTGACCAGTACCCAGCATAATCTTCTCCATAATTTTTCCAGGAACTGAGGTTAAGCTAACAGGTCTGTAGTTCCCTGGGTCTTCCCTCATGCCCTTTTTGTAGATTAGAATAACACTGGCTAGCTTCCAGTCAGAAGGGACCTTCCCAGACTCCCAAGACCTTTGATAGGTGATAGAGAGGGATCCTGCCATAACATCCACTAGCTCCTTCAGAAATCTCAGATGAATCCCATCAGGCCCCATGGACTTGTGAACTTTCAGCTGATACAGCTGGTCCCTTACAATTTCAGTGTCCACAAATGGGAAGTCCCTGTTCCCACACTCACGGTCCTCCAGCTCAGAGGACTGGGCAGCCCAATAAGGAACAGTAACAAAATGGTATGCTAAGGTTTCATTTTGCCTTTGCTCATCTCTTGAGCATATTACCTTTCACAGTCATCCTAAACAACAAAAACTCACTCAGGAAGTTTCATCAATACTCAAACATGCAAAAATGCCCCAGAGAAACACAAGCTAATGACAAAATATGAAAGAGATGGTAAGGCTGGAAAAGGTGCAATGCAGGTGGGAAACATCTACATGCAAGATGGAGTGAAACCAGCTTACATGGCTGCTTTTTTTTTTTTTTTTTAACAGTACCACAGGATCCCAAGTGCCAGAGACTTGACCTTAGAAAGCTAGCAAGAGGCAATATCATAGAATCATAGAATTGTTAAGGTTGGAAAAAACCCTCAAGATCATCGAGTCCAACTGTCAGCCTATCACTGCCAAGTCCACCACTAAACCATGTCCTCAAGCACCACGTCTACGCGTCTTTTAAATACCTCCAGGGATGGAGACTCAACCACTTCCCCGGGCAGCCTGGTCCAGTGCCTGACTACCCTTTCAGTGAAGAAGTTTTTCCTAATATCCAGCCCAAACTTCCCCTGGTGCAGCTTGAGGTTGTTTCCTCTCATCCTATCGCTTGTTACTTGGGAGAAGAGACCGACCCGCACCTTGCTACAACCTCCTTTCAGGTAGCTGTAGAGAGCAATAAGGTCTCCCCTCAGCCTCCTCTTCTCCAGACTAAACAACTCCAGCTCCCTCAGCCGCTCCTCATAAGATTTGTGCTCCAGACCCTTCACCAGCTTCATTGCCCTTCTCTGGACACGCTCTAGCACCTCGATGTTCTTCTTGTAGTGAGGGGTCCAAAACTGAACACAGTACTCGAGGTGCGGCCTTCACCATTGCCAAGTACAGGGGGATGATCACCTCCGAGCATCTGGCCTATGGTTCCAAGAAAGAAGGTGGCAGGGAGGAAGTGCAGCATCAATAGACATTTTATATTTTGTAATATATCACTTCCTATCCCTCAAGGATACAGCTCCTGAAAGGTGCTAAGGTGTTGATTTAAAACACCTACAGCTCTAAATATTTCTCTTTCCATGAAACAGCCTTCCTGTTGTTGCAACAATCCAGGCTTTTCTAGACTTCAGTTAGGAAACATGTTGCTTTGCTTTGCCTGTGCAAAGAATTGTGGGTTTGGGGGTTTGGGTTGTTACTTTTTGGGGCGAGTTAGTTTGGGGTTTTGGGGATTTGGTTTGTAGGGTTTTTTTTGGTGGGAGGGTGTTGAATCAGGGCTGAACAGGGCCATTAGGCACCACAGAGGCAGGATGAATAATTTTGAGGACACAAGTCTGAATGGTGTCAAAGTGAGATGAGACAGGTTCAACGAAGAGAAATCCATTGAGGAGGCATAGCAACCAATTGTGACTCAGGAAGTCTCTGAAGGTGAAAATAGTAGAAGGCTGAGAGAGATACCTCAGGGAAAAACATCACGAGGGTACTCACCCCTTTTTACTCCCCCTTGGACAACCACTTCAAACCCAGGGCCAGTAAGACCATTGGTCTTGCACAGTTTGGCTATGAGGGTCTAGTGAATGGTTGGTACTTCAACACATGGAATGAAAAACCAAGGTTGTCGAATGCCATCTGGCACGTACTGAAAAAAAATTGGTTCTTAATGAACCATTCACAAAAGAGGGTTGAACACTAAAGGTGTATCTATAATCTTTTAACTTTTGCTTGAGCCAACTGGTAGCATAAGAACCCCTTTTGGAATAAAGGGACTCTGCCCTTTTTCTCCATGACAATCTTCACTGATCTGATCCTCTAGGACTTACAGTACTTTTTCCAGTGAGGTGGTGAACCATCTTTGCATTGTCAAAGGTAAGCAGATTGTACAGCGCATTGCTGGGTCAACGCCAAAGCGCACACTCTGGCAAGCCAAAGTTGCCCCCTGTGAAACAGTCTCTGTAACAGCTCCAAAATAAAACTTCCTGTGCCCAGGAAAACACAAGTCCTAATATCTTCCACCAGCTGCTGTTAACATTTCTCTTCATTTCACAAACAATCAAGCAAAGCTCTCTTACAGGATGAGCTTCCTACAGGAACAGAATTAAAGCCAGGATCTGAATAGTTAGGATTATAAATTAAAGAAAGTCAGGCTAGACATATGTTATGTTTTCTGTATTAGAAAAAGGTAATTAAGTGTTGAAACAATTAACTTGGGTATATTCATCATCGAATGCAGAAATTATATCAATTATGAGATGTCTTTCCCTAAAGTAGCAGAAATTATTGGCCATAGTTTGGAAGTCCTTTGGCTTACTTCACACTGATGGTCAGACAAGAACATATCAGTTCCATCAAACTCTATATCTCTGGGGAAATTATTTGTTTATATATCAGTCCCTTAATTATGAAGAGATGATAAATTCTTTAATAATACACTGCATCTGGCTGGCATAGACTTTACCTTCTTCTTAGCAGCTTGTATGGTACTGTGTTTTAGATTTGTAACCAAAACAATACTGATAACACAGTAATGTTTTAGCTATTGCTGAATAGTGTTTGCACAGTGTCAAGGCCTTCTCTGTTTCTCACTCTGTGCCCCCCACCCTCCCCAGGAATAGTTTGGGGGGATGCACAATAGGTTGGGAGGGAACACAAGCAGGCAGAAGACTCTAACTAACCAAGGAGATATTCCATGCCATAAAATAACATGCTTAGCAAAAAAAAAAAAAAGGGGAAAAGAGGGTTTTTTATGTTAGTTAGCCATCTTTTCCTCAGGAAGTGGATGGGCATCAGTTGACCCATGGGAGATGGTGAGTGATGGCCTTTGAATCTATTGTTTTGTTGTTTTCTGTCTTCTTCCACTTATCCTTCACTAATTAAACTTTTATTAAATTATTTTTATGCTTTATCTTGACCACCAAGTTTTCTTGCTTTTACTCTTCCTTTCCTCTTCCCCCATCCCACTGCGGGGGTTGAAGTGAGCGAGTGGCTGGGTGGTGTTTAGCTGCCTACCGGGGTTAGCCCACAACAAATGAGATCAGTATTAGAGTCACATCAAAAGTATTGTAAATAAGGGTACTTGATGTAAGTGCGTCCATTTGCACAAGAAGGACCATCTCTGAGTAACAGACTGAGAGCCAAAGAGTGTGATGGGTATAATGCAAAGCTGATGCAAATCACCTTTTCCCTGCTGAATTAGGCTAATCCTTGCCCTGAAATGGTCAGAAGTTTGGACTAGATGATCGTTTTAAAGGTCCCTTCAAACTATTCTATTCTATTCTATCACTGAAGACAATGAGGACTGAAGATCGCAGCTTAAGAATATATGTAACAGCAGTAATCCATGAGAAATAGGTTGATGGCTAGAAATGGGGAGATTTTGCCTTAACTCAGTCTGAGTAGGACTGTAACAGTTTCTACCAGGGTGGCTTTTGCTTGAAAAGTAACTGGAATATTTAAACAAGACCCTCATGCAAGCGTGTAGGGCAAGAGGGGCATGGAATGCTTCACCAGGGCCCTGAAGTTGGAGCAGGTTGATGACAAGCCAGTTTAGAGAGAATGAGACGTGAAAGTCATTTGATTTGAGTTTGAGTTTGGCTGCCTTCTACTGAGCAGAAAAAACAATGTAAATGTAAATTAACATCAAACTAATGGCTTATACTTAAAGGAATTAAACCTTGGGCTTCAACAAGTGCTTGGATGGAAAAACGAGATGGTAAAACTTACTTTGTAAAACAAAGGATTAAGAGGAATTGAGGGTCCAGGGAGATCCTTAAGTTACCCATAGTTTGTCTACATGGCTGTGTCAGTCCTAGGAGCTAACTCTCGATGTCTGGAAGTAGAAGAAAACCAAAGCAGGAAAGTCAGAGCAGCTAGAGAAAGGCAAGTAAACTGCAAGAACATAGACAGTGGTAGGCTAAAAATGGGGCAGGAAAAAAAATAGTTCAATATTTGAACAAATAATATTCCAGAAGGAAAATGATTGTCAGATTGACAAAGACAAAACTCAAAAAGGAAGCCCAAGACTTTATTCATGGTTATTAACAGCAGATCTCTCACATTCAGACCTTACAGAAATGACCCACTGAAAAAAAAAAAAAAAAAAAAAAAAGGAAAAACAGGAAGTCAGTAAAAGGTAAATGACTTTCAGGAGACAGGACAGACCCTGATAGAGAAGAGACATAAGATGATGGGAAGGAGGGTTTCTTTTTCATGGAATATAGAGTCATCATGGGAAGGGTAGGTTGCTACAAGATCCTGTCCAGACAGCCCGATCCTAAACAGACAAGTCCAGTCTGAAGGTGAATAGAGACGATGGAAGACTGTGAGGTCCTTCAGTGTTACTAGCAGAGCCTTAACACAACGCTTGTATGGGAGAGGCAGCTGAGTTGCCCAAAAGAAGCACAACTCCTTATTTCCTGCATCCCTCATTTTCCTGTCAAATCTTTCACTGCCAGATCCTTCACAGGAGGCTAAAACCTAAGCAGCCATGAGATGAAGTGGGAGCACTGGGGGTATGAAGAGCAAGTGCAGGAAGGCAGAAAGACACCACAGTGCTCCACCATCCTTACCACATCAGGAGCTGAAAGTTAAATACAAAATGAGACAAGTGTCGTAAATGTTGTTACAATTGATAGGAAAGCACGGACCCCTTTACCAGGGGGTGGGTGATGGCCTGAAGACATCCCTAACAGTCCTAGCCTAGCCATAAATAGCCTCAACTTCATGTTAAGGTGAGTCCATTGTCCTATACAACTTCATCTGCCCACTTGTATCCTCACAGCTAGGCAGGAAGCTCTTTGGCACAAGTATATGTTTAGTCACTTTTAAAAAGGATTTCTGTGCCTGGAAGGTTGTCTATCTTAGTAAGTCTCTTAATAATGACGCTACCTCTCCTTACAAACCTTGCTTTACATATATCCTTAGGCTCTTGGACTACAACAGTAACACTAAGTCATATATCTATCTCTTTGTATAAAACATTTTTCAACCCATGAGAGGCGTTTCCTTAGCAGAACCATAATACAAATGAATAACCTCATTGTAAAGATCACTCTTTACAAATGGACATAGTTCATTGCTAGCTATGAAGTAGGAGGACTGTCATTGTCTGTTCTCAGACTAGAAATTTTGGGTTTCATTTATGTTGCTTCATGTTTGGTTTCTGGATGGGGAACAAACACATCTACCATTAGAAATCAAACCCCTAAAGCTGAATTTGAATGAGCCCTTGGCCGTGGTTTTAGCCCTGAGTACTTTCTTTTAACATGAACACTTTAATATAATCTCCTTCTGTTATTACCTGGCTGAGCTTCAAGAAGACTGGGGCAGCCACTTAGCAAATGAATTATTTCCAAATAGAAAGAGAGAGGGAACAAGAAATCCGTTATCAGAGACAGACCTGCATTGCCTTGGTGATTAAAAAACTAATGACCCCATAGCTGGAGCCAAAAGACTTTATTGTTAGCTCCTATTATAAATCAGCCAAGCCGAATTCAGTCCAACTAATTATTATGCTTACAACCTACAGCAGAGAGTGTCTTATGAAATTACTGGCCATAGAAGGTAATCAGTCACTCTTTGGAGCCTCACATTGGAGCCCGGGGATGGACCTTGCCAAGCCTCCTTTCAATCATGTTAGATTATGAACCTATAGATTTGGGCTAGCAGGAAGGTCCTGGACAAAGGCTGGTGTCATCATGGATAGGTTAGAAGGCAGAAGTAGGTTCAACTGGGGATGTGAGCTGCAAAATGATCTTAGGGGTGCAGACAGTAACAAGCAGAGGAATCGGGAATCTTTGCTGAGACTGTGTCTACAGAGCTACTTAAGCCTTCATCCTGAATTGTATACTCTTTACCAACATTTCCAACTATTGGTATTACCTAACCAATTTACTCTCAGCCTCCTACTTAGCCATTTTGCAGGGCTGCTATCATTTTCCATTCAGTGACACATGCCAACTCAAACAACCCTCCACTAATCTTGCATCAGCCAGAAGCACATCTGAAAGGTGCACTCCTTTCTGAGAAAGCCTAGCTAAGTCTGTTTCAGCCTTTCTGATGTGGAATTGCCCACAGATCTTTCTTGCCATGGATATCAGACATTGACCCTGTGTGAGTGGCATTCAAATAAAAATGCTTTTCCAGTCTCATTGTGCACTGCAACTCTTGCTATGGAGTTAATTTTTCCATTAAAATCCATCGCAATCCCATTCAACAGACATATGTTTATCCATCAAAATAAGAATCTTCATGTCTTTCTAAAAATCTCCCTTTCATTCCCCAAAATAAAGTATTGCCAAAGCCAAATCTCAGCATTTTCCTCCAGCGTCTTTACTTCTCAGTAATTTTTTTTTTTAAATCAAATTTATAGAAGCCAATTGTGGCAGCTTTGTCAAAATGTCTGCAAGAGGTAAGGGGGAGATGTGCAGAAAAAAGTGGAACTTTGCTGTCAAAAATCATCCCTTCGATCCATTCCTGTAAGATCTCTTTGCTATTACAGAGCACTCTCTAAGGAAACGCCTCCTAAGAAAGTGGACTTCAGTGGGTTCTCAGGAAAGTGCAGCTGAGTAGAAAACAAATCTTGTAGTGACCTACACAGCCACACCAAATGTGTCAGTCTGGAGTTTAATGAGCTGCTGTAAAAGTCCCTTGAAGACTGTACCAGCCACAGTGTCTACAGCTCCAATTTCAGAAAACACAACCATGTCTCACTCATACCGTTGACCACAACTTCAGCCAGGAGGTGAGGGTGAGAGACAGCAGTCTCTCCTTTCTTCACGCCACAACCTCCAGGAGTAACCCTACTGTCCCCTCTTACCCCACTTGAATTTGCAAGCAATTTACCATACAGACTCTCACCCTCCATTTGAGGTTTGAGAGTGACCCGGAGAAAGAAATAAGCTGCACATTAATTAAATCCACATCTGCTACAGCAAATATTGCTGCTGCCAGCACTGCAGAGAAATGATATAAAAGGACCCCAGACCATTAGAGAGAAATTCACTTGATTTCCTTCCAGTGCTGCTGACTCAGAGCTGTCTCCCCTGCTCTTGATCTCTACCACTTTGGCTTGCCCTCTTGACCCCATCACTCTAGGGTTTCTGACTGGCTCATTTTCAGCCTAATTCTCTCCTCCTTTTTCAATGTCTGTCATATTCATGCCTGTCTCCCAAATACAGAAGGAACATACTTTTCACCCTCCATCTTTTAACCCATGTGTCCCTCTCCATGCATTCAAACTTTGATGGCACAGTCTGTTTTGCGGTTTTAATGGCCTTACCACCCTGTTCCTTGAGAGACCAGTGGATGTTGTCTACCTTGACTTCAGCAAGGCTTTTGATGCTGTCTCCTGTAACATCCTCATAGATAAGCTCAGGAAATGAGGGTTAGATGAGTGGGCAGTGAGAAGGATTGAGAACTGGCTGAACGGCAGAGCTCAGAGGGTTGTAATTAGCAGCACAGAATCTAGTTGGAGGCCTGTAGCTAGCCATGTTCCCCAAGGGTCAGTACTGGGTCCAGTCTTTTCAACTTGTTCATCGATGACCTGGATGAAGGGACAGAGTGTACCCTCCGCAAGTTTGCTGATGATATAAAACTGGGAGGAGTGGCTTATATACCAGAAGGCTGTGTTGCCATTCAGTGAGACTTGGAGAGGTTAAAGAGTTGGGCAGAGAGGAACATAATGAAGTTCAACAAAGGCAAGTGTAGGGTTCTGCACCTAGGGAAGAATAACCCCATGCACCAGTACAGGTTAGGGGTTGACCTGCTGGAAAGCAGCTCTGTAGAGAAGGACCTGGGAGTCCTGGTGAACAAGTTAACCATGAGCCAGCAATGTGCCCTTGCATCCAGGAAGGCCAATGGTATCCTGGGGTGCATTACGAAGAGTGTGGCCATCAGGTCAAGAGAGGTTATCTTCCCCCTCTACTCTGCCCTGGTGAGGCCACATCTGGAGTACTGTTTCCAGTTCTGGGCTCCCCAGTTCAAGAAAGACAAGGAACTACTGGAGAGAGCCCAGCGAAGGGGGCTACAAAGATGATTAGGGGACTGGAGCATCTCTCTTATGAGGAAAGGCTGAGAGCTGGGTCTGTTTAGCATGGAGAAGAGACTGAGAGGGGATCTTATCAACACTTACAAATATCTTAAGGGTGGGTGTCAGGAGGATGGGGCTAGACTCTTCAGTGGGGCCCAGTAACAGGATAAGGGGCAACAGGCATGAACTGAAACACAGGAAGTTGCATCTGAATATGAGGAAAAGCTTCTTTACTTTGAGGATGACAGAGCACTGAAACAGTCTGCCCAGAGAGGCTGTAGATTCTCCTTCTCTGGAGATATTCAAAACCTACCTGGACACGATCCTGTGCAACCTGCTTGAAGTGAACCTGCTTTAGCAGGGGAGTTGGACTAGATGATCTCCAGAGGTCCCTTCCAACCCTAACCATTCTGTGATTCTGAGAGACATGTGTTAATACATAAACAGGGCCATGGCATGGACTCAAACGTTAACTGCAATCATTCATGGCTTTTAATTGTTAGCACACACTCTGATGTAATTAGAATGTCAATTAGCAGCCTTTCAGGCAGGTTTAGGAAGAGCACTTGCCAGGGACCATTCCCTGAAGGCAATGTGTGCTGAGGGAAGGGGAGGAGAGGGAGATTAGTTGTGTGGATACAAGCAATGCCTTGCCATTAGACCTCTGGCTGGAGACCAATGCCTAGCCTGTTTTATTTAGCAATGCAGCAGCACCCCTGCAGTCTAGTTTCTCCTGTTCCCATTGAAAACCATCTTGATGTCTTTACAGTGGACCCATTCGCTGCTGGATGTAGTCTTATTCGTCTGTTGTGACAAAGTACCCCCTTTTCGTTCTGCTATTGCACTGAGCCCTCATTCAGTTATTTTGTGTTGTAGCTCTTGTATCTTCTTGAACACTTCACCACTGGTCAGGTCCCTCCAGGACCTGTCCTCAGTTCAACCCTTTGACATGTGTGGGCTTTCCTTAGACGACAAACATTCACTCAGCATTTGTTTGTCTCTATCAGTGCAGCTACTTCAGTCTCCGCTTCTTTCTGAGGTCTTCTTTCTCTTCTCATTATCTTTGGAATAATCATTTAGGAAAGAAACATCTCTCCTGCCCAAATTGATATATTAATATTTGTCATCCAAACTCTTTAATGACTTCTATTGTCTTCCTTTTGCCTACATCACCTTTTTATCATCTCCTTCCATAACCTTCTGCTCCAACAGACCTGAGCCTGCCTTTCTTTCTTCACTGACTTTCCTGAATCGTTCTCATCATATCCCACTCTTTGCTTTCCCACAGAAACTGTCTGGCAGCATATACCTATCTATCTGCTTCCTTAAAAACATAAGAAATTTCACAGAAACACACATTTGATAAACATTGTTATATTACAACCTGAACATGATTCAATTAAAAATCAAATTCAGACACACAGGAGACTTGATGTCTTTGTGTCAAAGGAGGCCCATGTTTTATTTTAAAATAAATACATGTTTATGTTTCTAAATAAACACCCTGAAACTCCCAGTATTTTGACCTTCAGAGAGGTGTCTCATCTGCATTAGCAACAAACTCACATAGAAGCATTTTCTAGGCTCTTTTTAAAATGAAAACATAGGCTTATATTTTTCCTATATTGCTACTTGTATCTCATAAGCTGCACACCCTAACTTTTCATGTTATGTGCCTGTTTTCATTTCGTAATATACTGGCAATTTATATGACACCACAAGGTTCGTTTGTGAAGATATGGAGTGATTAAGATAAAGCTACTTTCTTTATTAATTATATCGAAGTATTTAATGATGCTCAATGTATTAAGTGACAGAAAGGTAAACCACCTTCTGGTGCTGTTGTTTCAGAAACAGAGGTATAGTAGGCAACATGCAGACAAATACACTCACATCATCTCAGAAGACGCATATAATTTTCATTCTTCCTAACACTGCTCTTGTTCTTCCTGGAAGTGAAAGGTTCTTCTATGATGAATTCACCTTTAAGTTTACATTCTGCTGTTGCTTAATTATATTCAAACATTAATTAAAGAAGAGGTTAGTTATATTGGCACTAGTAATTACTGAAGTTATGTTAGTCTTGGTATTGCAGTCATTTCAGTTTCCTGAGTACATCTCCAACAAAGGGACATAAAATAGCATATGGGATACTTCCATTCTAATACGTATGTATAAGTCTCATTTTCAGAAAAGGTAAGCAATTATTATATCCAAAATCAACTGCTCAACCATCACAAAGCCTCTGCTCTTCTGTCTGCATTTACTTTACCTTAGACATCGTACCTTTGAAGCAATATCCACAATAACAGCAACACAACATGCCCCCTTTACCTGTTTAAGCAGCAGTCAGCATCATTATTACAATCATACTCAGTATGTACTTAAAAAAAAAAGCTATGGTCCCATGCAGCAATGCTGCTTTAGAGAGTTCAGCTAAAAAGAACACACGTCAACGCATCAAGGTTAGTTTCATTTCTGGGAACTGTAGGAACTGTTCATACCAAAACTAAATGTTAAAATACCTTGTAGGACACTGGAGAATACAGCAGGGATTACAATGGACTACAACTGGAGACACATGTACATGAATCTCTGCAAAACTGCAACAGAGGAATCACCCTTTGAAAGTGCCAGCAAATCTGCATGCCTGCAGCACATGACACCATCTAACCAGAGCAGTCTTCTCTTAGCCTTCAAGACATTCTAGTGATCTCTTAAAAATAGTTATTGTCCAGGTTTTCTACCTATTTTCAGTCTTTGTGGATGACTGGTGCAGTAACGTCTTCAGCAGGGACAACCTGTCAGGCACACATCCACAACCATTCTAATTCGGGTGTCATGAAGAGGTGCATCAAATGCTGTGCCTATTTTAGCGATGCACAGTCCCCTCTACTACCCCACCCCTCCTAGATGCATCCATTCACCATCCCCAAGTTCCTGCTGTGATCCAGTCTTTTAATAGCTATACAGCACAATCCAGTGAAGTCTGTCTGGCACAGTGCTTCTTTCCTCCGAATCAGTGCTGCTTGATAAGTATGTCATGCTGATTTAAAGGTTGCTTAAAACTGAACAACAAATAAATAGATAAATAAATAAAAATCATCAGGTGTCCCTGCTCTCCAATGAGTAAGCCTGCTCCTCAGACGATGGCTTAGGAATCATGCAGGAGCAAGCATTGTGAACCTGTAATGCTGGAAAGAGGCTGACAGCAATACAGTTGGATGTTCCCTTTGAACAAAACTTGGCCGCTGGCATGCAATCTCTTTTGAGACGGTACCAAGAGGACAGCTCTGACAAATGCCTTGAAATTCAGTGCCCGTGGCCCTGCCCTTGCTGTGCTGCAGTGCGTAGCAGAGAACAGTGACAGTTCAAATGGCTGGCTGGCAGATACATTCGCAATACATTAACATTTTGCTAGAATCCTGCCAAGTGTCTCTCTGGTCTCAGTGGGAACCAACCAACTGCTTCAGCTACATTTGGATGGGACAGCTGCTTCATCAAAATATCCCATCTGTGGATGGTTTTACAGGGTGCACAACATAGTAATAGCCTCTTTCACCCCTTTCCAAATGTGTCTTTCATGTTAGAAAAGTCTAGTTTAATCTTCATTTGTCCAGTCCACAAGCATCTTGTTAAGAGAAACCAAAGAAAGATTCTCATTTTCCCACGGTCCAACACAGAGACCATAAACTCTGTTCATCAGTCTTAGGGCAGCACCACCAAGACCTGGCTTATGCCTTCATTCTGCCTCCAGAATTCTGTAGGGATTTCATTAATGGAAGGTCAAATTACCTTGACACATCTAAAGGTACTAGCACAGCCACCACTGTGCACCTTAGCAGAACCTGTGAGGCAGCCCCTGAATTACTCAAAGGTGAATTATCTCACCTTGATTATGTTCACAGAAGGTTTCTAACTGTGGAAAGACTCCTGCTTCCCTGCAGGGAGCTCCTGACATGTCCTCAGATGTGTGTGGAGTCAGACAAGGGCAGAAGCAGGAAAGTTAGTAAAAGCTTCAGTGAGAAAGAGCTTCCTCAAGACTTCCTTGGAAAAATAATGCAACCTGGGTGTATATTAACTCATCAGCTGTCTACTCTGCTATGGAGAAACTCTACTTCCCATTCTACAGTTCTGGGTCCTCTACTTCTGTTAAGCTCTTGTTGACTCAGGGCAGCATTGAAAAAAAGTTGAATTTTAGCCTAACCTAGTAGTGCTAAGTCTCTTGCCAACTAACCAAGCTGGTGCAAAGCCACAAAACGTGGTGTTCAATGCTGACATGCAGAAATAGAATTACAGGTAATGAAAAATCTGTTTCCCAGTCTGCAAGTGGTGTACCATTGGCTGCTTTGGAGTTGATATGAGCTGCTCTCTGGACACCAAAGGTCCTATCGTTACAGCACTGTAGCAATGCTATTCCTTCTCTAACTCATGCTACACTGGGCATAGTTTTCTAGACTAAAACAGCCATAGGAACAGTCAAGAATCAGGTAGTACATTGCTGTTCACATTAGGGTCCAGGGATCAGAGATGAAGTTAAATGAAGGTTAAGATTCTGAAGAACAAAGGAACAAAATGAAGAAGAAAGACTAGGGTGCATCTGGATTACTGTTTTAGCTGGCAGTGTATCTGCATGGCTGCTTAACACATGGCAGTGTGAGTCCCTTCCTACCTAACGCACACTAAACTGGAAACACTGGGTGGAAGAGGAGGGAGGCAACATTCAGAGATCAGCCTTCAGATGGAGACAAGTTCTGCTTGGGTTTTGTACAGTATAATTTCAGGGAACAAATCAGATTTGATCTTAAACAATCAATATGGTAACTCTGAGCGTAAATCCAAGTCAGCAAAGCAGCAATGATTTATGCACACAGCTGTCAGATCCATAGTATTTACTCCAAGTGTAACGCAAAATGCATTTTTGCTTGGAGTCAAGAAAACAGACAGTATAAGAGAAAGAAGCAAGTTGAACATTACCTTTTCAACTGAAAAGTGATCCTGAACCCTTTAATGTCCAATTACAGAGAGTACTGAAGTGAACAGAAGCAGCTCAAATGGATCATAGAATATTACAGATACATTCCTAAATCAGTCTGCTAGCAAATCAGCAAATTGGTTATGGTAAGAATGAACCATAAAGCAGTCTACATACACAAAAGGATAAAATAAATTAGACTTCACTGACCAGATATTGTCTTCTCCGCCTCCAGTAGTAACAGGCTATCAATCTGTCCGTAACCTAATCTTAAATACTTCAGTGTAGAACCTCCTACAGCCTAGAGTTACATACAGTAGAGGCTTACATATTATAAGTGCCCAATTTTTCCTTATTTACTGGTGGCTCTGATTGCCCTTGGCTGAAGGACTCGGCTGTTTGTGACACAAGACCCAGCTTGGTGCAGAATATCTGTTTAACCCTGTTTCCTAATAAAAATGTTATTGGGAGGTGGTGGTGAACATGTCCATCCTCATGCTGAGAACACCCAAGAGTTAAAACTGTGCAAGACCAGAAAAGAGAAAACAAAGACAGAAAAGTAATAGCAGAGATGTATTAGCTAGCAGCTCGAGCATTCAGGAGGGAAAAAATATTGACATGAAAAAGGTATAAGACCCTAATTAAAAAAACAGGCAATCAGAAGATGGCAGCTCAGCAGCATCAGGGATCAGCCTGTTCCAAGGAGCAATGGAGATGAGCCCTTCCCCATCTGATTGATGAGTGCCTTGCCAACAGAAAAACAGCGGTGAGCATATTAATGCTTAATCTTCTAGCTGATTAAACCTAGCTATCTACTGTGTGTATTAGCCAGCAAAGAATTGCTGTGTACAAGTTGCCTACATCCTGCTTGGAGATTCTCTGTGCACACGCTAAAGTTGCCTGAATCAGGTATGCTGGAAAAAGAGAGCTACAGTTCACCCAGAAAATTGTCCACACAACCAAGTTTTTGTAGTAGACCAAGAAGCTTTCTCCTTTCTGTGCCTTCTCCCACTTGCAATCACCCTTTTCTATGCTCAGACCAAGAAGTAGGCTAACCGAAATCCTGTCCCTGAAGCAAACCAAAAGGAGGAATGGGTTAAGGCAGCAATGATTTCTGGGTCACTGCTGCTATATTTCCTCCTCCCATCACAGCTCTCATACTACTGCTCAGGTATAGTTTAAAAGGGGCAGATATTCCCTTGGTCCAAAGGGTCACTGAGCAGTAAATAATATTCCTTGGTTGTGACACAACTAGACATCCCCAAGCACCTTGCAGAAGAATTTCATTTTTTCTGTTGGGGTCAAATCTAATCATTTATTGCTGCATCTCTCAAAAATCTGAGGAAAAAGAAAAAACCCACAAATCAGGAGGTTTCAGAAAACCAAATGTTATGATGAAAACTGAAAGAAATATACAGGAACACCCAGAAAACTCAAAGCGAGAAAGAAATCTAAAAACACATAACTAGATAAAAGGCATTGAGATGTTAAATGGTTCAAAGACTACTGTTACATTAATAGTATTGAAACTTGACTAGCAAAAATTATAAAAAACACCACACATTTCTTTTTATTTTTGTACTGAAATAAAAGTGCTAAAGCCTGACACAAAGAAAAATAAGCTTTTTAAATCAAGATTTATAGATTACCACATGGCTTTTAATTTATCTCCTTTCTCTAATTAACAGGCTGTGTCACTGGAAGAGAAGAACATTAATGGCACAAGACAACAGTGTCATATCCTACTACAGAGTAAATCTTGAAGAAAAAAAATCAAAGGGGTTGTTTGAAATAAATCAGCCTTGGCTGAGTTGGCTGTCTGCATGGCAGATATTTATTGCCTCACACAATCTTTACAGAGGGACAATATTTGGCACCAACTGGTTAAAAATAAATTAAGAAAGGTACTTCCAGCAAAAGAAACAAAAAATACTGTTCAATATTTTCTTTCTGGTTAAGGTAGAAACAGTCTCTTGAGAAGAGGGAGCACAAAATGGAGATGTGTTTAAATCACAGTGCTCAGCCATGAATTCTACCCTCAGTCAATGTTAGTGTCAATTTAAAAATATATATTGCTATTTCATTTTAATTTCATTTCATATTTCATTTTATTCAGGAAAGACACTATATCATTTTTATGGGCCATTCATCTTGGAAGCCTCCTTTTTCAGGCACAGGGTGCTCAGCTCTTTCTAGGCTCCAGTTGGAGCTACTTTAGACATGATCCCACAGTCACCATGACCACTACAAAGCATAAGGTAGTGGTGATCTTTCCACACACACCAAAGTTTTTCTGATGTAAGGCCCAAATCCATGGGGCTAAGCAGCACTTGGGGTTACATCCCAGCTCCTGTTCTTCCCTGGAGAAAGCACTGCACTCTCAGCAAGCTCAGATGTTTTCCAACTTAGGCAGAAGTGGCTCCTGCTACAGCTATCATCCCCCAACCTAGACCTGCTGGAAAGAATGCATTTTCAGTGCTTACACACAAACCTGGTAGACAGTCCAAAGTCAACTGCCATCCAAACATTCACATATACTTTTAAAGTTTAGTGTGCTTGGATTAACACTGACTGCATTTTTAACCTTTACATCAGTAAATGAAGGAATCCTGCAATCTGCTCTGCTGAAAATATAATTTCAATTGACACAGACTCATTTTTTTGCAGGCAATTAAGTGCAATATTAACAAACTTGGCAGTGTAGCTACTCTCAGGCTAAAGCTAAGAGAGGATTACAAAGTTTAGTAAAGGTCACAGATCTCCCACTGCAGACATTTGTGGTTTCCAAGATAAGACCAGAGAGACAATGTAATCTTCTATTCTGAGCTACTCCATGACATTAGACCCTTTCACTTAGTGCAGCAGGGAAACCCCTTCTTCCTTAGTGTGTTCCTACCTTTGAGTTCTTCAAACTGTGGTTGAAGTAGGTCAAATATTTTCTAAGAGATATGATATTGACCCTATTTAAGATTGCATCTGGGCCAACTGAGACACATATTTTGTGTCTGATGTTTCATACAAAGAGCTTTATAAAACAAATATACACAATCCTTTTCTCTCAGTTTATGTGGCAGATTTCAGGAACAATAAAGAAAGATCAACGTCTTCAAGCAATGGCGTAAGAGTTCAGCTTTGTCGTCACAAGATCTTGCTGTGTTTTTGATCAAAACACCATCTGTTTTGCTAGAGAAGAATGAGGCTTCTGATTTTTCCATTCTCAGTGTCCAGCATCTCTCACAACAGCCAGAACAATCCTTGATGCCTGTGGTAACTCTCTCCTTCCATGCTGTACAAAGTCTGGATACCAACTGGAACAAAGGATGACATTCTCAGAAATCAGTCCAGATTTCATGGAAGAGGAAACTATACTTTTGTGGTCCTTTTGTTTTATTGTTTTCCTAAGAAAAAACATCTTAAAAAATTATAGAATAAATGTTCATTTATAGAGGGGAAAAAAATTGTATTTTAATAACATTTTTTTTTTTAACTTGAGCTTTCTACCTACATCAAATAGGTCCTGTGTGTGGAGAAAAGAAAATAAAATAGTCTGTTCAAATTTCATATGAAATGTTACACCCAGATGTTGGATCACTAGTGTAGGTGTATTGGGTTTACGTGGCAATATTTTGGTAGCGAGGAGGCAGGGGAGGAAGGAGTAGGGATGGCTTCTGTGAGAAGACACCAGAAGTTGCCCCCGTGTCAGTCAGAGCCAGTTCCAGCCAGCTCCAAGATGGACCTACTGCTGGCCAAAGCTGAGCCCATCAGTGACGCTGGTGGCACCTCTGTGATAACATATTTAAGAAAGGGTAAAAAATGCTGTGCAGCAGCTGTGAGAGATGAGTGAGAAAATGTGAGAGAAACAACTCTGCAGACACCAAGGTCAGTGAAGAAGGAGGGGGAGGAGGTGCTCCAGGCACTGGAGCAGAGATTCCCCTGTAACCCTTGGTGAAGATCGTGGTAAGGCAGCTGTCCTGCTGCAGCCCGTGGAGGTCCATGGTGGAGCAGATATCCACCTTCAGCCCATGGAGGACCCCACGCCGGAGCAGGTGGATGTGCCCTGAAGGAAGCTGCAGCCCATGGAAAGCCCATGCCGGAGCAGGCGCCTGTAAGGAACTATAACCTTGTGAAGAAGAGCCCATGATGGAACAGGTTTTCTGACAGGACCTGTGGCCCATAGAGAGGAGCACACACTGGAACAGTTTCCTCCTGAAGGACCCATGCTGGAGCAGTTCTTAAAGAACTGCAGCCTGTAGAAAGTATCTATGATGGAGAAGTTTGTGAAGAACTGTCTCCTGTGGGAGGGACCCTACTCTGGAGCAGGGAAAGAGTGTGAGGAAGAAGGAGCAGCAGAGATGAAGCACGATGAACTGACTAGAATCCCATTCCCCATACCCTTGCACTGCGTGGCGGGGAGGAGGTAGAAGAGTCAGAAATCACTCCTTTCTAGGAGGCAGGGGAGAAGGTGTTTATAGTTTTGTTTTTATTTTTCACTATCCTCTATTATTAATTGACAATAAATAAAAATATTAAGTCAAGTCTGTTTTGCTTTTGACTGTAATGGTTGAGTGATCTCCCTGTCCTTATCTTAACCCATGAGTCTTCATCTATTTTCTTCCCCTGTCCTGCTGAGGAGCAGCTTGGTGGGTAGCTGATGGCCAGCCAAGGTTAACCCACCACAGCAAGGTTTATACAGTATGTCACTGAGTGTTCAGTATGTGCTTTGAGATGCTTGAATAAGGGCGATGCATACAGGCAAAAATCTGAAGAGTAAGTGGTTCGGCCAATGCAACTGGGCGACAGAACGAAGGATACAGGAGAGGTACTAGGATGAGCAACATGGTAGCAGGGTGCTGAGCTGTCAGCCTGGAGTCTAAGTGGCTAATCAACAGCAGGACCAGCTACCATATGTATCACACCAGGTCTACCCAAAACACTTGCATATAATGAAATATAAATTAAACGCATAGCATAAATGATACCTGGAATTTAAGTAAATGATTACACACAGATTAAAATGTTCAAATAAATGTGGGATGAACAAAAACAGCCAATAGGAAAATACATGACATAATGTACAGGGATGTGTTTAAATGCACACAACGGGGACCTGCACTACATCCCTCTCTTGGCAGCTGCTGGGAAGTTACATCTCACGGTGTCCTGGTTAACCATGGATACCCAGGCTTGCTATTTACTGAATAAATAAGCCTGTGTCAGAAATCTGCTGTTGAAATCTAGCTCTGTGGTTAAAGGTAACTAAGTCAGGGTCCCCAGTGAGACGCCCCAAGTGACAAGCCAGAGGTCATAAAGGAAGCCTATAACAGAGAAAGGAGTCAAACCCCTGTTTTCTGAGTGCATAGGCTTTTCCACACAGCACTGGAGCATCCTTCCTATGAAACTCTCTAGAAGGTATAAAAATCAGCAGTGGACATGAGAACAGAGAAGATTTAATTTGATCGTGAAGCTAGCATGCAGTATTACAACTGAAATTCCTGCATTTTCTTTTTCCTTTTAGCTTTGTATTTCTTTTGTTCACCCTCTTTTTCGTGTGCATTATTGCAGAGGAACTGCTGACAGTCACTACTTCAGATGTGGGACTTTATCACAGCAGGGTTAACTAAATCACAAAGACAGAGCCCATGTAGCATCAACTCCCTTCCTTTTCAGATCCCAGAAGCAGATGGCAATAAAAAATGAATTTTTTCATATTGTTAAAGCTTATGCTTTTTCACCTATGAGAAGGTTTTTTGCTTTGGTTCAAGGAGGGAACTGATTTTACAATTACAGTGGAAAATATGAATAGGCTCTACATCAAGGTGACAAATATGTTCTGTAAGTTTGTAAAGAGCAGGGATTTTTTTTTTCTTCTTTCTTTTTTCCAATTGAAGTTGTCAAGAACTGTTTTTGCTTTGCATATAGCCTTGTGCTAAGCACACGTAGAGTATTAACATGAATTCTTGCAACACAAACCTATGATGATACAATCCCATGTTGGAGACGCTTTTTATCCCCCACACAGACTGGGAGCTCCCATGATACTGGGATACGTTAGACTGGTGCATGACACATTTCTGAATTTCAGGCTATCACAAGATTATCTTGCCTGTGGCAAGATCTCAAGATCTTCAAGATACGGCAGAAAAGGAACGCCTGACAGAACAACACAACAAAAAAATTGTGCAAGAGCAATGTGGAGATATGAATCCTTTTACAAGGTTTCCCCCTGCCAAGATGCTTCTTTAGGGTGATAGGGTATATCACATACAAACTATTAGTCTGAGGTTAAAGCCCCTGTTATTTCGCTAAAGACACATCCTGTAGCTGAATGATCTCAAACAGGCCCCACAAATGCAGAAAAGCCATTTTTAGTTCATTGCAGATAGAAACAAATAAGGTTCTCACTGCTTTCAGATGCAATGTAATGAATAGCCATGGAAAACTGTGTCCTGCTTGTGGTTGGTATGGCAAAAGCAAATTTCTCCCAGACAACCTACTTTAGTCCTGGGCAGCTCTTGCGCCGTACAGGAAAGCTGTTGCAAGGTGAACCCCAGGACAGACAGCCAGTACATCACTCCCAGCCTCCTCTTGTGATGCTCATCCTGCTCCCAGTGACCTTTTGAGGCTTCTCCAAGTTCAGTGTCAAACAGACATATGTTAACTCACACAAAAACCCTATTCCAAAGAAATTGCATGGGGAAAAGTCATTCCAGGCAACTTCTTGAGACAGATAAGCTCTTAAAAAGCCATTTAGTCAGCATTTGCCTTAGTCTTTGAGTTTTGCATAATAATATTGTTAAGAGGAATGTCGTGACTGTACTAATGATTTCCTCCCAACAAACTATTTAACAAAAACAAGGAGATCAAGTTTTTTGGGGCTCTTTCTGATATGTTCTGGAACTGAACCATGAACCACATCCTTCCTCCTCACAGACATAAGACAATAAAATCTTTTCCTCACTCATAAATGAGACTGGATTTGAGTTATGAGTAACTGACAGTGCACTATTAAGTTTCCCAAGCCATTCTGCTCTTTCCCCCCCCATTCATTTTTCTGTAGAGAAACTCTGAAGGATGTCCCACAAGATTCATTGGAATTTAATCACACAAAATAAATGGCCAAGTTCAGTCTCCATCTTTCTAGCTAATTTTTTTCATTAACATATTGGTTAATAATTTTTTTTTTTACTGTACATCATATTGATTACGCATTAGATCTTCATAGCAGTAATGGGAATGTAGACATCATCTTCCATTATTGAGATATTTAATATAAAGAATGTCTGGAAGAGATTACATAGCCATGTCAAACTAGTATGAAGCTGAAGCTATTAAAAAAGCACTATTGTTTGAGTTACTTTTTTTTTAATTTTTATTTTTATTAGAGTCTGTACTGGTACTTCTATCACAATGACAAATTTCATACTGAAGACTGTCTACCTTGTGGTTACTTGTTGACATAGCCACATGTATAACCAAGGTTTAAGCTTTTGACTTGCTTTTCTACCATGATAAATTTATATTAATTTATTTTATTGCTCTTTAAATGAAGGTTGAACTTCCTTCTGCTCACCACAGACTCAACACATGTGTTGGTCATTATTATGAAGTAGTTGTGAGCTTCCATCCAGCTGATCTCCAGGTCATGTGGCTGTATATGCATGTACTTGCTTTGAGAGCTATTCCTCTACTCTGCTTACAGAATATCTCTGGTACATGTGTTTACTTAACTGTCGGTGCTGTGATTATGCAGATCCAGAGCCCGCTGGTGAGTAATGATTGAGCCTAGCTGTTCTGTCCAAATCCCACAGATTAAAATTACCAAGATACAGAAGGTAGACAGCCTAGAACTTAAATTGCTAGACATCTGATGCACTTTTACACAATATGTAAGTCAGCCTTAAGCTTCATAATAAAGTCATCTTTTTATGACACTGTCTTGTTGCCTTTTTTATTTCCTTGCACATCTTTTCACATCACTAACAGTTAGCATCAATGAAACATATAGTTTAGCTTTATTTAGCAATTGTTCTCTTGAAATCCAAAGGAACTTTGCAGTACTACTGTTACTCACTTGCCATTTTCTTTTTGGGCCTGACAACATTTTCTGTTTTTCTTAAATCATCCCACTGCAGAAACAGAGGTCTGAAGTGAAAAATCAGTTTTCAGATAGCCTGTTTAATCCTTATTGTTGGAGAAAAATCTTTCAAATGTAATCCCTAAAAAATGAGAGTCGAGATAGAAAAAGAATCCAGCATAATTTAGCTCTGTGAATTTTTAACACTTCAGATGATTGACAAATCTGAAATGAGAGCATTTGATTGTAGCTGCTTCTAAAAAAAATTCCCACAGACAAACATAGATATCTGTGCTTTCACTGGTTTCTATCCCTTTTCAATGTATCTGTGTTCATCTTTTACTAGTTGATCTCTGTTACTAATGAATTCTCAAGATTCAATGAACTCTCAAGAACAACTCTCAAGTTGTTCTTGAAATGGTTTGAGTTCAGTCCCAAATTCAGGATGCACAACAAACCATGGAAAGCATTTTTACAGGATCCATCTCTACAAAACATTTTACAGTTAGTGTATAAGCAGGCTGACTTGAACACAAAGAAAAATAGGAAAGAGATTTAGAAAAAAAATCACTAAAGTGAAGGAGTCAAAGAGCTTTAAAATTTGGTTTGCTTCATCTGTCACAAAAAAGTTTGTTTTCTACAAACACTCAGACCAGAAGAAAAAGAAGTCTATCTATGCATTTCTCACAGAAAGATTCATCTGTGTTATAGCCACACATGGTGCACACCACTGAAACATTTCTACATCCCAGATGGGAAAAAGAAACTTATAGTCAAGTGGTTCTCAGTTTTTTTAGAGCAAACCTTCCTGAAACTCCATTATTCCCATCAGTCATAGACGCATCCATCCCAATTCCTCCAATCAGCTCTGCCTCAGCAGGTTCATCTCCTGACCTAAGTCCTCTCCCCAGAACGCCAACTCTCCTCACACTTTGGTCTCTTCTTACCTCCACTTTCCTGGAGATGGCTGAACACCTGCCTGCCAATGGGAAGTAGTGAATGAATTCCTTGTTTTCCTTCACTTGGGTGCACAGCTTTTGCTTTACTTATTAAACTGTCGTTACCTCAACCCACAAGTTTTCTCAGTTTTACTCTTCTGATTCTCTCCCCCACCCCACCAGCGGGGAGTGAGCGAGCAGCTGTGTGGTGTTTAGTGGCTGGCTGGGGTTAAATCACAACAAGTTGATACTGAAAATCAATGGATATCAGGGGAGAGGAACAGAAAGCATTGAGCTACAGGTACCGCCAATTCACCTGATTAACTAGGGTATGAGTAACTTCAAATCAATTTGGGCTGACTCTAACTGTGGAGTGAATAACTGGCTAAGTAGAGATGGGAGGCTGTATGAGGACACATGGCACAGCTACCATTTCAAGATCGTTACCAGTCTCAGCCCCACCTCCTTCTTGGAGAAATGAAGACAACAGTCGTGATAGAACAGGAAGAAAAAGTCAGAAGGGGCAAGCAGAGCTATTGACCCATCCCAGCGTACCTTTTATCTGCAAGATTTCTTGCCTTAATTATTGGGTACACTGGATTAGACCACACACATTAGTGAAGAAAGAGGAAAATGAAGGCCAGGGTAGAAGAACAAATCACCATGACTTCAAATGCTTCCGAAAGCACAAATACTTTTAGCACCTATTCAAATGAACCCTAATCTTTTTTCTTTGAGTAACAGCAAAGAGCAATGCTGTAAGTGCTATTTAAGATACTTTAACTGTACTGAAAATATTTACAGCTTCTGCATTAGTGCATATATTAACTACCCTTGTAGCTTTACTGTCCTATCAAAGTGTTCAGGAGTGACAGAGCCAAAGATAACAGATTGTTTTGAAGTTCTAATTAAACACAATCAGAATTAATTTAATAAGTTCAATTTTCAGTAAACATCAGGAAGCTTCCCCATTAAAATCAAGTCTCCTTCAAGTAGGTTATGCTGGACAAACAGGAGCTGCAACATCACTGATTACTGCCTACATGTTAGATCTTCATGTTTTTCTGCCTGTGCCAACTGGTCCAAGTCCACTTTCCTCTAACAGACCCCAACATTTAGCCGTTATCTCTTCCAACCACTCCGGTCTTCCACCACCACTTTCACCTTCTCCACTGCCGCTTGCTAGCTCTGCAATAACTTCCCAAAAATGTATACCATATAGTTTCTCCTGGAGAGGAAAAGGGGAGTATTTTCGCAGGAAAATATTTTATGCACTGATGTTTCCATTATTTCCTTCCGAGCAACATGAACTTGTTGGCCTCTATACCTTAAAGTTGCTGAAGATCAAAACAAGCTTTACTGTCCCAGCAAGAGAAGATGCCTCAAATGATCCTCAGTTCATCTGCCCTGGTGTTCCATCGTGATGTTTGTAATCTGTTCTCAGATAGCACTGCGAAAATTAGCACTACATGCGGCGCTAATTCCAGATTGGTGCTAATAAAAACAAGGGTGGTAATAATATCTAGAGTTTTCCCACTGGCTGTGATTGTGCTGGAGTACAAATGGTGCCCGGAGACTGTGCAGAAGGAGATGGGAATTTTTTTTTCTTCTTACAGATGATTCACACCATCTTCTTTTGCCTTTAGGACTGCTCCCCTCTAGTGATAGCAGAGACAAGGGTAGCTGATTTCCTTTATGGCTACCACTTAGTGACACATAAGTGCTAGTTGCTTTACCCAGGGAACGATATCAAATGCAAAACAAGTAACAGCATGGAAAGTGAATGAACAAGCAGAATCTGTGGGTCTCATCCTTAGCAAGCTGAGCAGTATTGCTGATATGACATACAACTGTAGATCTCCATCTGCAGGAAAAAGAAAAACCACTATCCGAACAGCATACTGATGCCCACCTCACATTCTGGGGGACAAGTTCTGTGAAAGTCATTTTCAGACTCACTGGCTGAGATAAGGTTAGCTTCATGGTCTCAGTGTGAGCCAGATTTCACCTTCATCAGAGATATTTTTGACTTACTGTAGCACTTCAGATAGACCCATCATGACTATATGCAGGATTTCTTTATGACAAGAGGGCTCTATGCTCATTCTCAAAACCCTTCTACAGCCTGCTGGCTGACAGGATCCACGTTTCAAGACACAGACTATTTAGATGTATACAGTGTAGATATAAAAATACAACAAAAAGCCTAAACCTTTCTAGTAACAATCTAGGACACAACTGGGGGGTTGGACTAGATGACCTTTAAAGGTCCCTTCCAATCCAACTATTCTAAGATTTTATGACTCTATAATATTGCTTCAAAGAAAGAACCAAAACCAGACTGGGGGATTGCGGCAAAAGAACTCATTTAGCTCCCCTGGCTATAAAGAGAGGTTAAGTGGATAGCTCAGATCCTGACCACAACAAGGTAAGCATTCAAAACAAATAAACAAACAAACAAACAAAAAAATCAAGCAGAATTAATCCCACCTTCTGACTCTGTATTTGTCTTACACTCACAATTTACTTGCTTTGTGTGAGACAGCTTCTTGTGTCAACCAAGGTCCTGCCTTTGGGGAGAATCTCTTAAAGTTCATGAGTAACATTGTGCTTGCAGAGTGCTATAGAAAGTGACTATACTAGACACTTTATTTTTTTTTTTTTTTTAATTAGACACCTACTTTCCCAGATTATGATAGACTTTTTATTTGTAATAATATTTTGTCTTCTGTAGCACCTAGTGTCTCAGCATGGCAGAATACTTTGTGAACATTTGATTAAGCCTTATGATGTCCCACCAAGATTGGCATCAGATATTTAAAATTACTTATGCACACAGACACATAAAAACTGATCATTAGGGGCAGACAATGTGGGACCATAATATGGAAATTTCATTGCCACTTCTCCAGCCTGACTACCTGAGGACTCTCTGTCTTTGAAGGGCCTTGGGTGGACAGTGCTGTGTGAGGCGGCAGTAAAGCTGACGCCTACAAAGGAAGGTGAAACAGAGTGTGTTATGGCAATCTTCCCAGGATTTCAAGTGACAGAAGTCAGAGTGTCTAGCCCTTGGCTTCATTCACAGATGGACAGAAGGGTATAAGATTATTCTCTCTCTCTGAAGAAGCTGTGGAGAACTGCAGTGCCCAAGTGCACGGTGTTCTGTTCTGGTGTCCAGAATGGCATCCCAAAAGAGGAGAGCGAGGTCAAACCCTTGCCCACACAAGCTGGCAGAGCTGGCTGTGTAGCTGCAAGCTGCCTTATTACATGCAATTCTCAGACTTCCCCTGGGCTGCCGTAATCTATGGTTGCAGCACCTGTCTCACTAAATTACAGAGATATGTGCACCCTTGGAAAACAGAAAGGAGAAAATAAAAGCAAGGAAGTTGACTCTGAGATCGTACGTATGATCTACAGTGAGGTCTCAGCCCACTGGCTAATGAAATCAAAACTCATCTGGGAATTCATCCACAAGTCCCATTCTCATAACCTTTGTGTCTAAAACTAACTCTTAAAATCCTGCCTGAATCTTTCCTTTTTCTTCTGCTCCAGATTTCTGGTAACCCACTGACTTGCAGAGGTAGCTTAAGAGAGCCACAGGACTTGTGTCTGCTCACAATGGGTTCCTGAATGTCTTTGGCTGATATCTTTAGTTCTGTTTGCCATATTCCATTGACATGAAGTAAGAGCTGGCAATCTGGGTGATGGCAAAGAGTTTCCTGCTCACTGCTCAAGAGTCTTAGCTCTGAATCCCAGCCAAGGCCAGGCTTCGTCAGTCATATGAGCCAAGTCACTTCTCCATCACGTACTATGGCACCCAAACTTTAAAAATGTGGCAACAGAACTTCCCTGCCCTGTAGGCATGCTCTGAAGTAGGACATACATCAAATTAATAACATTTTGCAGAGGTACTAATGAGCTAAATGTTACCTGAATGCTGTATTTAGATAAATACAAATTCTACTGTGAAGCAATACTTTAATTGCCATGGTCTTAATTCCTCCATCTCAGCAGTATCTGAAAGAAAAGTCAGATGTTCAGGGCTCCTTCGGCACCTTCCACACTGCTGCACTGGTACAGACTGCTTAAGCATCTTACTAATTTCTTTTATTTATCCGTTTTTTTTTTTTTTTTTCATAAGCCTTGATTGAGTAACAGCACAGGGAACAAGAAGTCCAAAGGACAGAGAGGAAAGGAACACCTGCCAGATAAATATAACTGGTATATGCACACCCACATGAGCCAAGCAGGGTGGGCAATTAACTAAATCACTTAATCCATCCCTTCCAAGTTCTCTGCATGCAAATGCAATTGGGCCATTCTAGTCAATCACTATGTACAACAGATTTAAAGATCTCTTAAAAAAAGAGATTACTGGAGGATTTTGTACATCTTAAGGGGTTTTTATCTCTGCTTGTAGAGGAATTTTCTTAGGGGCTATGAAATATCTCTACCTATTCCATAAGCACACTTTGCATTAGTAGGATGCACTGCAAATAATTTGGTTAATATGTGCTGCATTTGGAGAAGACCAACAAGAGCCAGGTAAAGAGCCACAAGAAGTAGCTTTTCTGTCACTTCTTAAAAGCTCCTGTCTGCTTTATCACGTCCATATTTTACAAATTCTAAGTAAGATTTATGGTGGCTTGCTAAATGCAGAAGATTGCTTAAAATAACCATCAAACACTCAGCCTAGCCTAGCTTTCCTGAGACCTAGAGGCTTTTTAGTGGGACTAAGTGCCTACAACACATTTGAAATTCAAAGCATTTAAAAGCAGGATACCCTTTTCAACAATATCATGTCAAAAGGCCTTAAATAACCTGCCTAGGATCTTGTACTGAGACCAGTCTATTACTGCATACCTGATTCTAATTCTTTCAATGGCTTTGCAAAAAACACGGAAGCATTGGGGGAGATGTTTGAAAGAAGTTTAGAAGGCAAAAAAGGAAGGGAAGAGCCTTTGGACATTGGGAAACCTTTTCTCTCCCTACAATCAGTCAGGGTTTTACTGATTTCCTACCATCCCTTAATCTTTTAACCTGAAAGACAACATCATTCAGAAGCGGAAAGCAAAGATATTTTTCACCAAACAGCGAAAACCCAAAGTGTAACCCCCTTGCTCCCTGAAACAGAGGGGTTTGGGGGTGTCTTATCTCAGACTCCTGAGATCAGTTGACTTGGAAAGATATTATGAGAATGCGCACTGACAATTTACAACCACCCAGAGCTATTTTGATTTGCCTCTAGCTGAGGACAGGAAAAAAAACAAAAAACAAACAAAAAAAGAAAATAAGGCAGTCATAGGGACAAACAGTCCTTTCAGGACATCAGCCTGAAATAGGTTTGACATAATCTTTATATCCTGCAAAGGTGAAATAAATCTGAGGGACAGCAGACAAGACACAGCAACCCAGACTACCACAGGTTCATTTGCTTTCTGCATCATCTGTCTGAAATAGCCTTGTGAAGGCTTCATGTCATTTGTCACCTCCACCTACACATACCTCCTGGGGAAGGGCCCAGATAGACATTTGTATCCCTGCAAATTCTTCATAACTGTCTGATTCCAGCAGCATCAGGTAACCTCCTTGGTTTCATGCAGAAAGAAGACTGACAGGCCAAGCAGAGAGAGAGAAGCAAGAGCATCATGAAGGTCTGAGGGTATATGAGGCTGGGGCAAGGAAAGCAGAGAATGAAGTGAAGGAGGATTCATGAATTCCCAAAGAGGAAGGCTGGGGTGGATGTCAGGGCAAACTGGAGCTGAGAGTAGTGGGAAGGTTGAGAAACAAGTCAGAGTGAAAATCATGTTTGGAAGCTGCTTGCAACAGTTATATGTTGATTTTCTCTTAAACTCTTTTAGGTGGGCAGCTGCCTGAGGCCAGCCCTGCAGATACCAGGAGTAAGATCCATTTTGGTGCATAACTGCAGGGCAAATCCCATTTGAAGGAGATGTAGGCACCTCTGTGCATTTAAGACCACTGGCCCTGGAGGTCTGAAGCTTTCCTAACACTAGGCACTGTGCTAGGCAATTTTATCTCTGTATTGCAAGTCTTTGAGAGCAGAGAAAGCTTAACACACACAAAGCATTTTGCAACTAAGTGCATTCAAATTCAGCATTTCAAGTGTCAGCTGGGGATCTTTTCGTAGGCAGTACTGAATCTGGAATCATCACAGAAGGAAATAATGGTGCTATTCAGGTTTCATCTTAGACATCACATACACAGTGACTAGATGTTTTTTCTTCAGGCAGTCAGTGCCACATGACAGAGCAAACAGTAAACCAGGTTTCTGGTGATGGCAGCACAGACTTCTTCCTTCATGAAACTGAAGCCTTTCTGCACACTTTTCTCAGCTTGGCCATAAATCCCTCTTCACACTAATTTATTGCACTGTGCCCTGTGAATTCACATGAAGACAGCTTCATAAAGGAACATGCAACCACCCTTATGCTCTGCAATGGCATAAAAAAGATTTAGTGTAAACAAGAATGAGGACTGAAGGGATAGCACCAATGGGAAGTCTGGTCCTGTGACTAAATTAATACAATGACAGCCACTCTGAAATTTGTCTTTTCCAGCAAAATGATGAGGTACCCTGAAAGTCTCCATGACAACACAGCCCAGCCTTGTGTTACAAGATGCTTATGCAAGAAAGCATCTAAAATTACAGTGCCTGGGGAAAGCCTTCCAACAAAAAAAACCTCACAGGGTTTCAAATGCTTCCCCCACCTTATTCAGATTATTTTCCACATGCTTGTTTTTTTTCTTTTCTGAAACTTCAGATAAGAAAGGAATTTTACATAGTCTTCCAATTATATCACTGTTTGTTATTTTCAATTAAAAAGACATGCACAGAAATGTCAAATAACACGGAGATCTGACACAGTTTTTCTTTGGTCAAAGTGCTAAAACCTTGTGGCTTAATAGATTTTTGTGTTTCCAGAAGAGCTGTGTTCGTTGTTAGTCACTGTAACAGTGGCCAGAAGTGCCAAACATCAAAACCACTGTTCTCCAGTGTGGGCTATCTAAGGTATAAGCTATCGAATTTAGACAGATTATGCTTTAATACAAGATTCTTCTGTGGCAAAAGGGGACCTACTTTTACATCAGATAGGTTCTTGCCCATGGTGGGATTCAGCTGCCTAAATGGAGATGTCTGATGCCATTTGAAATGCCCCAGGCTTCCCTGCTAGCCTTCAGCTGCTACTCCAGAAGAGACCAGGGCCCCTGCAGGTCTTGTGTCACATCTGTCAGCTCTGTATGAATAACTCGGACACCAGAACATTTAACACCCAAGTTAAGGGCTTGAGAGCAACAGGTATCTGGCATTATCAGAGCAAATAGTCTTCAGAGGCCAGGATCTTATCTAGTGCATATCCAGAGTAAATATATTATCATAAAAAAGTAATCAAATGGTTAGTTTAGACCCCATCTCTAGGAAAAGGCTAGACCTTTCTAATTTTGGGGTCCGTTCCAGTGTTTCTGTGAGGTTGCACAAGGTCCAAATCAAGGCTCACAGGTGCAAAAATTGGAGCCTCAAAGCAACCCCTTTGCCTACAGGTTGGCCAAGTTTCCCAGCAAAGGTTTTCACTAGGATCACAGAAACACAGGTGAAGCAAAATACTAAAAGACATCTTATTAAGTTAACATGGCTGGAGAATTAACCTGCAAACAAATAAGCCAGGCAGGGATTATATAAGCTTTAATACAATCTTTTATCAGAGCTGATGAGTCCCTAATTAAACTAACTATGGAAAATAGTACTTAATGAATCTGTAAACAAATACCAGCAGGAGAGAGAGCAGAGCTAAAAAATATCTGCCAGGGAAGATCTGATCTCCAGAGGAGAGTTAAAAAGAGCAAAGCAAGATCACAACAGCTAAAGCGCCCCAGCCCACCTCACTAATGGACATCCCAAAGGGGAAACACACAAACATCCAGGAAAACACCCATAACCTTCTGCCTTCCCTCACTAGCTCTTACCATGCACCTTCATCTCTGGTAATTTCAGTGGACTGTAACATCACTAAACATTCAAAACATTCATCAGTTCAAATGTTCTTTGAAGTCTCTCCTTTCACACATTATATTTCACTGTGTTTAAACCACTGCTAACGCTCCAGCAAGTTCTACCTGGCATTGCCTTTGATTAGAAGGGTGTGTGCAATATCTTGCCAAGTCCAGGAAACCACAGAGATCCATATTTAAGAGTCTATGGAAAAAGTTGCCTGAGTTCATGACAGAAAGGAGGTCACCCAGAATGAGTGAACCACTAAACTCCAGTCGAGCCAGCTAAATAGCATGCAAAAGCTCCATGGAGGTGAAGACTTCAGGTAAGTCAAACAGGATGTGAACTTTAGTCATTCTGCTCCAGGGGAAGGCAGGCAGCTGCTATCCCTGGAAGCAGGGCTGGTCATCTTACTCTTGTGGAACACCCCTCCACAATAAAACCACAATATTGTAATGGTCTGTTATGGATGCCACCCATCCCTCTGACCACATCCTGTTACTTTGTGAGCTCTGCTGAGACAACCAGCTTGTACAGCAATCAAAGTCGTTGTCTATAACTTCTGTTCCTTCTGAAAATGATTCTGCCTTTCTTCCAGGACAATGTACCACATGGTTCTCCCAGCATCACTCCAGGAAATTCAAATAAGCTGCAAAAAACCCCAACCACCAAAATAAACAACCCACACTTCCAGAGACACCCATGCCTGTATGTTTAGTCCTCACTTAGGTCTTCAGTAGTTCTCCTCAGCATGTTGACAACTAGTACTCTCCTTGGAGGACTTCCCCTCCTTCATTCCTCCTCAGTGGTGTTCAACAAACAAAGAGCTGGTGAACTAGTTTAATTCCATTTTAGCTGATCTTCAACACTGTTCCACAAAACTTTCTGCAGCAGGACCATACATTGTAGTTGCACCCTGCAGAAACCACTTAACAGTACAATGTCCCCTACTGGTTACAGCTTTCCAAATGACTCCTTCTTCTTCACTGATGACCATCCTTTCCCAAAGGGCAGGAGCTCAACAGTAATTTTTCCTCAGATCTTTTATTTCCAGTTTCCTCTCAATTTTTATTTTTTTCTCCTTTTTAAAAGAAAAATCACATTTCTGAATTTTCTCATCCCTAACAGTCAAACTCACCTGAGCAGCTGAACCTATTAACTGATCCAAACCTGTCAATCCCAAGTGAAGAAGACTGCATCATATCTTAAGAACACTATCACTGCAACGATCTACCACTACAGCAATCCTCCTTTCCCAGCTCCTCTCTGGAGGAGCTTCTGCTAGAAGAAGCAGACATATAGAACATCTAGAAGCGGCAGACATATAGATACTTTACCCAGGAAGGAAAAAAAAAGAAAGAAGTCAGGATTGTCTCATATTAGAAAGTGTAATTTCCTTTCTATGATTAGCCTAATACTACTGTGTACAAGTCCATAACTTACAGGAGAACTTTACACAAGCCACTGAACTGGAAAGTCAAGCTGGGGATCAGCAAATAAATAAACAGATTACGCTTTTCATTTTGTTTGAATAATCTGTTTCAACAAGGTTTTTATTACATCACACTTCATTATGGATACTAATATACCAAGATCCTCAAGGAAAGCTCAGAGACTAGCATCCAAATTTCCACGTGCGGCACAGTAGAAATAACTTTTGGAAGCACCATACAACATGGATGTCCCTTATTTTATGAGTAAAGATCTTAAACTGTTACCCTTGCCTCAACCAAATAACTAAAACAATATGATAGCAAGAACAGAATGCCATCACCAAGAAGACAATACCATTAATGAAGATATGGATCATACGGTATTCCTGCTCCTTTACAGTCGTTTTTTGACAGCTGATCTTGACACCTCATTGAAACAAGAGTCTTCAATGCATTTCAATTACAGGAAGAAAATAACCAAAATTTTGCACAATAATGAACTAACATCAAGACTGACAGACAGCTAGGAGAAATGTATCCTTGCACAGAGAACAATATTGATCTGCAACATCTATTTCCAACCCTCACTTTACCCCTTTATTCTATTGCAATGGAAAATAACTTTTTCTTTCTTTCTAAATCTGCTTTTCTCTATCTTTGTTCTTTGTTAGTTGAAATAACTTACCAGTTTCAGCGAGCTTGCTCTTCTGGGTGGTGTCTTTTAAAAATAAAGATACATGCCTTAGAAGGCAGAGTGTTTATAGGAGAAGCTCCACCACAGTCTAGATTATGTTAAGTGGTGGGAAGGACTAAGATCCCAAACATGTGCATACATATTCATCTACACCCACAGCATCACTGACAGTATTAGGTGAGCTTGTCTTGCTGCAAGTGGTGGCTCATGTCAAAGCCTATATTTTATATGTATAATACTGAAGCTTGGTTTTGTTTTGTTTCTTCTTCTGAAAGCAAGTGTGTTGGGATAAGGAGCAGCAATCCCTTTAGAGACACATGCATTTAATACGGTGGTGTTTGCAACAGCAGAGCAATGGAGATAGTAGCTGAATAAAATTTTACTTGAGTGATACAGATAGATAACTACATTTTGCAATAATGAGATTCCGCTATAATATATAGCTGACCATGACGATTGTCAGCCTGAGTTAGACCTGGAAAAATGGCATTTAAGTGATTTTTTTCCTCTTTGTTTTGTCTGGAACAGAACTATTTTGTTTTCAGTTTATATTTGAGGCCTAATGTTTGAGAAACAGAGAGTCTAACAACTGAAGTGATTAATTCCTCTGAAAAAAACCTCCAAACAGACAACACAGCAGTTTTTTTTGTGTCTTTTACAATATTTTGTGCATTTTCACTTGCACCATGCAGCTGTACCAGGGAATAAAACAAATATAAGGCTTGCTTGTTGCACCTGAATACAGAGTAGAGAGCTGCTGTGAGTCTTTCCTAAAAGCAAAGGAATGTGCTACTTTTTGCCAGCTGAAGCCCTTTCCAACTCAGAAATCTTCTTTTTATGGATAAAAATAGCACTGTGGTGACAGAGCGAAGGTCCAGCCCTTCTCTCCAGCCCTGAAACAAGACAGCACCTGGCAAGAACCTGCTGGTGTTAATGGGGTGATCTGCAAACATCGATGGTATCAGCTGCTCTGTTCCTGTGCAATGTGACTTTTCCTGATGCACCCTCTTGCCCTCTATGCATATAGCTACTAACTACACAGCCACCACAGGTAAGGACTTGCCATTTGCTGTGTTTCTCCTGCATTTTTCAGTCTCAAGTGCTGAGCTTTTCTTTTCTGCTCCTTGCTGTGAGGGCAGGTCATATTTCCAAAGAATTACATTTCAAACGTTTTTTTTTAACCTTTAGCTCTTCTTTCTATTTTTACTCTTGAAACAATTTCCAGGTGTTCCTGTCCCCTCCCCATTATGCCTGTCCTAGCTTTTCAAGTTCAAGTCACATAGAAGCAGATTGGGTTTGGTTTATTTTTTTCAGAAGCAGAAGGACAGACATCCAAGATGAACCCATTAATTTTTATCTCCCTGCAGGATTTAGTTTCTTTCTTACTATCCTCTTCTGGGCCATTTCAGAGGGGTTTACCAATGTGGACATTCACTGGTTAAAAAAAAAAAAAATCCTTCTAACCTTCAATATTTATTTGCTAAAGTCTATCATTATTTAGCTTAGATACCTCTCTTCCCTCTGTGGTGTTACCTTTCTTTCCTTCCAAATATATTTATAGGCAGTTATCTGTACCTTAATTTCATTAAGCAAGGTCTCAGACTCACAATTATCTTAGCATATCTGCGCATTGTATCCTTCAATCTACATAATTGAAGGCTGAAGCATGGCTCTTTATCTTACATGAGACCCAGAAAGTGTGTGGAAGAGCTCTCCCTGTTTCTTGGGAGAGCAGCCATACATGTCTCCACCTCACATATTTGATCCCTCAACAGGCACAGCCCAGACCAACAACCTCTGCTTTCAAAGGAAAGCACATCACTAATGCTCTGTATCCCAGAGCTGCAGGACTACTGTAATTCCACTATGCAATGGTCCCAAATTAGCTGGTAGCAACTCACCATTCCAGCAAAGAGAAGCATCTTGGGAATACACCTACATAGTTTCAAATCTTCACCTACATAATAGAAGAGCTCAAATGAGGTGGTGGATCTTACACTTGCTTTAAAAGCAATTCCTGGGTCATGGGCTTTAGTTAAGGGTTTTCTAGTCATATGGGAGTAGAGTCAGGAAGGAGGGAAACAGTTAAATCATTTGGCCTGGGTAAGATTTTTTTTTTGGTTGGTTGGTTGGTTTTGGGGTTATTGGTGGGGTTCTGCTGTGGAATGGATGTCTGTGTCAGAGGAAAAGGTCACCACACACATAAACAGATAACTAGACACTCACATTTCTGCACTTGAGAAGTCTGAGGTATAACACATTGTAATGAACAAATTAGGGAAGATGAATTGGGCAATGAGAGCTAACATCTAAATCGGGGGAGAATCTCAGCCTTAGTGTTGCTATAAGTCAACATGTCTATATCCCTTTCAATTAAATGACCCAGATAAGTGAGAAACATAAAGATAATAAAGTAAAGTAACATTCAAATGTAAGTAGTACCTCGCTGCTGAATGTAGCATATCAGGAGTTGCTGTTCATGGAAAAAAGTTTCCAAGTGAGAGTGATCCGTTTTTCAAAGGACATTGTAGACTACTCTAAATTCTAACCTCAGAAAGGCTGCAATTATATATTTTAGAAAGCAGATGGCTAGGATGGGATGTGGTAAATGAATATAAGATAATGAATGCTCTAGAGAAGATTCTTTCTTTCTCATGAGTCTTGATAGATGTTCAAGGAAATTAAGAGATGAGGAATGAAAGTCAGATCAAAGGAATGTCATTTCTAACTCACCATGTGATTAAACTGTAATTAATTGCTACAGGATGGGGATGAAGCCAAAAAATAGCATAATTCTAAATGGGATAGAACATCTACATAGACAGAGTACCCAGAGTTATTTTTATTGATGATTAAAATTTTTAATTAAAATAATTCACCCTATCAAAATATTAAGAGAGGATGTTAAATCTCATGCTGTAGGGCTTAAGAGAATCTCCAAATATTAAGGGCTCTGGATGAGTCCCAGCTCGCAGATCCTATTATTTACATCTTCCAATTGTTAATTCTGACACTTCAATCCTACCCTATGGTTTCACATGAATGGGGCTGGGCTTCTGCTTCTATCGGGCTAACTGGAGTTTCTCAGCCCTAAACCATATTGTCCTTGTGCCCAGAGTATCTGAGAACTGCAGGTGCTGAAGAACACATTGCTACTCATTACTTCAAAACATATCTCCATGTGCAATTGTATATGACTATTTATCAGCCCAAAGTACAGAGTAGGAGATCAATTATATCCAATTATCTCCTGTTGTCCTCTCTGATATAATAATTTCTAGCTTCTCTTTAAAACTTATCGCCTTACTGATTTTCCATTAGCTTGCTACTGACCTGGTTAAAAAAAAAAATAAATTTCGGAGTGGCTTACCATGGAGACATGAATGTATATAGAAATAAAAAGTGTGACGTGTGGGAACCAAAGACTTAAAGCGGAGATATTATCTTTTACTGGATCAATTCATGGGAACTCCAGAAATGGTTTGCATCTCACATGTGTCTTTGACCTGGTGATGTTAACTTAAATGTACCTCTTCATGTCCTCAGTTAAGTGCTGAAGCTAATGACTTTAACATTCAGATCAATAATCCCTTGAAAGAGATTGAAGTGAATTTAGGGCAGGGGAAACTGTAATATACGGAATCCCTGGGGACCCACCTTGTATCTCTTCAAAACAGTAACACCACAGGTATTGTAAAGCCTACCTTGATCATGCTGCTCTGCCAGTATGGTACAGTCTTATTCAGGAGAAACTGCTTCCAGGGATGACAGAATAAGCCTCCTCCCTCTTTAATTTGACTGCTTAGGGTGCCAATTAGCACAGGTTGGTAGGAACTTCAGTATGACGAGAAATCAATTGTATGCCTAAAGGTAGAGATAAAAACTCATTTCCTGTTAGGAGGAAAAAATTCATGCAGCTAGATTATTGCAAAAATTGGAAACCCAAGTGAAACGCACAAACTTGAACGCAGCTAACTAGTTCTTAAACTTGAAGCAGATTCCTTTTCTAGCTGCTATTTGATTAAGCTTCATAAAGATCAAACTTTTTTTTAAAGTTGCATGTTTTGTTGGTAGGTCTGGTCGGTTAGCTTTGTCAGATTTCAGTCAAGTCTCCTGCATTTCTAGTGGGTTTGAGCCTACAGCAGAAGCAAGTAAGAGAGAGCTAAAAGCATATATATCACTGGCATTGCAGTGTAGGGGAGTGCAGCATGTTACACTACAGCAGTAGAAATGTGAGGCTTGCCCCCCACTCCAGAATGACTTCAAACCACACATAGTTTTCTTTTGTTTACCTTTTCTTCTTTTTAAATCCCCTGCTGTTGATTCACCCACCGTAAGTTAGATGGGATCCATCTTGGCATCTGCTTTACAGGGTGGGGCTCAGATGTCTTTTGCTTTTCTCTTCAGAGGAAATAAATGCTTCAAACCTAAGGTAGACCAGTGTCCTTCCATATATCCTTCAGTTGTGGTCTGTGGCCCTCAGAGAAGAGTAGACCCTTCACATCCATTGACTGCTTTGTGGATCTGGGCTAGAGACCTCAGTGGCTGTAGATCAGAGATGCTGATCTGTGATCAACTCTTTGATGGCTAAGACTCATAATTAACAAGAAGCTGTTGTTAGGCTCATCCAGTTGTATTTTCAAATAAGTAATTCCCTCCTACTGCACGACCTCAAGATAACAAAAACATCCCTTATCACTTTCTTTTGTGTGCGAAGTCTTCAGGCAGTAGTACCTTTGTTTTAGAGATGTAACCATATGTATTTACACACACATGTATCAGAGCAACTACATATATGCAACAAAACTTCTGCAGAGTCATCTAAAGGCAACATTGATTCGATCTTTCCTGGTGTTCACAGAGTGCTGGGTTGCACTGAATGACCCAGATGTTTCCTCCTAACTACGCATTCCTGTATTTTATTGGACATAAGGTACATTTAATTCCCATCAGTATGCACAGTGCTTGCAGATGCGCTGCTGTGAGTCAACAGGATTTCAGGATGAGAGCCCTCAAAATTAGGAGCTGCAAAATCCTTCTTTAGCTCCTGTTTTATCCATGATGCACCAGAAATAACAGTAGTCACTCCAGGTACTTAACTTGCTACATACAGTGTATGCAATGTACATATTTTAGCTTTAGCTGAGGGTCTATATCATAATTAACCCAGGGAGGACCCATAAGATAGCAATTCTTCTTCCGGTATTATCGAAGAGATTTGCATGGGGAAAGCATAAGGGAAACATAAACACTCCGTAACTGTATTTTCTGTACCCAGGCTCATTAACAGCTAGAGCAGCCACAGCTATGTCTTTCATCCAAAAATTCAATGAATAAACTACTCACAATCATGTGGTAGAGTCTGAAGATCAGTTCCCTTGCCCTGCTTGTGTTGGTCTTAATCCGTATCTCCTCCCCTCAATCTGCCCAAGGGGTTTGGTTTTGTGAAATACTAAAAGCTTCTTTTGGAACTAGTGTGCAGCTCATATTGAAGGTGGACTATCTGGGCATGCGGAGTTTTAAAAAGATTATGTGAACACAGTGACTACACAGAACTTCCCCTCACCTGCCGCCAACATGTCCTTAATATAGATTTCCACCCTTAGGTGCTCAGTGAAGCAAAGACTAAAAAAATTTTTCCCTTTTTCATCCCAAGGGGAGATTTACCATTAAGCAAAACAATCACACTCTCCTAGCCTAAAGAATATATGACTGTTTAAATCAAAGTGAAACCACTTCAATAAACTAGAGGAGGGGAGCTACTCCCTAGTGCTTTTGTGAACATCCTCAAACCAAGTGTTTAATGTCTTTGCTTTACATTTGGAGTTGTGGTTCTCTTTCTTTTGGGTAGAAGAAGGAGTTAAATCTCTCAAACCTCCATGAATGCTCATCTATTGGATGAAAGGGTGTCATTTCCTTCTGTGTCCTGTTCAAGGCCAGATCTGCAAGGGGTGCTCCAAACCTTCCTACCAGACTGAGAGATACAGGTAGATGATCACCATGAGAGACTGTTGGTCTGGATAGACATACGAGCAAATCAGGATTTCCAAAACTGAGGCACTTCTAAACACATTGAAGAGCAGGAGGACTACAAGGATGTTGTGAGGTTAAGCAGGGAGAAGATTAGAAAGGCGAAGGCCTAGCTAGAACTTAAACTGGCCACCACCATTAAAGATGATAACAAAAAATGTTTTTACAAACATATCAGCAACAAAAGGAGGGCCAGGGAGAATCTCCCTCCTTTGTTGGATGCGGAGGGAAACATTGCCATGAAGGATGAGGAGAAGGCTGAGGTACTTAATGCCTTCTTTGCCTCAGTCTTTAATAGTCAGACTGGTCATCCTTAGGGTTTTCAGGCCCCTGAGCTGGGAGATGGAGATAGGAGGCAGAGTGAAGTCCCAGTTTTCAAAGAGGTGGCAGTCACTGACCTGTTCCCCACCTGAATGCTCACAAGTCCATGGGGCCAGACGGGATCCACCCGAGGATACTGAGGGAGCTGGCAGAGGAGCTTGCCAAGCCAATCATCTCCATCATCTATCAGCAGTCCTAGTCTACTGCGGAGGTCCCAGATGACTGGAAGTTAGCAAATGTGATGCCCCTCTACAAGAAGGGTTGGAAGGAGGATCCGGGGAACTACAGGCCTGTCAGCCTGACCTCGGTGCTGGGGAAGGTCATGGAACAGATCATCTTGAGTGCCATTATGCAGCACGTGCGGGACAACCGGGGGATCAGGCTCAGCCAGCATGGGTTTATGAAAGGGAGGTCCTGCTTGACCAACCTGGTCTCCTTCTATGACAAGGTGACCCGCTTAGTGGATGAAGGGAAGGCTGTGGATGTTGTCTACTTGGCCTTTAGTAAGGCCTTTGACACTGTCTCCCACAGCATTCTCCTGGAGAAGCTGGCTGCTCGTGGCTTGGATAAGCGCACTCTGCGCTGGGTTAAAAACTGGCTGGACGGACAAACCCAGAGAGTGGTGGTGAATGGAGTCAAATCCAGTTGGCAGCCGGTCACGAGTGGTGTTCCCCATGGCTCAGTATTGGGGCAAGTCCTGTTCAGTATCTTCATTGATGATCCGGATGAGGGGATCGAGTGCACCCTCAGTAAGTTTGCAGATGACACCAAGTTGGGTGGAAGTGTCGATCTGCTGGAGGGTAGGAAGGCTCTACAGAGGGATCTGGACAGGCTGGATCATTGGGCTGGGGCCAACTGCATGAGATTCAACAAGGCTAAGTGCTGGGTCCTGCACTTGGGTCACAACAACCCCATGCAACACTACAGGCTTGGGGAGGAGTGGCTGGAGAGCTGCCTGGCAGAAAAGGACCTGGGGGTGTTTATTGACAGCCGCCTGAACATGAGCCAGCAGTGTGCTCAGGTGGCCAAGAGGGCCAATGGCATCCTGGCTTGTATCAGGAATAGTGTGGCCAGCAGGACCAGGGAGGTGATAGTTCCCCTGTACTTGGCACTGGTGAGGCCACACCGAAGTATTGTGTTCAGTGTTGGGCCCCTGACTACAAGAAGGACATCGAGGTGCTGGAGCATGTCCAAAGAAGGGCAACGAAGCTGGTGAAGGGTCTAGAGCACAAGTCTTATGAGGAGCAGCTGAGGGAGCTGGAGTTGTTTAGTCTGGAGAAGAGGAGGCTGAAGGGAGACCTTATTGCTCTCTACAACTCCCTGAAAGGAGGTTGTAGCAAGGTGGGGGTCAGTCTCTTCTTCCTAGTAACAAGCGATAGGATGAGAGAAAAGGGTAAGTTTAGGTTGGATATTAGAAAAAATTTCTTCACCGTAAGGGTAGTCAGGCATTGGACCAGGCTGCCCAGGGAAGTGGTTGAGTCTCTATCCCTGAAGGTATTTAAAAGATGGGTAGACGTGGTGCTTAGGGACATGGTTTAGTGGTGGACTTGGCAGTGATAGGTTAATGGTTGGACTCGATGATCTTAAGGGTCTTTTCCAACCTTAATGATTCTATGATTCTGTGAATATCTGAGGATTTTACCTCTGTAAACTCAATGTCTGCAACCTTGGTACTTCCAGAGTAAGGCAGTTGAGCAGAGGTTTACTGAGCACCCACACCGAAGCAAGCACTTAGCAAGTCTTATTTACGAAAGTCCTTCTGTCCCTTTGTCTCTGTTCATCACTGGTTTTCCAGAGCTGGTCCCTCCGTGTATATTATTTATTTCAAGCAGCCATATGCTGTTAACAGAAATAGGTCTCTGTACTAGTTGACTTATATCTGAGGAGAGTGAAATTATTGTTTTGTCATTCCTAGTTGCTCTTATTAAGAGCAGCCTGTGGTACTCCCCATTTGATGTGGTGTTTATTAGCTAGTTAAGTATTTCATGTGACTGTCCTATGAAAGTTGGGATGAAAGCAACTTCTCAGCTGTGCACCAGAAAAGCCGGAGATGGTGTTAATAAGCATGCTTTATCCCACAAGGCTGATTAACATTCATTTTTCAGAGTTATCCCAGCTAGACTCATGATCTTACGTTTATCAGATGATTCTTTCTATCCTACCTCTGTCACAGAACTGCGCTCAGCTGATTGTTATTTAGGCTTGTTGCTTTTTACTTTTAGCCAGGATAGAAATTTCTCCCTTCTATATATTATAAGTCCTTTCTTTAACAAAACCCTCTCAAATGGTATTTCTTCTACTTTGGCTGTGCACACAGATAAACCCCTTTCCTCAGTTCATCTTCTTTCTGCTCTTTGACTACCACAGCTTTCCTTTTGTTCATTCACCCAGCTACAGCTAAGCTGGGCACATCGCTCTCAGTGAGCTCCCTTTGATCATTTCATCTTCCTCTACACATTAGAAACAAGGTCCTTTAAGCAGTTTTATAATTTATCCCCATCCCATTTAGCTGACTCATTAGTACCTCAAAACAAAACCTATTTCTGCTGGCCTTTCACCAGCCGTAACACTAAGGGATTAAATGAAACACAGTATTGCTCTCCCAGCTTTCCTTCAAGTGACAACATCCACCTCTTGCTCTGACATGAAGTCAGGATGCTGCCAGAGTGGGGACCCAGCTCTACAAAGTGCTTACTGGGAACACACTGGGACTGTGCTGCTCCTCACTGGTGCTATGCCCAGGTGCCCTCACTTTCCTCTGCAATATCCCATTCAAAATCGCCCCATACGCCACTGGTTCTTGACCCGTACAGACATCTTCAGAGTTGTAATAACACAGGGGTTAATAATCATTACTTGTCTAACTCACCTGTTATTACCATGCATCAAGCCCAATAGATAAAGCAAAATGTATTATTTGAAAGATAGGCAATCTCATTACCAAAACTACTTTTTTTTCCATTATAAGTTGCTCCACTGACTCCATTTGCATTAGGAACCACATGATTTTAGGAATCTGACAATATGTATGCATGTTATTTGAGCTGCCTGTATACCAAGGCTTGAAATAAACAAACTTCACCTTCTTTATCAGATGCATATCTTTGGTTCACAGCAGATATCCTTATATCTGGGATAACTATTTGAACTCTGAAAAGCCAATATCCAGAGTAACATTGAGGACCAGACTCAATCCATCAAATAGAAAAACATTCATCCATCCTCTGTCTAAGAAGTCTCTGTAGCCAGTGAGGAGAGCCAGAGTCCTCCAGACAGGGACTCAGATATCAGGGTGGGATAAATCACTCTGAAGAAGGCTCTCTCTTACTGTAGAAGAAACATTTGGCAAACAGACACATGTAGTGGTTTCAGCTAAGTATCTGAAATCTGGCAGTATGAATCTGGACTTTTAAGAAAGCCACTAATTTTTACAGTTGGCAATGAGATTTAAGCATATACACTTCTGTAAATTCATTAATCCGTAATAAAAATCTATTTTTGTGGATATGATAATTTCTGATTGTTTCCTTTTCTTCACAGCAGTAAGCTTTTAGACTGAAATGCCTGCTTAACCTTTTCCTTCTACTCTTTTTTCATTTATGCATTTCTGTTCCAGGTATCATGAGCAAACTTTGAATTAATTCATTTTTCCATACTTTTACTTTAAAATCCGTTTGCTATGCAGTGCACATCCTTCAAAATGCACTTCAAACTTCTTGCTTTTTTGTTATGCCTTTACAATGTTGTATAAATCAATAAGAATTTTCTTTGATGTATTTAATGTTAAACTTCCTGCATGATTGCACCTAAAAGGGAAAGATACACTTCCAGAGGACGTATTGTGCTATGGCCCCACAAGACTCAGATTTACAGTTGAGGTTTCTTTCCAGGTCTAGTAATTTTTGTTTGTAGGCTGATAATTCCATGGGCAAAGATAGCAGATGTAAACAAGTGATGTGAAGAAAAAGCACACGGATCATTTTCCTCACTCCAGTGCATCCTATTGAGATAGAAGTTAATGAATGAGTGAGGTCATGGTTTAAATATGGTTCAGATTAGTCATGAACTAAATCTGTTTCTAATAAAAACTTACCAGTGGCCTGTGTAAAAGATACGTGATGCTCACCAAGACCTCCTAAATAGGCCTAATATTATCACCTTTCTTGTTTTTTCAGAAATGATAGGTAGAGAGGACTCCTGCTTTTTAGCACAAATTTCCTCTGTCATGGCAGCTGACATGCTGTAACTGCCCTATAGCAGAGTGGCATTGTATCTAGGGCTTGTCAGCACTTCTCAGGGACATGAACTCATTACAAAATTTAATGCAAAAGACCACAAAATACAGGTGCTAGCTTTGACTAAAACCAAAATAGCACCATCTTTTTAACTGTAGACACTCTTGAAATATTTTAGTCAAAGCTGCCTTCCTGGCCAAAGCAAAAATCATTACTTCCTTGGATTGTTATTCTCTTTTTTTTGCTTCTTCTTCCTTATTAACCTCCTTGATCTGTGTGAAGCTTTTGATAGGAAGGTTGGGGCCAGTGGGAGAATAAACGGACACTATTTTCTCAGGTCCACTCTCTTTTTTGGGTACCACCTTATTCATTAGGCTAGATAATGTCCTCCACCAAGGACTGTGTTACAAAAAAATTCAAAGCAGAAGAAGTGAAGGCAGTGCAGCTACTCTGATTAGGAGAAGGGTGAGAAAGTCTGCCCTACAAGACCCAAGCACAGGGGAGGGTGAGCAGAGAGAAGATGCCAGGATTGGGAAAGAGCTCCTTCAACCGAACTACAATCTCAGCTAATAACTTAGTATAAGCACGCTCTATACAGGGAAAAAAAACTATATAAAAATATGTGGACAGTCTGGAGGGGATCCAGAGAAAGGCTACAAAGATGGTGAAAGGACTGGGAAGCCTGCCATATGAGGAAAGGCTCAGAGAACTGAGTTTGTTTAGCCTTGAGAAAAGAAGGCTTAGGGGAGACCTTATCACCATGTTCCAGTATTTAAAGGGTGGCTACAAAGAAGATGGAGACTCCCTATTTACAAGGAGTCACATGTAAAAGATGAGGGGTAATGGGTACAAGTGACTCCTGGGAAGATTCTGATCGGACACAAGGAAACTTTTTCGCAATGAGAACAATCAGCCATTGGAATAATCTCCCCCGGGATGTGGAGGATTCCCCAACATTGGACACTTCTAAGATTCAGTTGGACAGGGTGCTAGGCCATCTTGTCTAGACTGTGCTTTTGCCAAGAAAGGTTGGGCCAGATGATCCTTGAGGTCCCTTCCAACCTGGTATTCTATGATTCTATGGTTCTGTGAAAAAAAGTTGAAAATTAGAAGAGGGCTTCCTATTGACAGAGTGGTGAAGTACTAACTCATACTTCTGATCAAGCAATAGGGGAAACATTTGCCATATGGATGCCAACAGCACAGGTTGGATTCTACAACTTAGAAGGCCCTTTCCAGTCCCGTATCCCAGCTTCTTTCTCCAGGACTTAAGCATTTAAATGCCACTGCATCAGTAACAGCTCTCACTGGCTGAGCAGATTGGGTAGGCTAATGTAGGCTAGGCCCCACCACACTACCTTAAATTGTGGATAGTATTAAAAATAAAAAAAGTTAATCCAGAAAGTTGGCTTTAAAATCCAAACTCATGGCGGGTAGGGTAAAAGTCAACCAGAAAAAACATGTGCCCCAGAGCATCAGTCTTCCAACGTGTCTTAGACTCCTGTCTTACCATGGGATGTTTTATCCCCTGCAGCTACCTCTTTCTCCCCACAAACTACTGACAGATTCTAGAAACTAACTTAGACTAGATTCCTAAGTTTCAGATGGCTACAGATAAGGGAGCTGAATCTGAGCATGACATACATGCTAGTTTTGAATACATGCTGCATTGGTTATTCTTCCCCCCGTGGCAGGCTAAAGTGACCTTATCTGTGATACTGCTTCACAAAAGCAGCAAAAGACATAAAAGCAGAAAGAACATAAAAAGAAACATAAGTGACACTACACAGGTGGTTATCTCATCAGACCTCATCTTCTAATGGCTAAGTGTGGTCAGCCCTGGAGTAAGTGGCCTCCACATAATACCAAAGTATCACAAACTAATTCTAGGAGAACTGTGCTTCCTGGGGACACTGGGGCAGCACATATAAGGGGCACATGGACAGTGTGTGATCAATTGTATTTTAATTTGGTACTATTACTGTGTGTCTTTTAAAGTCTCTAACAGCTTTAGTGGCAACACCACGTTCATACTTCAGTAAGTCATCTGGGTGCAAGTGGCTGTATTATGGATGTGATTCTTATCTCACCTATTCTGGTTGCAGCTTTGAGATGTGCATTAAATTCAGTGGAGTTACTCCAGATGGACACAGAGGTTTTAATCAGGTTGCCACCCTGTGTTCTATTCAATACAGGTTCCCATTTATAGTCAGATAGGAACATCTGAATTGTTCCGCTACTGCTGAGACATGAGGTTTGAGCATGGTCCATCTTCATCTTAATTCTGCTCACAGCTGTCATTAACATCCCCAGGCTTACTCACAGCATACCCATAGTCCCAGGCTCTACTTGTGAAACTAATGATATGCTAATCAATACTGTTCTGTGCAGCTTCTTTGTTTAGCATGCCTGGCAGGGCTATATATTTGAAAAAGCAACACGTTAGGGAAAGAAAGCCATCTTATATAACTTCCTCTTATGGTGTTCAAGTGGTACCTATTCTGAAGAATGCAGACAGCTGAATATTTCTGTCTACACCATCCCCTTATGAAAGGATAGTTTTGATCTAATCCTGTTAATGATGTCTCTCATGCCAATATTTTGCTCAGCTTCACCGAAATTGAAGTAATGAAGTTTTAAAATAGCCTGAAACAAAGCAGCATAGCACAGGTGGTAAAAGGTCTGCAAGGGCTGAAATAGGAAAGAAGCGTAAAGAAACTTATATCACCCAGTTTAAATGAAGGGAAGGTGAGGTGAAGGGAAAATGAAAATCTGTGACTATTTTTCAAGTGAAAATTAGATAAGGGCAAGAACAATCTATTCCAGGCTGCCCTGAAATATATTCCAAAAAGCTTTTGCCTTGTATTTGAGATGAGGAAAAACTTCAATAGAAAGGATGATTTTCCACTGCAAGCCATTAATCCTCAAAAAAGCATCCAATGAAATTTCCAAGCTACTCTTAGTGCTGAGTGAGCTGCTCTTATTGCTGAGTATTCAAAGTGATTTTAGTAAATGTCATCAACAGAATTGTGTATCAAAATTGTGTATTAGAATTGTGTATCAAAAATACCCTCAAGGAAGCGAGTGCTTATAGTGTGAATGAAAACACAGGGTGATTCTCACCCTCTTAGCCGACATCAGAGATTTCTCTGGACTTCCACAGTGGGAAGTGTGGAAACCTTAGCAGCTTGAAGATGAAGGTTTTGGGCTAGTAATAAACCCATGTCCTCCATTATCAAGACCAAAGCAATACATAAAACATATAAGGAGTAATCTTCAGACATGATAACCCACATAAGAAGGAGAGCAGGGTGAAAAACCACCTTCAGAGGAGGAAAATGAAGTAGTTTTAGGAGGCTATATTTGGTGAGATGGAAGAGGTCCTCCAGTTTTAGCTGCTAACGCTGTTGACTGGGATTCCCCTTGGAAACTCTTACTTATATTTACAGGAAACAGTGAGCTCAGATGGTTTAACAAGGCCTAAAGCTGGCACAGGTGGAAAACTTGCTGCTTCTTGCCCATTGAGACAGATCAAAGGGAAAAGCTCAGCACCTGGCAACAGGAGTGTCTGAGAGATGCCAGTCTCCTGTTCGCAGATTTCTTATGTTTCTGTTCTCCCAAAACATGATTCTTTGTGCAGCGGAGCCCTAAGTCTCTCCTAAATAATTAGTCAGAAATAGGAAAGAAATAACAATGATGTGATGCCCGGCCCCTGTATTGATGGATGCAGCTGAGCCGTAGCATGGGGAGGAGAGATCTCTCTGTTCCCAGGGAGGGAACAGTACCTGCTTCCTCTGTAAATTGTTCTAATTATGCCCTAATTACTGTACCTGGAGGAAATCCTTCAGATGCTCTGCGCTGAAGTCTCACCTTTAAATTTTGAACAACAGCTGCAAATTGCTCTCAAAGTCATTAAGCTACTGGTGAGAAGGTCACCAGCTAGCTTGGTACCACAGCTTTAACACCCCCTCATTTTCCTTCATTCACTTTTCTTTGTTCTGCAGCTTACATGCAACTTAGACACAGGATTATATTAGCATCTGCCTCTCAGAGAATAGGTTGTGGCAGACCAAGGTGCTTCATACAGCGGTCTTCAAATCAGGCTCAAAACCCAAAGTCACAGTCTTATAGCAGCTTAATATGTTACTGAGGTGGGTTGACCCTGGCTGGACGCCAGGTACCCACCAAAGCCGCTCTATCACTCCCCCTCCTCAGCTGGACAGGGGAGAGAAAATATAACGAAAGGCTTGTGGGTCGAGATAAGGGCAGGGAGAGCTCATTCACCAATTACCATCACAGGCAAAACAGACTCGACTTGGGGAAATTAATTTAATTTATTACCAATGAAATCAGAGTAGGATAATAAGAAAATAAAAACTAAACACTTTCTCCCCACCCCTCCCTTCTTCCTAGGCTTAACTTCACTCCTGAATTCTCTCCCTCCTCCCCCCGTGTGGCGCAGGGGAATGGGGGTTGTGGTCCCTTCATGACACTCCTTCCTCCTCAGGGGGAGGACTCCCCACACTCTTCCTCTGCTCCAGTGTGGGATCCCTCCCATGGGAGACAGTCTTCCATGAACTTCTTTAACGTGGGTCCTTCCCACAGGCTGCAGTTCTTCATGAACTGCTCCAGCATGGGTCCCTTACACGGGGTGCAGTCCTTCAGGAACAGACTGCTCCAGCGTGGGTCCCCCATAGGGTCACAAGTCCTGCCATCAAACCTGCTCCAGCCTGGGTTCCTCTCTCCATGGGTCCACAGGTCCTGCCAGGAGCCTGTTCCAGTGCAGGCTTCCCATGGGGTCACAGCCTCCTTTGGACATTCCCCTGCTCCAGCGTGGGGTTTTCCGTGGGCTGCAGGTGGATATCTGCTCCACCGCAGACCTCCATGGGCTGCAGGGGGACAGCCTGCCTCACCATGGTCTTCACCACAGGCTGCAGGGGAATCTCTGCTCCAGTGCCTGGAGCACCTCCTCCTCCTCCTTCTTCACTGACCTTGGTGTCTGCACAGATACTTTTTTCCCCCTTCTTAAACATGTTATCCCAGAGAGTGTTGCACTTGGCCAGCAGCGGGTCCATCTTGGAGCCGACTAGCATTGGCTCTATCAGACATAGGGGAAGCTTCTGGCAGCTTCTCACAGAAGCTTCCCCTATAGCCCTCCCGCTACCAAAACCTTGCCACGCAAACACAATACAGTTACCATCTATAAAGATCATGAATTGGAGCCCTCAGCTGTCACAGTTCATATATTGGAGAATAAACTTAAATGGATGACAGCTTAATTTAGGGGGCTCGGCTAGGACATCATTGCCTGCTCTGTCACCTTTTCTAGAGAGGTGGTCATTTGGGTTAAGATGCAGAGCAGACAAATAGAAACTGTAAAGTTAAAGTGTCCAGCATGAATCCTGAGTCCTCTGGTCCTCTGCCATACAAGCTTTGTTGTTCCATTTTTACTCACATTAACATGACTACAAGATACTGCATATGTGAAGCACGTTTCAGTTCTAGATAGGACATCCTCTTGAGAAGTCTTAATGATTGATGAAAAAACGTGAATCAGGCAGTTCCTCACCCATTTTGCTGCCATGTATACAAAAGACATGAAGACACAGCAGGGCTTATTGCATCAGTGAAGTATATGATATTCTACTTTTATCTAGGAAAAGGAGGAGCTAGAATGAAGGCATATCCTTGAGGTCATGCTGTAGTGCTGATGGCACTTAGCTCTAAAACAAGCCTCCAATCCTTGATCTAACCACTGGATATTATTTGATAAAATCATTTGGCTGTGAAAAAAAATAATAATAAGTTTTCAGAAGCATCAAATGCTAGTTCTCATCTGCTGTGAGATCTGTGTGGTATGAGCCCTCAGTTTGCTATTTGCATGGCAAAGAAACATAGCATATATGTAGGTGGAATATTCATGCATGTACTGGTTTTTCAGGAAAATGTTTGTGCTATTGTTTCTGAAAGACGTGGTACAGCTCATGTTAAAGCACAGGGATTCATCAATGCTAAAACACTCCATTCAGCCATACCCAGGAAGCTCTAGAAGACCATTGTGCTGGAGAGCTGGAGGAGTAACCTCCTTGGTCTTCCCAGCTAAATGTACCTACAAACATGACTGGATCTATTTGCTGAAGGCCTTAAGACATCAGACCTGTGGAGCACTGATAAATGCATTAACACACTCTAATTCAGCAACAGGTTGTGTAACTGAATGCTTACAGAACAGATGCCTTGAAGATATGAAATGAAGATGCAGTGGAATACTGGAACCTTTTTGTGCAAACTGGTTATGTACAATCCAGTGCAAAAGTATTCATCCATCCAGTAAAAGCAAAGCAGTCCTGGAGTCTTTATTGCTCTTGTAAAAGGAACAGTGCCCCAGTACCATTCAATGGAAGTTACTGTACAAGGCAAATATTTTTTTCAGGCTTCAGAACACTTCTGCCAACTTTGGTTTTGCTCAGATACTAGTATTTAAACCAGTTATAAATATTACATAAAAGATCATACATCAAATAATTCAGCCACCACATGATTTTCTGCATTTTCATCTTAGGACACAGGGAAATTATCCCAGGGACATCTGATCATAGTCTTAAGACAAGTTTATACTAATTAGAATTCCTCCTTTGCCAAACTATTTAGGAAAGACAAGAATCTGACTGTATTAAAGAGGAAAAAAACCAGCCCTGTTCATTAAACTTAGTAGATCTGCTTGGTTCTGACATCCTGTGTATCTTAAAAACAAAAAACAGCATCAACACCACTCTATAATGGAGAGCAGTTATTGCACATTGGGTAAAGAACGCAATAGATGAAAAAACAGGAGTCGTACAAGACCAACAACAAAGGTGAAAACTAATTTTTTTAATTGGTTTGCTGCCTGACTTTTTCTTCAAATTATTCTCCAAAAGGTAGGGCAGGCAATGACTATACATCAAGGAAAAAAGATGAAGAGAAGAGAAGAGAAGAGAAGAGAAGAGAAGAGAAGAGAAGAGAAGAGAAGAGAAGAGAAGAGAAGAGAAGAGAAGAGAAGAGAAGAGAAGAGAAGAGAAGAGAAGAGAAGAGAAGAGAAGAGAAGAGAAGGGAAGGAAGAGAAGGGAAGAGAAGAGAAGAGAAGAGAAGGGAAGAGAAGAGAAGAGAAGAGAAGAGAAGAGAAGAGAAGAGAAGAGAAGAGAAGAGAAGAGAAGAGAAGAGAAGAGAAGAGAAGAGAAGAAAACAGAAAAGAAAAGAAGAAAAGAAAAGAGAAGAGGGGAGGGGAGGGGGAGGGGAGGAGGAGAGGAGAGGAGAGGAGAGGAGAGGAGAGGAGAGGAGAGGAGAGGAGAGGAGAGGAGAGGAGAGGAGAGGAGAGGAGAGGAGAGGAGAGGAGAGGAGAGGAGAGGAGAGGAGAGGAGAGGAGAGGAGAGGAGAGGAGAGGAGAGGAGAGGAGAGGAGAGGAGAGGAGAGGAGAGGAGAGGAGAGGAGAGGAGAGGAGAGGAGAGGAGAGGAGAGGAGAGGAGAGGAGAGGAGAGGAGAGGAGAGGAGAGGAGAGGAGAGGAGAGAGAAGGCAAGGCAAAAGAGAAATAACTAGTAATATCCAAGTAGAATATGAGCAGATGTGAAAGGCAAGGTGAGACCTAGGAAAGAGCAGGTACCCTTCTTTTTTGGCACAATCTGTGGCATATCTGTCTGCGATTCCTCTGGAGGTCTCTGAGCACAGCACGGTATGTCAAGAGAAACAGAAATGTGATATTCACAGTAGTAACGATAAATATATTTCCAAGGTATATGGGGAAAAAAAATAAATGAAAAGCCTGTCCCATTTGGGTCTGAGTTTATCCAACATAATTGGTAGGATTTATCCAGGACTTGCCAGTTCCCAGCAGGTTGATCTGTTTTTTGAAGAAACACATTCACAAACATGTGTGAAATGCTAGTGTGCCCAGCACAGCCATGGGCACGCTTGTTGTGGAGAAGTAGGCTCATCAGCCAGGATGGGGTTAGAGCAGCCCCATGTTGATGCAGCCTAAACCATTCTGCCGTGTGAGGAGTCCCTGTATCATGGGGCTACCTCAGATCTGTGCTTGGACATGGATGGAGTGCAATACCCAGAGTAGTGTTCCAGGGAAGATCTTTCTGCCCACTGAAGATCTAGTGAAGGGAACAGAAGGAGGAGATGCCGTCCTATATACTGGGGTGTCCTCCTCATGTGTAGACCCCTCTAAAGCGCTGGGTGGTTCAGCCTTCAGAATCAAGCAAACAACCTAACATCATGATCAGGTTTAGAAAGAAGAAGGGAGGCAGAAAGCCACATACAGGGCATCCTCCAAATGCATCCAGCACACCAGAACCTCTGTCTGGTCAGTCTGCACAACACTAACAGCCGTATGCAGAAGGCCTGCACCATGCTGAGCATCTCCATGCCTTTTTGTTACACAGAGACAACAGAACTATATCACATTCATATAAAATCACGTATGAAATCAGAAAGACCTGGGCAGTTAGGGGAGAGCACAAAGCAGAAAGAGAAAGAACAGTAATAATTGGTTTAATCCACTCAAGCAACTGACTGCCAGTTGGCACTGCTGTGTATTAACTGTCAGCACCTGATGGATTAAGCAGCAGAGCTCAGTGATATGTTTCTGCTGTAGGAGGCAATTCTACACTAGTGAAGGGCATTCTGCTCTTGGTTTACGTTGAAATAACAACAAAGTGGCTTTATATATACACCAGGGTAGCTGACAACAGAATTTGACCTGACTTCAACAAAACTACATTCTATTAGAGAGGAAGGGATGCTATCCACAAGGATAGCAAGCTCATTGTGTCTGTGTTTGTACAGCTGCTAATGCAAGAGGGTTCTTGATCCGTGACCAGGGCTTCTGGGCATTACGAAATGCTAATTATAAAATCCATCTATGTGACAACACAAGTCTAAAAACACAAGCTGAAGCACTTCCCAGTGACTTTCTTACATTTAGGCTGAAACACAGCCAGTCTGAAACACTGAAATGTAAGGATCCTGAAAAGCTATCCAAAGTTAAAGTGTGGGTAAATGCTACAGGTCTTCCTGAAATGCTAGATGAGATTTTCTGTAATTCAGCAAAATACTTGCTTATACCTTGCTGTGTTGGAACAGTTAGCTAGTGATCTGATTACTAGCTAATCAAATTAATCTGTTTCTTTTCAAAAGAATTACAAAAAATGTAGATGCACCAAAGATTTACTCTGGATGTAAACATGATGGAGAGATAGGTGGATGAGTTGCTCAGTGCTGTGTCTTAGAATCATAGAATCATAGAATCATTAAGGGTGGAAAAGACCCTTAAGATCATCGAGTCAAACCGTTAGCCTATCACTGCCAAGTCCATCACTATACCATGTCCTTGTCTTTTCCCAGTCTTTGACCCAAGTTTCAGCCGTATATGTGAGCAAGCACAGATTCAGTAAAATGACCCCTGTACAAGGTCATTGCCAGCTGAGAGCACCAGGACGTATGCATGTTGGGTGGCTATGGAGCGTGTGCAAGAGGTTTTGTCAAGATTTTTTAATGGGTTTTTTTGGTTGTTGTTGATGGGTTTTTTTGTTTTACTTTTAATGAAAACCACAACAATTCTAAAAGTTATTTTCTCCCCCATCTGTCCCTCATTTTCTGAAGAAATGAGGTTATGACATAGATACTCTCAAGCCCAGGAATTTGGTTCTGCTGCATGTTATACAAGGGCACACTTTGAGCCTTATTTTGCTTTTCTTGTGGAAAAAACCTGCTCAGATCCTCCTACCAAGGAAATAGTTTCCTGCATTCAAGCAAAATCCTCTCCTACTGGCTCTATTTCAGTCTGCTCTGTCCCCTGTCTACTCCAACTGACTTTCCTTTCCATCCCTCTTTCCATCCCCTCTTTCTACCTAGTCCAGTCTCATGTCTCCTTGTATCTGGGCTCCTTGGACTTTGCTCTCATGTTTGTTGGCTTGCAAACACCCACTGTCAGCTTTAGACAGAATCTCTTCTCCACCATCATGGTGCCTGCACAAGAAACAACCGTGAATACAAATGATATAGGCTTTCTGCTGTCAAAACTCATTCTCTGTCAACACCCATTCTCTGTCAACACCCTCTGCTGTCAACACCCTTTAGCTCCAGTTTACCAGAGGTGGGAGGGGTGGGATTCAACTCCAAATTCAAGTACCTACATCTAGATGTCTACATGTAGGTGTCCAAGCTCCCATTAAGTCAACAGAGATTTGGTCAATCAGTCAATAAAGCCTAGAGAACAGTTAATCTCTCGTCACTGTTGGGTAGTTCTACTCTCCTCTAGGCTTCTCTGGAGCCTGTTATGCATGTTAATACTTGCTTGTATGAACATTCACATAACTAATGTGCATGTTGACACTCAGAAAGAACTTAGGTCTTGAGATAATCTGGAGTCAATAAAGAGAAGGTCCTGCCCAATCTATGAAAGGTGCATGTGCTAACACTACATATGGGGATGCTGTGAGGTGCTGGAGCATGCTCAAGAGCACCCATTTCTTGAGAGCTTTTTGCTTCTACCATGTTTTCCAGATTTACAAACTTGGATATCTGTGAGCCAACAGCAAAAGACACATCTCTAACATTAAGATTGTCAACAACTGGACTTTCAGCTAATCTGTGCATTAAAGCCTCTTGAGAAAAAAAAAAGAAAAAGCCTAGTGTCTTTTCTTTCACATGGAAAAAAATTTCTCTCTTCAGTTCTCAGTCTTCAGAAGGACTGAAATAGTACAACACACAGACACATACACACCCAGTCTTAGGCACACACCCAGCAAGAAAAATTTCAGCCAGGATAATTAAAGTTTGGCAAAGTTACAAGTAACAGAAATGAGGGCAAGTCTTGCATAATCTTAACCCTATCTGGCTCTACTAGCTCAGCTTATGAAAATAAAACGTTTTTCTCAACGAACACCACACAGATCGTTCTCCTCCTCTCTGTTTTCACTGACTTCTTGAGGAGAATCCAATTCTCTGTTCTCATCTCTTATTAGTAAGAGCACAAAATTGTTTTTCTTGCCTAAATAAATGAAAAGTCAGTCTTCTCTCAGTTCTGCCAGTGTAATTCCACTCATTTCATCTGACCTCCTCTCAGGTTACCTTTGTGTGACCTAAATGACTGCTTCTCAAATCCTTGCCTCTTTCAGAGATTTCCGTGTGATCTGCATTGTCTTCTCTTCCCCTTGTGCTTAACCATCAGCTGTACACACCTAGAATTTTTTCATGCTCTACACTGATAGTATCTTTTTAGGTCAGAGACCACTGTTCTGTTCTGTGCTTCCACAGTTTTTCAATGCAATCCTGGCACAAGACTCATCTTCTTAATACCAGTGCACAGATACAAATAAAAGACATGAAAGACATATGCAGCTAATGGCTAGAAGTAGATCTTAGTAAATGTTTCAGCTGAGACCTTCCACTCAACAAAAATGTGTTATTTTCCTTATTAACAGCTAGGTCAAAACATAGTTTTCTAATCTTTTCAATTAAAATGCAGCAAGACCTGATAATGAATCACTGAATCTCTCTACAGAAACTAATCACCTCTCACAGTGCATCTCTTCTTATTGACATTCCCCTTGGCTCAGGAGTGACTCACCAGCTGCTGAGCTATGAACTTTGAAATGTTTACTTTCACACTACACAGTTTGGCCTCCATTGCTAATGAAGAGTGAGGACGAGGCAGGGAGACCAACCACTCTGTGCCAGAAATGTCTCACCCTCAATCATCACAACAATCTGAAAAAATTTAAAAAATTCTAAAGTTTTTATACAACACATTGAAAACCATTATTAATTAATCATCTTCAAGACTCCCATAGATGGAGATAACAAACAAAAGAGATGCTACGCTGCCCTGCCTACAGAAGCTTATAGTCAAAGTCAAAATCAGCAAAGATTTCTGCTTTTGCCCCAGTTCTCTGCTCTCCAAATGTGAGAGCAGACCTCCTTTGGGCTCAACCTCCCAGCAAAGAATGCGTTTTGGTCAGAGATCTCAGCTCTGTAGCTGAAAACACAGCTTTGTTGGTCAAAACAGTAGCTGTCATAATTTGTCTCTCCAACAACTAAAGTGAGAAAATGGGAGAAAAAGATGCTGGCGGTAAGAAGAGTAAGGGCTGTTTGCTTTTGAATGATCTCTGATGGGCTTATGAAAGTGTAAAATTTAAGCAGTTTTTGAGATGAAAGGATAGAAGTGGAGGCACTTTAATATTAAGCCACAGACAGAAATTTCAAAAATGGTACCTCCTGACTCCAGTGATGCTTTCTGGAGACAATCTAAGACTGCTTAAACATCCTGAATGACAACATTTCTCATCTAGTGATCCATACATTTTTCTTCAGATTTTAAACCTGTCATAGGAAAAAAAAAAGCTTAAATTGTGAAAGCCAACAGACAACAGATGATTGGGTGCATGCATGTTTGTGGGAAATGTCTGAAATTGAACTTCTGAACTCTCAAGCAGAAGCCTGCTACTTGCTATCTGCAACCAGTAGACGCTGTCAGTAAATTTCGATAACTTCTGATCTAAACAGAAATGACACATCCTGAATCCTCTTATCAGTAAAGAGACTTGAAAATGACCACCACATAGGAGGCTGATCACTTAATGTGCTTCTGTACCTGGACCATTTAGACTGAGAAACCAGTGGGCTCTCAGTCTGGAAAGAAGAGAAGACATATACTTGAAAAGAAGAAATGATTTTGAGAAGAAACAGGGAGACTGGAAAGTAGAAGGTGAAAATCCTGGCTGGAGAAATGATCCTGAAAGTGGGGTGAGGCCCTGGAGATGGGGCAGATGCACAGAGACAAGTCCAGGGGGACACCTGTGAGCAGCAGCAGAGTGCAGACCGACAAGACTTTCTTCCTAAATGTCCCAGGCCAGAAGCGTCCTCCCTGCAGGGAAGGGAAGATGAATCCTGATGAGTGCAAACACTGTGTGGCAAAGTGTGTGAGTGAGTCTGAGATAATCAAGTAGGGTAAAAACTCCTGTCTCCTTGGTTCTTAAATAAACCCCAGTATCCAGATACACTACAGGTTGTCATATACTTTGTCTTGCCCTTGGTAAAATCCCACAAGCTTTACATATCTGTCCCTAAAAATGTTTCCTCCAATTATTAATATGTCTCTATATTTTGGTTTTATTTCAACATGAATAAATGTTTCCCAAAGAAGTGGGCATATTAGATAGAGTGCAAGACATGTGCAAGACATAAATTTCAAATACTGCCATGATTCTCCTTATTTTCCCTTACCATCTCTACTCTGAAAGGATCTTGTAATCCATCTCAGACAGATACAGACTCCCATGGGGTGTCAGTGACACTCTCTGTGGCCGATTGTTCAAATTCCCTCCTGTATGTACTGAACACTCCTAGTGTGTGCTTGCCTGGGGCACAAGGGATAAGTCTGCAGGGAACATGTCCAAGACCTAACCTGACAGTTCACATGTAGGAAATGATGGACTGATCTGAATGACAGAATATGCTGGGGCAGCTTAACCTCTTCGGGAAAAGAAGAGCTGATATTCACTGCACTATTAAGGATAGCGTGCAAACCCCTGCAATTTCTGAGTGAGAGACATTGAAAGCTCACATTCTTGTTCTTGTCCCGGCTTTGAAAAAGATCTCTTCCACATTGCCTAAGATTTAGGGCTCACTTGCCCCCTGCCCAGCTGTTTGACTGGCACACAAGTATAGCATTGCTTTGCATCCAAGGAAGCACACAATGTTGTAATGTCATTGTTCTCCAGATCTGTTCAACAATGTTTTGGTACTCTGAGTAAGATATCCCACAGGGCAGAGCACAAAGATAGCTGCATCTTCAGCAGCGATTATAGTCAGCAAGTACCCACAGTTTGAGGTGCAGACTGTTGACTTTCTGCTTGGGATCTGTTTCCTCATCATTATTATTGAATATATTGAAGCAAGGGGACTCACAGCTTTTGGGTACCTTACCTTTATTTTTTTTTTTTTATTCATTGGCAAACCAAATTATTAAGCTTGACTTTTTAAGGCATTACACAATTTTTTTCTTTGTTATTGGGCCTTATGTCTGGCAGCTCTGTTCTTGAGATGACTGTAACTGTTGGATCCTCTATTGCTTCTCCCAGCAAAAAAGCCTCACATGCAAACTGCTGCATGGCTATAACTGGCTTAAGCTTGAGTCATGTTACCAAAGCCTACAGAGTTCTCATAAACCTGTACTGTGGAAATATTTGCCAACTATAAATAGAAGACTTTCAATTGAATAAAAGCAATCTTTTTCTGAAAACACTTTGTGGTGCTCCCGGACAACTTCCACAGCTGTTACATTAAAAATGGATAGAAACCACGGCTGCTAACCCTAAGGATTTAAGGTTCTTGCACACAATCTCATTGACTTTGCTCTTTTGTTGTTGTTGTTCCAGAAATCTTGATAAAAACAGTCAGCAGCCAGAAAAATCTATATACAATGAGATGCTACTGTGGGCCAGCATACTGAATCTAGTCTAGCCTGAGATACCTTTGATAGGTGTGTGAGTAGCAGCTAAATCAAGCAGCCTATGTAATATCAGCCTTGAATTCCTCTGTCTCTAATTCAGCATGTCACTCCTTTCCCTTAGTAAAGACAAGCATCCTGTGACACTTGCTGTGCTGGACTTGTTCTTCACCACATTACCTGATGACTTTTCAAGCCTTGGTCCAGTAAGCAGAGACTGAAAAGCAATCCCACCTGTATGATTCGATGTCTTTTCTCCACTTACTGTTTTCTCAAATCCCTTAGAATTAGCCCAGGCAGACAAGTGTGAACGTGAATGCTCATTGACCATACTCTTGTACTAAGCTGATTTTAATTTCTGGAGGCAAGGGATGTGCTTATCTCCTCAGCTATTGAACCAGATACATAATGGCTCACAATACTTACTGTTATGATAATTCCAGCCTGGTTCTTAATAACTTCACCACAAAGGCAGCAAAAAGTACTTCAGTAGGCATTTTGTTTTCCACGTCTAAATGAATGAATGAAGTCTGGGCCAAAGGAGTTTATCAGTCAGTATACTATAGGTCTTCCTTCTGTTCTGTTAACATGGCATGGAGAAAGCATGTGACTGAAGTAATTACATTTACTGAGCTCTTAGACAGCTCTGAAAGCTGAGGAGGCCATAATGTATTCATGCCTTGCATTTTTATGGCACTTTTCACTTATAAAATTTCTCCACACAAAAATACCATAGCTCTTGATCCCTGCTGCTATCTCTAGCACTGTTATCTGTAGCAAGCTTATTCATCGACAATATATTATGTACTAAAAACTGCACAAAATTCACTTTCATCAGGAAAAAAACCCACAGCAATAGAGAGGCACAAGCATGCCTGGTCTTGTGAAATTTCATTTTCATTTTGGACACCATTTTGGACAAGCTATAGTGGTGGACTTGGCAGTGCCAGGTTAACAGTTGGACTTGATGATCTTCAAGGTCTTTTTCAACCTAAATGATTCTATGATTCTATCCATGTACCAAAGTTAGCATGCTTCAATAGATGCTACAAAATCCAGTCTAAAACTCTGCTGCCTAGGTTAGTAATGGTTTCACTTGGCCTCATGGACTACTTTAGTAGTCAAGTATGCAAGGAATGAAAGACAAGACCCAAAGTACTAATGAAAAAAAAATATGCACTTGTGATTTGCTCAGTAAATATCAGTCAACAGCAAGTGAGTGGGAGGATTAAAGCGAAAGCCTGTGTTCTTCATTAATAATGAGAGAAGTTATTCGGTAGGAAAGATCAGTATTGGTCATACAAAGTGGCCAGTATCATAGACTGGCTTCTGCAATTACATACTTAACCGCATGAATGCAACTCAGCTTCTTAAAGACCTGGATGCTACCCTCGAGAGGCTCCTTCCTGAAAACTGGTCCTTTTCCCCCAATGCTCATCATCATACCCTAATTCTGAAACATCGCCTAAAATATTGTATGTGCAGCTTTGCAGCACTCTCTTGGTGCAGTTTCCAGTATGGCAGCTTCATCTGATTGTTTATGGGTAGATGTTGTGTAGATATTTTATAGTACTCTAGTACAGTGATGGTCCTGCAAAGCTCAGGGCTTAAAGCTCTTAGAAATCCAATTCTCATTCTGTTTTTAAAAAAGGCAGAAATCATACTGGAAGGCTATATGCAGATATCTGGATATGTATATTAAAGTTCTAGAGTAAAATTAATGTGGTAAGAATTAAATCGATGTTCTTCTCATCCATTGTTGAAAGAATTCTAGGTTTCAGAATAACCAGTAGAAAATACTCTGTGATGTCTTCATATATAGCCAGCACCACTTGCCAGTGAACACTTCAGAAAAGATCCATTTCTTTGCTGCAGACTATATGCTGTGTTTCTGATGGGACTCCTGTAGAGGTAATTTCATGTGAAATTTAGAACTGATCCCCAAGTCATACAAAGTGCTGGAGGAAGCAAAGCCAAAATGCTAACTTCCAGGATATGCAGATTTCCACCTACTTTAACATGTTTCATAGATTTTTCCCTAAAGAATAGATTTGTGCTGATAGTCAGTATAATTCTTGAAGGACTTTAAGGAAGAATTTGAAAACAGAAGCGTATGGGCTTGTGATGTCAAGATGTAGTGTGTTCAATGGCAGGCTCTCTCATCCTAAGAGATCATTGAGCAAGAAATCAAGGTCTCTAAATTCTGACTGTGTATCAAAGAAATTATTCAGGGAACAATCTGGAAAAGGCGGCAGTATTACTTATCTGTCTCATAGGTTTCTTGCAAATAGAGCAGAATATCAAACATTTCCTTTCTAAATCTCATGTTAAAGGTCAAGTGCAGTAAATTGCTGCAGTTGTACAGAAGTGAGTGGAACTAAAGCAGTCTTTACTATAGATCTAGCTTGCGCTTTCATACTAGATGACTCTGCATCTTTTCTTTTTAGTATTCCTGGAATGTCCTTTATCCCACAGAGACCTTGCAATTCAGCCCCAAACATGTTTAGTTTTAATTAACGTATTTGCTCAAAAATGGTCCTTGTTCTATTTTAATTGAAAAAGAAGTGCTATTTTTTAGGCAAAGAAAAACTGCTGGACTGAAGGGGGCTGGGGAAAAAAAAAAGAAGGCATTCCTTAAACTGCAATAAAAAAACTCCGTGAGACCAGTCATATGTGTTTCACATGTTGTTTATGTGTTTTTCTTTCAAAGGCTGTGGTTGAGCAGTAGAAAGGGACGCCGTCTGTTTTCCTTTTGCTTGTGGTGCAACAATCTGGCCAGGTAAAAGCATTAAGAAGGGAGAAGCTTGTGCCTTCCTTAGAATAACTAAACATGCCTGGAAGAGAAGAGCTTTCAAGATGACATGTGGCATGGCCAGAGAAAAAACATGGCCAGGAGGGAGGCTGCAGCATGGGCAGGAGTTAGAAGGTGCCCATAACTCACAAGTAGCAAAAAGAGGGTGGATGGGGACTGATTGTTCAGAGTACTGTAAAGTGAGGCCAGTGGAGGCCTCAAAAGGAAGTGATTCTTTATTAAATGGGCTATAGACCTGGGAAACTTGTTGCCAAAGATGATGTGGATGCAAGAGGTTTGTGTGGGCTCAAAGCAGACTGAACTGGTATTTGGAAGAGAGATCCTGGGATTATCTGCTAAGCAGACAAGCTACATCAGGTTAAGGTCTCTCCTGAACTGTAAATACTCAGAAACGGGCAAAGCATTAGAGGGTAGTATTAAATTTTTTTTCCTTGTTCTTATTTTTCCTTAGGCTACTTTTTATGGCCCTAATTAGAGAGAGAATACTGCACAGATGGTCCAAGATAACCCTTCATCTGAACCAGTATGGCTCTTCTGGAGACAGGCAGCCAGGACTAATAAGGGATGAAAAGAAACTACTCCACAGGGTACGATGTGCAGCATGTTGCAATCCCAGAAGCTACTGAAAGATTACTGGAGAGACAACAAATCTCAAATAAAGGACCCCATTGCCAGTACAGAGCTATGTTTATAAACCAATTTTCATTTGTTCTCTCCCTCTCTGAGTTTTCTTGGGTTTAAATTATTAGTGACCTAGTTCCTGTTGTAATACAACCCAGCTTTTGAGGCTCTAAGCTCTGTTGGGAATTTTGGGGGTAGGGAAGTCTCACTTTCAAGAAAGCGCATAGGCAAATCCATCTGTAAGCTCTGACCTTCATGCTCAGGGTGCATACAACACACTGATGCTACAAGAATGGTGCTTCCAGGCATCATTTCCAGCAGATTAGACCCTCCAGATTTTTTTCCAGGTGTGTAGCCAGGAGAGACCAACTAGTTCAGCCATATTCACTGACCAGAGGATCACAGGCATAGACTATCATATACGGAAATGGCCACTGAGCACCATGGTGTGCAATTAATACCGCCATATCACCTCCAAAACTTTCTTTGTCCTCAGTGTTTGAAGACTTGTTTTAGACCTCTCTGGCTGCAGATTCAAGTGAAGGGCAGAGATCTATAGCTGAGACGGTTGATTTCTCTGTGGTAGATATTAAATTTGAGAGCTTACTCCAGCCTATTGCTGTAACAGTTCCCCAGATGTGGGGTCAAGTCAGGACCTTTTTTTAGGAGATGGCTGCAGAAGACTGCTGACAAGTGTGTTCAGAAAGTATATAAGCAATTCTACCCAGGGAGCAGTTTGTACCTTAGTGCATTTTATTCAAGGAAACACCCGTCAGCTCTAGTAAGCTGGGCCTGCAGGGAACCCCTCTGGAGAAGAGCTTTGCTCTGGGGTCCCTCAGGTCCTCATTTCTTCTCCAAGAAGCACCAACAAGGCTGGCAAGACACAACACTACTGTCACATAGAGGGATCCTCAGTGGGACTTGATTTGAGACCCTTTGCCTAAGGAGCTCTTTGCAATCAGTGCCAGAGACTAATGACTGCAATGGAACCTGGACAGAAGAGGGAATCAGTCTTTGCCGACTCCTGAATGCTCCTGCAGCTTACCAGCTCCAGCTCTGAAAACATCGACTTCATGTTATGCCCATAGCCACCCTCATTTTATCCAGGGGATTAGATTAAAAAATCTTCGTGCTTTTCTCCAACAACAATGTCTGTATTTTGCCAACATATGATACACGCAGTATTCACAGAAAGAAAAAGAAAATAAGATGCAGATTTGTTACTGTGGTCTGCAGTAAGAAAAGTTAAAGGCAAACTTTTGATGCTTCTGAAATAAAACACTGTTCTTATTTAATTTTTGGGAGGGGGAAAGGGAAGACTTGTGCAACTAAAAAAGCACATTTCATTTTGAAAAATGATTATAAAATATCCTATGTGATGTTCTCTAGAGAGCAAAAAGATCATTTTAGCTTAGGCTCTTTCTACCTGTCTGAAATGCAAGCTGTTTCCAGTGACAATCTACCTAATTCAAATAAAACAAGTGCTAGTTTTTCTGTACATTGTCAGTCCATTATTATCTTTCTTTCTGAAGAAACATCTGAAGGTCTGGCATGAACACAATGACATCCACAAGAGTCTGTAAAGTGCTTTGAATATTAAAACAGGGCGAGAAACTGTACTCCGTACAGGGCATCTGCCTAATGGCTCTGTTAAACGAGGATGCAGAATCTACATGCACACATACCCATGGCATCATGTAACTTCTTTCATTTTATTTTCTAGTTTCATTCAGTGAGTTCACCAAAAGTTTTCTAGGAACAAACATAGAGAAAAATCCCAGCGCATATGACTGTGCAGAATGTGTCAGAACAGTGCAGAACTGGCATCAGCCTGTACAGTACAATAACAGCACAAAAAGTTAAAGGAAAATAACCTTAACATTTCAAACAGAAACAGTCTAGATATACAGAACATCAGTTTGGCATGTTTCCAACGAGCAACATTATCTAATAATCAAAGAGACAAGTAAGAACATGGAACTGGAAGGCACAAGTAGGGACATCAAGTCTAACTTCTGGGAAGGGCAGGTAGCCTTTTTATAGACATTAGCTCAAAAGGGGTCTACAGAGAAGCTTTGCCTCTCAATCCTGTATGCCATAGGCCATGCAGCTCTTCCCATTTGTGCAAACCCTGACACCACCAAACACTAGATGACGGAATCAAGGGCCTGACCAAAATGCTTGAACTTCGCAGTTGCAAAAATTTATGAATAAGGGATAATTTAGATTTATTAGTGCTCTAAGAACAAATCACAGTTATTCAGTCCAGATAAGGCCTGCTTTACATCTGAAAAGGAAACTTTGCAAATAGTAACCAGACACAGAACCATGCCGTTCTTACTCTGTGGATGTTTAGAAACAGCTGAAGTCCAACAGCATTTTATGTGTGAAAACTATGCAGGAGCAATCAGTCTGGCAGTTATTTAGTCTATGTGAGCTAACTTTTTTTTTCCTATTCTTTCTGTGAATGTACAGACCCAATGCAAAGGGTGAACCTCCTAACAGCCAGTGGTAGTGTTGAGAACAAAAAGGAATCCTCCTTTCATCTAGATCAAAAGAAGATGTCTGGGCTGATCTGAAACGCCCTTTTTACAAGTCTAAGGGTGCAGATATCCTCTAGTTGGCATAGCTTCCCAGGGAACACACACAGATGCACACTGTGAGCTACTGAAGCTAGTTTTTGCAGGGTAAAAACTATCAGTTTCCTGCTTCCTTCTTAGAAATTGCATGCTACTCAGGCCCATTCTGAGTTTAAGAAATAGGATTAAGGACATCTATTTGAAAATAGGTCGCAGCAAGAAAAGCCAAGGAGAGCTCCCAGCTGACAAGACCAAAATGGGTTGAATACCTCGAGACTTGTGTCATTTACCCCTCCCAGTGACTGACTTTTCCCTGAACCATGACCAGGCTGAAGTCCTCTGCAGAGCAACCAAGTAGGGAAACGGAAGTTAATGTTTTCCAACAGGTTTCTGAGCTGCATTTCCCAAACTTCAAGAGGAGCTGCAGCCCTCCACTACCACCATGGGGCCACCCAGGGCACATCAGGATTGGCCAGACATGGTACAGACCCTACCAAATCCTTCCAGCCTGGATGTGCTTGTGCTCTAATGAGCTCTGCTGGAGTGCTGGAGTCCTGGTGCCCAGCCAGCCCTGAATCTTTCGCCTGAGACTGAAGCAGCAAGTGGCTGTTACATTAAAGATATAGTTGTTTCACAGAGCACCATGCCTGTGCAAGGCCAAAAAGTCATGGTAGCTATAAGGAATATATATAGCCTAAGCTACAAGGCACTTTTTTCTTTTCTTTTTTTCTTTTTTTTTTCTTTTTTTTTTTATTGTTGGGGGTGAGGGATGGGAAACGATACTCACTTGCCTTCAAGCCTTGCAAAAATTCTGGAACAAATGCACATTTCATAAGCACCTGGAAGATAAGTCACAGCAGCAGATGCTTCATGTAGCAGCAAGGACAAGTAGCCCGTGTGGATTTGTCAAGAATAAATTGTGTTGAACTGATCTAATCTCCACTTTTAGCAATGTAAGAGGCTTTAAGAATAAAGGAAAAGTAGCTGTCACAAATCTTACCATTACTAAAGTTTTCAAAATGGTTGCATGTGACATTCTCATAAGCAAGCTGCAGCAGCATGGTCTAGATGAGATAATGATCGATTGGGTGCAAAGCTGGTTTGATAACGTACCAGAAAGGTTATCAGTGGTGCTTTGTCAGAGTGGAAGGATGCAGAAACTGGAGTTCAGCCAGGTCTGTTCTGGATCCAATCCTGGCATGTGTTTTCATTAATGAATTAGATGATAGAAAAGAGAATAAGGTTATTAAATTTTCAGATGGCATAAAGCTTGGAGGCATAAGCACAGGAGGACGGGATTTGAATTTAGAATGATTTTGAAGAATTGTATAACCTGTCTGAGGTGGGAGGGGGAAACTTGAAATTCAGCAGGGACAAGTGCAAGGTTATAAACTTCAGCTTATACAAATACATCAATACCAAAATTTGACAAAGTGTGGTTTCACCATAGATGACAAGCTGAATTGCTTGTGAAAAAAGAGAAATCACCACTATACAATAGTGAACAAACAGGGTTATAACTTTAAAGATGTGCAGTAGTCTTTACTTTGGCACTAGAAAGACTTCAGATGCCATATTATATTCAGTTTTGAATGTGACTGCTCAGTAAAGATGTGCAGCAATAGTCCAGAGCAGAAGATCACTACCAGAGATGTGGAAAACATAGAATCATAGAATCATTAAAGTTGGAAAAGACCCTTAAGATCATCGAGTCCAACCATTAACCTATCACTGCCAAGTCCACCATTAAACCATGTCCTCGAGCACCACGTCTACCCGTCTTTTAAATCCCTCCAGGGATGGAGACTCAACCACTTCCCCGGGCAGCCTGTTCCAATGCCTGACTACCCTTTTGGTGAAGAAGTTTTTCCTAATATCCAACCTAAACTTCCCCTGGCGCAGCTTGAGGTCGTTTCCTCTCGTCCTATCACTTGTTACTAGGGAGAAGTTGTAGAGAGCGAGAAGGTCTCCCCTCAGCCTCCTCTTCTCCAGACTGAACAACCCCAGCTCCCTCAGCCGCTCCTCATAAGACTTGTTCTCTAGACCCTTCACCAACTTCGTTGCCCTTCTCTGGACACACTCTAGTACCTCAATGTCCTTCTTGTAGTGAGGGGCCCAAAACTGAACACAGTACTTGAGGTGCAGCCTCACCAATGCCGAGTACAGGGGCACTATCACCTCCCTGGTCCTGCTGGCCAGGCTATTCCTGATACAAGCCAGGATGCCATTGGCCCTCTTGGCCACCTGAGCACACAGCTACATGACCAGAGCAGAAAGACTGACAGACTTGGTGTTTGTTTAATAAGTTTTGTAAGAAGCTCTTTAACAAGCTTCATGTACGTAAAAGGCTTGTTGCAAACAGGAATATAATAATCTGTTTTCTAAGTCTCCGGCGAATGGAACAAAAAAAAAAAAGCTTGCATTACAGGAAGAAGTTTCAGTTTGAACTTTTCAACAGTGAGACTTGCAAAGTACTGGAAAGATTTCTTTTTTAGACATAACTTTGTGTTAATGGCATGACCCCAGCTGAACCAGTACCTTTGATATGAGAGTCATTGTATCCTACTGGATGCAAGTCCTCATAAAGTTCATGCACCAAATGACTGGATGTGGGATCACTTTGGGAGTCTCAGCAGCAGTGAGCTCCAGGCTGGCTTTATCAGACACTTAAGTCTGGCAAAATCCAGGGAGTTTCAGTACAAAGACTCAGTGTGGGCTATTCCATCTGGGCTTTGCTTGTGGCATCAGTCTTTCCCCCTCTTGCTATTTTCTCATTGCCTGAACTGTTCAAGAAAAGTTTTTTTGCATGGCAGTGAGAATGGCAACACATTTTACAGTTTCTCTAGGGTGGCAGAAAAATAAAAAGCTTCTTGACGACTTCTGAGATCTTTAACAAACACAAGAAATCCATGACATGGATGCGATACTTATTTAAGCACCATTTACTACCTGTCTCTTGGTTCATGGGCAGAACACTCTGCAGAGTTAAAAACCTTTCTTTGGATAGCTTAGAGTGATATGCTACCTAGGCTTTCATTGAAATTTGATGCACTGAGCAATATGTTACATTGCTCGTAATACATTGCTTTGTTTCTCCTGTGGTACCATTGCCTAAGTGTAGGGAAACATGTTCTGTTGAATATGGTGCCTCTGACAGTGACTGATTGTATGCAATCAATGATAATTAAACCTATCGACCCCATGGATTCATGTCAGACCTGAGCCTCTTGCATTGACTCAGTGTTGCATCACCAGAAAATCATCATTTCTGAAGTCAGACTGTCAAGTTCTGAGATGAGGCTACAGAGCACAGAGGAAGACAGAAAGGCAGGTGGTATTGGGGTCCATCCAGCTAGCAGAAACAGTGGCCTCTCTCAGTGATGACGGCCTTTTGATTGTATGCCCTCCTGGAGTAGGGAACCCATAGAAAATGTCTGGGGACAGATCCCCAACAACAGCATGTTCAGAAGCTAGCACTCTCCTTTCAGATATCAGATATGTTTGTATTATATGTAGGACACTAGCTGCAGTGTCTTTTGTTCTCTGGGGGTCTGCAAAGCTGTGTTTCCTTTGATGTCTGCTAATATGTAATATATTTGATTGATCAACCACAAGACTTTTCAAAGACTTGAAAAACTGGTGGGTGCTAAACTCCACTTAAAGTGAATTCAGGACCAGTCTTCCATTTGTGAGCCTGGAAATCTGCTGCTGACTGCAAAAAGCATGAGGAGAACAGCAACTGCCACTTCATTTTTGTTTTGTCAACTCAGAGACTCCACCACTGAACATGAGAGCCCTTTGATCAGTGCTCCTGGCTTGGTGACCTTCAATTCTTTAAGTATTGCTCATAGCCATTGAAAACTAAAAAGTTGAAGTTCATGCAGAGGCAAATTGAGGGAGAAATAAGTAAATGCTGGGATCTAATCTTTTAGATTTATGGTAGCCATAGATTGTAGCCATATACTTTTAAAGACAGAATGAGCCTTTGTAACTTTCACTTTGCATAAAACAAGGTGGAGTGTCACAGTCATACCATCAGGTAAGCTAGACTGTAGGTTTTACAGACTTCGGGTGGTGGAGAATCTGTCATATCCTCAGGTGAACTCTCCAGCATTAAAAATACGCGGCTTATCTGTAGTCAGAACTTGTCTGGCTTGAGCTACCAGCCTGTGAAGTGTTATGCATTTGTATGTTAAATTAAAGAGCGCTCTGCCCTTATATATATTATTCTCCTGAATTTCTATTTGGAGCTTTTTTCACTTACTGCTTTTACATTTCATTACTGTTCTGCTGCAAGAGTTCAAAGTTTTCAAATTAAAAAGTCCTGCGCAATTCCAGGGGACAATGCTCTTCTCCTACACCAGTCTGTTTGCAGTACAGTATGGGGTGAAGAGAAATGCATGAACAACTCCCGTCAATGCTGAATGTCAGCTTTAACAATTTTCCTCTCTCCATCCTCCACCCGCCCCCTGAGTATGGATTATATCTAGGTCTTTTTGCCAGGGGCCTATATCCTAGCAGTTTGCTGTTCTCTGATATTAACGCTTGAAGTTTTAATGAGCACAGGCAAAGGAGGGTGCGTAGCAACAATACAGATAGTACAACAAATACAGGATAAGCAGTTTGAGATTAGATTTTAATGCCATCTTAATGACAACACCAAGATCTAGTTATTGCTCTGTGTAACTATACCACTAACACAGATGCCTGAATACTGCAGGGCATATGCACTGTTGGGTTTTCCACTTTGGGAAGTGGGATTTTGGAAGCAACCAGGACAAAGGCAGAGGAAGAGGTGACAGACAGCATGGTGTCAGGACAGAATATCTTCTAGCTGGATAACATATTCAGTGTGCTCAAGCAGCTTGATAGTATGGTCAAAGTGCCCTCACTTGCGTTAATTTCTCAGAATTTCTCTTGATCCCAAAAGACTGGAGAATTACAGCAAAGGTATTGGCAGTATTTATTAAAGTTTACATTTTCTTGCAGGTGTTAACCCCCTTTTTAGCTCTATTCACTCCCAGGAATGACAGGTATATTATTAACAGATATAATCAGGCTTCAGAAATTATGTCTGTGTTTTTTTGACAGAGAACTAGTTAAACTAAGCGTGTGAAACCTGGTTGGCCAAAACCAAAAGTGAAAGCTGTTGGATGCGATAAACTTCCCAAACAAGCTAAACTCAGCTTGCCTTTTGGGAATCACTGTCAAAGAACCAGAAGGGAAAGGTAGCCAAAACTGGAAATGGATCTTCAAGCCCAAACCCTGTGCAATGTAGATGAAAAACGGTGAGACAGGAACTGAAGGGTTTGACATGGGACATGAGAAATTGTCCCTCTTACCACTTGTCTAAGATGATGCCCTGGAAAGATCTGGTGTTTTAGACACAAGCCTCTAAAAAAGACCACAGTTACCAGAATTTCATTCCCACGCGTGTCCCAAAACAGGGGAATAACCTTGTCTTTACTTGTGCCCCACTGCTAACACTGCCTTTATACTATGCCCTGTACTAGACAAGCTTTAGAAAGGCAGGATGACTGCACATATTGAGGGCAGGGGGAATGGAGAAATAAGACAGCAGACCTGTTTAAGTCCAGAGAAGGGATCAATGGCAGAAACAGGAACAAACCCCCAGTCCGTCAACGTCTTTAGTGTTGCCATCTTGATACACCCTCTGTCTGACCTAGCACCAGCTTCAGGAGCTACTTCCCACACAGTCCCTGATCACGCTGCAAATCTCCTCTGAAAAACAACCAAGTGTGAAGGATTTACAGTCCATTGTCCTGCTCCTTCATCTCTGATTCCCCATACTGCCACAGAAAGAGCCAAGTGAGCAAGGCACCATGGTCCTTTTACTCCTTTCTTTCCTATGTCACACATCTCAGAAATAATCAGCTGCAGGAAAACCGAAAAAAAATGGTGTGTTGTTATTGCATGCCCATTATTGCCATGTGGTGATTTATCACTGTGCGACGTACTACTTCTATACTGAATCTGGTTACTGTACCATCAAAAAGTGATGGCTGGTTTGAAAGCTTCACAGAGGTCAGGGGCAGACTCAGTGTCAGAGTAGTGTAAAAATCAGTTAATGCTAAAAATATCTGGAGTTGTGCTTTCGTCACCCAGTAAAATTTCAGCATCAGTTCAGATCTCTTATTCTCCTTGTGTTGATCTTTGCTACAAGGAGAAGAAAACGACTGAACGAGAGGCTTAATGGTCCATGTATCAATGTCTCAAACCCTTTCTCTCTCCCTTTCTCTGTGAACCCTGGAAGCACCTGTTCATCTCCCAGCGCGCCTGAGTCAGGCCTTTCTCCTTTCCAGGAAAGACACAAAGCTGCAGCTTTCTGTACATTGGCCAAAGGAGAAATAGGAAACAAAAGAGACAGAGGGCAAAGACAAGCATTTATTAGGGAATGAGAGGCTTTTGGTGAGAAAATAATGAAACACAAAGATAATGTTGGAGGGAGTAGCCACAGAAAAAACACCCACAAAGAGCAAAGCTAAGGAGACGTGGGAGGAAAATGCTGATGAGAGGCTAAGGGGAAGAGAGCAAAATGAAACAGAAAGGAGTCTCAGCAAATTTCCATAATGTAACACTGATGAAGCCTTTTATGATTAGAGACAGGGATTCTCAGAAACGTTCTCTTGCAGGAAGTTTGCATACTCATATTTTAATATCTCTGAACACTTTGCCAGCCTTGGTAGAAGTGGAAACCTTTTTGCTAGTGTTGCATGCTCTAAATCTGGGCTACCCCTGTGCATCAATATATGTGCAGCAATATCACTGAGATCTGCTCTGGAAGGACTGGCACATCAACTCCAGGTGCATGCTGTCTCCAGAGAGTGTGATAGTCCTGCACTGAAACTGCTCTTCAGGAGAAGCAGGGTAAGAAATATGCTATGTCCTGCCAAAGCAATGGAGACATTGCTTGCATGGTACCTCATGGTCCATGAGACCTGGACACAGGCTGGTTCTTATCCAGAGCTAGAGAGAAGACTGAGCTGATTCAACTTGTGTGTTGGATGTAAAATACCATGGAAAATAATTAGATTCAGGGCTACCTGAAGCAAAGCTAAATCCACAAGTCTGTATGGCCTTAAACGCTTCCAGAAATCTCAGCCTGCACCTACTTCAAGTCGAGACTAAAGCAGCAACCCAGTGTACAAAGAAACAGTAGGGATTATTGCTATTTATGTACCACCAGTTGTTTACCTGACTCTATCCTCCCAGACTAGCTATTGTTCATTTTCTCAAACTGAATATTTGGCCACAACATTTCCTGAGATAAATCTACGCAACTATAAATAACAAAAAGATTATAGTTGTCCCTGAATCAATTTTTGAAAGGTATACACCGGCGTTCAATACTGGTGTCAGAAAAAAAAGACTGCCAGAGAAATCACCTTACAGCAGAGTGGAAGACTTTGCGCTCCACAGAGTGATTTTTATCAGACTTTTCCATCTGAAACATATTTGGCTTGTGCAGTTGATTTGTACTCAGTCACTTCGTGAGGACTGACACCAGTTGTCTAGTCTCTGTGAGTCCTATGAAATGACAAAAAATAGTCTCTGATCTCCTCAGGGCCTCTGCTGCAGACTTCAGGAGGAGGACTTTCCAGTGGATTCCCCTCAAAGTTGCACGAACAGTAATTGTATCCCCAGTCCAGGTTCACCAGCTCCCCAAAGCTTGATGGAAGGGACCGTAGATGGTTGTTTCCCAACCAAAGCGTGTGCAGATTCCTTAAAAGACAGATGTCCTCAGGCAGAGTCTCCAGTGAGTTGAAGAGCAATAGCAACGTTTCCAGTTTCTCCAGATGCCGAATGCTGGAGGGGATTGTACCTATTTTGTTGTCACTCACATCTAGAAAGGTGAGGCTCCTCAGCTGGCAGAGAGGTGCAGGCAGTTCAGTGAGGCTGTTGTTGGCCAAGTGGAGGCTGTGCAGCCTTTGAAGTGCCCCCATTTCTGGAGGCAGCGAGCTCAGGCTGTTGTTGCTCAGAGTGAGTCTCTCCAAGTGACTCAAAGTGCCAATTTCAGCAGGGATTTTCTTCAAGTTGTTGGAGTCCACGTAGAGGCAGGTTAGGTTCCTGAGGTGGCTGATCTCTCGGGGGAGCAGCTCCATCCGGTACCTCAGGCAGCTCTCTCGTTCTGGACTCATCTCCAGGACCTGCAGCTTGTCCAAGCCAAAGACCCGCAAAGGAACTGATGCCAGCTCTCTGCCTGAGATCTTGAGTTTCTTCTTCCCTTCATACTTCGGATCGTGCTCTGTAAGGTACCTCCAGAGTGGATCAGGGCTTGTAGAGGCACACCCAAAGGAGGCAGACGTGTCCATTGACCCACCAGAAATGTAGCTGGTTGAACTGAGGCAGTCTCTGATGATTTGTTGCACGGTCCACAGACAACCTTTGAGGTTCTTGGTGGATCAAGGCTCTCTGTCAGCTTTGCTCTATGCCAGGCACGTTACCAACACACATGCAGAGTGTTTGAGTTGCTCAGATACATCCCACTGAGTAAACACTTGGCACTCTCACTTGATCAGGTGTTTCCCTTCCAGCTCTGTAGCATACACAAAACCCAGTTCCCAAGCTATGATGTTGTCTCTTGCGGTTGCAGGCAGTGAGCTGGTGGCAAATATCTGTCGGTGTTTAGAAAGTGAAACAGCAGCACTGTGCTTGTGCTTTTCAGCAGATTGGTTCAAATCATGGAATGATAGAATCATAGAATGGTTTGGGTTGGAAGGAACCTTAAAGATCATCTCATTCCAACCCCCTTGCCTTGGGCAGGGACACCTTCCACTAGACCAAGTTGCTCAAAGCCCCATCCAACCTGGCCTTGAACACTTCCAGGGATGGGGCATCCACAACTTCTCTGGGCAACCTGTTCCAGTGCCTCACCACCCTCATAGCGAAGAATTTCTTCCTTATATTGAATCTATACCTACCCTCTTTCAGTTTAAAGCCATTACCCCTTCTCCTGTCACTATGTGCCCTTGTAAAAACTCCCTCTCCAGCTTTCTTGTAGGCCCCCTTCAGGTACTGGAAGGCCGCTATAAGGTCTTCCTGGAGCCTTCTCTTCTCCAGGCTGAACAACCCCAGCTCTCTCAGCCTGTCCTCATAGGACTGGAGAGGTGCTCCAGCCAACTGGTCACCTTTGTGGCCCTCCTCTGGACTTACTCCAACAGGTCCATGTCCTTCTTATGTTGAGGGCCCCAGAGCTGAATGCAGTACAGCTTGTTTGCGTGTAGCTCTCTCCTTCTGGGAGCACCTAGGGTGCTGTTGTCTGAGGAATTCACATTGGTCAGTCCCAAGGGACTGCAATGGAAGCAGCAAGGCTGGGTAGATAAAGCACATGGTAAACGGGACAAGATAAAGCACATGGTAAACAGAATAAGAAGACAGACTCATAGCTGGTGGCTAGGGAGCTGGGAACCATGAACAGATCCTGTCCTCAGGTCAGTTTCTGCCTTTAACATTCAGCAAACACAATAAAGAATAAATTTTGAAATCTGGATGTTCTTCCCCCTTCTGCTGAGTGTATGAACCCCTGCACCACAGAGATACTGTCTTTCTTGTGCTGCACTTGCTCTGGCATATTTAAAAGCAAGTTTTTATTCCTTGCAGGCATAGCTTTTGAAGGAGACATGTAAAATGCCAGGTTTATCCCAAGCCACTCAGCACAGCATGTGATGTAGAGAGCAGGGCATTTTCCTGGAAGCAGAAAATTGTGAGTTTGAGGCTTCAGGCTGAGAGAGTCCACCTCTTTTACATCATTCTCTAATCCTTAAGGCTTTCAGCTAAAAAATGCTTAGCACAACCATTTCAAATGTTTTTCAAGGAATGGGGTTCTCCACAGCCTCCCACAGGCTACTAAAGGTAGAAGACAATGTGTTAAAGGTATGGTCTAGCTAGACCAAAGCAGGTCTAGCAGGTCAGGTCTTGTGAACGTGGGGCACAACAGCTTTGCTTTCCTGCCCTTCTCATTTCAGATCTCCTCAGCTCAGGATAGTGCTGAGTTTCCAGGGAGCCTGTGTCCCAGCACCAGGGGCCTGTGTGGCTGCACAGATGAGTGGCAAGTGCTGGGAGCCATCTCTCCAGAAGATGCTGACAAGAGGATTTCGGGATCATTGTTCAACCCTCTGAACTTACACTTTAGGCTCTGCTGTTTTTTAATTGGATTTCACCCTGAAATACAGATTTTCAAGGCTGTCGCATACTGGCTGTTACTCTTAAGTTGGATTCAGAGTGCAAATACCATAACCCTATTGAAATCAAGCCCTGAATTTCTTCCAGATTCATTTTCAGCATCTGTAAGAGAAAACTATATCACTTGCTTAGTATCGAGCAGCGTTGTGAGGCTGCTTTGACATTATAAGCTCCTGGGATGCTGGTGGCTGGAGACAGGCCTGCTGGGCTTCCCGATAGGGACTGTGCAAGCTATTGAGCTGGGGCTATCATGGTTGAGTGCACAATGGCATGAGCGGATCCTGGGGACACTGAAAGTGGCTACTCCTGTTCTTTAGGGTCACCATTAATGTCAATAGGGTCTGAAGACTGTGCTAGCTTCATCAAGAAAGAGTGGACATTTTACATGAAAAAGATTCAGAACTCAATAAAGTCTAATAGTTGTTCATAAGCAAGAATGGGTACAATAAGTTGGAAAGATATGTACATTGGAGATGAATACAGCAGCCAAGGAAAAGTGAGATTTTCACTTGCAAGGGAAAGTTGCTTACCAGAAATGACAGACCTTGCAATTAACCATAAAAATAAGACTCAAAGTTAAACTCAACTCCCATCAAGAAAGTGCTGAAGAAGCTATTGCAATAAGAGTAATTTCAGACTTGGACAAAAGCCATTTCACACATTACTAAGGGGAAAAACGTATTTCTAAGAACACATTGTCAAATAAGTCTGTCCCGTGAAATAAACTGAATTGCTGTGCGTGCTGCCTTCTGCTTAAACACGCTTATCTCTTCAAATCAAACCCCAAGTCTTTCAGACAGCATGTCATGCAGAGCCAAGGTTGTAGTCAGAGAGAGGTTTTTGTGATATTGGGCACTGTTCTCCTGTGGCACTTTTTCACAACTGGTGTTTGACCCTGGGTTTTCCTTTACCAAGATGGCAGGTTCTTTTCTGCTCCATCTTGTAGGACATCCTTCTTCCTCATGCTGATCGCTGGCTCACCAGGAATGTCAAGAAATGTCCCTTTGTCAAATTGTTCCCTTGTGCTTTCTACATAAGGTTCGTGATCCAAAATGTAAAATAACAAGAGCCCATATTTTCAACACATGATCCCCCTAGAGACTCAGCAGGATATTCTCATCCTCAGTTCAAACTCCAGTGAGAATATCATCAGCATCAATATTCTTGAGTCAAGCTATGCAAGGTATTCAGAAGTTAGCCCTCACAGTGAAAATCTGCTTTGTAAAGCAACTCTGAAAACAAGGCTCCTGTTCATCATGCCTTCATGCTTTTCTAATCAGTTGTTTCCATTTCACAGTTCAGAAGACAAAAGTCTAAGTTTGTGACTTCCAAGTTTAATCCAGATTGATGAAGCTAGGCAGGCTTTCTTTTCTTAATTTGACTTTACCATTTACAAAGGTGTTGAAAGGCAAGTCCAGACTTTGATGGACCCTTATTACCCTAAGGACCTCAGACAGGTGCTGAAATTAGGATGTAGGAGGCAGTTGGGTGGCTGATGCAGTGACTATTCCCCCATCAGCGTTGGCTCTGCAGAGACAGCAGCAAGGAGGACTCCTCGTGGTCTCTGATGGACGCTCATCCCTGTGCAGGGCTGCAGATCGGGGCCAGAGCCTGCCTTCACCTCCAGGCTGGGTCTGTCCTTGTGCTGCTCTTCCCATGCCATGGAGCAGCAACCTTAACCCTCAGCAGCACTGGACTCCAGCTCATGGAGCGTGAAAGAGGTAGTAGTGGATTTTTTTCAGTCTATGCTGTTACTGTTGAGTTAGTGTAGTCATTTTAAGAAAATTTTCCTGTTATTCCCTGGCACAAGGACAGTACAGGTTTGTGCCATAACCTTGTCCCTCTCCCTCTGAGTTGCCTGGCTGCTAATCACATAGAACCCAACACCTCATCATCTGTAACACATACATCTCCACACCAACCCAGTGGGAATGTGAGTCAGTAATGGTGGAAGACAAAGACAGCTACCAGATCTTTTTCCCATGAAGACCTACTTAATGTAGGCAACACAGCCCAGAGTGCTTCAGCTGACTACTTTAGGATGAACTGAATCTCCAGGCTCCACAGCTCACTTTGGAGCCACCAAAGTGCAAGTGCCATGGCCTGACTCTGAATCCCACTGTGAGAGACTGAGCATGGGATTCAGGTACCTAGACATAAGCATCTTACATCATTTGACGAGATATATAATCTCCCTTAGGGTCACCCACTGCAGGTCTGGAAAGACTCCCCTAGATCCTACATCATACCTGCCAGTTCCCTGTTGGTGTCTCTGGCACCCCAGACATTGTCGGATGGTGATACCCAGCTATGCTTAGGCATCAAGTCCTGCTCTAGAAGCTGCCAAAATGCAATCTATAGCAGGGCAGAGCTTGGCCAGTTTCCACATTAAAAGACTGAGCCATCAGTAAACTCCATTTTCTTTCTTGGCTTTTTTTTTTTTTTTAATTTTCATTATTATTTTTTAAAAATTGCCCAGAATGTAAAAGCTGTGCTTATCTCCCAGACAGTTTTGTGGTCAGAGCACAGAGCTTGGGCTTAGCTGCTACAGCATTTTTATTGTTTCTCTGGAGAAAAATACAAACATTTGGTTTAGTCCTCAACAGAGCAGTCTTGCTTTGATTACACATCTCCAAATTAACATGTAGAACAGAATTCAGCCTTACGCAGTTTAATTATCCAATATTAACAACAAGAGGTGGGAAAAGGACAGCTCAGGAAAACAGCATCACAAGGCTGTACTGAGAAGAGCCACTCACAAGTGGCAAAGAAGGGAAATAATCCATTCCTGCTACAGCTTCCAAAAAGCAGTTAATTCAAAACTGTTTAGAAAACAAGTATAAATTGTTAAATAATTTAACACACAAAAATATTTTCCCCAAATGGTCCTGTTGTTTTGTTTTGTTTTCATTTTTTAATTTATTTATTTGACAGGCAAAAATTTTAATGGAATAATGGTCTGTTTGCTATAATTGCAATAATTTACACACTTGACTTAAAACAAAAAAACAACCCACAGTGATGCCATAAAACCCATGTGCCATTAGCACCTTTTTAATATGTAAATAATACATTGTCTGGCTCCCTAATGCCATTTTAACAGTATATCTTCTTTTACCACAGGACTAGCCAAAATAAAATCCAACAAAAATATCAGTGTATTCCTGGGTTTAAACCTCAGACTCAGTGAACAGACTTTATGGCGATGTACAAACTGCTTTTTTGCAGGGACAGGAACATTGAGATGCAAAAGCCACAGCCCTCCCTTATTCAAGAGCGGTTAGAGGAGAGGCCATCAGCACTGTCCCTGCCCTATCTGCCACCTCCTGCCTGCACGGTCAGGTTGCAAGATGCTGGACAGACAGTACACGTCTGCTTGTCACCTTCCAGCACACAAAGTCACCTGCTCAGGCACAGTTGCATCTGCATTTTCTGGAGGACAGCTTCTGACCATGCCCAGGGCTGTACTTGTAGGTTTACTGTCTGCCCAGATGGCAGATCTAATTTGGAAAGTAATCTCAGGCCACCTTTCCAAAGACTGCAAACATCCATGAACAGACTGAGGCAAAAACCATTGCAGCTTTTGGTGTTTGAGCTTGCAGGGCAGGAATCCTGCAAATACACCCTTCTTTCTTACCTTTTATTGCAGGCGACATTTTGGGCACATTCACATAGGGCTTGCTTCTGTAAGAGAGGGCAGCTATAGAAGCCTCCCTTTGATGACTATACCCATAGGAACTGGGTGGCTATAAACATAGGTGTTGATTTGGGTCTGCAGCATGTGTCTTGTACTCCTCTCACTAGCAACAGATTATGCTTGATAAATGTCATTTAACTGGCTGGAGAGAAAATGAGATTTGAGAAAAACCAGGGAAATGGCACCCACTGAATTCAGGGCACAGAGACAGTCTGGGGTGTCTCCAGGAACGGACTGAACAGACAACCATATGCTAGGGAATATCCTGGAGCAAAGGGAATTAGGCTGTGTCCGCTTTTCCAGGTGGAGAAGCTGCAGAGCCATAGTCTGTGCCTAACCCATGCAGATCTTTTAATTGCTATTAAACATACAGGTGTGTCCCTTATGTTCCTAACACAGACTCTTGGCAAGGGCTCCAACAGACATTAAATGAAAAGGGTTATCCAGAAAAAACCCCTACATCTCCTTCAACTAGATACCACTGCACCATCTCACCAATTGGGGGCTGGACTAGATAAGCTTTAAAGGTCCCTTTCAACCCAAACTATTCTATGATTCTATGATCTCACAGGGGTGAAAGACCCCGAAATTTGTTTAACAGAACATCGTTACGTATCTGCCCTTCGCATGGTGCACTGGAGTGTATTAAAGTCCATGCCATGCATGGCACATGCAGACACACATGATGAGAGACAATCTACAGAGGCTGAGGAGTCACCATCATGACAGGAATTGAATGTCACACTAACATGGTCCAGTTAACATGTTTGACCTCCATAAAACTAGCTCATTGCCATCACATTTATTCAAAACAATGTCTCGTGCCATGTTGGGAGGTATCTCTCGCGTAGAAAACCTGTTCTGCCTCACCACTGGAGGGATCAAATCTCACTCATCCTGGACTAGGAAAAATGGTAGTTAAATACAATGTGATCAATATGCTTGCTTAATACTGAAATATAGCAAGCTGACCTAAGATGCAGTACAGTAACTGTAACAGATATAACACTGAGAGTTACTTAAAAGTGGTGAGCTTTTCACTTCATGATATTTTCACTTTGATTGGTCTTTCCACAGCAAGAAATACAGTAAAATCAAATCAGAGAGTTTATTTGCATAGGAAATAGCAAGAATAGCACCACTGAGAGCTACACAGTAAAGATTTTGTTTAACCCTGGCATGTGAACATATTATTTAATTTCATTTTTCAGTAAAGCAGGGGCAAATTTCAGCTGCTACTGGGAGAGAAAAAGACTCCAAGGCTGGCAAATGGTTATCTCTAAACTTTAGCAATTGCGTCTGATTCTGGGGTGGTTATAGACAACTGTGGCTTATGCTCAGCTTAGCCAGCTTGGAAGCACCATGCCATATGGTGAACATGTCAGCAGGGCAGGATGCCCCTTTTCCATCTCCAAAAGACCTGATGAAATTTCCAAACACATTCAGCGCTTAGTGCCTGTGTCAGGTTCATTACTCCAATCTCTCAATACAAACTGCTTTGTGCAGAAGAGTTTTGAAAATGCAGCTGCTTTGCTGGCTGGCACATATGTCCGAGGCCTGATTACCTCTCAGATCCACACTTTTGTGGGTGGAATTGTCTTGGTCAGAGGGTTAAACTCACAAATGGCCTATTGTGAAGGTCTTTTCAGACTCCATCCCCTCTTTACTTTTTCTTTGCATTCTCAAGTTAATTTTGGCAATTAGCTGATAGGGGAAAAGGGACAGTGTCTGACTTTTTGCTTTCACCCTCAAACAAAATTTCCTCTGGGTTTCTGAAGACCTCTTTGTTCTGTCCCTTTTATCAGAGATCAGCCTGCTCCTAGACCAGCCTGCAACTTCTCACTTACCCTCTAAAACACAACCCTGCCAAGTTATAATCACAGTGGATCATCCGAAATGGTGAAGTTGGGTCACACTTGGCTTTCTGAGATTTTTAAAGCCAGGTGATTTTCTGTGCTGCTCTGGCTGATTTTTGGGTGAAGCAGTGGTAGGGATCTGTGTGTGCAGTGACAATGAAAAGGGGATTTGGCACCCCTGAGCTGACAGAGGACAGCGTTGTGGCTTTTTGCAGAGCTGTCTCCCTGACAGAAGGAAGCTAAGCTCCATCTGGTAGGACCAAACCATCTGAGTACTGAAGTTCTTGCACAGGGAGCAGTGAGGAGGTTTAGATCATCTCTGTGGTCTCTTCAGGTTTTACTGTGAGATCCCACATGGTCCCATAAAAAGTAGCTCCTATAAGATACAGATTCACTTATGGGTAGAAGAACATTAAATTTAATAGGGAATTTCTGGGAAACACACATGAGCTGTTCATAACTGTCTGTCCATTGAGAGCTGAATGTCCTGGAGACCTCTTCTCCAGCTTTGGCATGGCTTTGCCTTCCTCCCCTCCATGTGGATGGCAGATAGCACCACCAATCCTGCAATCAGCCTGTGTCTCACAGTTAATGTCCCAGGCTGCACAGTGCAGGATTTTATTTCAGTTTCAAGGGTGAGGGGTGAAGCTTTGGAACAAATTAACCAGATAACAGACACAAATTTTGTCATCGGAATGGTTTGGCATAAACAGCTACACAATGCATCAATACTGTATGCTCTTCAAAAGAGGAAAAAACCCACTTATTTTTAATGTTGTAATATGCCCTGATGTTAGAGAAAACAAAAACAAATTCACATATCACATCAAAGATAATAACAATAATAATTATAATTCATAAAAATAATCTGACCGACCGGCAGCATTTGTTGGCTTTAGAAGGCCTCCCATGAAAGAAACACAGTTGAAGACATCTGAGAGCTCTTGGCAGGTGCGATGAATTCAAGTTTTAAAAACAAGTCTTGGGATATTCCTTGCATGCTAGGGGCCTTTGACGTTGGCGGGTCTAGCAGCCAGGCTTGCATAGTAAGCGCACTGAGTGGGGTCACACTGTCCGTTGGCTCCTGGAGGTCCTTGTGGACCCGTGAGACCCGGCGCACCAGGTTCGCCTTGAGGGCCGGGTGGTCCTGGCATCCCATCTTTGGCATAGCCAGGCTCCCCCGGGAGGCCTAAAATAAAAACAAAATGCCCTTGGTGAGTGACACCCCCAGGGTGCAGTACTCAGCAGTGTAACATCACAGGAGATGGCTTTGCTGCCAAATGGGGATGCTGACATCAGCTTCCACAGGTTTGCATCTGGCTAGCATGTGTCTACAAGGATGTGACAAGCATGTCTCCTCTGAAAGAAAAATTTCCACCCCCATGGCATCCTTGGGCTGCACAATTCTTGTTATGGCTGCTCTTCCTCTATCAACACATTGAAGCTATGCAGCTGTACGAGCCAAGTAATGACATATAGCCCTCATAGAGAGCAGGTGAGGATGGGAAGCTTGAGGCAAGAGCCAGCTTTGGGAGATAACTCCTTCGTACGAAGCTTAATGGGTCCATTGTTATTTTAAGGCAATGCAGGGTCAATATGCCAAACGCAGACCATGGAGTTATGAAGGCTTCCCATATTTTCCTCCCCCAACAAAGCAGGGCAGAGGCAAAACTGATGAATGGCTCCTAATTTCAAATTAGAAACAAAACATATTTGCTGCTTCGTTGTCAGCAAAGGTAAAGCATGAGCTGTATGCCTGAGGCACAGGTGTCGGATATGACCTTTTATAACATCTGAAGCTGCCTGGATCTCTGGGTTCAGCTTGGTCACAACAAGATTCTGGCAAGGGCAGATAGGACACTTCATAGTTTATCTAGTAATTAAAGCTTCGCTTTGGATTTGCCCCAAAGGTCAGTTAACCTAGCTGTTACTGAGAAGGATCATTATACCTGTCACTCAGACTGAGGAAACAAAGGTGGCCAGATATGATGCTAGTGATATATTTCTTCCCTTTGGGCCATTTTCTACAGAAATTGTGTATGCCATATTTATGTTATCCTGATCACCTATCTAATATGGCAGAGACCTGTGTCCTTGTAGCCATTCTGAGTCATGTGTTTTGTGGGTTGTTCTGAATAAACACACCTGGAATTCCTGGAGGACCTATTTCCCCTCGTTGGCCAACACCAGTGTCTCCTTTCTCACCCTTTGCTCCTCTTTCTCCTGTAGAGAGGGAAAGAAAAATAATGAACTAATGAGCATGATCTACGGAACTGAAGAACACTACCACAGGTCTTCCATACACACTGAAACCAGTATGTTTGCTAAAAATAGTTCCTAATTGTGGCCAGTCCTCTGAGATGGGACATTAAGTGGGAATGAAGACTTGCCCCATTCCATTTGGAACACACCAGCAATTGCTGGTCACATTCACCACCTCTGGTTCAACAGACTGAGGCTGCTTCTAACACATACATTTTGAGGACCATTTAGACACTACTAACAGGAGAGGTGGACACCAAAGTGTGGTGGACACATCCTTTTATCAGACTGCCCAAACACACCAAGTTTCACTCACCTTTGGGACCAATCGGTCCAGGTAGCCCTTCAGACCCAGTCTGTCCAGGCCGGCCAGGCTCTCCTGGAGGGCCAGTTCTTCCTGGGAGTCCTTCCTTCCCAGGTGGACCAGGAGGTCCTGGTCTGCCATGGGATGCTTTTACATGTGCAGGCTGTATCTGAGCCAGGAGATAGGCTAACTTTGCTGTGAAAAGAGGGAAATGGGTTTGTTAGACTAGAAGGTCAGTGCTCCAAGAGATGGAGAGCCAGAACCAGTGGTACAGTAAAGTCCAAGTAGTGTCACAGATCAATTTTTCCGGGCCACCCATTTGTTCGCTCCACACAATCCTTCCCCATAAGCCATCATGGTGCCTCCCTGACCCTCTCTAAATTATTTAAACCTCATTTCTCAGTAGCTTTAAACTTCTCCTAAATTTCATACTTAATCCTAAGCACTTCTCTCACCCTCTGCTCCTTGTCCACCAAGGATCTGAAATGTCATTTCCTTTAGCTCTGCAGCTGGTGGGTTTCTGTCAAACTGGAATCATTGCTTCTCTGAAAAGAAGAGCCTCCTTCCACTGCTTCTGCTACACAGAGCAAGATGCTACATGGCTAATCTGTAGGGACAAAGCTTACTTTTCTTGTTCTGGGCTGTTACACATGTGGAGTTAAAGCTAATGTACCCATCTCTGGCTGTGAAGTCAGAAACTGTATCTAAGGCAGCTCCCTGCAACAGCATATTCTCCAATTTCCAAGCAGGCACATTGCTTGCCACTTCCATATTAAGACCCTGAACAGCCTAGAGAGCTCTTAAGACATACTCAGCATCACAAAAATGTCCTACAGAATAGAGGGAGAAGAGTTTTCTATCTTCTCTTCATTGATTCAAAATCTTGAATGCTTTTAGATTGGCACAGAATTTGAAGTCTGAGAGGGTGTAAATAAAATCCTTCAAATAAATCACTGCATTGAACCATGATCTTTAGCATGGAGGAAAATGCCTGCAGCTATACGTCATCTGCTCCAAGAGCTGTGTGAGAAGAAGCTCTACAGCTCTACATTTCTTTGTAGATGGGGTCAATAGTGGTCTGCAATTCATGTACTTTAAGAGAAGCAGCAGCCCACATCCATTCCACCTCCTCGTCTCATACTGATGAGTGTCAAATATCACACTCAGAAATCAGGAACATTTCTCCTCCAGCTGGGACCTCAGAAGAAAGTTTACATCCTGCTTTGATTACTTTCTCTTCCAGGGCCCCAAATTAATCTGTTTAAATTTGTATCTTCTCTTGTCCTACCATCTCAGCCCAGGCACCTGCAGGAACAAGTCTGCAGCAAAGCTGTTTTGGTCGCAAAAAGCCATGAGGTGCTTAGCACAGGCAATGGCCTTGTGTTGAAGAAGAGAGAAAGCCCCTGTGCTATTGCTGTGAACATCAAGCTTGGGGAACGCTAAAGCCTGCTAAGCACATTTCATTTTACACATTCCTCCTTCTAGACAGGCTTGTTGCAACATGGACTTCCATAAGCAGGAGAGGTTCAGGTGCCACCACAGCTGTGGAAACTATCTTTCATACTCTCAGATATATCTTCTGGCTTCCCAGAGCTGATTACTTACCATCTAGCTGCTTGGCTAATTCCTCTTGAATGAGCCTTCTTAAAGTCTCTAGAGATGGGGGTTCCCCCTAGAGAGTAATAATCACAGCAATAACAAGACATCATAATCACAGCCAGGCGATGTGCAAATTAAACCCTCCACAAAGGGTTTAGTGGATTGCATTTAATCACCCACAGGATACACAGGGCTGCAGGGACTGCCTGAAGGAAGAATGTAAAGGGACTCAAAACATCCACAGTTCCCAACCTGCTGGCAAGTTGGGCTCAACGGTGTAAGCAGGGAGCCTGGTCAGAGGGCATAGTTGGGACACTGTCCCTGTCTCCTTCCTAGAGAAAAATCTTCCTCCTATACACTCATAGAAGAAGTAGTAGAAATCGAATCAGGAGACATTCTCTGCCCTACTAGATCATAATGGAAAGCCTACCTCCTTTTTCAGCATTGCATGTTTCCTTGCAGAGACAAGCATGTGTGCCCCCAGGGTAGTTACGGTGGGTATCTAGACTTGCTATAAACACTCATATTGGATGCATCACCTGCCAACAGACCTTATCTCAGGGAACAGAAGACAGTTTACTCACGATACCCATTCTTCCAAAAGAGTACAAGGTTCTGCCTGATTTCAGGCTGTTGAAAGGAGACAGGGGATGTGGCTGCCTGGTCTTGGTCCCCTACCGAGCCTCCAAGGGACAGTATCTTTCATCCCCTCTCTCAGCTCTTTTGTGTAACATTGCTGTTGAACAGCTGTACTAACTGTCAAAACTCAAAGCTATGTGAAAAACAACTCTGGATGATGCAACAGAAAAAATGATGAAAGCATTTTTGGTAGGTGGAAGGAGAATTTTTCAGGTTGTGGCTTACCAAGAAAATAAATAAAGTGTTTTTAGAGCAACAGGACTCCTGTCTTTGCATAAAGTCAGAAGGAAAAATGTAGCTATATTTAAAAAATAAACCATTTTGAATTCGCAGGATCAAATATTTTCCTTTGTAAATCATGAAGTGAGATGTTTCACTTGAAATACACTTTTCATTTTTTGGCTAAATTTATTCTTTCAATTTCTGCCAGTTTTGAAAATACTTCTGGACAACCAAAAGACTGCATTCTTTTGTGTATGAGCTATTTGCATGAAAGGGTTGCTTTTCCCTCACACCTGTCCTTTTAACATACAAGGATGCAGTCCGTGTCTTCTGTGTTTGTAAAAACCTTATGAGGTCTTCTGAATCAGAAGTTACTCTTCATTAAGAAATTTAGATTTTACTAAATAGCTAAGAGACATTTCAATTTTAACTAATAACATTGCTGGTAAGTACAGAGTTGGTCTATTTGCTGCCTTCTTCCCAACACAAATTTTCCATGAGAGGAAGATGTGTTTGTTCGTGACAAAAGAAACAGTTTTGCAGTTAAGTACTAACCATTTGGGATGGCTCTTAGTGAACATCCCAGCAAGTAAAGATGATTGTGGAACATACTTTGAAGGCTTACAAATTATCTTTTCAAGTTTTAACCCTATTAGTTGCATTAAGCCTCCATAATCGTGACTGGATTTCATCAAATTTCTGTGTTGTTAAGACAGAAAAAGAAATGCTTTGTCTAAAGTTTACCCAGCTTTTACATCAGAGATTATTTCACTGTTTATTCCCCTCTGAGGTAATCTCAAATTCATCCTCAGGATGGGCAGAGCAGCTTCACTAGTGTTAGTAGTTTTTCTCATTCGTCTACATACATTACCCTCAGGCACTCTCAGTAGCGAGACTGTTTCCCGTTAGGAAAAAAAAAAAAAAAGAGAATATTAAACAAAAATAGGATTTCATGAATTCTGATGAGCTGACTCCAGGATTTCCAGGAATAGAGCAATGACCTTTCCACAGCTCAGCATTTTGTCTCTCATAACAACCAGCAGCAGAGGAAGGCATAAGACCTCCGTACGAAATGCCACGCATTAACACCCTCATAGAAAGAAGATTTTTAGACTCCAGACCCATGGCCATAGTCACGTGACCTGATTTAGGCTTTTAGGGGTATAAGGTGTCAGGGACTGGCCACCCTGGCTATAGGTCAGGATTGCTCAGCTCTCCTGAAGTTCAATTCAACACCCCCACAACATGTCCCTGAGATATGCTATAGCTCTCCTTTTTATGTATCAAGAGATAAAAACGCTCCCTCCCCATTATAACACACACTTGCTCTGGCTTCTGTCAGCCTTACTTAGGCACTTTTCTGATCAGACACTTTTCTCATCAGTGGCAGTAAAATTACTGTGCAAAGCCCTTCTCTGGCAGACTTACCCTTGGTCCTGGAAATCCTGGCTGTCCTGGAGGACCGGGAGGTCCAACTTGTCCAGTGTCTCCTGGGGGTCCATGGGGACCCATCAGTCCTGGATGACCTTTATGGCCAGGTATCCCAGGATCACCTGGAGGGCCCTTTTCTCCTCGAGGGCCTTTTTCACCTTTGATGCCAGGCTCTCCCTAAGTGAAGAAAAAAAAAAGGCAAAAAAAAAAAAGGCAAATAAAAAAAAAAAAACGAAGCAAACTTCTGATTTCCAAGCATGGCAAAACACAAACAGCTGAGCTGGCAAAGTTACTGAATACAACATCTGGTGCATTACAAATGATCCACAAGTTATTACTGATGGAGAATGATTAAAGAGAGGGCTGGGAGGTTGGGGAGCACGGCAGATCTCCACAGGCCATGCTTCACTCTTGAATGACCCCTTCCTTGGCCCCTAACTCAAAATAGTTCTCTTTATTTTGATGTAATGAAATAACTAATACCTACCCTCTCTCCTTTGGAGCCAATTTCACCTGGTTTCCCTGGTGCACCCTGCAACAAAATAAGGGTGAGCATGAAAGAGCTATCCATAATAACAGTAAATAAAAAGTGTATGCCTTTGCAATGATTCTTACGACCTGGGGAAAATTTCTTTCCTTGTCAATCCCACAGATTCCTGAGAGCTCCCTGTTTGCTCTCATGTATCAACAATTCAAGAAAAAAAATCCATTTATTGCAACCCAGGTAGCATCCTTGATGTTTTTTTCCCAAGACACAAGCCCTACTTGGAAACAATTGGGAATTTAACTTACCTCTTTTCCGGGAGATCCTTTCTCTCCTGGTTCTCCCTGAGAGATACAGAGAGTGAATTTAGCACTGCACTGCAAGGAGTTGGAAGAAAGACCCTACATAATAACCACAAGTCTTGTTTTCTGTTTAGAGCCCAAGCTTTCTGCTACACAGCAGCAGTTTTGGATGATTTATCCTTAGCCTATCGCTACAGGTCATTCCTGGAAAGACACATCCTACTATTTAGAAAGCGTTTTTTAGTAAAGCTGCATACGTGTAAATGTTTGTAAATAAAAGGAAGTAATTTCTACTGAACCAGCCAAGATCAGGACAGATGTTTCATTGAAAGTGTGTTCCTGCTTTCAATACATTTTATTCCTTTTTCTTACAGACGTTTCACAAAGCTTCATACACTTTACTTGGGCTGGTTTTGCTTAAGCAGTGCCAATGTTATAGCCATAGCAGTTTAAAGATGTAAAGGAAGTGAATTTTGTAAGAAGAGTTATCATTTTGTATTACACCAGCTGAGATAATGGATACAGAGCCAGTGATAAAGCAAGTTTGAGCCTGACAGCTTGCCTGTGTTTCAGAACTATATCATAGAACCATAGAATCTTAGGATGGTTTGGGCTGGAAGGGACCTTTAAAGGTCATCTAGTCCAACCCCCAATATCAAATAACCTGAATTTAAACAAGCACCCTATTAGGATTTTTTTTTCTATACTCTGCATTTATAACATGATAATTAGGCAATACAATCTTTGCATTTTAGCATTTCAGTGAAAAAACCATCACTGCAGTCCTGAAAGGCACTGATAAAGCAAAACAAACATTATACTAGTTATTGCTAAAATTCTGCCCGCTTTCCCATATCATGAATGGAAAGATTCATTTTTGTGGTCCATTTACAATCCACACACATGATCATATCTATAATGTGTGCATGCAGGTGGAATTTTTCCCATACCCTGGAAACAGATATAACAACTTTGACAGTGCTAGCATACATCCATGTATGCATGAGCAATGTAACTAATCACAGATGTGCGATCACATCAGCTCCAAATTAGGCAGCATCAGACTCACTTGAGTATTCCTTAGGGCCACTTCAGTTTTAAATGGCCACCACATTTGCTGCTTCAAATTAATTTTCCAGAGAAATATTTCTTTCTCCTCTTTTCATCACAAAACTCCCTTTCCAATCATAAAAAAAAAAAAAAGATGATTAAAAGCATCATCCTATGGAAGATTCAGTTCTGCTAGATTCACATGAAAACCTTTTAAGTCTCATTTTAAATCACAACAGAGTTAGAAAAAAAAATATTTACCTAATGTTCATCTTTTTCACCCTTCTAGTGGATTGTAACATATTTTATTCCCCTTGGAAGGGCTAAAAATATTGGATTTCAAGGCTGTGAAATCTCTTTCACTTTGAGAGATATGTGAATACTTTAATTACCTCTGTTGCTGGTAAAATACCTATATTATTATCAGCACTGAAAATTTCCCTATTTAACCCTTCTGGGGTCCATGCAGACATATAGTCTGAGTAACTTAAATACCCCATACCCATATTAAGAAGACCAGCCTGATTAATGCATACGTTATCATGGCTGACTGACAGGTACCAGCATAGTAAATGAGATTATGGATGTTTGTCCATAAGAAAGATGCTATTTTTGCAGTCCAGCTTCCTTTAGAAGTAAAGAGTTCGGTTTCTGGATCTGTCAAATCTACTGCCTATGTTTTTTACCCAATTAAAGATGTCTATCTTCCACCTTCATCAATCCAACATTTAAAAGCAGGCAATTAGTGGCTCTAATCCCTCCCCAGACATACTTACAGGTGGTCCTCGGGGTCCTATGAAGCCAGGGAGTCCTGGGCTGCCGTTTTCTCCTTTATTTCCCTTAGGACCCTTAGGATAGAAATAAGACAGACACTAGCAGCCTTTTCTCCAACATCTCTTTTCCAGACCATGCACTTACAGATACATTGGAACTGGCAAATTTCACTGTAGCAGCAGGACTCCCAAAACTTGACAAAGAAAGGAAGAACAAAGTCATTTAGAAAAGCAGATTGCAAACACCATGTTTGCATTATTAATAAGCTATGTGGGGTCCCTGTGAAAAGATGAAAAGGAAGTGACAATTATGGAAGTGACAGCAGGTATGTTCAGTGGCTATTCTGGCGCTGCATGGTTTATAAGGTGGTGTTGTGGAGTGGAAACGCTGTGATGTGCGACGACAGGGAAACAGTGCAGATGGTCATACTGCTCAGATCTGAAAATACGAACAACAGACAGCTACTGAGTTGCTCTTTTGTTTTTATTTCCAGGTTCAATTTAAAAAATGTCTGCCTTCTACTTATCTCTTGTGATATTCTGCCAAACTATCCCCTTTTCTTACAGATCAGAGCAGCTTAAATGGCAGTTCATGATACAGAGCCATTTCACGTACACTTCTGCTAATTTTTTTTACTCTTATTTTAACCCTTTCTTTCACAACTTTGTCCCCTACCTTCTAATTCAGAACATATCCCTTTTTCTTCTTAGAGTAATATTTGTCTTCATTTTAAGGCCGTCCTGTGTAAAGTAAGCACCAACGAACCTGACAGGCACAAAGCACATGGCTTTCTGGTATGCGATCAGCCCTGGAGATTTCAGGGGCTGGGCTGCATTGTTGTGTGCAGGCTTAAGCATGAGCTGTGAAGTGGGATGGGCACTGTCAAACAGCAGATGCAAAAAGAAAAGGCTCCTGGGAGGTTTTACCTTGTGATTCCAAGTCAGCAATGGTGAAGATGGAAAAGAAACCCTTTTGCCATGATAAACTTTCTCACTTCTCCTTTTTTTCAAAATAGAAATACAATATATTGACTTGTCACACCATGTTGTGAAGGAAATTAGTGCATTTCCAGACAAGGCTGGAAATAAATGGACTTGTGTATAGCACAAAGAAATACTTCCCATAATAACCTTTATGAAAGCGAGAGGATTCATTTTAACGACAGAGAAGGATACTGATGAGACGACTGTCTGTTCTGCTGACCAACAGTGCCTCATTGCTTCCCCTTTCTCTACCATCTGACTTCATCCTTTTTCAATCTTTTTTATTTTTGGACTGTAAATCCTCTGGAGTAGAGATTGCTGTAGTTCTGTGTTTGTGCAGGCAGCTGCCTGGTGAGTCTCTGGGTAAGTAGCTGACTGTCTAGGTAGTGTGATAACACAATGATGATTAAAAAATAACCCCCATTTGGCACTCACAGGCATCCCAAAGCCACAGTGGCCTGCTGAAGACCCAAAGAGCCAAAAAGCAGTAACAGGAATTGGGAACAGGGGTGGGTGTGAAGAGAAGAAGAAATGAAGGTTGAAAAGGCAACAGCAGGGATCCACAGGGTAAGAAGCAATGGCAGTGGTCCCAGGAAGGTAAGAAGAAGTTACGTCAAGGAGAAAAAAGCAGCAGCACTAATTCTTGGCTGCAGAAAAGCTGTGAGACTGCACCACTCCTATCCCACCTGTAATCTGTGAGTTATCACCTTCCCATGCAGAAAGGTGTTTCTTGCTTCACTGAAACCACTTAGGAGGAGACATCCTTGAGGCAAAGCAATAGGTACTCAGGACACAAGTCCATGGTGAGGCTGAGGTTGCTTTATGGCATTGGAAGGGCCACAAAGAGTGCAGTCCTGCTGCAATTTTTCAGATTTTCTTGCTATGCCTCTGTCTCTATCTGAATCTAACAGCCCAGCAAGCTGTAACGTCTAGGTGGACAAAGAGAGGGAAGAGCCCTGCATTGAAATAGACGCTACTGGACAGAAAGGTACATTTGCATGGATTTGCTGAATCCTGAACAATTTTCAGCAGCAGAATAGAGAAAAAAAACCCAACTGCTCACTGTCTTCCTTACAGCTCTTCATTACCATGCCGTTCTTCCACACAGCATGGCCCCAGGGGAGTTTCATTCTGCTTCGTGATCTTGGTTTACTGCCCGGTGTCTGCTCTTTCCCCAAATGCCTGGGGAGGATTTTTCTGCTGCTGCTGTTCCTCAGTGGCAGCCTGCCAACTCCCTGAGGCCCTCTCCTTCCCTGTGACAACTCCCTCCTGGCTGCACAGTCTCTGCTTGGCAAAATTAAATCTACTGCTGAAGATGAGGCATGCCAATCCTTTTTCCATATCAAGTAATCAATCTTTTTTTTTTCTGTGAACACTTAACTTTTGCTGGGAAAAATGATGACCCAGCTAACAGCTTAATTCTAGGAAAGCAGCCAAACCCCCTTCGATGTCATGGCCAGCCAGCAATTTTCAGATCACTGCTCTTCAGACATGGCAACTTCCAATGATGGTAAGCAGCTACACATAAACCACTCCATCTATACTTCATCAGTCACCTCTCCTTGACATAACTGCTTGCTGCATGAGTTTCCCTTTGTGGTACTTACTGGGTTACCTGCTGGGCCAGGTTCTCCTGCAGATCCAGGCGATCCATTCTTGCCCTATGTCAAAAGGAAAAATGTTTTTAAGTAGCCTATACTACAATTAAAAATATCCACCTACTGCTACACCAGCAGGGATTTCTTTAACATTGTCCAACCTCCTCTCTTGGCAGACTGCAGAGTAAGGATCTCTTATTTCCGATTGACCCCACAACTTCTGCATTCCTGATTGCATGGCTGACCCCATTTCAGGACAAAAATTGAGAGGTGTGGACCCAAATCCCCTAGTCTGAAGAGGACCAAACCAGGACTCCTTCTCCTCCTCCTTTTCTTCACCCTTATCCCTATCATATGCAGCATTCTCCTGGATGGATGGAGCAATCTACTATGGCTGCTCCAAGTCATCAGCATTCCGACAGAGTTGGCAACTCACTGATCAATGTTAAAGTGCTCTGCACTAGCTGATAGATATCTCCAGATCCCCCCTCACCTTCCTGTGTTAGAAAACTTCCTCCCTCCAGTGACTGAGGTAGGTCCTGCAAATTACTGCCTACCATCCTCTTCTCAGGGCTATCATCTGAATCACTGTCCAGAGGCCAGGCATCTATTTTTTAATCATCTCAGGATTCCCCCTTTGTGGGGAATGGAAAGAAACACTTGTCCTAAAGCCCTGAAGCATTTGATATTTGCCTGACACCAGACAACTCAGAATGAGCCAAATCATCCTTTCGAAGGACCTGTTTCTCACCATTCCTTATCAAAATAGCTGAGCTGACCATCTACACGGACTAAAGTTTGGTGAGATTAAATTCTATACCCTGCTCCTCTCTCCTTCCAACTCACCATGCAGAGATGTTTTTCCCTTCAGTGGAGTTGACCATAAAGACCAGCCCTTTTACTGGCAATATTCAAAATCCTGCCTCATGCTCCTTATTGGAGAAGAAACAAAGTAAAGGAAGAACAAGAGAAACTGATACTTTGCCCTCCAACATACAAAACCCCAAATATCTCTTCTCCAAAGAAGAATATGGTGTGGAGTTATGATATTTTCTGTCTCCTGAAATCTTTTTATTCATTGCTAGTGTTATGCAGGGGCATGACACATAAGTGGCTGATGCCAGCAGTACAGGAATAACGAGATAAATTACAAGGTAGACACAGGAGCTGTCCATATGTTTCTGCAGTCTAATTCAAACCCCTACCCTCCCAGCTCAGAGGGACCTGCCGCTCCAGCTCCTGGCATTGCTGGCTAAATCAGCATTTTGCCCTGATTATGGAATCATAATGTAGAATCTGTTTCACTAGCAGGTCTTCCAATAAGGAAATCACTCATTGCAACATATTAAAGGTGTGCCTAGGTTCAGCAACAGAGACTTGCACTCAAATTTGGAAAGGGGTGATTTTTAAGAGAGAATTGAAAGCCCCATGAAATTAATAAAAGTAATTTCTCAGCCATCCCAAATGACACTTTGTGAAATGTCAACTAAATTGCCATTTCTCCACTGAAGTTGTAATAAAACTCTACAGGTGTTCAATTAAACAAATCTTTTCCTAAAATTATGCTGCTTTTTTTTTTCAGAAAAAATTACAGACAGCATGACAAAAATTAATTAATTAATTAAAAAATTAAACTGGAGCCCACATATCTCAAACTGGGCACCTGCAATTAGTGTCTGTCTTTGAAAACTGAGGCTATGTGAGAAGCAAGTGAGATGCCAGAGACAGGACTGGAATACAAGCCCTTCTGACACTGCAGTCCCGGCAGAACCCATTAAAATATTCTTCCCACCGAGTTAGCAACCATCATTCCATTGCACTATTTTAAGTCTTCTTCAGTTTCTAGCAATATAATTCTGATTTGTCTTTCTCAAAGCAGGCAAAGTGTTTTAATCAAACATCACCTGAATCTTGCTTAAGACTCTTCTTCCAAACCAAAGTTCTGGACTGGAGGACATTCCCACTATACACAATGTACCTCCAGAAATGGAGAGAAAACTCACCGGCTGCCCTCTGAGTCCTCGAGGGCCCTGTGGTCCTATGGGACCAGTATCACCCTGGAATGAAGAAAAGCATTCTGGTGAGTGAGAAAGATCTGACACGGAGGCAAGTAAATAAGCATTTAAAAATGTTCCTACTGTTCACGTATTAGGAGGAAACAGCATTAAAGAAGTCTCACTACCCCTTTTCAGTTACGTATGAGGAAGACCAGCCTTTTGAATTTTAAACATCTGTCACTAAATACAGTCTGATTACAGGCAGAAACCATTATCATCAGGTTATCTTAAAGCTGGATTTCTCAGGGACAGAGACTCTCTAGTATTTCTCAAGAATTGACTACTTTGTTCTCTCTTGAGGGAGGCTTAAGACCTGCTTCTGTCTTCTCTGAGGGATTCCCTAAGGTCTGTCTTCCATTTTACTTCATAGGGTACCATTTACAGCACAACAGTTTTCCAGTGATGCAAGGGGGTGCAAATGAGAAACTACTTCCCCAAGTCCCATGGCAATGGCACATCAGCCTCTTGGTACATTGCTCAGCAGCTGCTGCAGGATCCCGCGTCAGCTGCGCTCTCCCAGGACTTTGTTATCTGACTGCATTTGACACTAATAATGTCAGAGGATCCGTTTGTACCATCTCTCTTTCCTCTGAGCAGCAGCATCTTATTCCATAGGTATTTCATAGATTTCAGTGGAGCTACGTACGCAGTAAGGTACAGCTTTTGCGGAGGAAGCATGACAGAACCTGGCCCAGTGGGACCACCAGAATGAAGCACTGCTAGGAGGGGTGACAGAAAGCAGGTACATGGCTATGCAGCACAGCCTGGGATTCAAGCAATGCAGCTTTCTCTGCTTTTCCAAAGATATAGCTGACATTTAAGTGTCAGCAGCTGAGCGGTGACAAAGGCCCTCAAATTCTTTGTTACCCTAATGATCTTTGCACAAATCATTCCCTGTGCACCGCTGCAGTAATTCACCCTTTATTGCAGTTTCTGTAGCTGTTTGAGGTCAGGGTTGCTGTGAATTAAAAACTTCATTTGTCAGGGAGAAGGAGATTAGTTTCTGCTCAAAATGGTACACTTACATCCTTCCCTGGTGGCCCCTCACGCCCAGCAGGACCTGTCGCACCTGGCTCCCCCTGCAATTCAGCAAAAAGGAAAGAGATACCAGCTCAAGGTCAAAGACAGATCAGTAACACCACTATAAGTGGTATGGAGTTTCTGCAATATTGGACTGAGCTCAGTGAAAACTTTTTAAAGCCAACAAGAGCCTTGTACATCATACCTGACACGCAGCTTATAAAAATAAACTCAGAAGCATCTTCTGTAAGTGATGCACAAGGCAGTGCACTGCTTTCCAGCAGAATATTTGCTACTGCTGGTGCAGTCACTGAAAACTACCAGCCTATTCATGATACAGAAACTACCGTAATGAGGAAGAGATGAGGAATTCCAGCACTGGATTTTTCAGATAAGCTCCTGCAAGCAGAGCATTTTATTTCCCTGTAAAAAGCCAGAATTAGGCAGAAGGACGTTCAGTTTTGTATTCCACTTTCTACATCTAGGACCTTTTGTACTGCATTGCTCAGAACTAAGAGGAGACCAACTTTTCATACAGGATTTGAGTTTTGGATTTTATGATCCAGAGGCAACTCCAAGGGCTAGAGATATTTCTGTTCTCATTTCTGTAAGTTTTGTCCCTCAACTTACTTTGCGTTTCTTTGGCATTTTTGAAGGAGAACTGATACTTGTCCAAGTGCAGTAGAGTTCCTCACTTTGTTTATCAGCATTTGTACCGGAGGGATGTGATATGGAAGCATCCTTGAAACTATCTATCTCACAAAGGGCTATATCAAAGGGAGCATCAGAGGACTCAGCTCTATCAGCTGCCTCACCTTACCTGGAAGCAGAACTTCAGCAGAGGGAATGAAGACAGCTGCTGTGATTTTATGTCATGGGTGTGGCCCATGGAATTGTGGTTGAAAACAGACATGTTAAACACAGACCTGTCATCATTTTTACCTATTGCATCAGAAAGGTCAACTTCAATTCACACAATCTTTCTCCAAAGGATTATCATGCATGTGGTACATGTTACTTACCCGAGGACCTGGGGGACCTGTATCTCCTCGCTGTCCTTTGAAACCCTACGAAAGAGAATGAAAGCAACAATCACCCATTACTCTGATCCATGAAACACTAAGAAAACTCTGGCTTGAATGAGCACTTAATAACCTTTCCAATTTTGCCTAAGATTACTGGGAAATGGTCAGCATTGAGCTCTCGTGTTCCAGGGAGTGATTAGGAAGGGCCATGTCACAGGGAGAGAAAAGCCCTTTCCATAGCTCCTTAGGCTGGAAAACCAAGGCTATACTCTGTGTATTCCTGGTGGGACCAGCCCATAGATTATTTAGCCCTAAATTTCATTGTCCCCATCCTTTCAGAAGATGCATAACAGAACACAAGGGCTACAGCTGTGACCATGCCTTCTGGTAGACAGGATGTCACGAGGTTATGTGCTGTAACTTCTAGGTAAGGGACATACTCTTCTCCAAGTGTGAAGGATTTGGAAATGCCCATATTTGATTTTCATTGATTATTTATTTATTTAGTCACAATGCCATGACTATTCTCAGCCAGGCCAGCTCTTTGATTATATGTTTGCATCAGTAAAGGCCTTCATCTGCCCAACAAAAGCTTTCTGGCTACAGTAAGAAGAGTTACTGGATTGAACCCTTCAGAGCAGCACCTACCGGTAAGCCTCTGGCACCCTCCTGGCCTGGAAGCCCTGGTTCTCCTGGCTTTCCCTATGGGAAACAATCATGTTCATGTTAGAGTCTCAGGTCCATCTCTCTGCTGTTGAAAACCTCCTAATCTTCTGCCTTAGATGTAACAGCACTGAGAACTGTGATTGCCCAGGGTTTCTCCAGCAATGCTGGAGTCTGAGCATGCAAGGAGGACAGTAGTGACAGACTTTCCCATACATACCCTTACCCACACTGTCACGAATGCAGCCTTTGAGGTTCAAAGGCAGCTTAAATCTTTGGACTGGTGCACCTTTACAGTGTTCTAATGTCGAAGGGGTAATGCACAGAACTGCACCAATACCTAGTAAGCACATACAAAACCATCATCTGCATGTAGAAACCAGGTGTTTTGATGCAAGCACACAACTGTCTGCAGCTGCTGTGACAAGAGCTGCTCCACATACCCGTTGTCCTAATGACCGGGGACTTGGCTCTTCACAGAACCACTAAGTCCCATTTCACAAGTCACAGAAAGAAGCTGGCAATGCCAGGTACTGGAAGCACATTCTTCATATAACAAACACAGTTGCAAGGAATAACATTCACTGCCCTATTTATTAACATTTCCTTTTGGCTGACAACTTCATGGCTCAGCTTTTTTCCCTCAACAAACGCAAATATAGACTAAGTAGAGAAAATCAAATATAAAAACCTCTAATCCTGGACAACAGAACTGTCGCAGAGCATTCCAGAAAAGGCTTCTTTAAAGACACCTCTTCTAAACATTTTATGCCCCGTAATCTTCTATCCAAAAAATGGATCACTAGGTTTAATGTTACAAGACAACCTTCTTTCTCTGCAATATTTACAGTAGCTGTAAAAGTGGAATCACTAAGTTTTAGTGTATTTATGGTAGTTGTAAAAGTAAAAGAACCCAGTTTCTTTTCAAGATTGCCAGTGTGTGACTTATAAATTGCTCAAGACAATATAGTCCTTCTGGTGTTAAAAAGAGAGGTGCAAATAGGCTCCCTGCTCCCGCCTAAGGAGTCCATAGACAGGCAGCTCCAAAAGCAATAACTGGATGCAGGCTCTGACTGCCTAAGCGAAACAGTTTTAAATTACATTACCGGTTCCCCAAGAGATCCTGGCTTGCCATCTTTGCCATCATTTCCAGCAATGCCCTGTAAATGAAGTGCAAAACAGGGTATAAGGAAGGAGTCCATAGGGAAGATTGGTGTGGGTTTTGTCAGTGTGAGTTTCACAGTGACAACTCTGCTTCATCATGTTGTACTGAAGTTTGCCTAACCCTCCAAAAACTACCTTATTTCTATAGCTCAGTCATTAACCTTTCCTTGCCACACCACTGTAACAGCATAAACTGCTTTCCTTTCCAATATGGCAAGTCTAAGGGGTTTCCTCCTTTTCAGCAAGGAGAGCACTCCAACAATCTTAAAATATGATTCTAAAAACAGCTCTTATAAATCATTATAATGCCATTATCTTCATTTAGCTAGGCTACTTTGCACTAGAAATAGCTCTGGTGCTATCCCTATGACAGATTATAAAAAAACCAAAATTTTGTACTAATACATTTTCCAGAAGAGATGAGTCTATGCCCAAGATGCACTTGAACTTGAGTCAGTGCAAAGGAATTATTTCAACTGTGGATTCAGATAAAGACAGTATTCCAGTCTATGAATTTTTGTGCCCTTACACTGGAACTATTAGTTGATTTTTGTGCTCTGCATAAAAGCATTTCTTCCAATGAGGAGGCAGATAAGGAACAGACCTGATTCACACTGGTAATTAACACTTAGCTTTAAAGTGATCAAATACAGCATTCCCACTGTCCTGGACCGAGGATATAGCATCAACATGACAGATACCATTACAGATCATGCATAGCTTTCAAAGCACCTCAAAAATGTCACCTGTTTGTTTTACACACCTATGTGTTTATGAACACTTTAATGTATTGAATTAGAAGGAGCTGAATTGTACTCACTGGAAGTCCAGGCAACCCCGGTGGGCCCTGTGGACCCGGAGGGCCATCTTTACCCTGGAAAGAAAGCAGAAATACTGTGGGTCAGACAAGCTCCTCAGATGCTTCTATCAGATGAAGATTTATCAAATGCAGAGTTTGAAAACTGCGAGAAGCTGGTCTTGTAGCCCACAACACACATTGTACAAGGTCTCCTTGAATTCCTTCTAATTTAAACCAGAGGGCTTTCTTTTCACATAAAATATCCGGTATTAGTTATAAGTTTTTACAGATGGAGAAACCACTGAAATCACTGGTAATTTTTTTCTGAAGTTTAATTATATTTAATATTTAGTCCTTAGCTTTCTGCATGAGATGTCCAGCCAGGAAGTGGAAGATCTATATTTTATGCCTATCAAATGAGTAGTTATGAGAAGTGCCTTGCTGACAGTCCCAAGAAACCTCCGTACTCTGCAGGAGTGGACCATAGCATCCCTGGTCTTTCACAGTGTCTCATCCTTGACCATCCATTTGAAAGGGGATTTCAGGCAGCCTGTCCATGTAGTCTCTGGCCTCTCTGCTGAGAGTGCTCACTGATTTCATAACAGCCATCAGAAGGACCAGCACTGTTCACTTTTGATGAAGTTCAGGTTGAAATGGATCTGCAAAAGGCACCTTGCTCATTAGGAAACCCTGCTCTAGAAATTAATCACAGAATTACACAGTCTTAAACTGTTCCAGCTCAACAGAATGCATTACTCAGGGACAGTTCATTTTTTCCTTTTCAAGCTGAAGTTAGCATCAATCAGATTATATCTGTCTCTCCCAGGGTTTTCTGATGCATTACCATAAAGTAGCATCTGAACACCCTTCAAATGAAACAGCAATAGCAAAATTCTTCATGGACTTCTCGAAGGTTACATCTGTATTAGTATTTTCAGTGGTGCCAGAGAATGGTCTTAGGCCCTGGCATCTGATCAGTCTGTGCTGTGACATCCTTCAACAGGTTGCTGGTTTCATTTTGACAATCCCCACGCACAGTTCAGGTGTTAGCCCGGGTCATGAAGCATCCTAACAGATTTAGTCATCCTGTTCTAGAGGCTGAGAGATATTAATAGCAAGGACGGACAGACAAGAGGTACAAACAACTCCTTAGAGGTCCCATGGACTGGATTATGCTCTGGCTAATTTGGAGTTTCTTTCAATGAGTAAAGAAAACTGCAAGAACAGAGTAATCTATGGTTATTTGTGGAGGTCCTACTTGCAGGTGTAGAGTTGATTCAGGCTGAATAGTTTGGCGAGCTTTCAAAGGACATTACATGGGTTCCAGCTCAGCTTTACTTCACAGAGCTAAATATAGGTGAAGCTGGTGGTGAAACACACAGCTTAGAGCTTACTATGTCTCCTGGGTTTCCTGCTGGTCCTATTGGTCCCGGTGCCCCATCTGGTCCCTAAACAAAATAAAGCAGAAATAACGTGAGTGATTAACACGTTTTGTTCATTTGTCAACACACTCCCTACCACAGCTGGCAACACTGAAGTTTTATTCAGTCACTTAGCATTCACTCCATCATTTCTTCATTCATCACGGAAGAGCAGTGCCAACCTCTGCATTCAACGAGCCTCCAAAGCCAGAAATAGTCAGATATTGGATTTTGGTCCTGGCCCTTCCTTCTGAAAATAGGGGACAAATAGGAAAAAGACGATCTTGTGACAAAAATAACTCAGAAGAACAGAAATTATGGGAGCAGTTTGAAGCACGCTTTGTGGAAGGCAAACTCCTGGAGCCACGAGTCAATGCAGACAGAGGAAAAAGTCAGCAAAAGTTGAAGAAAAAAATATCTAGGGGACCATCACATTTTGCTCTGCGTTGACAGGCTCAGTTTTACTTTGCACATTTCCTTTGACTGTGAGTCTATTCAGAGGGTCTCATAGGACAATTTTAAGAGTTTTAGTCCTACTGGAATAACCTTATGGCTGTGGCAGTATGAGGTTAATACAGACACAGTAAATGTGTCTGTGTTATTGGCTTCTCCTAAAATAATGCTCACAGGAGCGCAAATGATCCACAAAGTAGGTCCACATGTTGTCCTAGTGGCAAAGCATTCAGCGTCCTTTAGGCACTACTACCTTCTGAAAACAGAATTTTATTTTAATCCTCTTTTCTGGTACCTCCTGTCATTTAGCCAGTGCAATGTAAATTCAGCTTTGAAGAGACTGTGCTGATCCCCAGAACAGATGAAGGCTGCACACCCGTAGCATGGCAGAGCCAAACTGCACCGTAAGCAGCAATATGAGTGGTAATGACTGTGGGCAAAGAAAGGCAGTTTGGAAAGAAAAGCCCTTCGCTCAGGAAAAGTCCCAGCTCTTGGAGGGCATAAACAGTGATACCACAAGCAGAAAAGCCAAGGTATTTCAGCCCTGCTTCTGCACTGTCACCTCTTTTTCAATACAAAGAAGCATAATTGTATTCATGAAGAGAGTAGAGCTGCAAATGAGAAAGACTGTGATGGAGAGGGACACATGTAAAAGGGCTTTTAATTCAAAAGTAACCCACAGGATATGAAAATTGGAGAAAATCCAGTCTCATACCACTGTGTAAAATTGAGAATTAAAATACTCCTAGATCTGCTGGTTTTGACTGACAACTTATTTCACATATAAGAAAACACCTATACACGTACTACTAAGTGGTCTCTGTGGAAGAGTTTTCATGATCATTGCCTTGCATAAAGAGAGCAACTGAAGCTTAGCATCAATTTACAGAGTGAGTTGAAGCAATCAGTGAAAAGTGGTCAATGTATTTAATAGCAATTATCATGAGTGAGGAACTCTATGACACTCAGGGGACCATTAGGAACCCACTGGAAAATGCAAATGCAATGCACAGACAGGTGGGAATGGTCCTGTCTTCCATATGGAGCTTGCAACAACCTTTATTAGTAAGGAAAATACAGGACCATCTTTGCAACAGAGGAACTTACAGGTGGACCAGGATTTCCAGGAGCCCCTGAGAAGCCAGGTATTCCAGGATGGCCCTGCAGAATGAAAAGAGAGACTTTCTTTATGCATTATTCACATCTCTAGTTGCATAAAAGTTAACTGGTGATTGAACATTGTGAGGTAACATCAAAATGAAACAATACACAGAGAGATAGTTATAAGGAAATTAGGAACCATGGCTTTTTAAAGCAAAACCTTGGTTTTCAAAGCATGCACTTCAGAAATAAACATGGTTAGATTTAAAGTGTACTTTTTTTAATGTGTACTTTAGTCTATACTAATGGTAGATGAGAACAGATATTGTGGAATTGTACAAGGCAGGAGATCAGGCAGGAAACCAAACTTGTTTAAAATATCCTACAAATCTCATTGAAAAGGTGCTGATTTGCACCTTAAATTATTGACTCAGCCCTTGGCAAAATTAACTACGGAAGTTTTCTCTAATTTAGACCATTCTCCTCTTTCCCGTGGCATCTCAGTCCCTCCTAAAAGAGGTCATCCTTACATTCATCTTCTAGGGCAAACACTGGCGTTTTCAACCCAAAGACGCCTGATCTCCTGAATCTCATCTAGGCATTATCTGGGGAAATGAGTAAAGGCTGGGTAATGTACAGAATTGAATGCATTCAATCTAGAGGTGAGGAAAGAGATCATAAGGGAAGGGTTTTTGTGGAGATGGGGATGGAAGCCTACGGAGGACCGCTACAGTTCCACTCTTCAGCATAGCCCATTTGAAGTTTATCAGTGATTAAGAGCTCCCATCTTCCTCCTCTGCCTCTGAGAAGCGTATTCCTCTACCAACATCATAGGAGTTATTGATGAAGGAACAAACACAGTGACGGCACTGTTGGAAACTACACTTTGTTTTACCTGTTCCCCTTTTTCTCCTGCATCTCCAGTCACACCACGGTCTCCTTTAGCACCCTGATAATGAAAAAAAAGCCATTGAAAGTCACTTAGATTCAGTATTGTATCAGCTTTTTGACCTATTTTATAAAACACTTGGACATTTGAGCACAAAACACGTAAATTAGGACTGAGTCCTACTTGCCCTCCTCTTAAATTCTTCCCTAGACTTTCACTACCAATGTTGGAGCCAGGAATATATGTGAAGAATGGCCTTTGAGCAGACCCAGCATACCTCTTTTTTTATGTTGTAGTCTCATGGACATGAAGAGGATTTCCACATCCTTAGAAAGTAGACAGGTTGTTAGGAACTTCACTAAATCAGACATTGGTAAGGCATCATCTGGCCCAACAAAGGCATCCACAGTATGAGCTAGTAATCTCCTTTCCCTTCAGTGACAGCAGCAATAAAAATGGCATTTCTAAGGTGCAGTCAGAAAATTCATACCCAGAAAGTGCCCCCTTCTTTATCTCTCTCCTTCTGTCCTAGTGCCAACAGAACAGAGGCAGCTAACCCAAATGTAGATGTCTGTATTATCAGTGCTTAAAGTAAGGCAAGATGAGTCTCACACAGTGAAAAATACTGAGATGATTGGGAACAAATTATGAACAATGCACAGAACACTCAATTGATGGCCACGGAAATAAGACTCTGGTTTACTACATGAGAGCTAGGAGACAAGTAGGGGAGAGAGGGCTGCTATTTATTAATTAAGAGAGGCCTAATTCATATTGCCAGAAGGCATGAAGCTGCTCATGAGCAAAGATCTGCAGTTCTACTGTTCTATTTCAGAATGGGACCTAATACTAGTTTGGATGGTGTTGGTAAGGACAATATATTACATCTTCAAAAGTGCAGAGCTCTTTGGGTTTTTCACTGTGAGGGCCCTCCTAATGTGTTTAGAAAGGAGTCACAAAGACTGTCTTTGTATTTGCACCTTCTTAGGTGCAAATACAATATTTTCTTTTAACACATGCAAACTCTGTGAATCTGGCTTTTTACTGAATACAAGTTAGACTATTTATCATTTCCTTGATTTCATTTTATGCACGTGCACAGTTTAAAATCGGTCCTGTTACTTCACCTAAACATTCAGTCTTACTGCCCAAATCTCTGCTTTCTCATAGCATATAAGAAAGCAGCAGATGTGGTATGTCTCAGACTGCTTGGCGTTTCTGCCAGCTATTGTCTTTATCGGTTACTAATTCTGTTGAAAATTTTAGCCTGGAACATACTTTCATTTTGATAAACCCTATTTTTACTTTTGAGACTCTGCTGCTCTCCCCACCACACTTTTAATTGCAAGATATAAAATTAATTCATAAATCTCTATTAGCTTGCCCTACACTCTAATAAGTGCAAATATAAATACGTTAAAATAGCAGAAGCTGTTTTAGAAAGTAGGTCAGTAATGCAGGGAAGTCTGGAGGAAACTGTGGTCCATCATGAAATCACCTTATCTCTCCCTCCATTGATTTGTTTTGATTTATTTCACATTGGGCAGTTATAAAGGTTTCAGTTGTGACCAGGCACTGGCATTGTGAGCAGACTGATGACAGACCTCTTCATGGGAAACACTTCAAATGTGACATTATTGGAATCCTTCAGACACTGGAAGTTTTATGTTGGCCTACATCCCTAGGCTGTTAGACAGAAACATATAGCTGAAACAAGGCATTTTTCCTATAGCGTGTTTCAGGAAACATTCAGAGTCTGTGGATAAAACCACCATGGCAGATAGCATATATGGAGCCCAGCAGCCCTTTGCATCACCCTTAATTTAAGTGATTCAAGCATATAGGATTCAAAGAAGAACAGCAGAGTGGCTACTGCTGAGGTTTTAATATCTTCCTCACCTGATTTGGATTGAAACTTACTCTCAAGTCCTTATCTGTCATCAAAACACCAATGTAATGAAATTCAACATCAAGAATCAGGACCTTCACTTCTGTGTGTGTGTGCATGTGTGTGCATAGGGATGGCAGAACACACTGTTTAAATAAAACAGTGCTCATGTGGGGAGCTGTGCAGTTCTGTGTGCATGTGGCACTCCAGTGAATTGCCAGTACAGGGCCCACCTAACAGGCCAGCCCTAACTCTTTACACAAGGATGGATGCCACCAAGATCCTGCATCAGCCAGTGTACTAACTAGTCACAAATAAGTTTTCATTAGACAACTGAAGAAAACCAACCAACCTTTGGGCCATCCAGCCCAGGCGGGCCTGCAGGACCTCTGGGACCAGCACTCCCCTGCAATGCAGAAGAGATAGAGGTAAACACTAGTTTAGTCCATCGACTCCACAGACATCTAAAAAAGATTCAGTAGGTTGTTGACGAAAAAAAAATCAACCATCTAAAAATATTATAAGAAAAACAAGGTTACATCACATCCAAGGCATGGTCACTTCCCAGCTCTCTTACCATTTTCCCATCCTGGCCATCTCTACCTGGTGGTCCTCGAAGACCTTTATCACCTTTGAAACCTGGGATGCCTGGCAGTCCTGGTGGGCCAGGAGGGCATTCACTGCACACGTCCTAGGAGACAACATGGAGAAATAAATTAGCAATAGACTGAAGGCACTTAGCAGACCCTACAGACACCCATTATGAATGCAGAAGTGTGGTACTAGTATAACACATAGGCCTTTGCAGTTTGACCACCCTGGGCAGGATCTGGGTTACTTTGCCTTACAGAACTGAAATAAGGGCAGTGTGGAGCAGAGTGAGGGTCAGCAGCAGAGCTCACACATGCTCCCATGGGGATTTTCCTACCAGTTCTAGTTGGACAGGTCCTAACTGATATCCAAGATCAAGAAACCAAGGAAAACCTCTTCCTAATGGGGAGGTCAGAGAGCAGCAAAGTAAGACTAACAAGAACAACCTTGTTTTGAAGCTACAAGACTACTAGAAAACTGTGTCTACACCAGTCTGAAAGAGCTGGGTTACTGCTCAGAGGGCAGATTGCTAGGGAAAATCCAGGTGCAGCACGTCAGAAAGGGTGTTCAGGGAAACTATATTCAGCAGCTAGCATGGCCAAGGAGACCTCATCCAATGGAGTTCATGAAGACCAAGTGAATGTCACAGTGTCCTGGCCAAATTCTGTCATGGAGAATTACTACCTCCCTCCTTCCAAAACTCTTTGAAGCATCATCTCAGTAGCCTTTACATTTCTACTGCCCTCAGGAAATGAAATACCATGGGTATGACATTTCCATTTCAAAGGCAGAATCCCTTCAGCAGAAGGGGAATGAATCCTGCCTATAGGAGACAGCGTAGCACAACAGACAGATCACCAGGCCAAGAATTAGGAGACCTTGCTCCAACACTCAACTCTGTCAAAGATCCGTTGCAAAATTGTGGGGTAAACTGTCTTTCTAAGTCTCAGTCCCTACATGCATATTTATCTGCTTACAATATAAGTGCTTGAGAAACACAGAGCCCTAATTTCATCTGGGATTTCAGGGTGCTGCTTTATATGGATCTGTACCAAGTGAGCAGTGAAAAAATACCAAGCAGAAAGAATATGCAAAGCATATGAGTGTGTTTAACGATAACATAATCAAAGGAAGAAAACAAAGGAACATCAAAATGACATCCTGTACCCAAGAATCAGTCTCTTGCTATTGTCCTGATCAAAAATGCCAAAAAATACCATACAGTTAAATCTCCAGAAAAATACTTGGCTCCATAAGAAAGACAGCTCTTCGATGAAGGCATTCCACAGTAGAAATCTTAAAATGTTCCTTTTGTTAATGGGGTTGGTAAAAAAAGGTAATTTTTTAGTTTCTTTTAATCAATAAGAAAGGATTTCTTGCCATGTCCCAAGACTGCTTAAAAATCTCCCAACTCAGCCCATGTAAATCTGTAAAGATTTTGCAGTCAACTCCTATCAAATACAGACTTATTTCCCAGACAACTCTCTATATGGAGAGTAAAAGCAGACAGACAGATCATCACTTTTGAAACATGGGTGCATCTGGGGTTAATTACCTGCATCTAAAAAGCATCTAAATTACATCTAAAAGATGAACTATGCAAACTGACTTGGCACCCACAGTTCAAAACTACTCCAGTCACTGTTGAAGGTATAAGTGAAAAATCAGACATTTTATTAAAATGGTTTCCATTTTCTGGTTTAGCTAATACAACTTGACAATGTTTATTTCTCCTTAGGAATACGTGCCTCAGAAAGAGCTGAAAAAGTCTCAGAGCTTTTGTAACATACACCATGTTATAAAGAACTTTGTAAGTCATTTCACTGCTGGGGATGGTCAAAAGGCATTGGATTTTGGTCTCTAGCATGCACTCTAGTGTCCCAGTACCAGTGCAAGTAGGAGATCTGCAAGTTTCAAGCTTTGACAGAGTGTTTAAAGATACCTTTTGCACTTGTAGCTCACACACTTTCCCATCACACAGTGTTAGTCGGGTCTGAATCAAACATACAATTAAACTCCCACCATTATCAAAGGCTGATTACCTTTACTAAGAGATTTATGTCCTCTGGAGAGAGCAGGGGTGAGGAACCCTGTGGAATGAGAAATTCATTGTCTCAGGCAATTTTAAAAAGCATCAAGGTATACGAAATTTTCCTGAACATGCTTATGGACTCCCAGTGGTTTCCCTTGCCCTGCCTAGGACTCACTGGGCCAAACACATACTTCCTGCCCTACATTATCAATGCACTTCATCACACCTGAGATAAGTTCTTGCTGAGGATACTGCATAGTGGTGCTAAGAAAGTGCCTTTAAAATTTTGGCTTTTATTTAAATGCAGGCTATGCAGTTATTTTCATACTGTTCCAAAGCTATCATCAGATATTTTTATCATAACCCCTTAGTGGCTCATAGAGTCTTCCCAGTTGCTCTGCTGGGAAAAGCAGCAGTGGAAATCTTCTTCTGAGGTGAGGTGTACAGGTGGAAACTGAGTTGAAAGGAAGATGTAATATAGAAGAGAAGTTACATACTGGTTTTCCAGGAGGTCCTCTTTCCCCTGGATTTCCAGGTAGACCCTACAGATCAAGAGAAAGAAAAAATTGTGAAATTATCATACAATAACCTCCTGGTTGCTCCCACACTCTGCTGACTGCTGGACTAGGACACATTTTACTTTCTGCCACTGAGCACCACTGCTCCTTGCATGTGACAAACAGCAAAGTCCTTTAAATATCTGCAACTTTAATGTCCTCTGAACCCCTCCTAAATCTCACTTATCTACCATGTGACCTTGTTAAATTCATCTGAGTCACTCAGACTGAAACTGCTCTAGATTGTCTTCTGGTCACAGGAAACACTATAAACTGCAGTAGTGTGAAGGATGAAGCTTTAAATCCCTGAAGACATCAGTAACATGCAAAATCAAGACCTTGCTTTGCACGAGCCTTGCAAACAGGTCCCTTGCACCTGAAAAAGCAATGAGCCTTTTTGTTTGTTTCTTTGTTTGTGGGGGTTTATTGGTATCAGTTTTCATGAGGTGAAGGCATAGAAATGACCAGCATCCTTAGAATTTAAGGTCCAGGAAGTCAAGGTTTGGAAAAGGGACCAACCCCCAATGGGCATCTCTTGCCTGTCATTAGAAAGTCATTAGTTTGGTAAAAAACAAAACAAAACAAAACAAAACAAAACAAAACAAAACAAAACAGAACTCAACAAACAAAACAAAACAATACTAAAGATTATTTTTTAATCTTTTCATAAAGTAATCTTTTCACATGGGAAACTGAATCTTTTGAACAGGACAGTTGTTCACTGTCCAGATGGTGACAGAAATCTGCATTGCAAGGATCCTTGCAGTTGTGTTTTAAGTTGGACTGGGTGAGATTTCCCCAAACCATTCTCTGCTAAATTCCTGTATCCAGCTGGCCCAACACCCTGTGTCATCACTCAAGCATATGCATGTTCTATCCATATTGAGTACCTTAAAGAACATACAAAATATATTCTGTCTTAACCACATACAAATGGCTGTCCTACGTGACCATTCTGTCATCTGCAGGAACAGTTTCTACCGACCATTTAAAAGCATCTTATCTGTGTTCAGTTTTGTTGATTCTGCAGCAGGAGCGACTTTGAGAGGTCTCTGGGATGGTGCCAGATTCCCCACCCAGGATGTTAATCAACACACTGAAGATACAAGTAGTGGCTTTCAATTGGTCTAGGCTCAGCAGGAGCTACCTAGACGACTCTTTGAGACTATCCAAAATTCCACCTGGAACGCTCCTTTAAAATTTGGTCAAATGCTTTGTCAGGAAGGGGACTAGGCATTCTGTCAATCACCTTGTCTCAGGTTGGTACGTTGTCTCCAATCAGTTCATTGTATTATTTATGCAGACAACCAGATGGGGAGTTACTTGGCTACCTGGGATTAATGACTTAAATGCACTGTGTGCACACAAGCAAAGTCTTGATACCCTGCTACACCATAATTATAGCTACAGAGGAAACTTGAATTTCATCCTTTTATCTCATTTATAACTTAAATCTTATAACTCTTGCTAGAGGAGAGAGAAAATGGGAAAATATATTGATTGTTCTTTTTCTATGTCCACATTAAACACTTCTGGGTGAAAAACAACCCTTCAGTTACCTTGACTTTCTAAGAGGTGAATATTAAACACAAACTGAAGTGGAGCTAAAGTGGAACTGAAGTAGTACTGAAGTCCATGGATGAAAACTTGTTTCCTAAGGAATTAAACCTTCTGCAGTTGAGAACCAAGAGAAAATAAGGTTTGAAGGAGATTCTTAGCTCATAATTCCCCACAAATGTCCTTCCAGAGAATTAAGTAAATATAAGGAAATATTATAACCATTTATAGTTTTGCTTCTTCCACAGAACAGCAATGTGAATGTAGAAGATTGTGGGATGTTCCCAAAGTCCCTTCTCTTTCACAGATGCTAATTGTCAGGTCATGCTTTTGGCATCCTCTCCACTGTGATTCTCAACCACTTCTGCAAGTGGGAAGAAGGTTGTCTAAATAACGATTACACAGATCTTATATTCCCAGACCTACTTTGTTCAGGAAGACTCACACAGCACTTGTTTTAAGGAGTGAGGTGCAAAGCGAAGACTTGAGCCATGAGAATCATCCTGGATCAGAAAGCAACACAGAAAAGACAATTCAGAAGTATCTTTCATGCTGACTATTAACATAGCTATAAATAAACTATTTCTACCATAGGGCTCGCTGACAGCCTTTTGCTTAGGGATCTGAAATATGACATGGTACTAGCAGTGGAATTTGAGAATTTAAATAAGATTTATTTAAAGAAGAATACAGGAAAAGACTTCTTAGTTATGAGAAAAGACACACAAGAAGGGAGTGACTAAAACTGAAATCCTGGGAGAGATTTAAGCATGGCCGTGATATCCACATGGTATCAGATTGCTTTGAGACAAGAAGCAATGGACCTATTTGCTTGAATGCTGTACGGTGTGGAGCTGTTGATGTCTTTAACAGGGTCCAAATAAGCCAGGATAAAAAATTAAGTTATGTGCCATGGCTGACAAATCTGAAAACCACTGCATCCCCAGGAAAAGTCAAACAGTTGAAAGGTACAAGACTGCAAAAAGAGAGTGTCCTTTGAAGTATGGTTGTCTGAGCTGAAATGAATAAACCAGATGTAGGATGATGGCACTTCAGCATGTTGCATTATCAGAGAACAGGCAACTGGAAGCAGGGTCCAAAGTGGAGTTAGAAAAGGCTGACAACAAGGGCCAAGCTGCAAACATTACTCAGAGCAGAATGAAAATGCTAGAAGGGTTTAGGCATTGGAACAGACTGCCCAGGGAAGTGGTACAATCACAGTCCCTGGAAGTATTCAAAAAACGTGTGGATGCAGTGCTTAGGGACATGGTTTAGAGGTGGACCAGGCAGTTAGGTTAACAGGTTGGGCTCGATGATCTCAGAGGTCCTTTCCAACCTTAACAATTCTATGATTCTATGATTCTATGAAGGAAGAAGGCACAGAGGGTATAATTGCATCTGACAAGCTGACTAACAGGGGAGGAAACTGGAAAAGAGAAAGACAGAAAATAAAAAAAAGAACTTAAAAGAGTCTGCCCAAAAAACTGCATGGCACTGAAAAGAAACACTGCTAATGCAACTGGGAACATGCACAGACCCAAATAACAACCAGTGCTGGAAAGCTCATAAAGTTTGAACACTTTCTGGAGTTTGCAGCCAACAGTGCCTGGCACAAAGTAGAATATCCAATGAGTGGTACAGCATACCAGTGCAGGAAAAAGATGTCAGCAAAGAGGAGGTGTGATGCACAGGATCCAGAGTACCCTATGGGTCTGCAAAATCTGACACACAGGAATGGTCTCTAACTGGGAACTGATGGAAGCTGTGCAGATGACACGCTGAAAAATGATGCTCAGGTAAGTGATGTACGTGAAAATAAAAGAAAGAGAAAGTGTGTAAGGAAACCAGTGACACAGGCTTATATTGGAGTAGTTCTATTACAAGACAAAATTAAACTTGAAATGCCATACCTTAAAGAGGTTCTAAGTCCCAGGAATAAAAAGCCAACAGGAGGTTTAATAAGTGTACTCTGGCTTGGGGTGTATGTACCCTAAAACAAACACAAAGGCTCCTTGGAACTGTCCTTCTAACTGTATGGGAAAATCAGTCCCAGAACAGAAAACGCTGCTTTTCAGATCCAATAGCAGTAATGTATGCATCCACAAAGTTTTTGTAATTATGAAAATAAATGCAGGGGAAGATTAACTTCCCTTTCAATACTGGAACTTAGTTATCATAAATAATTAACATAATTAAAAAGTTATTAATTCAATGTTTATGTTAATTAAAATTAAAATTATCATAATCAAAATGCAGAAGGAACATATTAAATGGATGCCCTCACTGCTAATAGTAGGACAACAGAATGTCTCATTCAGATTGTTTTCTAATCTAAGGGAACTAAGTAGGTGTGTTGAACAGAAACATTTTATCTCCCAGCAGACAGACAGAGGAGAGTGGATGCTTCCCGGAAAATGTGTAATACAAGGGTATTTGGCCAGAGAGTGTCTGCTCCTCTGGGGGTCAAGGAGCTTTTTCAACGCAACGAGGGAAAATAAGGAGGATGCCATAAATAAGAACATACAGGGACACAAACCTGACAACAAATAAGGGAGGCAGTTATGGGAATCAAACCTGGACAGTCACACTAATTGATGAAGGCATGTGAGAAGGTTTATTCCAGCAAGGTTGTCTCATCCAGGACACTGTCAATTTGGAAACTAAGGGAAAAGGAGGAAACAGAAACAAAATATACCAAGACGCAGACCTAACAAGAAACAAACCTTGCCACTCACACTAACTGATGGGCTATCAAGAAACCACAGGCTGCACTTCCAGAAAGATCAACCTGGACTTTGCAAGTGTAAAGCAGGGGGACCCTGAACTGGGAGGGGTGCAGGAATTGATAGAGCTGTGGAAATGCATGAGGGGACATGCAGAGGAAGGGAGAATGGAGAGGAACAAACAGGGGGGTAGACAGAAAAGGGCAGAAAAGGGGCTGGTCGTGTAAAACGGGGCTGGTCTGTGCACTTGTCTGGCTGAGCCTTGCACCTGATCACCATGGTTTGTCCTATCATCTTTATCTTCTTATTCAACATTTTCTTACCTATCTCTCTGCATAATGTGTATGTGTGCTGCAAGGACTAAGTGCCAGTCACTGGTGAGACCTGTATGTGTGTGTGAGTGAAAATTGGTGCCAGCTACTGGAGTCAGACTGGGGGTGTAGGCTCCCCTAGCCTCTGTTGTCTGCTACTGGAGTGAATGCAGGGGTGTTCAACCTCCAGCCACTGGGGCGGGAATGGTCTGTGCTCCCAAAGCCACCTATTGGGGGGACCAGCATGAGCCAGGTGAATGAGGGGCTCCATGTCCATGGCTGGCGTGGGACCACAGGTCACAGCCCATGTGCCTGGTGCCAGCTGGGATGGGGTAAGTGTATGTTCCCCAGTCCTGGTGTGTGTGTGTAGGGGGTTGTGTATCCATCAGCAAGATTCAAGCTGGACCAGCTGGCAAGCAGGGGCACTTGGGTCCAGGCCAGTGCAAGAGGGACAAGTGTATGAGTGTTGCATGTTTGCAGTGAGCATCAGGCTAGACCAGCAGGCAAGTAGGGGACCCATGGGACGGGTAAGGGGATCTGGGATCTGGGCAGAGGTGCCAGGACAGAGGGGCTGTGCCAGTGCTCAAAGGATCTGCAAATATAATGTGGGCTTGTGAACCCTGAGAGTGGTATGTGTGTGCCACCACTAGTGACCCTCTGTCTCTGCCAGCTGAAGAGGAGGATGGGACGTGGCTTTCTATGCTTATGTTGTATGTGAGTCCTGTACATAGGTGCTGTTGAAAGCAGTGCCTTGTCTGTGGCAATCTGTGTGATCAGCCATGTCAGTGTCCTCTGTGTGTCCATATCTGTATCATCTCTGGGATTTGTGAGCAGCTTCATTACTGGTTGAACCCGCAAATGGGAAAGCAGCAGCTGCATCCCTCCACCTGGGGAGAGACCCTGGGTCCTGGGCACCAGAAGCCAGGCAGGAGGGACCTGGTCTGGAGCAGCTGGAGGAAGTGGCCATGCACGTAACATCACTTAACATATAGAAATATTTTTTTTAACTGTCAGAATGGCCAATTTCTCTGAAAGAAGGTACTTAAGGCTATGGTTTTTTAATACTCAATACAGGAATACTGCCAGTTTAAAATGTGATTTGGATTTTTTTTTTTCCAAAAGCAAGTGCAAGTAATATTTGAAGTAACTGAGGGCATGAAAGTAGGCACAATACATAGTAGTCCTGTTATTACAGAACAAATTAGTTCTACTATAGGGAAAAACAAAGACCACAAAAAAGCCTAGAGAAAGCACTTTTCAAGCTTTAAGAATTGGAGCTTTAGTTAATCAGAAAATTTAAAGACAGGAAAATAAAGTATATGGGACAAGGCAATATGTCCCAGCTTTGTCCCAGAAGAAGAAAATCTGTAGGTATTTATGGAGATAGTGAAATCTAGAGGACAAATAAACACCAAGCCTTTTGCTAAGAGGAACAGAACAAAACCAAACCAGCATGACTGTACTGTAAACCTAGACAAGGATTTTCAAAACCTAAATTTTAATAGAACAAGACACTATCCTGAGAACTTGGTATTTGATTGAGTTGCCAACAGATGTTTCAAAAGGTGACCTTGGGCAGTGCTATTGCAAAAAATATGGCACATGTTTTTAGGGCACTAGAAAGAATCTAGAATGTAGTCATGTAAAAAAACCCATCTATTCACCTATGGGAGATAATTCTGGCCAAAGCTATTGCAAAAGAAGTATTGACTCTTCCACTTCCCTAAATACAACTGTGAATCTGATTTGCAGTGTCAAGGAATACAACAACTTCTAGCAGACACTTCCAAGAGCATCTGATGAGTCTGCAATTGGAAACAATAATGCAGAGAATAACCTAATGTACATAAATGTGATTTAAAAGAATTATTCAGTCTCAGAAAAAAAACCATGAAATACATTTGCAAAGGCCACAGCAAAAAACAAGACTGAGGCAAGTCATTAAGGCTATTGCCACTGAATGGCTTGGGAGTTGCATGGCAAATTCATATTAGCAATTCAAATCGGAGCTTTCCTAACTGATGACATACAGTTTAAACACAACAGAGTACAAAAATGGGCATGCTTCAAAGAATACAGGAATACTACATTGATATACAAGAGTGCAAAAGCAGAACAAAAAATCCTTTGTAGTAGTCATAAATGAAAACGGAGATCAAGAAACTGGAAATGCATGATCTTGTCAAAATAAGTATCCCTGCTGTTACATGAAGAAATGTTGGAATGTGCCTTGTAGTTACATTTACACTTCCTGAAACACAAGTAGAATTGCTTAACAGGTGATCAACCAGAATACAGAGAGCTCCTAAAAGACATATTGAGTGCAATTAAAACAGTTAGTGTAATAGAGAATGTTTTTTATAAGTACCACAAGGAATGGTTCTGTTTGGGTAATTTTCTGCAGGGAAAAGGAAAGATGGAAAGACTGTAGTACCGCCTCTCCAAGAGCTGACCAGTCAATGCTGATCTGAGTACAGCCAGAAAGAGACTCAGGAAAGCTGGCTTTAGCACTCTCCTCACACAATACAGTTGTAATAAACCCATCTATTGTATCTCCTGTTTAAAACCTCTTGATTAAAAATCTCAAACATCTGAGACAGGGTGAGGAGATCTAGGGGCAGCCAGCAGGACACAATCAGTCCTGAATCTGTGGCTGCTCAGGGACACAGGGTGATGGAGGCAAAGGACCATTTCTACTACCACGGGCTGTGGAGGAATACCCTGGCCATAATCATTTGTCTTGTGACAAAGTAGGTGGGAAGAAAACTAGACTTTCTTCTCCAAACACTGCAGGAGGAAAGGAGATCCATCCCATAGGAAAGCACACCCTTTAGGCTAGCTGATGTACATCAATAAAGCCATATTAGGGTTGAAAACCGCTTGCCATGGACTTTGTGAAAACCAGTGCCTATTTCAGACATGTCAGCATCATGAAGCAGCATTGAGAAGGAGAGCTACAGAAGGTCACTGCCTGCTCCCCACAGTGTTCCCTCAACAGGCACAAATCCCAAGATCAAGGCTTTCAAAATCTTCAGAGCCTCCTTGCTGGTTTTCTGCCAGGAGTGGTTTCCACATCACAGAGCTGGCTGACCAGCAGAGAAAAAACCCTCACCTCTTTCTGATTCAATACTGTGACAAAGCCAGGCAGTGAGAGGGGTCAGCTTTCCAGCTGGGGGCCTGCTACTCTTCTCTCTATCCCTCAGCTCCATGACTCACCCACTGAGATGGCAGGAGTGAGGACAACGCACCAAGAGGTCAAAATGTCATCTCTCATGCACAGTAGCAGCAGCAAAATGAACTCAGAAAGAGCTTTTTAACAGCTGTGGCCCTGTTTTCATAGAAATATTACAGGTCGCTTATCTCAGCAGCTTCTAAGTAGTTCCTAGATAGCTTAACAATCATCCTTTTCCAGCGTGAGATCATTCCCCAGTGTATGCTGCCAAGTCCCTTCTCCAGTGTCATTTTAAAATGGTTCAGTGGTAAAAAGTCCACCGCTTTCCTTGAGACAGCCCTTCTTAGCCTAACTGTTTTCCCCCCTGACATCCTAACTTGTAAGAGCTCCACTTCTGTGAATCACCTCTCTTGGACCATCCTAGTAACACTCAATGACTGCAGTTGAGTATGAGCACAATTTTTAGGGAAATTAGATTCAAGCATTGTCAAACTTCTCGAGCACTTACTTACACTTTTATTTTACTTACATCCTGGCCAGGAGGTCCCTGTGGTCCAGGGATACCAGGTACACCGCGGGGACCCTGCCAGAGAGAGAACAGACAAACTCGATAACATGAACAGTACTTATGAGGTGCTTCTTAGCTGAAGAGAAGAAATCCTCAATCCAATAGTTATTGCGAAAAAAAATTAACTATCAGTTAAACAACTATGAGAGAGTTTAAGAAAAAAAAAAATTAAATCTCACATTGCACTATCATGGTATCAGTCATTTCTGTGCCTCAATGGACTTTACGTGCATCGCAAAAGTCAAGCCTCACATACCTTGACTGGAAAGGTAATAGTGACTATTTATAGGAGCCAAGTTTATGAACAGGGAGAAAATATGACTAAGCACAGGACTGTAGAGGAGAAAAGAAGGTTCAGCTCCTCAGTGCCAAGCTAGTACACTGGCTAGGACTGGCTGTTGTGCTGGAAATTCATGCCAGTGTATACTGAGACCACGGTACACAGTTATTTGTTTCACACCATGGACAGCATCCGTGTAAAAGTGCATGCTGAGGAACTACATGTGTCCAGTGAATACTGAAGTGCAGGGTTTTCTGTAAGACTTAAGTAAGAAAAATGCTTAAAAATGGTTTATTTTAAATCTTTCAGACCTTGGCTATAAGGCATAGCAGTGTGCCTTGAATTACATGCCTTGAAATACTTTTTTTGAATGAAAGGTTAAACAAGTGACTCATTCTGTCTTTTGTAGGACTATTGACAGGTAAGGAAAAGTTGTCATTATGCCAAGAGTCTTGATCAACTCTTTCTCACAACTCAATACAGCAGACAAGTAGCTGGTAATACACAAGAGAAGTCCCTTTCAGACGGTCAGCCACCCTGTGACCCTACCATCCTTGGGCAAAAAGAAATGTGCCTTCATGAAATCACTGGTAGAAACACAATTAATACAGTTGCCCCTCCCCCATAAAATCCAGGTGTAGTTAGAAAGACATACTGTACCAATGACCCTTTGTCTCCTGGGGGTCCCACAGGGCCCTGCAAACAGAAAAAACACAGCAATCAAAACACTTAAAATTAACACCCCCCCGTGGCTGACCAGGGTGCGTCCTGAAGTACAAAGATAATAAAAATTGGAGAAGGAAGGGTGAGGAAAAGGAGCAAGTCTGACAGGCTGCTCATGCAGACGTTGGACTGTGCAATACTCACAGCAGGATGTTTAGGGGAAGGATCAAAGGCAGAGTAAGGAAGAAAATGAGATGGATCATGGAGGAAAAAGTGTGAGAAAAAAAAAAGAGAAAAAGGGACCAGAGAGGTCAGCTGTATGCTAACACGATGCTTGTCTGACTGAGCCCTGCACTTCATCACCACAGTCACAGAATAACAGAATTACAGAATATTAATATCTCAAGTTCAAAGGGACCCATAAGGATCACTGAGTCCAACTCCCTCCTCCTCGAAGGACTACGTAAAACTAAATCACATGACTAAGAGCATCATCCAGATGCTCCTTGAACTCTGACACGCTTGGTGCAATGACCGCTTCCCTGGAGAGCCTGTTCCAGTGACCAACCGCCCTCTCAGTGAAGAACCTTTTCCTAATGTCCAATCTGAACTTCCCCTGATGCAGCTTCATTCCATTTCCTCAGGTCCTATCACTGGTCACCAGGGAGAGGAGATCAGCACCTCCCCCTCTGTTGCCCCCTTGAGGAAGCTGTAGATTGTGATGAGGTCACCCCTCAGCCTTCTCTTCTCCAAGCGGAACAAACCAAGTGACCTCAGCTGCTCCTCCTAAGTCTTGCTCTTGCGACCTTTCACTATCTTGGTTGCCCTCCTCTAGACACACTTTAATAGTTTGATGTCCCTCTTATATTGAGGCGCCCAAAACTGCACACAGTACTTGAGCTGGGGCTGCACCAGTGCAGTGCAGAGTGGGACAATCACCTCCCTCGATCGGCTAGCTATGCTGTGCTTGATGCACACCCAGGACACACTTGGCCCTTTTGGCTGCCAGGGCACACTGTTGACTCATACTCAACTTGCCATCAACCCAAACCCCCAGATCTCTTTCTGCAGGGCTGCTCTCTAGCCTCTTGTCCCCCAATTTGTACATGTAACCAGGATTACCCTGTCCCAGCTACAGAATCCTGCGCTTGCTCTTGTTAAATTTCGTATGGTTGATGATTGCCCAGCTCTATACTCTACCCAGATCTCTCTGTAAGGCCTCTCTACCCTCGAGGCAGTCCACAGCTCCTCCTAGTTTAGTATTGTAGACAAACTTAATGTACATTCAACTCCTGTGTCCAGGTCATTTATAAAAACATTGAAGAGCACTGCCCCTAAAATTGAGCCCTGGGGAACCCCACTGGTGACTGTTTCAAGCCAGACAAGCTGGTGAGTAGGAGAGGTCTGGGTGCCAGCAACTGGGTTGCGAGGCTGTGAACCCAGGGGGCTCACAGGTCTGGGTGCCAGCAACTGGAGGACACTGGGGTTCAGAGGCCTGGGTACTGGGCAGAGTAGGTGTCCAAGACCAGCTGCTGGAAAGATCCACATTTCATGTATATATTCCAACAGTGGCCTTCAAACCTCATCAGCCAGAGAGGAAGAGCTGGATCGAGACATTCTTGCTCATGTTTCTGAGAGTGCTGTTTAGGTTTATATGAGTGATAGAAAGGCATTATTCTCTGTGCTGGTCTGCGTGGCTGCACGCATTTGTGTGTATGTTTGTGCATTGCATATGCCCATTGGCAATACGTACTCATCCTCACTACTGGCTGGACCTGGGGACACAGAACCACAGCACCCTCACATTTGTTAGGCTGTGACAGGACAATTCCCCCAGGTTCTGAAGACCACTGTATTCAGCTACCTCTAACACAAGGAAAAGCAGACCACAGGACATGTGTGCTCTTTAAATGAGGTCAAAGCAGGGAGTCCCATGGGCTTCATATGCTATTCGTTTGGGGATGCAACTTAAAAAGGCACAACTGAGTAGAATGAGCCACTAGAAGGTATTCACTTCTATAGGAACACCACAGAAGTGATGCAGTACCCATATCCAGCATGGATAAGTCAATCTGGCATTCCAAACACTCCCAAAACAAGGCTTGACCTCACATCTTTGGGGCTGTGTTTGAATGAATTGGCTCACGCTATGACTCCTCTACCTTTGTTTTTTATTTCAGGTACATTAATTCACTAATCCTCATACAGTCCTCCATGCAAGATGCCTTAATGTTCTGCTCAAGCAAAGGCTAAATACATAATTCTGAACCCATAGTAACATGAACAGGGCAAAGCAGAGCAAGAGGAAAACCCTTCTACTTATGCAGCACATGTGTCCATTAGGCAATTTCAGCATAAGCATGTGAATTCACCCCATTTCTCCAAGCAGTCCCCTCTTCTGCTCATGGTTCAGTGTTTATGGCTCAGTGTTAGGTAAATAGTAACTCAATACTTTAGCAGACAAAGTAAAAAAATCTTCATCTATATATACCTTTTATGCAGGGACCAAAGAGGTTAAGGGCACAGGAGGAAACAGGGTGAAGACTCCATTTAAAAAGAGTTGCTGGCTCTCAGCTCTGAAGCTGAAAGTATTACACACATAATTTTGTCACATCGCTAAAAAGGGTATAGGCTGACACCTTTAATTCAGTGTGTAATATGCACTGAAGCAGCTCCACTGACTTTATTCTATTTTTTTTCTGTGGGACTCAGTCTTTGTGAAAACCTGATGGATTCAAGGTTATACAGTGTTTTTCAAATTCCAGAGTCTTTGCACTGGAGCTGAGGTTATGCTGAATCTACAGTGGAGAAAAACATCATAATAGTTTTTAAAAGAAAGTACTTAGTGAAGCAGATTAAATAAATAAAACCAAATCAATTGGTAATAGTGTAGTATGTAGGTGGCTACTTATCCTGACAGCAGTCAAACAATGATGACACAGAAAAAAGTAATATTCTGGTGTGAGACAAGTGATGTCTACATTTGGAGTCAAGTTCTTAGTCATTTGTGTTCATGGATATGCAGATGCTAAAGCCGCAATGAAGAATAAATTTGTCATCTGGTGTACATCAGGATGCAGAAGTGAACTCATCTACCCCTGTACTGAATCTAAAAATCAGTAATTAAAAACCAGCCACAGCCTAGTGACTTTCAAACAAGCCAGATATTAATTGGCTAATATCATTTTAATTTTAATATTAATGACTGAACATTAAGAAATGCAAGAACATTAGCGTTGCTCAGATAAATCATAACAAATAACACCCAGCAAATTTTAAATCATTGGAAACCCTGTGAGGACCATGAAGGCCATGACACACTCACAGTGTGAAACATGACTGACCCAGTCTGCTTTACCTTATATAGTATTCAGCATGGTAAAAGCAAATATGAAGTGGAGATACACCTCAGAAAGCTAGATTTGTCAACGAGTATTACACAGCGATATGACTTGTCACTTCAAGGTAATTACCTGTACTAATTGGTAAACTTACATCTAGATAACCAGGGCATAAAAAGGTTGACTGTGATTGGTACAGTATCATGGCACGTACAAGGGGTTGCAAAAGAATGCAAGGTCTCAGATGTCCTCTAGCAATCACAGCTAGGAATAAAGTCTGCTTCCCCCTAAATGTATTTCACTTGCAAATTCAGTGCATGTCTGGAGGACTCTGAGCAGGGCTATAGTCAGAGCACTCCCAAATCCTCATCTCAAGAGGAGTTGTACATGAGGAGTACTGGAATGATCAAACCCCAGCAATATGAAAAATCAGACTTTGAAGAGCAGACTCCCAGATACTCCTCGTGGCCTACTGATAAGCAGGAGGTGAGGGCAGAGAGGGATGAGGTCCAGCTAAATATTTGCGGGAAATTATGGGGATGATGACTCTCTTGGAACACAGCAATTTAAGCAATCCTATTTTGTATGTCCCTATCAGAGTGCTGATTATGTCACTGATGCAGGTATGTGTGTCACACTCATCCTTTCTAATAGGATGACAGCAAGGTTACACCTGCCCAGTAGACCAGACTTGCTGGCTCAGCACAGATTTCGACTCACATCCACAGCCAATGTGTCAAGATGATGCAGAAAAGTCAGGAGTAACAGCCAGTGGTATCAATCACTCCTATAGCACTTCTCCGCCTTTCTCTTTCAACTAAAACCAAATGTATCAAGAGCCCTCACAACACACGTGCAGACATCTGAGACACAAATGGCAGCCTCTGGACTAGTTTGTAGTTTGCATCTTCAGAGAGTAAAAATGTCCCACAGGATCCTGGCACAGCTGAGCCTAGGGAACACATTCCCCAGATGATGATGGGTAAGTTTTTCATAGAATCATAGAATCACAGAATACCAGGTTGGAAGGGACCTCAAGGATCATCTTGTCCAACCTTTCTAGGCAAGAACACAGTCTAGACGAGGTGGCCCAGCACCCTGTCCAGGTGAGTTTTAAAAGTGTTTTTGCCTTGTCACAGGTTGCAGCAGCATCTGCTACTCACAGGGGGTCCAGCCAGACCGATTCCTGGCACACCTCTGTCTCCTGGCAGTCCAGGGAGGCCAGGAGCTCCCCTCTCACCCTGAAACAAAGGAAGAAGTTAGAGGCTTAGCGCACTGTTGAGAAAATGTGCTGAAATGCAATCAGGTTTTACAACATGACATAACACTGATACATCCTGACCTGATCCTGCCCATGGAGGAACGGTATCAGGTTGTGGCAGCATGGGGATATGGCACAGTTACTGTCACATCATGCCAAGAAAACTGCCCCTTTCCTTCACACAAGCCCCAGCCCACTTCTGTGAGCACTCACACAACATCAATGTGTGCCACATCACATAACTGAGCGGGAACACAGTCTCTACAAGTATTTTAATTTATTTTAGTGCACAGCATCCAGTTTCCAGCATTTGCAATTGCCTGCAGGGTATTAGGCACTTTCCTTGGCTTGGGGAAACACTAAGCACCATAATGTGCTTTTCTCTCTCTATGTTTCTATAGTAGATGGCTAACTTGCAGACATTGCTAAATACAGATTATTTATCTGGCGAACACAGAATTAGAGGCGTTTGGTTACATCTTAATATTCTCCTTTCCTTTACCAACATAGGTCTACTCACAGAAGTGTATGAATATTTTTTTGTAAAAAAATAATTCAGCAGTTCTACCACTCTCTCTAGGACTATACTACACAAGGAGAGACCTCCCTTCTAGAAAACAGGATTTTCAATACTAAAACCTGCCGAGCACAGACAACTACTTGATACTGTTTAATGGGCATTGTATACAGAGGGTTAAGAAAGAATTCAGCTGCAATGCTTAAATTTAACGTCAGCTCTCTTGTTATCGGGAGAAATCAAATAAGATTTTTATGGATTGTATTGCAGTTGTGAGATTCGGTCTCACATTGGCAATAGACTTATAACAATGAATCTTATTTATGTTATTTACTATTACACTATTTCCAGCTATGTAGAAACACGATAGAAAAATTGTTACTCATGGATTCTGTCCACCCAAAATTCAGTCTGCAATATGTCCTAATTTTTTTCTTTTTCTTTCTTTCTTTCTTTCTTTCTTTCTTTCTTTCTTTCTTTCTTTCTTTCTTTCTTTCTTTCTTTCTTTTTCTTTCTTTCTTTCTTTCTTTCTTTCTTTCTTCTTAAACTAATCTTATATTACAAAGAAAAAATACTGCAAGGACAGTGAGAGAAAATGTATTCTGATTAGTTCAAACACTCTGGCAGATCCCTTATCTGTTATTTTATTCAATAACATAATTTCAATACAAAGAATTCAATACTATTTTCCCATGTACAATTAAGATTCTTACCATCTTGTGTTGCTATTGAATAAAATACTTCATAAGATTTCTTTTAGTGGTTTTTTTCTGACTTTTATATTAATTCTCAGTCTATTACTGTGTGTGTGTTCTGAACTGTCAAAGATATATACAACAGACTACAATGCATTTATACAGAATGCAGCAAAAAAAAGAAAACATTTCATAGCAGTTCGGTTATTTAAAAAGTACGGGACCTAGATGGATTTAGTCTCATACTGCTATATTCCTACTTATATAATTTACAGAATGTTTCAACATCCTATTCTTCTTGCAATCCAGATCAGGACATGGCCATTTCAAAGAGGAGAATTTCTGACATATCTGATTGAAGTTTCAAGCACAATCCAGATGCTCCCAGAAGCAAAGATTTTTGCTGTTTTATTCCTTTCTCTATTTGCTGTGTACATATAAGGGAATAAACATTATTTGCAGCTGAAATTAGTGTCATTAATCAACTAGCTACTCTTTGCCTTAACTACAATATAGGAGGGCAAACCAAGACTATGTGGTCCCATTAGAAAATAATTCACATCCTCCTTGAGAGGCGAAGGAAATGAGTGCTATGGAGGAGTGCTCTTTGAGAGGCTGACAGGCAGTCTCAAGAGTAGGTCATCCTTTAGCTATGAAATGTCTCTCTGCTGTATGGATTAAAGATCGCCAGTCACAGCTTCCCTGAAAAAGTGTGCAGCATTTAGTCCTTAGTCCATGCTGAATTCACATAATGCTGGAAGAAATTTTAAACATGGAAAGTGAGCACAGCTAATTCATATATTAATATTTACACCTACAGACATACTGGACTAATACAGAACCTCCTAAAAGGCTACAAGTCCATTTTTGAGTGAAAGTTTCAAAAAACTCAACAGTGAAAAACAGATCATGTTTTCACCATAACTTTTTCTCCAGTTCCAGTAATGGAGAGAAGTAGTCCACAATGAACAATAAAGACCATGCTCACCTTATGTCCAAAGGGTCCTGGCAAGCCTGGTGGGCCTCTTTGCCCCTAAAGTGACAGACCCAAAACCAGAAAACAGTCACCATGCAGCCAAACAGGAGCATGGACTTTGAGACAGTCAAGGCAGCAAGCATCCCCACCACCCCGCTCCTTGCCTCACACCGTCCTGGCAATATTTTACTGATAACTTGTAAGCAAATTAAATAATCTGCTAATTGGCTAGAACTAAATGCTTTTAGAGAACTTCCATCAAGCTAAGCATTTTTGTGCTGGTCACAAGGACAACGGTTACTCCTTGTGGAGGTCTCCATTTTCAATGGCCACCATGGCACACTGAAGGGCATTTAATGTTCAGAAACACAGCTTCAGTTCTCTCTGCCTTTTTGGATGCAGCACTGTGATCTGCAGCATTTTGCACAACCACGCCTTTCTTGTCTTCAGTAGACAGCCTGTGAGCACTTGTGACAACGCAGCCTAATCTTACCAAAAAATCTACTGTTCTCCTGCAGAAGTCAAGCTTGTCTATCTCACACTGAAATAAAGTGCAGAGCTTGCCAGCAGTACTTACCTGTTCTCCATCTTTACCCTTACCAGGCAAACCCGGCTCTCCAGCAGGCCCTGGCTCACCAGCTGGCCCAGGTAAACCCACTTTTCCTTCTTTTCCAGGATCACCCTGTAGAAGACAATCCAGCAAAACTCTTAGTAGCATATTAAAGACCATGCCTGTCTCAGGTCTTTCATTGGGACTGAAAGATATGCATTTTTTCTAGCCTTCTCATCTGAATTTCTCTTGGTATCATAGGAAATCCTCTTTTACAGGAAGCCTTTCCCTTCAGTAATCTCAAGGCAATTGTAATTTTCCTTAAGGAAAGTAAAAAGAGACTTCAAAATGTTTTGGGAACCAGCTATATGAGAGCACCCTTGGTCCACACATGACCCTGAGGTAGATCTCAGTAATCTGGAAGATTATTTGACTGAAGGGGCTGGGATTCCTCCCTTTTTAAACTGTCTATATATGCATACACGGGGCCATGTTTCTGATTAATCATTCCTACTCCAGCAAACAAAGATCAGGACTCCAGCATGCTGGGCACTGTGCAACGTATGAGAAAATTACAAACCCCTGACCTCAGAGAGCTCATTGCCTAGCTATGAGATGGGACATAACAGTTAGGCAAGGCAGGCAAAAGGTAAGCGAGGGTGCACTGGAAAGCTGAACTAAAGGTCCAGTTACAACAGCTTATCAGGAAACCAAAATCTCAATTCAACCATGAAAGCCAGTTTTTATTCCAGCTTTAGATTTACAGTGGTGAACCGGAGATACTTAAAACAACAAATGCCCACTGTTGTCAGGCAGTGAGGACAATAGATCATCATTGCATAAATGTGTAGCAGTGACTTCACTATCCAGTTGTACCTCAGTGGTTTTATCAGGTAAATTATAAAGCTGCAACACGGTGAAAACATTATAGCATGTCTAAGGGAGGAGGTCAGATAAGATGATCTAATGAGCCCATGTGCCTTAACTGTCCACAAACCTATGAAATCATTTCCCAGTTCAGACTGCTTCTGTCTCAGGTTACTTAAAATGCCCAAGAAGAAAAGAAACAAATCCATGAAAGAACAAACTCACCTTTTCCCCCTTTGCTCCCTCCTTTCCTGGTAGTCCAGGATCTCCAGGCAATCCCTGGAGAGAAAAGAACTTTAATGCTTAAAACTTTCTTTTTAGGCATTATTTGATCCTAAAGCAAATGGATAGACCTGTGGGTTCAGTACAATCTATCTCAAGGATTAGTATCAGTTCTATATTTCCCACTACAGACAACCTGTAGTCCAGAGAACACCACAGAAAAGCTGTGTACCAAGTGCTTAAAGGAGTTATTTTTTTTTTCAATATAAAAAAGAGCTGAACAGCAAAAGCAGAAATTGAGCTAATCCCAGATTTGTGCATTCTCTTTCTGCGAGTAACTACTTTTTTCATTCTGCGAAATCCTCAGCAGTTCCCAATCCATTACCAACAAACACCCAATCATCACCTCTGTATCAGAGAAGCCAAGTTTCACAATATTAATTTTTTATGGCTACTGCTCTCCAAAGCTATGCATTGGAAAACATAATTATGTTCGGTTTACCCTCTATTTCAGTTTTCAATCCTTATCACATCTTGGTAGATCTCAAAGGATTCATTGTCAAAATATAGATGATTTAGAGCTCCAGATTAAATACTGTAATTTCCTAACTCACCAAAACATGAGTTAGCGTTATGGAGTGGTACTCCATTTTAAGATGTGAAATGATGTCTTGGCACCAGTAAGATTGAATTGACCCTCTCACAGGATGGATGTGATAATTATTTTCCTTTTTGCACCAGTGAAAATTATTTCTGACTATATTAGCGTTTATAGGTAATATATTGGTATTACTGGTATAGAAGTTTGCTTAAAGGAATATGAAATTGGAAAAGGTCTTCATTTTTTATATCATCTTTTAGTTTGGAATTAAATCACTACATTAATACAATTAAATTGAATGTATCTATCTTAACAATTAGTAGAAAGGCAATTTAAGATTTCTTGGATTGCCCAGATAATAAACTCTGCCTTAAATAGCTCTCTGTGCTAAACCACTGTGCCTGAATACATTATAACATGGGGTCTAACTGCTGTTTTTCACTTACTCTGGTGTAAACCCAGAGAAATCCCAGGCACTAGAAAGAAAATTACTGGTGGAGCAGGGAGCAGAGTTAGTCCAAAGATGTTTTTGAAAACATGAAATGCTGTATCATGCACACCTTAATAATGGTGATGAACATCTAATGAAGTAAGGAGGACACCATATTGATTTCAAGGCTCTGACTGTAGGATCAAATACATGCTTTCATAATAAAAATGGGAGTTTACCATGCAATTTTTATATCAAAAAGTCATGTTTTCAAAAGGAAAGGACAAATGAAAATGAGGCAAAGAAACAAAATCAGAGAGACAATAAACTTTGCAATTTTTCTGTTGAAGAGCTGGCAGCAAAAACTGCTTTTGACAATTCGGTGAGAACTGAAGCAGCTCCATGTCTCCCTCTTGCTACAAATGAATATAAGAATATGTTTCATGGATACAGCATTCCCAGGTGCCTCCAGATCTTCAATTCAACCATAAAAAAAGTGTAATGAAACACAGCTTTTTGAACATGATAGTAAACCCTATGGAAGGAAAACCTAAACATATTAAATAAAGAAATCAGGGCACATATGAGAAAACAAATACACTGGTGCATACATACCACATTTCCTGGCAAGCCTCTTGGACCTGGGGGCCCTGCTGGTCCAGTCACACCCTATTTTAAGAAAATGAAATGTGTGTGCATATATAATTCACAACTTGTACCACCACAGGAACAAGATGTTCCAAGTGAGATTGGAGTTCATGTCAGACAAGGTGTTGTACAAGCACAAAGCAAAAAATAGCATTTTTGTGAAACACTTTGTAGTGTAAAGAAGCATGAAACAATACAAAATAGATGAAGACTCTCTTTGGGAGCTTAAAATTACCCTCCACCAAAATAAATCTAGCTGAGATACAGGAAGAAAAGTCTGGGCCTGAAACATCAAAAGAACAGAGGAAAGTATGTTGATTTATCATTTAAATAAAAATCTAGGTCAACAAAATATGCTTTGTTGACAATTCTACCTTTCTCTACTCCAGGGAACAAAACCTGAAAACATTTATTTGCATGAAATAGATGAACAGCTCAAACCATTCAGAGTGTTATAGTTCTGAATTGCAGGTCTGTCTTTTCTGTCTGCTAGTGAAAGCTTTTTAGAGTGGGAAAGCCCATGTGTGTCCACAAAAATGCATGGCGGGCATGAGAGGACACATATTTGGGGATTTATGTCCCCATAGAGATGTATGTTTGGGGTTACCAGGCTATATTTAGACATTTTCCTCTATACCTGACCATATCAGGTTGAAGTTGCTACCTCTGTAGTTGCTTGTCACCCTGCACTGGCCAAGGTTCATCTGTCATCACAGCTTTGGAAGGAAAAGGATTTCTGTTAGCATACCTAATCCATTTAGGGTTAAACCAGACAAGCTATCTAAAAACATCTGCATCAGCAGACTGAAATAATCTGTCTGACTTGGAGTAGAGTACAGAGAACTGCTTCTACTGGAAGGGCTGGACAGTAATATCTTGCAGAAGGACAGTGCAAACAGTTGGAAGATGATGAAAATCTTCCACAGCACAGCCCTTCACAATGTGAATGTCTATCTGTTGCCTTTGGCTTACTGAAAAAGAATTAAAGGTTTCCTCATTTCTGTGTTATTTACAGTCACTGGTCTACAAGCCAGTAGAAACATTTGGAGCAGTGGCAGTCTGTGAAAGGATGGCAAAAAAAAGGATGCCTGCATATGCCTGCATTTCCGTATCATTAACATCCTCCAAGCCACCAGGTTATACAAAGAAATAAACCCAATGGATAGGTTTGGTGGAAGGGGGACTTTTTTGCCTTTTTTTTTTTTTTTTTTCTCCCCAAAAAGATTAAGGAGTCCTTCAACCAAGTGTGGAACAGAGCTGGGGACAGGCAGTTCAGAGTTTAGGGTCAAACCACTGCTAGAGACAACGTCTAAGCACAAAGCCAAGAAGGAAAACCATGAACACAAAGGTGGAAGAAGAAATTCCAGTGCTCTAGGATGCTTAATTTGGATTTCCTATTCCCTCCTTCTACCAGACACAAACATCCTCTCTCTCAATCATTATTTCAAATAGTTCCTCAGTCTTCCTTCTCTGCTTGCAAAGAAAGTACGTGGCCTTTTATTCAGCCGCAAAGGGCTTATACACTCTCACAATAATAAAACAGGACTTGAATCCTTTGCTGTTCTTTGGCACACAGTCAGACAATAGCAGCACTCCCTACAACACATGCCTCAAAAAGTGGCATGTGATGATTCCTCTGGTGATGAGCCTGTATTAAAGAAAGCAGAATTGACTAAGAAGCCTAAAACCAACCGTGATCAAAAACTAATTCAGGCTGCTGATGAGAAGTGAGCTCCCTGCACCAGCTGGCTGCCTGGGCTTGGCTGATATCACAGTGCAGTAACAAGCTCTGCCGGCACCTCACCCAGAAAAGAGGACATTTTGTTAGAGAGGGAGAGATTTGGCCAACAAAAGATGCACAATTTAGAGCTGGGCTGATTGGGGCATTGATCTGTCTGGTGCAGCTGTGCCTGTTTCTCCACAAGCAGTGACTCTTCCAGCTGCAGCTTAGGATGTGCCCTGCGCCCAAGCAGGCTGGCACTGGGAATCTGCAAGGCATTGACTTCAGGTGGGTTACTGTCAGGGAAAAATGCTGCAAGGGAAGCAGTTACTCACAGTCTCTCCAGGGGCTCCAGCTTCACCTTGGGCTCCTTTCTGCCCCTTTGTGCCCTGTGCAGAAAGAAGAGAGATACCAGCTGATTAGCCTGATCTGCCTGCCAGACAAAAAGACTTCAAGATGCCTGAACGCGCGCTAGGCAATGGTTTTCGTTACTCAGTTCACAGAGGAGTTTAACAGCTGAGGAAATGGCTCCCAGTTCTCTGTGCAGCGAGAAAATGAAATATAAAAATAAAACCCTGAGACATAAGAAGAATTACTAATGACTGATCAGCTCAGAGGCTGTTTCTCAGCACGGGATGCTGAAACTTGCAGGCATTCATCTGGGTGAAATTCCTCCCTATCCTCAGGCCTGCCAGCTACTTCATTTCCAGGTCAACTCTGATGGTCTCCCTGCACAGAGGAAGTTTTGCCTGCAGTTTTCAAATACAAACAACAGCCATTTAGAAATGGTCAAAATAGATCACAGTCCAGAGGGTTTGTTCTGGTCCTACATACCATGTAGCCCTTTCTTAAGGATTTTGGCAGGACGGAGTCTACTCACTGAACAGTCCCCCATTTAGCAGATATTAGTTAAAAGTTGCATGGTACTACTGTTTTTTTCATAACGCTAAGATTGCTGTTAACCTGCTTAAGCTGTTGATGCCCAAGTAATAGCTGACTATATGGCTTGGGCAGAGTACAGATGATGGCAGAGTGAACAGCCTCTCATGTTGACATGAAAACATACCTAGAAGATGACTGGAAATAATATGCGTGAGCCAAGAAATTTCCAGAAGATAATCGAGACTATAAAACCATTTAACATGAGCCATAGTGCATTCAGGGTCAAATGGGCTGGGTCTGAATCTGAATGCTCTGCAATGTTTTGCCAATGTACTGCAGTAACTTATCTGTGAGACCTGTGGTTCAGTGGCATCAATACAAGATGCCCTCTTGAAGGATCCTGAAGTTGGAAGGAGTCTCTCAGACAATACTGATCATGCTACAGAGATGCCAAGTTTCTCCTTTGATTTTCCTCATGTTGTCCTGTTGTCCATGTAAATGCCTCTACAGAAGTCCCTAAACTTACAATGATGAGGAAGGAGAAATGGGCTGTTGGTGTGTAGGGGAAGAATTATTTACTGTGATATAGACCTTGAAGGCACCCTCTCTGGTCATGTCAAAGATTTTCTTCAAGGCTGGGCCCTCTTACCTGTACTCCTGGAGGTCCTGGAACACCTTGTTCACCTGGGACCCCAGGTAATCCCTGCAAAAACAGAGGAAGAGGTGAAGGAGCTGAAGGAAACTGCTCCTTTCTTCTCCTGAGCAGAAGGAGATGTTTCTCCTTTCTCCCACTGTGAGAAGAAAGGGTGTTTTTTACAGAGGCTGTGACTGCACAGGACTCTCTCTCTCCTGGGGGCTCCATCAAGAACAAATGGAGTAGCCAAATGCACAATTTAGCTGGGCCACATCACTTCAAAAGCCCTTAATAAATCCTGTACAACCTTCCTGTCAGCCAAGCTCTGTCTAGCAAACCCCACAGTCCTCTTTTCAGCCACTAAGGCACAGAGCTCTAAATTAGGTGCTTAAATTCATGTAGTCATGTAGCTTCCTCTACAGTCAGTACAAAGCCAAGCACCACTGTGGCCATGCCTGATGAGAGAAGTATCCCAACTATGGAAGGACCATGTCCCCACCTCTCCCTCCAAAACAGGCAGCTCTTATGTCCTCTGCCTGCTAAAGTTCAAAACCAACTGAAGAAACACTTGGCTGTGCTTACAGGTTCTCCGCTCGTTCCTTGATCTCCTTTCTCCCCTTTTGGTCCAGGTTCACCCTGATATAAAAAAATAAGACAAAGAGAGACATAAAAGGTATTTTCATGGCTGTATATCACACTAGTCCTGTTTTGTAAGAGGGTTCTTTCAATCAGATATCAATTTCTAAGATAGAGTAGCTTCCTCAAAGGATTTTAAGGTCAATGAATGATAACTATGATATCACACACTAAGATTAGGAGATCTTTGCCTAGACTTCTTGGACTGTTATGATAATAATTGCAAAAATGTTCAATTTAAAAAGAGAACAGTTTTCCCTCATAGAGAATAGCAGTTAAAGAGTTTACCATTCCAAAATTTGATCACTTCAGCTCCAATGTATTGAAAGGCCAGATGATATAACCAAGAGCAAAAGTGCCAGTGCCGCTGCACTGCCTGTCTGTAGGACCACAGACCTAATGTCATGCTACAGTTGGGGAAATTATCCCACATACAGACAGTTCCCTATTCTGCCTATAAGAGAGGGGTTTTCAGGGTCTCATCTTGAGCACCTCCAGAGATGTGCATTACGCATCTTTTCTTGATCTCTGGTTCTGTTAACATCTCCATACATCCATGCAACTTCCCCTCTCTCCTGCAACATCAGTACATTATTTCATGTACCACCATCATTGACTAATAGGATTAATTTATTCCTTTTCTTCCTCCTTACAGTAAATTGAAGATGCTTTCAGACAAAAGTTCATCAGCTTTGTTCTGAGCTCTAGAACAATAATCAATAAGTCCATATTTCTGCTTTTTATAAATTGAAAAGGAACAGCATGCGATTATGGAACTAGCTGGAATAAACCAGGCACTACATGAATACTCACATTTGTATATTTATATGAACATATGTATTCAGGCAACAGCAATCGTTACTTATTCATTATTTATCATACTAGATGTTTCAATTATGCAATCAAGGAAGAGTAAGAACATCAGTGATTTAAGCTACACACACACGAGGAATAGTGATCAGTCAAAATGCAGAGCCCAAGACAAATCATATTGAATTTTATTCGCATCAGCTATTTGCCAATCATTTCTGCAACACCTGGGAATTCAAAGTCCATTTGCAAATGATTCTTTAACAGACAAACTAAATGTAACGGCATAAATATTACTTATGTCTGTATTTATTATGCATTATGAATAAATAATATCATCTGTGATAAATAATAGCAGGAATTTTACTCTACAAGTAGCAGTCTGTTAGATCAACTTTTAATCAGGCAGTCCCTTATGCCACCTAGTGGCCTTCAGAAAGATAACGGGACCACCTGAAGTAGTTCAAGCAAAAGGACCTATGCAACAAACTTGTATGGTTGTGCCTGGAAGTTGTTTTGCATAACGACATTTCAAGCTCTGAAACCCTTTTGAGAGAGCAGAGCAACAAAGCACAGACATGCGGCAATAAATCTGTAGGCAGGGATGGTGCTACTAAGTGGGAATAAGGGCACATTTTACCAGGGAAAACAAGACAAAGGGAAGAAGTAACTCAACAGGTAAAGGGAGGAAGTTTTTTTAATATTCTCCTTTCTCCCACTTTTTCCTTGATACTTGACTTGCATGTTAATGCAAAATCGGCAAAATTCCAGTCTAATGTCCTTGCACAGCCACAAACATGGGTAGAGGCAGCATTTCTTAACCCAACCTGCCAGCAAATCTGATTGCGAGCCCTTCCAAATTTGCCAAACCCATAGCTATCTGCCGAGACTGTTAAAACCGTCTGCACGTTGTGGAGACCTCTGCCCCCAGCAGCAGGACTTAATCCACTGCCACCCACTTCTTCCCACGCTCAATGAACAGAAATGATGAGCTGACAGCTAACAGCTGCTACCAACCTGAGCCAGATCAGTGCTTACAGCTTCCTCAACCTGCTCTCAGCAGTGTCCTCCTGTAGTCTCAATTAACGTGTTTTAGTCATTTCTGTGCCACTTAAAGGAGAGCAAATGCAGTGGGGGCTCAGCTGTGCCCAGCTGCAGTAGGAGATAGAAGGCAAAGTGAGGAGCCATCTACTGTTTTACTGCTTTTGCCTCTTTTCAGCCATCATACCTGACCACCACTGTGGTTTTCACACACCACATCTCCAAGAAATATTTAATGATTTTAACTAACTGGCCTAACTAAACATGAAAAAGTTCCTTACACCCCAAGAAACTGATCCCCCCTCTACTGCCCCGCTGCATCAGCAACGTTCTGCAGAGCTCATAGCACAGGCTGCACCCAAAATACAAAATGGAGCTGCGGTGGTGGGTAAATGGGAGCTCAGACTCACTTGGTCAGAGATTTTCTATTTCTGATGATTACTAAGGTGTGTTTTAAATGAAATTGATGTTAACTAATAATAAGTAAACAGAGTAATGGTGTTGCTGCCTTCTATCCAAGCTGTGTTTCCTGTCTCCACCTGTGTAAGTTGCTCCCTGATACTATACACCACATACTTAATGGAAAGCAATGGCAGGTATTGTGTTTTGGAGAGTGCGTGACAACTTTCAGCACCCTGCTGGTCCTGCAGCCTCTATAACATAACCCATGATACTCTCCTAAGGCTTATCACCACCTTCTGACACCTTAGTTTGTAGGGCTGTAAATCAAAGGTAACTATCCTTACCTCTCCTTCTCCTCCCAAAGGTTGCAACTCTATGTGCAGACCTGTGCTACAGTAAGTATCATCACATTCATCTTGCACGTCAGGTCGCATCCCAGCGACCTGACCCACTGACACACTTCAAGCCTTTTATTCTTTACTGTCTTGCAGCTCATTTACAAGAGTAATGCACTCAAAGCAAAAGAGAGAACTCCTTCTGTGATTGTAGAACTACAAAGACCACACAGGATGTCATCTTTCTGCAAATTTCTTAGTATATATATCAGCAAACTATGAGCCAAGGAGAAAAGTGAACGAAAGAAATCTTGTCTCTATTTCCAGTACTGCCTCACATTCCTATTTCCTTCCTCAGCCTCTGAAGAACCTAGCCTATGTATTTTCTTTTCTAATGGCACTCTTACAGCCTACTTCTGCCATTAATACATGCCGTAAAGCCTCCAGATCCTTAACAAGCTTATTCACATACCAATGGTGTGATCCTATATAATGGCAGATATTTCCCACTATGTGCTGCAAGCACTCTTCGTTTAAGAATGGGTTGGATGCTGCTGTTACCAGGATAGCCCTGGGCTTCTCATCATGGCTGGTTATAATGGTGAAGTTACCCAGAACAAGGCTCAAGCTGAGCTCTCTTCTGAAAGCATTTAAGTAACACAGAAAATACTAAGGTGCTGTGTGTCTATCAGATACAAGAGGTAATAAGCCAGAATCCATGTTTATTAGAGATGTTACTTACAGGAATCCTAGGGTGTGGGGTGAAGAAGGCTGTCTGGAAAAGAAACCGGAGTGTTAAAAGAAGCATTGCTTATTTTCCTTGAAATGCAATAACTTATGTATTCTCCTTGTCATTACAGATTACACATTCTGTATATCCACCAGTAAGTTTATAAATGAGCAACTCATTGTAACATCTGGTTGTTTGGAAAAAAGCCCACAAATATCAGACAATTCCTAAAGTATTTGAAACATGACCATAAACTCAAAAACATCCTGTATGTCCCACTGCTATGAAAAACCAAACAATCTTTAATCTTGGTAGCAAGTTTACTGTTAGCAATATCCAGCTCACTTTTCCACTTGCAGTCATCTTCAGTATTATTACATTTCCTAACTCCATAGCTGAGCTTGGTGTGTTCTCTCTCTGCTTTGTACCACGTACAAGACACATACATCTCAACATGGTTGTCTTAAGGATTACATAGTCATCCTAGGACTAGCCACAAAAAAAGGATCAAGTTTTGTAGAGAGAGGCAGTATCTTTTACTAAAACTGATAAAATTAGGATGAAAAATGTAGTCCTTGATGAAATGAGGATATGTCGAAATCATCACCTACTTTTAGAGCTGAAATAGAAATCATTTCTCCCTACGAACACAGGAAGCTTGAGCAGTCGGGCATATCTTCTCTATATCTAGCCATGTTGTACTCTGTTTGTAAGCTTCCTTCTCTGCCTTGACTAAGACAGATTTATCCTTGGTGTTGTGACTGGATTATTCTTGTGTGATACACATGGAGCCTTCCTACACGATACTATGAAGCATCCTTTGGCACAGACTAAAGAGAACCAACTAATGGCAGGGAATAAATTGTAATACCTCCTCCATTGCTGCATGAAGGTCTGTAGGCACTTGATTTTTGCCAACAGACTTTGATTCAAATTCTCTCTATAATGGGACTGTGGCAGCTGTAACCCGTGGTGGTGAGCAAAGCTGAAAAGTAGATATCTGCAGTTTTTTGGAGGATCTGTGACTGGGATCAGCCCTCCTGTTGCAATGATAGGTCTGTTCCTAGTGCTGACTGCAAGCTGCTTACTCAGATGTTGCTGGAGGGAACTGTGAAGTTTATGTATTTACATTCAGTGGATCCTGGTTTAACTGCCTGTAATGAACTTGACTGTAATTATGTTCATGCTCCCAAAAGTAATTTTGCAGGCTCATATTTAAAACAATAAATTGATGTTTTCTTGATCTTTTTTTTTTTTTTTTTTTATTAGCAGAAAGGGTACGTGCAATCAGGTTCGTGTGTTGGATCCAGTGTTGAACCCAGAATGAACTGTGGGATGAGAGGGTCTTTCTGGGCTTATAGCACAGCACGGCACTGTATGTGATGAAGGCTCTGGGAGGCTGCAGCATTGCTGAAGCTGAATGCTCCACCCCATAAGTTCATGTCAATGAGAAGTGGAACCTTCTGCTCTTCCTGGAAAAAGGTGAATTGTTCCCCAAGAAGACAAGCTGTTGTTCACTGGTATCTGTTCAGAGCCAGTCTTATCCTAGGGACTCCATTGGAAAAATCTAGCTCAACCTGGAAAATCTGTATGAACACACTCCCTGTTTTCAGCCATGACCTTCTTCAAACAGCTCCTACTGCTGCTAAACAAATCACAAGTTCAATTTAAGTGCTACCACAAGGCAAGGACATAAAAAAATGCTGTTTGCAAAGAGGCAGAGGAGCGCACAACCTCCCCCCAAAATAAAGGACCAAATAAACCTTGATATTGCTTCTCTGAAGCAAAGGGAGATAATCTCAGAGTAAATGGGTCCTAAAGTTTCTGCAGAGAAGTAGGGATCTTGAAAAGCTTTGTTTCTGAGGAATTTGTGTGGAGGAAGTGTGATGATGCCTTAAATATCTTTACAGCAGAGAACACAATCTTACTTACTGTTCCAGGTAAGCCTGGTGGTCCAGGGGAACCCGTGTCACCCTAGAGAGAAAAGAAAAATATAACTAAGGATATAAAAAGATATAAAAGGATATAAAAAGATGTTTTATTTTTTTATAAAAAAATTAAACTCAACATTATCAGCTGGAAGATGCAACATTACCAGATGATATGTAACCCAATGACAACCTGTCAGCTCAGTGATACTGAAAATCCCATATCACTTCTCTGATGGGTGGAATTTACTCCATTGCTCTGGCCAGAATGTCTGCTGTCCTGGCTTTGTTGCACACAGGATTCTCACTTTCTTGTCTTTATCACTTTATGACTTTATCATTGATGTGACTTCACAGGTTAGTGAATTTCTCATGTTACCCCATCCAGTGTGAGAGTAATATGGAGTTTAATTTGCATTTTAAGTTGAAGTTGACCAAAATTCTTGATTGAAAAACATGTTTTAGCTTAACTTCTTTTGTGGATGGAAAAAAAAAAATCCTGTTTTTCATCAGAAATATAAGTTTCTAAATGCAGTTCTCGCCCTCCACAGTGAAAATCACTGGTAAACTGAGGGCTGATGTATCCTAGGAAGAAGAACAAAGTAGTGCCTGCTTCCTGGTGGCTATTGCCACCATAATGAGGGCAAAGTTTTCGCTATATAACCATAGGCATCTGCAAGGTCAGTGCTTCATCTTCACCTTCATGTTCACAGTGGTTGAATGTAAATTTCGGTGGATATCACCTTTGTCTAGTTCTCTCATTTTCACTAAAATTAATAGCATTGTGATTGCAGAAGCCCAGACCATTCCTTAAATTATTGTTCTAGCACATCACAGGCAGGCACAGAAAAATTCTTTAGAATTTAATTCCAGGCTCATTTCTATCAGACAATTTTATAACAAAGAAATGTTTCCCTGAATTAAAGAAACTGTCCTTAAGATTTCATCAGCTGCTTACTATTTCTTGCATTACTCAATAAATGGTTGTTATTGTCCCACACACGACTTTCTCTGCTGCTTCTCGGTAAGGCTCAGCTAACAGACTTCTGAAGTTTCTAATCTTTCTCAGATATTCTCCTCTATCACTTGTCTCTGTGCCCTTGCCTCTTTTCCTCTCTTGTCTAAGGAGAAGCATGCTCATTTCATAACTCACCTTTTCTCCTCTTTCACCTTTCAGTCCTGGGAGACCATCTTTTCCTTTTTCTCCCTGAAAGCAGGGAAAAGAAAGCAGGAAATATGCATGTTTTGATTTGATTGCATTAGTCCCACTAGAATATTTTATACTTTCAGTTGATCTTACCTATCCTCCAAGATGCAGTGCAAGCAATTAAAACATAACATTTTGGAGATGGCTTCATAAGATCCACACTATTTTCAAGAGCCAATGAATAGCAATTCAGTTCGTGGAAAGGAAAGCACCGATTCTAAATCAGCTTTCATGTAGAAGATCCTACTGCCTGATGCAGTAATAAAAAAAGATTTTTTCCTAGTTGGTCAAGAGAGGCATCAGAACAGGAGTTAAGACCCAAAGCAGACATTCATACTACCAGTTTTGTTTATGTTAAAGATTCGTGAATCATCCATTCACTTGTGCTTACCTCTCTATTTTGCCCAGGTAACCTGGTCATCTGAATGGGAGATGCTTAACAAGGATGATATGAATACTCCTGAATGTGCATACACAAAATATATTTATCTTGCATTCAAATAGGAGCTATCTGATCTACATTTCTATGATTTTATACATAGGGAGAATATATTCTACATCCTATGCTCTACAATACATACAGTACAGAAAACTGAACAGTAAGACCTCAGTTGACTTTAGATCTTTCTTGCTTACATTCAAGCATGTAGTCAGTTATATCAGGAGTACAGGCCTCATTTACATGGCTAAATTTACTGTCGGCCCCTGATTCAACTGTTTTCCAGTATGTAAATGCCTCTGGAGGTCTGGAGCTAGCCAGGAGAAGCAGTAGACACCAGGACTTGGATGGAAGTTAGGCCATCAGAAAATGATCCAACCATCTGGAGCCTTCTCCAGGGCTCAGTGTCAAGACAGAATTCTGATTTTTCTGTTGTTACTAATTTTTTTAAATGTTCTTAAATCAGGCGGGTATTTCTGAAAGAAAGGCCTAAAGATCACTCTACCTATTCTACTGCCTCACGAGTCATAACCTTCTGCATTTAGGACAGAAACTGTTCATTAGCACCTCTGCTGCAATTAGGAACAGTCACTAGGCAGTAAAGCCCCTTTTTGGAAGAGGTACTTGGTGACCTTGCTTGATGCCAATCAGCTGCTCACCACAGCAATCACACCAAGAGAGAACATCATCTAGGGACACTCAAGATAAGTCCTTCTGGCACCAAGTGGCCCAAAAAAATCAAGCTGTGGCTCAAAGTCACTCACCCGGTCTCCTTTTTCTCCTCTCAGGCCAGGTAAACCCTGAGGACCAGGAAGACCTGCTTCACCCTGAAAGTAAGAGAAAAAAGTGTGTGAAGTCTAGGAAGAGGCATCAAGCGTGGCTTCTATTAATAAACCCCGTTACTCTCAAATATAATTAAGAATGAAAAGGCAGGATGGCGGGCCAGTCTCTTCTCTTACTCATGTCAGTTAAAAATGCATCAAGTCTGCTCCTCAGGGCAAGCTAATCTAGCCACAGTGCCCTTAGGCTGGGGAGGATGAACCTTGATTTAGCTATCTATCTCTTTGCAGAGACTAGACTAGATTCACTAGACTGTGAATTTTTCAGAACTCATAATGACTGCAGATGTTTTCTTCCTGATACCTAGTGACACCATGATCTATGCTGTAGGCCAGAACCTGCCCCAGTTTTTTCATGGGATTGATTATAGATGTAGCTTGCTGAGAGAGAATGGGATTAGTTTGATTATCAAATAATTTCTTATTCTTGGAGAATCATTACTTAAAACAGCAGCTAAGACCTCTCTTTTTTAGCTGTTACACTGTTAACTGACACTATGGAACTTAGGACATGTTTTCTTCATGCTGCTCTGTAGCAGGACGAAGCAAGCAAATAAAAGCAGCTTAAAAATTGAATCTTTTCTTTTCATTTTTAATGATCTGGTGTAGCCTGGAAAAGCAAAAACTGAACTGTATTAATCTGAACCGTATGGATGTTGCCTGACGAACAGATCTAGAATTTTCTGGATGCACTATTGCACATTTGGATTTCTTTCTGTTTGAAGCTTACCTTTGAGTTTCTGCTTTATAATATGTGCTATTGGAGTAATTATGATCTCTGCATCATGTGATTTGTTGTAAATATATCAAGTATTCTCAAATTTAGCTCCAGGTCGACCCAGTTTGTCATCTAAAAATAACCATGTGGTTTCCCATTTATAATTATTTTGCTGTCTGCATTTGTAGTGCAATATCACAAAGGATCTCAGTCATGGACAGGACCCAAATGCACTAAGTGCTGTACAAATACTGAATGAAGAAAAGGTGATCCCCACTTTGAAGATATTATCTGTGAATTATGGGAAGGGTCAAAACATTATCATGACATAGGTGCAAGGAGTCTGCAGAAGAAATCAGGTGAGGAACGAGAGGCTGTGGTGACTGAATATGACTAGGAACATCATGGTGGTGTCTGGAGAAATCTGAAGAGAGTGACATTTGGTGACAGAGGGAGTGGTGCTTTATGAGAACCACTGCAGGATCCTGGGTGATGATGAGATCCCAGAGATCATGAGAACACACAGAGGGCCTAACATTAAAGAAGAAAAAAGGAGAATTTGGAGGAAAAATAAAAACATGTGGTATAACTTTCGCATCTGGAAAGGTACTGAAGCAAAATATCAATGAGTTTGTATGAGCTCAAGGACAGAAAGATAATACAAAACAGCCAATGTGGATTTGTTAAAAACTGATCATACCAAACCCATCCAGTTCCCTCCGTTGACACGATAACTAAGCAGACAAGAAGGAAGCATTTGTGTAATGTATCTTGACATTAGGAAGACATCTGACACAGGCCAACATGACGTTCTCATTAGCAAACTACAGAAATGCAGTGTAGAAGAAGGATCTCTGGAGGATGGTGTACAACTGATTGAAGAAACTACATTCACATACCTGTTATTAGCTGTTTCCTGTCAAATTCAGAGGATATATGAAGTGAAGTCCTCTAAGGGTCTGCACTATTCAATATTTTAATTTATGACTGAGATGACAGAAAAGAGAACATTTATGAAACGTGTGGAGAACACCACGCTGTGGAGAGAGAGGCAAGTGTTTTGGAAGGTGGTATTAGAATTTACAACAGCCTTGTGTGGGGATACAATCCAGACCGAGTGGCAGTGCTTTGGTCAGGGGTCTGACCCTTCGTTGCATTGGGCCCGAGCTTGTCCAGCAACTGCAAGCCTGGCAGTGAAATGACACCACTGGGCAGTGACCACATGAACCACTGAGGAAGGGTATAGAAACCGAGGAAGGGTATAGAAAGCGCTCCCTGAGAGCCCGATGCAAGCAATCCTGAGGAATGGCTGGCCCGTGTCGTGGTGATCTCCCTTTACTTGGAACACCAGGTGAGGATACTTTCCTGGGAATTCAGTGATACCTCTTAGGTAGATTATAAGGAATTTTGGAATAGAAGCAGAATGGTGGTGTAATTGTTATCCACTCAATAAGTGCCTTATCCCAATAAACCTTCACTTTATAGCTTATACTTAGAACCTTATTCCTTCAAAGGGTAGATAGCGGCAGGGAGTCTGACCGTGACACCCTGACAAATAGGAAAAATTGTCAGCAATTCCTAAGATTTAATGGTCATGGAGAGACTGCCACAGCTCATGGAAAGCTGCTATATGAGACTCCTCATGGACAGCTTCTTTCCTTATTCCCTCTAAGTCCAGTTTGTGGTGCATGTTCTGCTTCATTGCACAAGACAACATGGGAGCAGAGGTCATGAACCATTCTCCTATTTCATCTTTAAAGTGGAAGATTGGACTGAGACTGGTAGGAGTAAGAGAAGACTGAGGCTCTGAGACTCTTCAGTTGCTAGCGTATACTCTGTACCCCAAAATCCTAAGATGTATGCCAAAGATACAAGACTCCATCTTATACAGATTTTTCTTTTTACAGATTTTCATACTACAGTTGAAAAGTTGGCTTGCGGATGACAATGTTAACATCTATGGTTAGTGGTCCTGACTGGGCTCTAGACATCTGTGTGCTTTAGGAAATCGCAGGACATTTCCCTGATTCTTCACTGAGTTCAGCAGTTGTCTGCTGAAACCCAAATCCCAATACAAAAAGACTAAGATAAGTGTGTAACTTCTAACAGTCATCTGGGGTTATTTCCTAGCAAGCATTTACAACTTTTAGAAATGACAGCATCACCCCTTGCATCACATAGTTACAAATAAGTTCCTCATCTTCTAGAACCAGCACCTTGGATTAACATGAGGTGTGAAGGAAAACAAGCACTTTTAAGTCACTCTGCCTTCCTTTTGTTCCCTATCCACCAGGAACAAGATTATTGAATTTTCCAGGATACAATGAAAAGTTGGATTTAGCATATTTTTGTTCTGGAATTTTTGCATTACTCTGTCCAGCCATGAGTCTCATCCACTCACCTGTTGCATCTTCAATCACAGATGCAAATGACATGCATAGATCTTGTTATTGGCAAATGGCTTTGTTATTGCATGTGGTCACTTTATAACATTCTGACAGGTATACGTTGCTGTTAAGACTATTTCTCCTGCTCACCTGCTCACCAGGTTGGCCACGGCTCCCTGGTTCACCCTGGAAAAACAAAAATGAATCTTTAACATTGCAAGAACCTGACCCTTTTCTAAGAACACTTTCTCATTAGTGAAGTGTGTCCCCTATTATCCTGGCCCATGTTGTTCTACCTGCTTCCCATAAAAGACACTGAAATTGCCTTCTTGATGGCTTGGGAACCCAGACCACAGGGAGCTAACGCAAGTGCCAGGTCAGATCCCCCTACACATGTAGAGTCGAGAGAGGAGCATCAAACAGGGTTTGGTATTTTGGAACATCATGAACTCTGAAAGGCAATGAGCCGCATCTGCTCATCCTCTTATGCCTCCAACTTTAGAGGAATCTTACTCTCCTGACTTCAGTATAAGACTTTCCAAAATCATACCCTGATTGACTCAGTGGCTACAGCAAGCTATGAAATAGAATTCCTTACCTTAGGGCCAGCTTTTCCAGGAAAGCCTTCCTCACCCTTTTCCCCTTGTTCTCCCTGCAGGGAACACAAGAAGTTAATATACAAACTCCTCTGGTAGTGCAGCATGTTTGCAGGCAGCAGTGACGAATATTTTGACTCATCCTGAGTATCAGCCTGAGGATGTAAACGAAGCCATGTGAGAATATGTTTCCTGGAATGTTTTTCTATTCTAGTGCTGTTTGCAATCACATCTCCAGCACCAATCACCCTACTGGAATATTTCTGGAATAACGCAAAGTCAACCACTGTTACATTAAAGCTGTCCATAGTGAATTATCTGAAAAACAAAACCTCCATTCAGTTTCTTGAAAGGATACGTGGTTAGAAAGTCTACATTATTTCTGTTAAGAAAAATAAATAATTGTGGGATTGGGACCTTGGCCACTGGGCCTCTTAGGTAAATACTTTGAAACCGATCTTTCAATGCAGGTCGTGTCAGCATGGAGAGCAGAGACTGCAGTGGATTAAGAGCTGAAACATGCTACATAGCTGGGAAGTGCAGCAGGTACTACACAGGGCTGTGGATGAAATCCAAAGTTTATTTAGCCTCAGAAATTTGTTATAGGCTCCAAATTACTCACCTTTATTCATCAATAAATGGGAGCTGCAGACTCTGTTAGACCTGGGCTTAAGCACTCAGTGCATTCAGTTAAGAGAGGCAAGTATAAATGTAGTGTGTTATTGGAACAAGAAAGGGTCATAGTGCTCAAGTATCAGAGGTAAGAACACTGCTGACAATGCAATCCAAGGCAGTAGATGGTTAAGAGGTGTTGCTTTTATTCCAATACAGTGTCATCATCCCCAAAGCCTAGCTTGGCCTTCGTAGCCAAAATATGACACATTTCTTTGACACTTATTTACATAGTGATGGCAAGTCAACCAGAGTGTCTCCTACCTATGAATCTCCTGTCTCCCTTCTCCTACTGCAGAGACAGCAGAGGAAACAACTCTTCCCAATCTGTCATTTATAGAAGCTTTCAAATGGTGCATAAGAAGTAGGAAATAATGAAGAACCGTCTTTCTGCCACACAGACCTACAGAAGCCTTAGGGGGATGGCATCTCTTCTTTCCAGCCCTTCAGGGAGGAAAGAAAGGAACACCTTCGGAGCCTGCCACACTTCTTTGTTCTTCTTCTTTGTGCCTTGGACACATGCCTTGATTTTCCAGTGTCACTGGCTTTCCCGAGTGACAGTAGAAGCTTCTCTGTTTGCAATGCTCAGCTGTGTTTGCCAAATAGGATGCAGTATTGAAGACTGGAAGAGGATGTCTCAGCCCTGCTGTATTTACAACCAGGTCCATCTTCATAACGACTCAGTACAGTGCAATCACACCAGCTGACTCAGCCTTGGAGCTTCACCAGTGGCTCAGTGATGTGGGATTGGTGAGGTGCTGTTTGGCTCTGGAGCTGTGCCCCCCTTCCCACTTACGCTTGCTAGCTCACCCAGGTAAGCTGCCCAGGTAAGTAGCTTAATACCAGTGTACATGGTGTCACTTGCCTTTTGACCTGGAAGCCCAGGAAGCCCATTGAATCCATCTTTGCCAGGCAACCCCTAAACAAGAGAAAATCATAAGCTGTAAGCACCTGTTCTTTAAATTGTTAACATAAAGCTCAGCATAAGCACGCTCAGTTCGTCCCTCTTGCCACTGACCTGAATTTAAGAAAAGAAGAAATACCTCATGCGTTTTGTTCTGACTTTTTCCCTACTGTGACTCAAAATACGCAAAAGTTCTCACAATGCACATACCTACTCTGCCCTTTTTCCAGTATCCCAGTTTTGGTGAATGACCACTGGATGTCAGTGTTGTTACAGAGAAACAACAGTATAGCGATTATAGGCACTGCGGATTCTTAAAGAACTTTAAAAATTACATTTTTACTTATCATTCTCTATAGGTGTCTATTATCTGTAGCTGTATTAAAGACTGTTTCTCCTTTTAAATATTGGTAATTTTTTATACAATACATAGACTCCTAAAATTAAATTATATAACACATAGTGACTGAATTGTTCAGCAAGATAAGGATTAAAATTGCCTCCTGTAATGCACTTAAAATGGTGAGAAAGAGTTTTGGCCCCTTTCCAAGAGTCATTCAGTCCTCAAGGATTGCAGGCCATAGGTGACACTTCTTAATACTTCATAATTCACCTTTTTTGACTTAACAGTCAACAGAAATTGCTATGCTCTGCTAAATCTGAGATTTTCATTTTAGTTCTTTGGCCTAATTCAGGAAACTCCAGGTTTGGAAGAACAATATCTCGGCAAATGCAAAATAACTTTTGAAAGGTATCATGGAAATAAAACATCATGGTTGCAGTGTGTAGGAACAGTGGAGCTGCGACTGGTAAAATTCTTGTTCACAAAAGGTATCAGAGGCTAACATCTGCATTAAAGACAACAGTGTTGGAGCCCACATTAAAGCCTTGAGTGCAGACAAGCTGCAGGAAAGGAAGCAAAGAGTTGAGAATTAAAGTATCTGAAGTAATGGAGAGCATGGAGGCAAGGGAAGCAGTTCCTCAGCACTTACTGCTGGTCCCGGTGGTCCAGTTTTACCAGAAACTCCAATCTCTCCTGGCAGTCCCTGAAAAATGAAATCAGAAGAAAAAAAAAAAAAAAATCGGTATTTCTGTTCTTTGCAGCAACCTCACTGGAGGTTGCTGCTTTCAATTTAAATGCAATTTTCTCTTCCATGGCAGTCAAGTCTCTGCTGTGGGGAGTCCTGTAGACATTGACTTATCCCCAGGTAGCACCGACTTGGTTCCAATGCTCGGCACAGAGAAGCTGTCCTCTAGGACCAGCTGTGGCTTTTCAGTGACAAAATAGAAGAGAAAACACACATTGCCAGAGGCCCAGACTCAGTTCCCACTGAAAGCTGCGACCTAAAATTCTCCACAGCTGTTTTTTCTTCTTGATATAAACCAAAAAAACCCAAAATGTGTTTTCTTACTGGTGCTCCTGGTGGTCCAGGGGGTCCAGCAATGCCTGGGGGCCCTGGAGGTCCCTGTAAGAGAGGAAGCAAAACCAGTTATCAAACCCTCTGCCAGTGGCTGAAAGCCTCAGGTCCTTCCCTGTGCAGTCGGGGCCCTATTTGAAATGGGCAAAAGCACTGAGCTTTATTTCATTAACTTCTGCCAAAAAAATGCAAGATGTCAGACTGAGCTCCAAGGGAACCATGCTCATGAGCAGAACAGGATCTCCTGCTTAAGCCACTAATTACTATTGCTACAAGGTGAGCTCCATTCTCCACTCCAGTACAAGAGATGGAGGAGTTGAAGGCCATCAACGGTAATGTACAACACAAAGCTTGTCCAGTGGGATCCCTTGTAGCATCCAGCCTAATTTAATCTTGATTAATGATGTTTCAAAGTGAACAATTTCCCTCTGCAAAAAGATCTCTGAAGTAACTAATTAATGGAACAGGCCTGTGGTTTGGGCTTTTTTTGGGGGGAACAGCGGGGGTGGGAGTAAAAATACCAATCCAAGGGTATGGAGAAAAAATGTAGTGGATCAGGTGTTTTAAAACAAATGCACTACCATTTCATTGCTCTACATTAACCTTGTCGATAGTAAAACGTCCTCACAAACTCATACTTCAATGCACACATTCAGTTGGAAATGTCCTAACAGTCTGTCTTACTCATCTCCCTGCAATAGCTGTTTCTCTTAGGGAAAATATTCTCTCAATAGCTATCCAATTTTCAGAGGGATTTATTTTTGTATATTGAGCAAATAGTTAAATTTGGCTTCCTAGCTGAGAAATTTATTTCCATACTCAACAGATCTTAACAGGTTGCTGGAGATGCAGAGGTGTTTGTTACTTCCAGTTTCCACTGCAGACAAGATAGGATTTCTCTTGTGCTCAGAAAGAAGCATGTGTTTGTGTATTTTTTGGATCAGGACCTGAGCAAACATGAGAAATGGATATATGGCTGAGTTGAAATTTTACCCTGGCTGTCTCTTTCTGTCTAACACGATGCTTTGTCAGTTTTCAGCATAGGGGGAGTTCTGGTGTGTTTGTATTTAAAAAAAAAAACCAACAAACAACACCCCCTGCCCCCGCCCAAACCCTACGTAAAGAATTGAAACTGAGCAACTGATACAAGATAGAAAATGGCCAGTCAGTCTTTTCTCTGCTAGACCTGTGTCACCGTTCAATATCACAAAGCACAGCTTTTGTGATTAAGGTATTACAAGTCAATATTGGCATTTCACATTGAAGGAAAAATGTACCTGAAGAGAAGAAAACGGTGTAAAAAAGTGAGGAAAAGGAGTTATTTGTGGCATGGTTTGACAGAGAAGGTAGCAGATAAGCAGTCTTTTTAGAATACACTTGTAAAATTCAGCCAGAAGAGAAGACAGCCTCTCACCAATAGATGGGGCAAAGTAACCAAAAAAGGGACCTACAGATGCACTTGGCTCCCACGATCTGCTTTCACTGCAACTCAGAACAGACATGGAGTCATCTTACCAACAACATTAGCATTTGTAGAGTGTCTCAAATGTGAGCACAACTAAAAAAAACTAGAAAAACGTGCCTTGGGATGCACTGATGCTGCACACATAATTCCTAGAGAGCCTGGCATCGGATTCTGCGGGTGTTGGTTCAGCTGCTATTGCAGAAGGGTCCTGCAGTTAAGGAGACACCTGGTCGACACCATCCATCACTTAAAGAAGTCTTTGCCATTCAAAGAAGAGAACCAACAGTCCAAATTAGCCCAGTACAAGAGAAAATACCACACTGCAGACACAACTGCATGGAGTGACCTCAGACGCCAGAGGCCTGGAAGTTCTGCTTGGCCTTACTCCACCTCTACAAGGATGGTATTGCTGAGAGGCCCTGCAGAAGATATGGGCTCCAAGAACGGGCTTCCATGAAGAGTGGATGCAGTACTGGGAAAGAAGGCAAAGGTACCTTTAGAAAAACAACAACAAACTGATTCAGCAGCAGAGTGGACTATGCATAAGTGCAGGAAAGAAAGTGCAAAATCTACCTTTGCAGACTCTCCTTGCCAATTTCATTGGTTCCTCTCTAATAGATTAATTTTGTTCTCTCTCTCTCTGCCAATAACTGGACCACGACCCACCATCAAACACTTATTCTTCATGGCCCTACAACAGGGAGTTTCTATGAAGAGGTGAAAAACCCCAGCCAGGACCCAGCCTCAGCCCAAGCATCCCCAAGTATGATGCCAAGTTACCCCACACATTACAGACAGGACCTGGAAGCAAAGTCTCACTCAAGAATCTGTCAGCATAATCCCTGAAACATGAGGTACTACATGCTCCTCATCCCAACAATTCCTCCTAGTAGCTCTTGATATTCTCACTATCCAAGACAATTTCTAATTATTCTCTTAAACCTTCTATATTCTGGACCACAATAACCTTATGCAACCATAAGTCTTGAAATGGAAGCACACTGATCCTTACCCTAAATTGCCACTAATAATTCCGTTTCATTGCTCTCCATGAGAGCAATCATCCAGGTCGTCATGCCCAAGACTGGTTTACTCAGGTAGCTTCACCACATGTTGCACTGACAAATGTTACACCTACTAATGGAAAGCTCTTCTGATAAAAGCTTCTCTGAGATGAATGGAGAAAGAATGGTTTTATGTAATGACCTCCTGGTATCTCCTGTATCTCCTGTATCTCCCTGGGAGATACACAGGATGCTGACAGCCAGCTCCAGCTGACTGCGTACACCAGTACATCTACTGTCCTACTGTATTTCTTGCTTTCTGCAGCCTGGGCTACAGTACGTGACTGGGACACAGAGAAATACAATAGCAAGATCACATGAAAGTTGCAGAAATACATCATACATGTCCTTTATAGAGCTCTCCCTTTTGCTACTGCCCAGAGCAAATCAGTTTCACTTGTATATAGATTTCTGTTATTGCAGCCCTTTTCCTGACTTCTGAGTATACCTGAGAGCAAGAACTATTCTTTCCAAGTATTTAAAAAGGACCAAACTGACAGTGTTTATTTGTGATTTTTAAAAAAAACATAAAACAGCAGCAGCAGAACAGCTTGTAATGCTTAACACCAAAATCTGATGCCATCTGTTTTCTTTACTTCCCTTTTTTAAGTGAATCCAGATTAAAGTACCTGATTTAAACGATCACCTTTTTCAGAGATCATTTGATTAGTTATACAGATGAGAGTCCCTGTCCCAAATCCAGTCCCCACTGTTGTCCCTTTAAAACTCTGATCTAGAAGCAAATCATCATGGAGTGTTTTTTTTTTTCTGTCTGGTAAAGACTCTGATGTATGCTTCTTGGACACTGAAGCAAAAACTGATACAGGAAAACTTTATTCTAAAACAGGACTACACAAAATCAGTTTGGAAAACGAATGCAAAATGTGGATCTTTTATCAAAATGTTTAAACCAAAGTATTTTCAAACTGTTTTTTTGAAACAAAAAGATTTCAGATGTTCATTAAAATCCAAATAGTGTGTACAAGTGCATATGTGTCATGGGGTGGGACATCTTTCAAAACTTTGCGGGGGGGTGGATTTTTTCAGGCTTGTGTTTCGTCCAGCTCCATTCCTCAGACACTGTAATGCAGGGGCAGTTCTCAGGAAAGAAATCTGACACTCTCCATATTGGAGGAACAGCTGTGCCTGTCCTCCAGGATCCACTAAAGGATGCTTTCCTCTTCTAGTGTGTACCTTGCTGAAAGACAGGCTGGGAAAGGCCTATTAAGATTTATGTTCTGCACTCCCTAAGGAAGCTCTGAAAAGGAGCAAAAAACTTTATCTATGACTACATCAGTGAGCTGCTTGGCCTAAATCTCTTTTCCATGAAGGAAGGGATGGCTATGTTTTAGAGGGAGGTGAACAAATGCCATTCCAAGATGGAAACTGAAGTCTGATGGCTTTTCCAGATATCTGTCTCTGGAGGCAAAACTTGCACAGACATATTTTCTGTATATTATTCCATACCGATGACTGGATTCTCTTACACTACGAGAAAGGCTTAGATAAGCCCTTAACCCATGTCAAAGCAGACTGTGGTTTGGACTTTTTAGGCAGTGTGCCAGCTTTATGACGAGAAGAACCTCCGGGACATGCAGGAGCATCCTGTCTGCTGCCACAATGATAGCAAAATGAATATCTACGGTGCTGACAGCCTTTTCCCCTCCAGTGTCTGTGCTTGTCTCCACTTCAAAACCAATTACTCCCTGCAATTTCACCTCTCAGAAAGTCCCCACAGACCCTTCCTGTTGGCTTTGCGCTGTCTCCCCTTTATTTCCACTTCTCTCCCATCAGAAATGAGGCTGTTGCAGCTAGTTTTGTGGAGCAGTCCACGTGTCTCGCTATGTCCCTTGCTACTCCAACTCTCCATTTCTCCTCTGCTGCATCTGAGTGGGTTCTGGGATCAGCTCCTCAAATCTGCTCTTCCTTTCTCACCCCAGGCACTACAGTATCCACCAGCACAACTACTGTGAATTATTTTCAGTAATGCTGCATCAGAGCACCATACTGCTCTCTTTGCTTAAATGCTGTCTTACAAACCAAGACAAAGAGGATATGGAAAAAGGCTGTTGCTGATGACACTGAAAACCAAAAGCCTAAAGAGCCAACAGATCTGAGCATTGACCTATATGCTCTATAGTCAGCTTCAGTGATAGTGCCATAATTCATAAGCAGATGAGGTCTCCAGTTATTTCACCAGGTGGCGTTGTAATTGGAGTACCAACATTATTTTTAAAAATAAATTTTTTTCAACAAAAATTCTCTTAACTGTCTTTCCAGCTCTGTAAAGGTATGGAATAAAGTTGACTTTGTACATAGCAGTCTCTCCAGGAGAATTTCTTGCTTCCAATGAAAGGCAGTATTTGTTTAATTTCATCACTTAGTGCAAGATATGAACATGATCTCTTCTGTCTACAGAGGAAGATTTATTTCCCTATGTGTTCGCTTTGAGTTGGTTTACTGAGTCAGTGCAGCAAACGGGAAAAACAACAAAAAAACCTCCCTTATGGTCTTTCGTTTCAGTACTATTAATGATCTGCACAGGTGAAGCCTTTTTTTCTTTATTTTTGTTAAAGGTATAGATCTTATTAAAGACAGCTCTGAGCAATATCTTCCAATTTCAAGCAGCACTGGCATAGTTTGAATCCAATCTGAGCTTTGCAGCTGGGGCCTGTACCCTTTTCTTACATTTTGCAGTATTAACTTGCATTATAAAAAGGACATTAAGGCCATGCATTTCAGAGGATATAATTTATTTCCTGAATTACTTAAGAAAAGCTGAGCTTGAGCTCACACCCTACAGACAAGTCTATACTAATTAAATCACTGCCAGCCATGACCATAAAAGGTACAGCTTGTACTGGTCTTCCTTGCAGGTCTTAGTTATACCACCAGGTTATCTAGCATAAGGCTAACCTCAATAACAGCCCAGAGATATTGCAAGTGTGAGGTATTGCATTTTTGTTTAAAACTCAGAGTTTTGACTTGTTTTACTGTCTCACAGGTGGACAGCATGTACCTGCTTAGCTCGGGGAATCTAGAGAGTAGCTCAGTGGACCACTCGTAGGTACCAGCTTTAGGAGAGCTTCAGGCTCCACTGATGATATTAACTGGACCTTCATCAACAGGAGCTCAGACACCTGCATCCCCATCCTTAACCCAACAATCCTTGCATTTGGAGCTGAATACCAGCCCTGGTAATTGAGTGATACAGCTCAGAGTGTCTGAGCCCTTGGTTAGCACTGGGGCATCAGCTCCCCTCTCTGCTGAGCCTGAGAACACAGCCTTCATGGCTCACTTAGCATACACTGCCTAACTGCAGATTTCCTTCCTCCTCAGTATACCCCTCATGCCCAGAAAATCATTTGCAAAGGTACCTCACCAACTGCCTTCAGCCCCTTCTCTGAACTCTTCCTAGCAACAGCTGATGGGATAGACAAGATATACCGAGATTCAGGCAACCATGCAGAAATGCAGAGCCTCGTTGTTTCCCGTGCTTGGTACGTACCCATCCATCTGTTTCTGAAAGCATCTGAAAGTGCTTTACAGAAATGCTCATTTTTCAGTCTGCATTTGAACAGCCTACTGAAATAGAAGTTTGGCTCATGATTAAGGTTCCTGGAAACTAAAATAATACAAATAAATAATAACAACATAAACACATTATGAGTTCAGATGTCTGTGTCCCTGCTGCAGGAAAATCATTCATATCCAGAGGGGAAATAAGACCCAGTGTCTACTCCATGGCTTAATGATATTGCAAGATGCACCATTTCCAAAGGTCACTGGAAAATAAATGCTCCTTTTTGGGGGTGCTGAAGGGACAACATGGAGCAAATAAGCACGTGGACTGGTTCACCACCACAGCAGATTTAGAAGGAAAAAAACATTTACAAATCTTTTTGGATTACAATTCAGTTTGAGTTGGTGTGTGCAAGGAGAGAGGCAAAACTAGGACTACCCTATTGTCACAAAACATCCCCAGGCTAGCGGAGAAGTTGCCTCCTAGGTGCTGCTTCAGGATTTGACACTTAATTAACTCCCAAATGTGAGGACACCCAGTCAATGGTCCTTGAGTGTCGGACTGACATCATCTCAACTGCGGTTCATCACTGGGTCTGCTGACCGTGCTTCAGAGTAGCCCTCAGGCTGGTTCCCTGGCACAGCTGCCTGATTCTTCTGTGGCTTCTCAGGTGGACTGAGCATGACAGCAACTGTTTTTCATAAAAAAGCCCAACAATAACTTCAGATGGTCTTTTCTATGTCTTTCAGCAACAATGTGCCTTCTACAGCTCCTATATCCACTCCTTCCTTTTGCCCCTACAGCTACCAATGGGGGAATCAGGTCAGAAAACAAAAGTATATTTAAATTTAAAATAGCAGAGGAAAGGGGGGTTATTTTAGTGTCTTAGTCTAGTTTATGTATGGCCAACTCAAATGAGTTGGCCCTCAATGCCATGGAGATAGCAAAGCAACAGGTGACACAGACTTCCTACATGACTTGGAAGAATATCCATGTAACTACAGCATAAGGAAAACACTTTTCTTCTTCAGTATTTTTGGCACGTAGTCTGATTAAGAAAAAAAAATGCTGATGAAATGCTTAAAAAATATAATGTCACAGAAAGTGCTGTTAAGCTGAAAAGTAGTTTTGTCACAAACTGAATGTAAGCACTTTTTCCAAACAGAAATATGGAAATCTGCAGTAATATGTCCAGAACAGAGTGATACTGCAGGAATAGGAACAATATTTTTCCATTCTTACAGTTAGCTTAGAGGAACAGTCAATTTAAGTATCCCTCAATGGGGCTAGCATTATATGTGGTTTTAATTAATATAAAATTTGCTAACTTTATTTAGCCTGTGCGGAAAGGAAAATTACTTAATGCTATGTCAGCAATTTTCTCAGATACATTTATAAAATTGCTAACACATGCATATATTTTTTAAAAAAAAGTTGCAGGGAACTTGCTGAGCAAGTGTGACAATATTTGGATGGATAGTGTCATATATCTTAGAAATAATGTGTGGAGAAAAATCTTCCCCCAAAAGCAAGGAAAATCCTCTCACAATGGTTCAGAAGGCTTGGGGGGACCTTTTAATGTTATCCAATGAAAAAAAAAAACCAACAAAAAAAATCAACAAAATCTTTTAAATCCATTAGAAATACTATCTTCATTCCTCTTGAAGGCTGCTGATGAAATACTTGCAAACCAGATACTGTACCAAAGGGAAAAGTCTTAAAAATGTGTAAACCAGTATCAAGTGGTGTTTTGCAGGGCAAGGTTCCCAGCTGGACACAAGGGCCCTCACCTGCACAGGGTCACCAGGCCCTTGGATTGTCTCTCTGACATCCTCCGCACACATGTGAACAGCTCATTACAAAACGTCTGCCACAGAAACCATTTCTAAATCGTGTCTCCTGGTTAAAAGGGCATAGTTTGCCAGAGGAAATAAATGAAAAATCAGCATCTGCTGTCTAGCAGCGTGCTGTTTGTTGCAATACATCACCAACAGCAGTTGTAATGGAGGCTCGCCATTCCTGCCCAAAACTTAACTGATTATTGAAACAAAATCCCAAAGCCAAAGACCCAGTTCATTAATTTTTTATTGAAAAGGGAATGAATTAAATGCTCAATTTTATCCTGAGTGGTGAGCTTAAAATGAGGTTGCATCTTTCCTGCTTGAGGATATTCCCACAGATATTTTTCTTATTGCAGAGGTGACCCTACAAAGTGAATCGGATCAGCTGAATTTGCCTACAAAGTTAGCAAGAACCCAAGACAGAGGCAAGTGTCAGTGTTGTTATAATACAGGGCAGAACAGGTTGATCCAAGGTGGAGCCAAATCCTCTCTGACGATTCTTAACATACACAGCACTATTTTGCCCTTATGATATTACAGATGGTGCAATTTGGAGCACTAACTTGCCAAAAGCTTTAAAAAAAAGGAGCTAAGGATTCATTAACTTAAGACACCATTCTTCACAGGGAGAATGAATGTTTAGTTTTAAGCCTCTCTACCTTCCTCAATAAGCCAACACCTATCCCTCTATAACAAGTAGAAATGTATCATCAAAGGCAAAAAAAACAGTCTAGTGTTCAAAGAACTGTACTTTCTGAATAGCAAATACCTTTTAAACTGCTTCTTCCCTCAAGACTGCAGCACCAGAGGTATATCTGCAATTGCCAATTCACAGAGCCAACAATTATCTGAGACGCTGTCCTAAATATTACAGAACACAAATCATTGTTTTCCCTCTGCAATGATACTGCTCTATGCACAAGCAATGGGGTAATCACATACAAACCACCTCCTTATGTCCCTGTTCAAAGATGCTGAAAAACTGTGGAAGGTATAAGTAATTGCTGCCAGACAGGCAGACTTCTCTCAATCACAACAGGATAAATTAGTTTGGCTCTTAAAGGAGAGACACCAACTTCAAAGATGGTGCAGATGAGAAGAGAACAAGGCCACAGCATGCTGCATTGTGGTTCCAAGTCATCTGTTGCCACAAAATATGTTTTTCCACATATTATATGAAAATGAAGAAATCATCACTTACCTGAGGGCCAATCAGACCATTGATTCCTGGGAATCCAGGTTCTCCCTTTTTACCCTGTGTGTTCAACAGAAGAGAAAAATTAGACACCAGGGCAAAGACTGCGACTGACTTTCCAAAGTCTTTCACCCCAAAACTGGTAAATCACCATAATGTGGGTACATGAAATACAAAAGCTAGAAACGAAGGCAGCAGACACCATTTGGATGTGAAAATCCAGTTGTCTTTGACAGGTCTGTATCTCTCCAGATTGTGATAATAACACCCACAGATGAGGGCTCGTCTCACGCACGTCTTGGCATCTCTTACACTCTGCAGTCCCACCTGGGTGCTCCCCATAGAGGTTCAGAGAAGTCACAGTGCTGAGATGCAGCCAAAGGAGGTACCATGTGTAGACACATGCTGAGAGGCACTTTCCTTGCTACAGTCTGGCCCTTCCTCCCTCCCCAGCAAAGCCAAGCAATGTCCCTTGTGTTCCTTGCACTGTCTCATGCATTAAGACAGAAAATAATTAAAAGCTGTGGTGCATGGATGAATATAAAAGATTCACAATCTCTAAGCCAGAAAACAGGAATCCATGAGGCATTTCTAACTAGGGTTGGAATTACCACCAAGGGACAGAGCTCACTGACTCTGCAAGTAAAAAAAGATTCCTGCAGAGGAACCAGAGAGCTTCACCGGTGCAAGGGAAGGATAAGCCAGGACCTGGAGTATACCCTTGAGACAAGTTCACCTATATGGATGCTGTGGCACCTGTGTTCCCCACAGGTTTGACCTCAAATAGTTCACAAGGAAAAAGTCCTACATAAGAAAAAAAGAGGAAGAAAGGATGTAGTAAGGATGGAGCACTGGAGTTAGGGCAGAGGATGGATTTGTTTCTGAACCCAACAGATGACTTGCTGTGTTACTTTGGGCAAGTCACATATTTTGTGACTCAGCTTTTGTGTAAAAATAATCCTTCCTTCCCTAGCATGTAACAGACACTGAATCATTAATACATCTGAGGTTGTTAGTAATATACCAGCAGGGTACAAGAGGAGTCATGTAAATATCTGAGAGGCATAGAAAAGTGCTTTTTCCCCCCTTCATTTCTACTGCTGACCCAAACTGGTTTTCTTTTTAAAAGGATATTATAATAAACTAAGCAAGTTTCATGTCACTAGTGATGTGATTGGTCATACAGAAATATGAGTCAGATATATAATTTTCCCTTTATTTTTCTTTATTGAAACATGTCCAGAAACAATTTATATAATTTCTGCTGAGTTAAATGAGTGAAAAAACTAAAAAAATCACAAACAAACCAAGTTTCCATCATATTTTCCCTGGTTTTGACTGAGTTTCATTAGCTGGTATGTCAGAATCTGATCTTTTCCTTATTTTTCTCATAACAAAAAAAGCAGCTGTCATATATAGAAGAATTTAAGAAGAAAATTAAAGGAGTAATTGTAAGGTCCTTGGGTATCAGAAGTTTGTAGTCATTTCCAGGATTTTTTTTTTTTCCATTTCCCTAATACCAATAAAAATCTGCATTATATACTCAAGTATCTGCATTATTTATGAGTGCTCCTACTTTTTCAAAATCCACCACTTCTTTGCTTGTCAAATACAAAAAGAGCCCATTTGTAACCTGAAGGATTCATGTCAGCACATGATACAACATATGTTTTCTAGTTAAAGATGCTCATTTTGCCAACTGCCAAGGCCACCATGCGAGGGACACTGGTAAAATACTCATTTAAATAAATAAATAAGCTTGTGAATAGAGCATACAGGGTGAGGTGTGTGGGGCCAGACATGGGAGGTGAGTATAACTGCATGCCACCTCCAGCTTCCTATCAACGTGGGAGCCACGCATTAAGGTGGCTGGTCCCACAGCTACAACATTGAGGCCAGCATACAACACAGTGTAACTGATTCCTTCATGTCCCACCAACCTCGTAGATCACTGGGCATAATTACCACCCACCTTATACATCCCCTTGCAATGTTTCTGCATCTTCTTAGACTCTAATTCAGAGACTGCATTAGAGACAGGAATCTGATATAAACACTTTCGATAACCCTCTGAAGGAGCATATTGGAATTAGCTCCCTAAGTAGTCACTCAGATATCACAAGTCGGAGAGTATGAACACACCCTGTTGTGTACTCTATACAAAACCACAATGGGTGATACACACCTCAGTGTTCAGAGCAACAAAATCCCAATGAGCCTTGTAACCTTGCAAGTGAAGAGATGGGAGTAGTACACGTACACCTTATTTTGGAGGTCCATAAGGGTGTGGCTTTAGCAGCTTTATAGCTTAAGGGCATTATCTGGTTACAGTTTGCTGAACTGCTGCTTTTTGGAAACTTGGTACCACCTGTAAAATATTACTTGGGGAACCTGAGGAAAGTTGTAGCAGCACCACCTTCTCCCCAAACCCATCTCAAAAGCCAAGAAGGTGGAAGAAGGACATATTTTGCCTCCTGTGACAAGCATACACTGATCGTTCTGTTTCCATACTGATGGCCGGGCACACTAATCTGCAGCAGCAATGAGAGATGTGAAAGGAACCTATCCTTTCCTTGGATATACTGCTGAGAAACTTTGGTGCTTTTCAAAACACTGAGAAATCCCTTAAAGCAGCATATAATTATACTGACAGAGAGGCTGAGAGTGTAATTTCCCATTGTGAAGGGGACATTTTGGCCACTCAGAGTTTAGCCAAAATCAAGCTACCACAGATTCGCTCCATAACATTACAGCCTGTCTGTAAAGTACAGAAATACTTGCTGGGAGAAATTATACCTGTGAGAGCAAAGCTCGGTGAAATGTCACATTGCCTAATAATATGACAGAGAAAATCAGCAATTATGCTCTGTTACTGATAGTAAGAATCAGCTAAGTGTATAAGAATGTGTACCCTTCGACTACATGAAATATGTTATTTGCCTTCATCAGCAATTTGAACAATAGCACAGTTAAAAATGTGTGTTTTATTGGAAATGGATATATTTACCTCACTGACAATCACAGTTTCACTCTGGATTTAATGTACACCATCAATCCTTTCTTCGTTCTTTCTGTTCATTTGCTTACCTTTTGATTTCTGCACAGCTGAACTTTGCCAGGGCAGGCAATGTCATCTGAATATTTCAAGCACCCACAAATATATATGAACACAGCCATCCATCAGAAAGATCTCTACCATACAGAATACCGGAAACCAAGAGAAAATGTTGGCTCCACTCTGCTAGAGGGGAAATTTTGAAAGGTTATCATAGCCCAAGACTGTTTCTTATCTTGCTGTCCAATAGCCAGAATGGCCACATATTTTCATAGTGTGTTTTTCACTGAGGTTTGGCCCCAGGAACAAAGATGGATTTGGTACCATGTACATAGGAAGCATCCTTAATTGTGAACGAATATGACTGCTAGCATAAATGCCAACTATTTCCTCTGTAAGCTAGATGGGATACTAGGATTACTTCTTTCAGCCCTGTCCTTTTACCTCTACATTACTAGAGAAGCCAGAAGAAATCCAGCAGTGTTAATAAATGTTTGAGCTACCTGAAGGCACCAGCCTTTTACAGTCTCCATACGTATTAGATAATGACAGTAAATTATGAAGTGAGAGCATCTCCCTAGCTTGAGGATGCAAATACCATCAGGGTTGGCCAGCAAATGGCTCATCATGGGGGCTGTCATGACAAAGAAAAAAAAGGGCTATAATGGCTTTTGGACATTGAGAGAGATTGCAGCATGGGACTGGGTCTGTCCAAAAAGTCTACCTAGTTTGCTGAGGAAACTTATTCTCCTCTTTCTCCTGGATTATTTACACATATCCCCCTGGAGATACCAATCAACTTTCTCCTTCCCTTGGATCCTGCAAGTCTAAGGTGGTTCAAATCAAGGGGAGTTCATACACAGAGAAATAAGAGTTGAAGCAATGTTGACTGCCTATTTCAAGTTGTGACTGGCTAGAACAGCAACATCATATGCAACAACCCAGTTAGACAGGAAAGAGATGGTTCAAGAAGGGGAAAGTGAAATACATGTATTTTTGTCCCGCCATCAAATGCACAAAGAGCTCAGCAGCCCTCCAGGGATCTGATAAATCTATCTCCCCCTGTGACAGCTAACAGGGATAAACTGTTTCATGTATTGGCAAATGCTCTTAACACATCTCTTCTGGGTGGAGGGTGTGCTTGAACCCAGTAGTCCCTAGTTTTAACAGGACCCTTTAGGCTCTATTGTAAAACAAATAGGTAGCACTTACTGAGACTCATAGCCTCATAATCTAGTTGTAAAGAGTCAAGAAAGGTCTGTTAAGCTTTTTGTGCTGCTCTGACTTCGGAGATAAACATTCAGGAGATGTGGACACATGAACATGAAAAGCTGCTGAAACATGACAGCTGAATTAAAGATGCAGAAGACATCCCTTTGTAACTCACTCCTGGAGCTGCATCTGTTCCTCTTGCCTCCAACCTGACAGACTGCAACACCAAACTTCGCAATTAGCTCACAAAAAAAGGGTCTTGCAGTAAAATTTTTCTAATCTCTGTTTCTACAGTCAACTCACTCTCATTCTGTGCTTCACATAAATTATTTTGTGCATGAAGTAACTTGAAAAAAGGGGAACTATTATTACTTATTTGCCTGACTCATGTACATTGGAGTCTTAATCATGGAGAAGGACATTCATTAAAGGTTATTATTTTAAAAAGAAATTTTCCATTATATTTTTTTCCTATAAGATTATTCTCACTATCCTGTGAAACTCCTGTATTTCTTTTGGTTTTACACTGATTGTTGCTTCAGCATGGGAAAATTTTGACAACGCAAATTTAGAAAATTAAGCTGTGGTACAGCACATCAAACTCAAAATGGGTATAGGTAGCTGCTACCTCATGCCTGTGTGGAAAGTACTGCTATAGGATAAACAGATGTTTTATTTTGGTTTCCTGCTGAAATTTCAATCACTTGAGTGAACTTGCATCATTTCAATAAGAGGCAAATTCTTGAAATCCAAGTTATTTGGAGCACACTTCAGAAGAACCCTGTGTTTAGGCTGGATTACCCAAAGATCTGCATGCTTTCCAGGAGCATGTCATATGTCTGCACCTTTTGTGTCTACCAAGCAAAAAAAAGTTGCTTTCATTTCCAACAAATATTTCAGTAAATCAAGTGTCAAAAACCTTAAGAGAAGAATCAAAGCACTTCGATTCTCTTCAATTTCACAAAAGAAAGAGGAGGACAGAAAGAGGGAAAAAAACACAAAACCCCCCTAAAATAAAACCAGATGCTCAGAGTTCTATCTCTTTTCAGGCAGTTTTAGTAAAATCAGAGAGACAGTATTGTCTGTCACTCAAAGGTCTTACGGGATGGATGAGAACAGCAGAGCTTCTTTCTTCCCATTGTGTGCTCTTGATATGAGGGTATTGTTGTCAAAATATAGACATCAGGTGCCAGGCACTTGGAAGCAGCTGGCTAATAAAATGAACATAACCCAGTTACCTGGTTCAAGTTGGAATTGTTATGTCTTCCCCCAGACAGGATCAAAGGATGGACATGAATTGTCAAATTAGCAGTTCAGCAGATGTACCAAGGAGACTGTGCACATTTTTTCTGTGTCCATAGAACACTTCAAGACCTGCAACTCAAGCAGGCTAATAGAGAAGTGCTTTTAAATGTCTGAAAGATGATCTATTTTCCCAGCTTATGCTCCTTTTAGTGTGTTTCTACTACTGAGCCACTCCCCAAAATGTTAGCAGCTGTCTGATTAGCTTTCCATGTTGAAGAAGAACTATGTCTGTGAGTGTGCATTATTATAATTACATTGAAAACACATGCTTCATATTGGAGCTCCTGGGAATGGGCTGCAGGAGGGAGAGGTTCATATGCAGCAAGCTTAGCTTATAATAAATTTGGCAATCAGGTCTCTATAATACCATCAGCTCTTTTTAGAGCACAACACCCCCTTCACTCTCTGCCCGCAAACAGGTCTGGTTTCATTTTTTTCTAAATAAAACATTAGGAAGGTGCTCCATCACAATCTTCAGTCATCTCAGGAGCCTTTCTTTTTCTAATGCCAACTAGGGTCCTGTACTGTCTTCTTCAGTCTGTCCCCTGCTCCCTCAGACCCCATCCTCCTGCACAGCAGCAAATCCCAGCCTTCAGGCACACTTTCTGTGACTCACCAGAAACCTTTATGCTTTTGAGAACAGCTTTGAGTATGCTACTCTCTTGTCTACAACTTCTGGAAAGTTTGTCTGAGAGTAACACAGTGGTGCTCTAAACTGCTTGGAGGTGACATACTGAGTATGGCTGAGCTATATCTAAAGATCTCAATGCTTGCAGATAGCAAGGCTGGTTGGGTGACCAGCCCTCAGACTTCACCAGTTTTGTTGCCCTTGTTTGGACATGCTCCAGCACCTCAGTGTCCTTCTTGTAGTGAGGGGCCCAAAACTGAACACAGGATTCAAGGTTCGGCCTCACCAGAGCTGAGTACAGGGGGATGATCACTTCCTTAGTCCTGCTGGCCACACTATTGCTGATACAAGCCAGGATGCTATTGGCCTTCTTGGCCACCTGGGCACACTGCTGGCTCATGTTCAGGCAGCTGTCGACCAGCACCCCCAGGTCCTTTTCTGCTGGGCAGCTCTCCAGCCACTCTTCCCCAAGCCTGTAGCGTTTCATGGGGTTGTTGTGACCCAAGTGCAGGACCCAACACTTAGCCTTGCTAAATCTCATACAATTGCCCTCAGCCCATCAATCCAGCCTGTCCAGATCCCTCTGCAGAGCCTTCCTACCCTCAAGCAGATCAACACTCCCGGCCAACTTGGTGTCGCCTGCAAACTTAGTGAGGGTGCACGCGATCCCTTCATCTAGATCATTGATAATGATATTAAACAAAATTGGCTCCAATACTGAGCCCTGGTTCTTGGTCTTAAGCATGGTCTCAAGCAGACCGTAACATGGTCTCAAGAAATCTGTAATACCAAGGCCAGAAGAAGCCTTGGATCATCAGAAGCCCTGATGACAGGGCTTCTTCACCCCCTTGGTTATTCAGCCATACTTATACCACACATGAGCAGAAGACTCTGCACCTGTTCCAAGAAATGTGCAGTCTAAGCAGAGGTGATGAAAAAAATTTTATGCAAGTGTAAAGAATACATTTAAATGGAAGATTAAGCTTGCAGTATCCATCTTAAGAAATTAAACTGACACTTTCTTTACTGTAACACAAATGGTGACTCTATAAAGAATATGCCTTGTTTATCGGCAACTGTACTATCCCATGTATTCTTTTATTTCTTTGGCAATAACAGGAACAGCAACTTCAGGCAAAAAGAATATCATACTTCCTCTTTTCCTAGAAACCTTCCCAAAATGTATGACCCTATTCCCATCAGCCAAACTGTCACTAGGGTATTTGGCACAATATGTCATCTTCTGTAGAATCTACACACTGCGTAGGTGGCTCCTGCATCATATTTCTAACACCAGCCAACATTGCCTCTGTCCTTGCGCTGCTCAGGATCCTTCACTTCCAGTGGACTGTGTTATGAGACATGAATTCCTCTATGAAATGGTTCCAAACACATCTTTAGTCTATTAGTAGTTTGTGCCAGTTGCATTACAGCTAACTAAAGTACCGCAGGCTTCTAAGAACTCCAATAAATGGTCATATCTGCATCCCTGTGTCAGGACAGGGGCTCTGTGCATGTGCCAGCTTCATTTACATCTTGGTTGAGGACCATAAAGCAGAACTGACATTAAATCATACTGCAAAACAGTAACTGTTTTATATCAGCCCCTTTGCAGCATGCCACTTGAGAGGGTCCTGAAGTCAATCTTGCATTGTAATCTGTCGCTTATGTTACAAGATATTAGTGCAGAAAAGTTATAAAGTGTCTCAGGAACCAAACTTTCGGGAACTATAAGTTGGTGTAGAATCATGTCTGGTACTACCGTCCCTGCATAAAACAGCAAAGGGACCAGCCAAGCAGATGGTTAGTGATTTTCATTTGTTCTGCATAGGTCTTCTAACAATAGTGAAAAGTAGTCCCAAATCTGCCTCTAGCTATGTCTGATTTTTCTGTCCTTACCATAGTGAAGAAGGCTACATCTATGCTAAATACAATGGGCCAGGTCTCCACGTGCAAAGATCACAGAAGCTTGTGTTCATGCAGCTAAACTCTCATTCTCACAAAAGAAGATGGCCTTTGTCATCCAGCCTGCCAGATACAGTCACCCTGTAATGCAGGGACATTTGTGGGAGACAATTATTTGGCATGACACAGGGGTGTGCTGGGAAACACTCTCAGTGATAAACAAACCCATGATCACACCACTGCTCTGGCTGTTTCATTTTCTCACATATGTGTATAACCTTACACTCCTACCCCTATTTACAGGGGGTGCAGAGGTGGAGAGATGTGAATGTCTTAGAATAGAATCATAGAATCAATTAATTTGGAAAAAAACCTTAAGATCACGTCCAACCGTAAAATAACACTGCCACTAACACTGCCAAGTCCACCACTAAACCATGTCCCTAAATGCCACATTTACACATGTTTTAAATACCTCCAGGAATGGAGACTCAACCACTTCCCTGGGCAGCCTATGCCAGTGCTTGACAACCTTTTCAGTGAAGAAATTTTTGTTAATATCCAATCAATAAGCCAAGTCTTACAACAAGCCAGGGCTGCAGCCACAAATTAAACTGAGGCATCGTGACCCCGGCCATGTCGTCATCGCTGGGCTGTGCTGCTAGAGAGCCTTCCTGTTTGGGTGTGTGCAAGAGGGTTCACTACAGCTCTGAGCTGTGGCTTCAGAGCCTACCCTCACCTCACATCCAGTCATTTAAAACTAGACTAAAACAAATATTTGAGGAGATTTCTGCCCTTGGCATTTTAACTTCTAAGCCTGTCTAGAGAAATGTTTTCTGCAGCTAAATTTATGTAAGTTGGTAATCAATGCCTGGATTTATATTTGTGCTTTGTCAAGAACTGTACTAATGGTGAATCAGTAGTATCTGCTAATCTCTTCTCTCTCCCACATGTAGGTTATCCATGTAGATCCACCAAGCCCAGGGCTTTGATTCATCTCACGTATTCAGTCATTGAATAATGGCCTTTAATTAAAAAAAATATATCTATCCACCTAAGATGTCTGGTGACTAATAAAGACCCTTAGGAGAAGTCTAACTAGCTAGACACAACAGAGTCTAGGGAAACATTCAAAGACAGTATGGATCAAATGACATCTCTAATCAAATGATCATTAGCAGGAGCATTTTGTGTCCTGTTGCAGATCCTGACAGATCACTGTCCTTTACCCAGCTAATGTGTTCTATTAATCTTATTCAAGAAGCAATGTTTCACAACAGGCTTTAAAACCAGGACAATTCAGAGCTTGTCAACTCATAAGTAAAGCACAGCACAGTTATTTGCTGAAGTGATAAGGTGATATTTTCTAAAGACTAGAAAAGTACAAGAAAATAAGTAAATGCCCTTTTCCACTGTGGCATTAACACGAGACTGCATGCCCCATCTTCCCAAGAAGATTCCTAAAAGCCAAGTTTACAGCTCAATTTAATATCATGCGATTCAATGGAAAGTCTGTAGAAAACCACCTACCAAGGAATATATTTCTTCCCTGTACTGTCCTTTGCCCATAAGCTTCCCATGCTCACAAGCAGCTCTTTCACACCCAGTCTTTAACAGCACTGGTGCTGACGCAAGTGCAAAGCATTACAGGCAACCCCCATGATCTCCTCTATGGACTAAGCTATGATCAAGTCTCTGTGACTACTTAAAAAAGTAACCCATCAAACCGCAGTACTGAGGCTGAAGTGACTGCCTCCACAAAGGTTAAACAGGTATCTCACTTCCACCCTTACTTGCTGTCTAGTGAGATGTTCTTCATATGAATGGGCTGAAGCAAGGCAAGACAGGTTCAGAGCATTCATGTAATGGGATCAGGCCCACTATGAAATTTACTTTTTGTCAGTACTTGAATATTTCAAGACATTACTCTGAGTCAGAGAAAATCCAATATTTTTTTTAACAAGAGGAAACTATCTAAGCTCCTGGTGGAGAATGGTATGTGAGCTCCCATTTTGTGGGAGCTTCTGTTTGAGTACAGACCAAACAGAACAGAAAGTAATAAGTATTGCAAGTGTCTTTGCATTTAATTGACTTCCAGAAAAACAGCGTTTCTCTGAACTTTCAACCTGTCCCTATTACTAGTGGCTCTACACACTCAGAGTCATATCAAGAATCTTCTTGGCAGCAAGGAGCAGACACAAAGACAGAAGAGCAAATTACAAGAAAGAAACTTCCCTAGGGTCCCACAGGGCACTGCATACAATCTGTGGACTCCAAGAGGTACTGAAAGTTGCTGGACCATATGGAAGGAATAGAGGAAAGGATCTGGGCCTCTAGGATCCTTAAATTAGTAGAAAAGTATATGTAAAGTGGGTCAAATCTTATTGAGCAAAGCTGTTCCCGACCTCTTGATACTTACTTTAAATAAAAACAGCAACTCACCCTTTGACCTGGTAAACCAGGGACTCCAGGCTTGCCTTCCAGACCAGCCGCTCCCTTTAAAAGTGAAAAGTTTTAGAAAGTTAGTTAACTGAGTAGGAAAAACTAATGAACTATATAACCACTTCCTAGCTGTTTTGTGCTACCGTTACTGCATGGCTACCTAGACAACTCTTACCTGATAATTATGTTGTCCTGTAAGCAGAAGAGAATAAGAAAACAGGATAGAGAAAAGTGACAATGCCCTGATTAAATACAGAGCACACAACTATATTACATAATTAAAACCAGATTTACCTAAGTAATGCATCTTCACAATGCCATCAATTTTACAAAACCCAATCAACAGTAAAACACAACAAACATTTCAGAAGCGAGAAGATACAGAGTATTTGCAAATGAGACAGCAGTGACAGCCTGAACTGAGATATCCTGCAGAGTTGGATTATAAAATATAACTAGCATAAGCTACAATTAAGTCAAAAGTAAGAATGCTGGCATGTCTAAATTGTTGCAAAAATTGTGTTGAAACACAAGCACACATACCCAACCGTTATTTTGCATCAACAAAATATTTTAGCCAGGACCTTGTGGCATAAAGCCAACCCCTTTTACAGTAACCGCCCTCTGACCTTCATTACATGATAGCTTACAAGTTACCAGTGAGTGCTTCTCTGAGATGTGCTGCATGCCCATACAGCTCTTCAGGACATTAGAAATAGAAAAACAACCAGGTTCTGCATGACAGCAGCCTTGAGACAAAGTCTGCATCTGTGCAATGACTGCCCATGTCCTGGGTGCCACCTCCATATGTTCAGAGTGGCCATCCACAGCAGGAGACCTCCTCTCAGCAATGAAGAAAACAGGAGGCTGGCGACACTGTTTAAGTTCATGGTGCCTGAATAATGTATAAGATTTTGCACGTATGCCTCACACCAGCCTGAGTTTCAGTTTCTGGGAACTGCAGGTGGCAAGAGAAACAACTTACCGGAGGTCCAGGAAGTCCAGGTTGGCCTTGTGGTCCTCGTGGCCCAGGCTCTCCCTACAGAAACATTTTAAAAAAAAAAAAGCATTAAAATATCTGTATGAAAAATTATATGGGCACATTACTCACGTTGGCCATCTTTACAGGACCTGTACCACCCCTTTCCTCATAGGTCCCGAAGAACCAGTGCAGAGACCAGCTGGTTTTCTCCTTAATCCTTCGGCTACTTGAATTATCAGCACTCATTAGACTGCACACAGACTAATCCACCCACGCTCAGCAGGCATTCATCCATAACTGGCTCTTTGATTTTTCAAAGGTAGTAACTCTACCAAAGACACTGGACTATCCTGGATATTCTAGTAAAACACTGTGGGTTGGGACTTGGTGGTGGAGAAAAGCAATCCTTGCAAAAACAGCTTCCAAAGGCATTTCCCCCAAGTCAGCACAGCTGTAAAGAGCTTTAAAGTATCATTTATATGATGCATAATATTATATTAAATTACAGTAAAATACAAATTACACACCTACCAACACAAAATAAAAAAAAAAATATATTTTATTTATATGCAGGAATAACAGACTGAAGCAACTGGTGTCTTTTCCCTATTTGAGTGCCCATGTTCAGAGACAAACTCAGCATAAAACTCAAATACAGTTTAACTTTCATATTAACACATTCCTGGACTTACAGAATTGCGTAGCTGATTCTCTCCAATTTATACTTTTCATTTATGTCAGATTCACCACACCTGAAAAGGACATTGCTCTTTTTCCTTTCTTGTTTATTTTCTCTGCTGTAAATAGGAAAACTTGTTTCTTGATATCCTGACAATGCTTCTACCCACCTTAATTTTGAAGCCTTATTTTAAAGCAAAATCTAATCTATCAGGCAGTTGAACTACATAAAAGCATCCTTGCAAAGGAAGAATAGATATTGAATCTCTCTTACTTGCTCTCCTTTTAGGCCTTCAATATGCACCTGCAATAAAAATGCAGAGTCATAAAGGAGAAAAAGAGGAAAGGCAATGCAGAAGGTGCCAGGGGTATGGTGATCCCCCCAGTGTAATTTTCTTCCCTCGAGATGCACACTAGCTGCTACAGCTCCTCAATTCCTGCTGCAGGCTGGGGGATACTTTCTATTTAAACAGCTCAGACTGACACAAGGTTTGCTCACTCCGTTACCTATGAAGTGATTTGTGCGGCTGTATGAACAGTGAGAACTGAATTCATTATCTCATTGGTATAAGTAAGTTAATAAATTCCCTGGCTCTTGTCTTATTTTAAATTACAAAGTCATATTGAATGAAGAAGGCATCATAAAAACAGCAGGCTGACTTGGATATGGTGCATGATTCAGACCTTCTTTCAGCTCCTCGATGCAAGGCACCGTGGCTGTGACTGACAGCTGTCAGTCTTCTCAGCCTGCTTTCTACCCACCTCCTCAAACTTTAGGCTCGTTTTCAGGTTTTATGCATACCTTTCAAAATCTCTTGGCAACTACTGTCACATCATTAATTTCACATTTAAGCAGGACAAAAAAGGCTTTTGCTGAAACAGGTTTTTTTCAGAGCTCTCTCTTTCTCCCTCCTTTGCTTTCTACCACATTCTGGGTAAGGAGATTGCCTTGTGCCTTTCTGATGATGACCAGGGAGCTTCTCATTCATGTCTTTAGCACCCAGTCCTTCTTTGGCACAGTGCTACAGTTAATGTTGCTGGTCTCAGTGGCCCTTTAATGCTTTCCATCAAGACTCCAAGAGTGTTGTTTCCTAATTTTAATCCTATTTTTTTTTTTAAATATATTGGGTTTGTGTGGCAAGGTTTTGGCAGCGGGGGCTACAGGGGTGGCTTCTGTGAGAAAATGTCGGAAGCATCCCCTATGTCCAATAGAGCCAATGCCAGTAGGCTGCAAGACGGACCCACTGCTGTCCAAGGCTGAGCCCATCAACGATAGTGGTAGCGCCTCTGTGATAACATATTTAAGAAGGGGGAAAAGGTTTCTGCACAACAGCAATTGCAGCCGGAGAGGGGAGTGAGAATATGCGAGAGGAACAACTCTGAAGACACCAAGGTCAGTGCAGAAGGAGGGGGAGGAGGTGCTCCAGGCACTGGAGCAGAGATTCCCCTGCAGCCTGTGGTGAAGACCATGGTGAGGCAGGCTGTCCCCCTACAGCCCATGGAGGTCTGCGGTGGAGCAGATATTCGCCTGCAGACCGTGGAAGACCCCACGCCAGAGCTGGTGGATGCACCCGAAGGAGGCTGTGACCCCATGGGAAGCCTGCACTGGAACAGGCTCCTGGCAGGACTTGTGGACCCGTGGACAGAGAAGCCCATGCTGGAGCAGGTTTGCTGGCAGGACTTGTGACCCCATGGGGGACCCACGCTGGAGCAGTCTGTTCCTGAAGGACTGCAGCCCATGGAAAGGACACATGGAAAGGACACATAGAAAGGACCCACGCTGGAGCAGTTCATGAACAACTGCAGCCCGTGGGAAGGACTCAGGTTACAGAAGTTCATGAAGGACTGTCTCCTGTGGGAAGGACCCCACACTGGAGCAGGGGAAGAGAGTGAGGGGTCCTCCCCCTAAGGAGGAAGGAGTGGCAGAGACAATGTGTGATGAACTGACAGCAACCTCCATTTCCTGTCTCCCTGTGCCACTCGGGGGAAGGAGGTAGAGAAATTGGGAGTGAAGTTGAGCCTGAGAAGAAGGGAGGGGCATGGAGAAGGTGTTTTAAGATTTGGTTTTATTTCTTACTACCCTACTCTGATTTTGACTGGCAATAAATTAAATTGATTTTCCTAAGTCGAGTCTGGTGGGTTTTTTTGATGGTAATTGATGAGTGATCTCCCTGTGCTTATCTTGACGCACGAGCCTTTCGTCATATTATTCTCCCCCAGTCCAGTTGAGGAGGGAGAGTGACAGAGCAGCTTGGTGGGAACCTGGCATCCAGCCAAGGTCAATCCACCACAGAAAGTAAAAGGGATACTCCCCAGCTGCTTTGTTACTAGCCCCTGCAAAACTCAATTCTAGACCTCTCCTCGGCATACTTTGCAATAAATCTTTCTCTGTTCACTTGGAGATGACATCTGGACCAGACTAACCTCTGGACAACCTTATGTCCCTGCTAGTGATGCCTCTGGGGTCACTGAAGGCATTGCTGAAGGAAGAGGGTTGCACAAAGGCATGTAAATTTAGAGCCGCAGGAAAGATCAACCCCCCTATTTTCTCCATTTTCTTTTTTATCACTGCTTTCCTGATTTCTGCACATCAGGTCCCAGTTGTCTCAATACTCCACCAGGACTTTTTCAGACATAATGCAAGGGAAGATCATTCCCCCTTACCAGAAATTTCCTTTTTCTTCTCCCCTCCCAACTCTCACATCCAGCCCATGACAAAGGCACTCAGTAATTCAACTCAATTCTGAACTTTCATTTGCTTTTATAACTTTCACAGGCTCTACTTTCCAAAGGTCACTAGGCATCTACTCAACAATTGTCCTGGAAACCACACAGTCCTGTCACAGTATTGCTCTCTCTGATGCACCTGAGGCAATGCTTTCATTGCCTTTTCAAGTCCTAATCTTCACATTTCAAAATCTCCCAAAATTGTGGCAGTGCATCTCCTTGTTGGAACCCATCACTTGCCTTCTTCAAAAATCTTCACTGCCTTAAACTCCACTTTTTTTTTGAAAAAACATTTAAGAGCTTCTCTCATTTAGTGAAGTCCTCCCACTCCCAGCTTCCACCTTCTCTTCTCATGCAATAATGCCTACAATGTTTAAGAAAGCTTAAAAAAATCTTACTGAAGAGCCAGGCAATCCTGGAAGTCCTGGTTCACCCTGCAGGGATACACAAAAGAAATGAGAATACATAACACAGAACACAACATAGAACAATACATAACATAACACAAAACAAAAGCAGACCTCCGAGCATGTTTTCCAACTGCTGTTGTACATTCTTAGTTTCAATACCAGCCTGTAATTAATAGATATGAACATGCAATCCCAATTAACTGTTTTCCCTACCCTGAAGATGAATACATGCAGGAAATGGTTGTGTTCTGTGTTACTGTGATGTTACACATCGATTTTAATGACATTTAGTGACTTAAAATGAATGATGCACTTGATGCACCATAACATTAAATTTGAGCTTCAAAAATCTTATAATTGGTGTACACATACCACACAAATAAACCTGATTGATGCTTAGATCCCTAACAGAGTCTGCAGGATGGATATTTAGGGGACAAAATGCTTTTGTTCATGAATGAGCAAAAAATCTTTGCAAAAAGAAAAAAAAGTGAGAAATGGTACCATTTTCGCCAAGTCATTTTATAGAGCAGAATCATGCTGTAAGTATTTGCAGGACACTGAGATGCTACACCCTCTTTACATGATTTATTGCCATCTAGGTTACCAACTTGTTCCAGCACATTTTTTTCCAGCAGTGTTCACTATTTATTATGGTTTAAGACTAAGCCTCCAGAAGGTATTTCTTACTGTAGGTAATGCAAAAATTATCATATAGCTTCCTTTCAGACTCTATTCATTCATTTCTCATGTAGGTCTCTGAATGACCCAACATATCTTTCATGCTATTTCCTCTTAAGGCAAGTTTAATTACTCTTTGCTATTTATTCTAAACAGAGTTCATACTATGGCAGAAGGACTGAAGAGGCACACATCAGATGCACTGAAAGTAATGGAGCAAGGAGCTAAACATCTCCTGGAAGCACCAAATGCAGCCATTTCAGAGATATAGATGAAGTGTTATGAACTCATGACTGTTCTCTACTGCACACATGCTGGAAAACAAAGATCTTGTTGTTGCTTATCACCACAGCGGATGTGCCCTGCTTGTAGGTACTTCTCAAACCTCAGCTATAGCTGTTGAATCTGAGTGGGAAAGTAATGAGAAACAGAGATTTGTTTCTGATCTCTGCGTTCTTGGATAAGGCTCACTGCCTTATCTGGAGGAGAAAAGGAGAAAGAAAATCCAGAATTGGGCACGCCTTTCCACTCATGCCAAAGAACTAGGTAGGAAATACCAAAACCACAATGTCACCTCTACCAGGGAGGGAAACATAAGGCTGCCCTGGAAACTCTAACAACTCTGTAAAATAATGAGGTCAAAATTGCTGCTGAGAGCAGTGAATAATTATTTTGCAGGTAGGAGGATTGGTCTTGTTTGATTGGCACTTTCTGAGTCAATTCTACATCTCCTGGGTCAGAAAACCAGCATCTACACAAACATATTGACATTTCTACTTGCCTTTCTTAGGTGAGGAAGATTTCCTGAGCCAAACTACCCTCTACTTCCTTCTACTCCCACTATGAGGGTTAAACCAAGAGTAGAGGAGCTGTAACCAGACACGATTTAACACTCATTTATACCCATTTCAGACTGAAGAAACATCAGAAAAGTGAACCATTTATATGCGTATAAGCTTCACTTATACACAAATGAGATAAGTATTAGGCCAACAGCCTTGACTTTTCCAGCACTGGGGGCCGAAGGAGGAATTAACAGATGTGTGTCCAAACCCCTCCCATGCATCCCATCCCAACTCACCTTTTCTCCTTTGGTCCCACTGGCACCTGGAGGGCCCGGGCTGCCAGCAGGGCCCTGTAAACAGGTAAAATGAAGAGAAAAATCTTTGGTTTATGTACTGCAGGTCATCAATTGCAATTCCTTTAAAGTACGGTGAAACATAAGGCTGCAGATTTGGCTATCGGCAGCACGAACAGTTATGTCCCATTGAACTGGGGTAGGAGCTAATACAGCACACAAGGCTGCTGTGGCTCTGATGTGTAGAAAGGAAAGGGAATAAAGACGGAAAAAGGAAAGGGAATAAAAGGGAATAAGGATGGAAATGTCATGGCAGCCATGATAACAGCAATCCAATTTCAGCTGGTTCAGAAGGATTGCAGTTCAGGGAGTACATCAGTGTCAAACACAAAATTTAGGATAAAATTCAGGCATGAAGATTTGCCCGCTGCTAGGTGTCTAGACATGAAAAGGGCAAAAAAACTTCAGAAAAACCCAGCTTCTGTAATAGGGTGTCACTTGGAGAAATTGTTCCTTAGAAGTAGTAAACAATCAGCATCCACCTTCACATTCCTCTGTAATTTCTCACTTCATCCACATTTGCTGCAAGTATAAACCAGTCCTGTAAACAATGTAATGGGCATAGTGAACATAGTTCATTGTGATTCCAGTGCTGCATCGAGCACCGGAAAACATTTCCATCTTATAAGGATAGCGATAAACCCTAACTAGACAAATACTTCTCAGTGTAGGGTAAATGGTGGCTGAGGAACAGAGCATAGAGAAAATGACGATTAACTGTCAAATCCCCCTCGGACAAGCAGAGAAAAATTTAGTGCAATAATCTTTATCACCTCACAAAGAGGAAGGTGTAGATTTAACAGTGATTAAGATTGCTAATGACACTATACCTCGCCATCTAAATACAAAAAATGTGCCTGATATGGAAACGAAAATACTTCCCAACAAAATCAAGTTGAAACTCCAGCTGCTAAAAGAGCGAGAGCAAGGTACTCAAGCAGCACATGGCTGCCATGCTTGTAAAGCATTTTCAGGTCAGACCCCAGCAGCCGCTTTGTCTGTGTGAGCAGCAGGATCAACCACCTGAAGATGAGCTATCCTGAGGATTTGACATGCAGCTCCTCCACCTCTGCAAATGCAAAAGCGTGCTTCCAAATGATCCTTTCCAGAGAGGGAAACAGAAAGGGCTAGGGAATAGGATGCAGACACAGCAGCCTGGAGGCTTCAGGCTCAAGGGTGGCAATGATTAGCTGAGTGGCTTTTGGCAAATCACTTTTTAGCCTCTGCTTCTTATTTTATCCTTTGCTATTTAGACCAGAAGATCCTTGGGAGTAAAGGATGCCTCTCATTAGGCATCATACTCTGAGTAATGGAAACAGTCTTGTGGGATCTACAGATAGCAGCTTTAGACAAAGCATTATCCTTCTAATCAGCAGAAATGTACTGGTCTTTTAGACCATTTTCTGGTTTCATCTTGTCTTAAAAATGTAAATAGTTCCAAGCCTTTCTTATTGAAAACAAACCAAATATATTAAATCCAGTTCTCCCTCTTTCATGTTGTGGGAGGGGAAAAAAAGTTTATAAAAATCAGGCTTAAACAACCGAATTTTTATATGTGCTTCCTTATGTCTTTAATGAAAATTAAAACAAACATCTAACCTATCATGTTTAAAGGACTGGCATTTCCTTTAAGTGTATATTGCATTACAATTTAATTCTAAAACCAAACAAACAAAAAAAGAAAACCATGCCAACAAAGATCCTTAGAATAAGTAGTACAAAAACTGCCAATGCAGCAGGGTCCTGCCGTGACTCAGCAGCCACCCAGGATAAGTCTCAGTTTTAGAGTCAAACTTCCACTCGTTCCAAAGAAAAGCCTCCAGTCATCGAGTATTTGCCACGTACCTGTTTCCCCTCCGCACCTGGCTTTCCAGGGAACCCGTGCAGGCCTTGTTCTCCCTGGAGAAAGACGAGAAGGAACCACTATAACTCAAATCTGTGGTGTTTAAGTCACCATTCTGGAAGAGATATCTGTATTATCCACTCCAAGAGTAAGGATAATTCAAGAGTAAGACGAATTCAAGCCAGCCCAATAGAGAAAATAGCTAAAGTCCCCACATCTGTACTACGAAAAGTTGCTGGGAGCCTCCGTCCAGTAACAAGGAGGTGAACCCAGTGTAGTCAGTAGGAAACTTTTATTTTCTCTAACTTTACTAACTGTTGGCACTTGTCTATCTAGAAAACTTAGCACCAAATACCTGGGGTGTGCATTTAGAGATGAGAAGCGGTTGCGTGCCAGCTTTCCATGTGGGCATCCTTCCTCTGCCTGCTGAGGTGGGTTCATGTAAACTGGACAAAGTGCAGCAGGGGAACATCAGCACAGAATAACTCTTCCAAAAATAATGAATCCACAATCCAGCAACAGCTCATTTTTACCCAGTTAAAAAAACCCTTTCCTTTTTCACCTTTGCTTTCCTTAACCTGAGGGAACAATTAATACATTCCTATATGTCTTCAGAGTTGGACAGTCCACAAAGTCCACAGGCAATCTATTCCACTACTTTATTTTTACTGCCTGAAGATATGTTTTTCTCTCCTGTACCTAGACCTGACTTTTTCTTGCTACAGTTTCACACTAGTATGTCTTTAACTAGCCCCGCACTGAGAACAGAGTGTTCCCTTCATCTTTACAATGGCCTTTTATGTATTTGAAGACTTACAAAACTCCCCCTTCAAACTTCTCTAGACTAAACAACATCAATACTTTCAACTTTTCTTCATGGGCAAGTTTTTCAGACTTCTGACCATTTTTGTTCCTCTCATTTATGCACCGTCCATTTTTTCCACATCTTCACTATAGCTAGGTGCCCGAAGCTGGACACAGCTGAGGCTAACTTTGAGTAGAAAGATTATTTCATGTTTTATAGAGTATTCTTCTGTTTAAATCCCAGGCTAATGTTTACTTTACCCCAAACCCTCTTCGGCAGGATAGTTCCTTAAATCAGTTGTTACCAATCTGTAGCAGTGTGCAATTTGTTGTCCTACACGTATGAAGCATCCTGCAGCGGCTCCTTCTCAATGTCATCTTCTGCTTTGGGGGATTATGTTTTCAAGATCATTTTGAATTCTGACCTTGACCTCCACCACATTTCCACATTCAAACTTAACATATTCCATATTTTATAATCCAGGTCCTTGATAGAGATGATGACTAGATCAATGACATACTCCTGCTGAACTTCACTTCTCTCTTACAGATTGTGGCCCTTGCCCATTCCAGCCTCTTTAGTTTAAAACTCTTTGAAATAGGGACTTTCTCTTACTCTGTAAAATGCTTAATCCTCTATAAAACAAAACACTGATTTTGCTTGGATCCTGCACACACAGCTGTATATAAATTATCAAATACACACACACAGTGCTACTGTTAACATAAATGTGCATGTAAAAACAAATTCTACAAGTACAAGGAGTGACAGCAAAATATTAGTTTTACTCTTTTTTTTAATGTTTCAAACATTTTAATTCTGATTACTACCCCACAGGATCCCTGTTAGACCTCTGTTATTATCTGCAAACCCACACTTATGGCATTGGATTTAATTAGCTCTTTTTGAAAACTACATTGATTCAGCAAGTCAGAAATGGATTTGCAAATCAATTTATTTCTTTTTTTCCATTTAGAAAGTCAATCAGTCTTGTAACCTAAATGTTATTGCAAAATTATGTATCCAAGGAATGAAATTAGAGACACCTGTACCCTAAAGAAAGCAGCTGAAAACCAGCGTCAGACATGCAGATCTACTTGCTTCTGGGGCAACAGTTTCCACATTAATGGTTTCCTTTGCATTGACTGAGCCTCGAGTATCCTAAATTTGAGACTTTCAGTAAGCAACAGTCTGGCGGATTGCTGACAAAATGTGCAGTGTATTCTCAGGAGAATTTTTAACATCAATACACTGCAGCAACGAGTACTTCACACATGCTGTTTTAGCTGCCAAAACTGAAAAGTGACAATGTTCTTACTGTTAGTAAAGGGGGCTGGGAAAGGCAAATGTATTATTTATACAAATGTATACAATAAAGCTGTTTGAAAACACTCCAAATGATTGTGTTTTCAGTTGTTTCTTCAGAAAAATCTGTCATTATAAATATTTTTCCCATTCTTTAAAAAAGGATAGAGAAAGTTGTTGGGTTTTTTTTTCCAAAAGAAAGAAAAAACACAATAAAAGTTTTATTCTCAAATTTTCACTTCAAGACTCCATTTCCTTCCCCTACGCTCTATTGGCTTTTCTGCTTTTAACCAGTGGAACAAAATGGTGAGGAATCATAAGCAACTGGGGGAAATCGCAATTCCACACAAACTTTAGTGCTGTTTTCTGACATCTACCAGTTAGGAAGTGTAATGATTTATTGGAAAAATGATTTCCCAAGAGTCTGCAGGGCCCTGGGAGAGACTGGAGGAGAGCAAACTCACTGCACAGAGGGACCTGGCAGCAGCAGACCAGCCCTGCTGCCTCCTTACATGAGCTCTTCTCCAATACAACAGACAAGGATTTACTGGATGGACGCATGCTTATGCAGCAAAAGCAATGCCCTGTGTCATGCTAAACTGCTGTACATGCCTAAATTAACATGCCAAGTATCAAATACATGTATGGCTTATGATGGCAGGGAGGTGTGTCATGCTTATCTCTGCAGAGTCTGTCCTGGACTCTACAGCGAGACCACTGGATGCAAAAGTCCATGAGATACCACTCATATTGTGCAGTGGCCATCCTAAAGTGCAGGTGTAACTGATAATACTGGATTTGGGAACCTTACTATAAAACCTCAATATTTACATCTGAGGTCCCAGGATATAAGAATATAGCAGCAAGATGTATTATGGGATATCTAGCCTTTTTTTGATACTAGGGTGCAGATTCAATAGACCAATACTCAGTGCATGGGCTCGTGCTCTCATCTGACATAATAAACACTTTTCTCCTCAGGCACAAAGAAACACAGGTTACGTAGGTATCAGTATTCAAGTTACAGACTGAAGAGCAGACAAGAAAATATTTGGCCCACCGAATTTACGCCCACTGTTTTCACAGTAGTACTGACTGGTAGAAGTTAAAGCAATGGCAGTGGGTGCTCTGAGACCATCATTAAAGCCCGGAAAAAATCAAAGTACAATCGTTGTAGCAGAGATCTGGCTGCTCCAGAAAAAAAAAAAAAAAAAAAAAAAAAAAGAGCTCTAATTGTGCATATCCTTTTAATGAAACAAAACCTAATTCATTTCTTCCCCACTTTAATCTTCCTCTAGCTTAGTCAGCTGCCTGCCCACACACAGCTCCAGCTTCCTCTCCCATCACGATGATGTCAGAAAGATATATTTTCTTCCTGGAGCCAAATATTCCAGCAGATTAGACAACCTCGCCTCCAGAAAAGCAGCAGAGGTACTGGCTAGACACAACACACTGAGCCAGTCCTGCAAAGGGCTGAGGCAAAAGCACAAGGAAGATAAAGTACGATCCAGCCTTTTGCTCTAGCTGCAGCAGCGATGATAGATAATACAAAATATGGTCGTGGCTATTTCATCATAAACAACAAAATGGACACTGGGAATGGACACCTTAACACATGGCAAAGCAAAACACAATATCGCACACTAAGGGTCTATTGAGCATTTTTCCCAGTAGGCAAAAGCTTGGTGTAAATCTCTGGGTTTCTTCTCCAGAAGAAGATGGAGAGTGAAAAATGGGAACAAGGCCATGCTAGCAAACTAACAACTCCCTACTTTGCACAAGCACATACAGCCAAATATCACTAAAGAGAGCTTGAACACAGGCAAAGCTGCCAGACCGGCACTGAGATATTCCTGTCTCAGGACCAGCTTGAGACATAAGCAAGACAGGCCATTGCTCAGGGCTGCAAGAAAGGCCACGCTGCCTGTTTTGCCTGCATGAGAAAAGAGGTGACTTGGAGAGCCTGGTGATGCCCCATCTCCCACTGCTTGTCAGAACAGGAGCAGACCAGCACCCAGTTCTCCTGGCAGGGGCAGCAAAACACGTTTGGAGGCATTTCTGGGGAGCCTTGAGCACTCCCTGGCAGGTCTACAGCAGGAGTGTGTGCAAATTTGAGGTCTCTCCAAACACATAGAGCAAACTGAAATAATAAAGACTTTGTGTCTGCCCAGCTCTCCTTTTAAATGCTTATTCCAGCTATAATAGGCACTTGGTCTCTTTCTTGAACCATAAACGTGGTTCATATCCCGGAGTGTCCTGTGCTGTGTAAAACAGCTATTCCCAGACAGGAGAGAGCAGAGAACTGGGAAGCAGCATCAGTTGGATGAAGCCTTTATTGGAAAAACTACCTGATTCTCATTAAAAACTGAGCTTATGGTGGTGGGAGAAGACAGAAACATAGGAAGCTGGATAACCTGAGCAACTTCAGTGAGATGGGGAAATGCTGGATGCAGATGTGGTCAGCAGCAGTCAGCGGTCATTCACAGCTCTCAGGGGTGCACACAGTGTGGATGCCCTGCTAGATCTCCTCAGTGGCATACCTTCATTCCACTCCTCCTTTCTCTCCTCCATCCCCGGCACAGACAAGAAGTCCCTAAATGTGCGCTTAGTAGACAGGAAGAGATCCATAAAGCTTTCCTGCCCTCCTGCATTCCCATGGGAGGTCATTCCTGAACAGCAGTGGGAGGTGTAGCGCAGTGAGGAAACTCCATCATCAGTCACCCTCCAGAGCTGCTGGTCTGGAAGCCCACCCCACCTAAGGCACAAAGGCGAAGAGCAGCCCGGCTTTTTCTAGCATGCAGCAGGAATACCTTGTCTCCTCGTGTTCCCTTTTCTCCTCTTTCTCCTTGTAGACCCTGAAAATAAAGAGAAAAAAGAGATTATAAAACTCAATCCAAGTAGAGGCATAGTTATCTCCTCTAATTAGTCACCAAATCACTGTGCACGTCTGCACAATCTATTCAAGTGAACCTCAACATTTTCCATGTTTCCAGTCCTCAAAGTTGGCCACAAGCATGGTCTAAGCAGACTCACAGAGCAGGGATGACTTGAGGGCCCAAGAACGTCTGTAATATTATATTGCTTGCAGACACACGACCCTCCTGCCAACAGCAGTATGAAGGGACAGGGAACACACCACATCTGCAGATGGTCTGGAAAACAACCAATGCTCTGCATTTTTCATGTTGTTCATAAACAGTGAGGACTTAGGTAGAGGACAATACTGATGGAAAAACCTATTGCATAAACAAGCAAGAATGCCCATTCCTGGTGGTTTTGGATGCGGTAGCTAGGCAGACAGCAGGTACCTCTGAGAACTGGCAAATGCTAGATAATCCCTGTCCTGGAGGCCCAAGCACATTTTTGCACTATGAATCCAATGCCAGTGTTCATCTGGACTGCATAATTCATCTCCTCCTAGGTATACCAGAACCATTTGCTGGGGCTTAGTCTGATGAAAGACAACAACGCTAATACAGGCAATCGACTCGATGGGCAGGAACGGGTTCCACCTTCCCTTGGCACAGGAAGCTCCTTACATTTTACCTTATTGTAGCAACTGGGCAAACAGCTAATGGCTACAGGCAGACAAATATGCTCAGTCAGTAATGACCTCTCTAAAACTGCCAAAGCTTAAAATGCTTCTTATTCTAATAATACATTTAAACTTCAATTTACTTTACACTATAGTGGAGGCTTACCTCCAAGCTAATGAGAGCTACGTGTTTGGGTTTATTTGGCCCATAGGATGATTTAGATAATTTCTAAGATCTTCACATTTCAGGCGATGGCTGACTTTAAGCAAACTCTGTACAGCCCTGTCATTCTCTAACAACCCAAACTGAGCCTGCACAGCTTCCCATGCTGTGAAGCAATAACCTCACTATTTCCAAAAAGCAGATGGCAGGAGGTTTAAAAATATGACTCCTTTAATGCACTAATAACTATGGGGCCCTCATGTAGACTGAGAGGATGATTACTGCCTTGCTCCTGCCCAGCAGCCTGAGCCAAATGTCAATCTTATGACAGAAATGGATAGGATCTTCAGTAACAGTGCACCACAAGCGAGTGCTTTCCTTTTCACCCAAAAATATGACTCAAGGAGCAGGAAGGAAGTGTCCTTATAGCTTTGTCCTTTTATCTCATTAATATTGCAAGGGTCTATGGCATGGACAGGTAATACCATCCCTGTATTCATTTCATCATCTTCAAGCCTAATACAGTTCAGCCTTAGACCATACAGGGAAACAGCACACACTTGGGCAAAGGCAAAAGTGCTCAAGCTGTTTTGAACACATTGGGCCTCTTTGTAGTGAGTTGTAAAGCAAGTCCTTGGCCGGCACAGGGAAATCTTTCAGTGCATGAGCACGTCTGGTATGCCACTAAAGCACACGGATGTACAGTTGGGTCATTAAACCTCAGAAAATCCAATCAGCCTTTATAACACCAGCTTAAAGGCTGCCTCCATAATTACCAAGGTGAGCGCACAAGACAGAGATGCTAACTTGACAGAATCTGATTTATTTTGGTCTTGCTTTCTGTTCACTCCAGGCACGTTTGTCCCCTGACAGTTTTGAAAATTTGATTGGAAACTTGCTGAGAGGTGGTATTTTTTTTTGGTGTTATGATGAAGTTTTCGAGCACCATATAAATAGTGCATCAACACAGACCAAAGCAATTTCATTACAGTTGGAGCATCACAAAATCACCAGCTGTTATCTCGGTAATCAAGTCATTTCTACCGACATCTCTCTACTGGCTACAGGTCTGTTCTCATTTAAAGAAGTCAGAAGAAACTCAGTGAAGTCAAGAAAATGTCACTGTTTGGACATAGTACAGGTAAGTGGTCAGACATGCCCTATACTCCTTAATAAATAATAAAAAAAAAAAGATAGGTGGGCAGAACACACTGAAAAAGTGGAAAAAGTTTCTAGAAGGTCAAAAATTTAATAAGAACCATGACTTACCGGTGCGCCTACATAGCCTTTAATTCCTGGAGGACCCTGTTTTCCCTCGGATCCCTGGCAAGGAATCGAGACACAGTAAAACACTAGAAAATGTTTCACATAAAAGACAAAGAACAAAAACAGTTATTCAGAAATGGAGCTTGCAATCCTGGGCTCACAGGGGGCTGTCGAGGCTTCTTGATTGTCTCATCCCTAATACACAGAGCAGTGTCTGACTTTCCTGCTACTTACCCAAAGTGACACCCAATGTTTTCCTCTGTCCCCAGTGCTCAGACTTTAGCAAGTTTATTCTTCAGGTTTCAGTCTTGTCCTACAAAGGCAAACTGTCCCATGCAAGTTCCTCTACAGGTTATTTCAGAAGTTTTGGCAATGGCAGTCGTTGCCTGTCCGTTGTGCACAAGGTGATTGAGCTCTGTCTTGTTTCCTGAACACGATGTCAATGGGACACAGCACAGGTGTACATTGCTGCAGATGCTGCAGCAAAGGCTGTATCCCAGCATAAACGAATCAGACTGCAAAGTGTTACGTAGTTTTAAGAGTAAATTAAAAGAAACAGACCAGAACTATACTCTCCAATGTTTATTTTCAGCATAAGTGAGAGAAATGCAAGAGGATCAGGTATGTTTCAGCAGTTCTTCAGCTGGTTACACACTGACTCTCTCCCTGGAGAAGGTATACTGAAATGAAGAGCACTCTCATTGTGTGCTTTTATGTGCCTTACAATGCCTGCAAATGGTCTGGATCCTCAGCTGAACAGGATTAGCCTTCAGAGCCATCCTATGGAGACAGCCTAGACCTGACAAGGTGGCCATGAGAACTGGCTAGATCTATTATATCACCTATTTGGCTGATTATTTTGTTACTTATCTCACTTTTCATTCTCCTTTCTTATCTTGTTAACTCCTGTATTGAGTGGCTGTAGTGGATAAGGCTTCAAAACAGATCAAGATTTTATTTTTAAATAATTTCTATGTTTCATATTAATAGATGTTTCTTATTAAAAAAAATATATATTAAAAATGTGAGATGTGTTTGCAATGAACTGTTAGCAGAACCAAGAATTTTTTGTCCCAGAGCAAGTGCCCAGGAGGCTGGTCATGTCACATCACTGTTTACACTTGCCTTAGCCCAAATGACAATCTCATTTGGAGCAGTCGTTAAGCACAGACGTGGCAGGCTGGCTGGACTGTACTTGGCTAGCGTTTCACCGCCACTTTAAGCAATGCCTTGCCAAAACTGTCCCCTCCCTCTGCCAGAGAGGACCTGACTTGTTAAAACAGATGAAGCCGTGCCCTGAAGCTTGTGAACAGTTCATCAGCCCAGCTGTAAAGTGGTTGAACCTGTGTTAAGTGTGGAAGTGAACCTCACAGCAAACTCAGGGGAAGATTCACAAACAAGTTAACAAGAGCAGGGCTTAGGCACAAGCAAAGGTGGCTCTGGGATGTCTACAACACCAGGCACCTGAGGACCTCTGCAAGGTCAGGAAGCAGTGCAAGTCCTCTAATGGCAGAGGGACAGCAGCAGGCATGCACTTAAATCTCTGCCTTCAGTCCACAGAAAAATACTGCTATCAAAGCGTAGGCAAAACCCCTACAGAAATACAGGTCTGCCTTGAGTTGTCCAAATTATCAAAGTCCAACTCAGTACTGTTACATAAAACGTGGTTATAACACTCAGCAAAAATTACAGATGGAGAAACTGGGTTTGTCTGGATGAGAAGACTTGCTGATCCCACTCAAGGCCTGTGCTGAGATCATGTCTGGTAAACCAGAAAAGTGTGAGACCTTCGACAGCTGAAGCAAACAAGAAGATGGAAATTTGTCAAAATGAAACTCTTACCTAATACTTTATATTTCAAAGGCTTGATTTTTTCCCTCTCCCTCTGTTTTTTCTATCAAGTGCAGATAACTGTCAGTTCAGATGGGAATGCTACAGCTATTTCAGTGCCATAGCAATGACAGCCATGAAAAATCTCTTTAACCTTCTATTAAAGATACAGAAAATAAAGAAGGAAAAGGTTGAATATTTGCTGCAGGATTTTACAGGCTAAAGGGCCTGGTCTCAAAAATTCAAGCTTTGTTTCACTGCTATAATATCATACAGTGAGGGACCTGAGCTATGGCATTTTTTCTCTGGACTCACTTACTCTATTTAAATTAACCTGCCAGGTCCCACATATTTATGTGGGAGCCTTCTCCACTGATCAGTGGATATTTCTTGCCATCTCAGACCACTGCGGCATCTTCTATAACCAGAAGTTCCAACACTGATTAGCACAAGGCTGACTTTGAGAGCTCTTCTTTGCTTCTACCAGCTCATAGCCAGCAATATCATACATCCTTCTTGGTGAGCAATGAAGTTTATCCACCAAGAGTTTGATGAAAAAGAAAAGAAAGCAAACACCAAAAAACCCACACATTTTTACAATGAACACACTGAGCTAGGAACAACCTCCCCTGGAGACTTCACTGAGCAGCAAAAGCAGTAAAACCGGAGATGACATACTGAGGCCATTTCATTCCTGTAACCCATACATGCGCCCTAATGGGCTCATCATCCATTACAGTACCTCTGTGGACTGGAGTCCTATTACCAGAAGTCTGCAGGACCCTTATCTGTGCTACTGGAAGCTTCACACAATTAATGAAGTCTGTAAAAGCTGCAAGGCACCTCCTTAAAAGAAAGTGCTGGCAATTCCCACTGAGGCAAAAGATCGGAAATTCCTCAGCCAAGCAGATAAACAGGGGACTGAATTTCCTGGGGTACACATATAGCTGCTGAGTGTGCACTGTGCTTGCCTGGCATGATGCAAGTTAAGATGGATTGAGCCGGGAAGGACCGCAACCCAACCAACCATAGAAACTGCAAGGTAGCTCTCCATCGAGGCTGGGGTAGAGCAGAGAGCCACTGCATTGATGCCGATGATTTTAAATAAAAATAAGTGATCTGGCAAAAAACAATCATTACAACAGTAATTGGAGATGTGACCTTTCCCAATTGCTCCACCTCCACCCATCTCTACACACTCTGTTCCACACCAGTGAGGTGATTGGGCTTTACACTGAGGAGTAGAGGAGTATAGATTCATATTTTAGAATTTTAAAGCCGTGTCAGGAAAGTCAGGATCGTTTCTTAAAATAGTTCAGGCCAGAACCCAGCTTAAGGACACTGCATATAGCCAGCACATCCGTTGCGGTAAATAAAAGTCACTGTGAAAGCACACGATCGTTTTATATTTAGCCATTGTAGCTGAGAGGCTGGGGTTAGCCAAGCTCACCTCTTTCCTGGGAGCACTTGGCACTGCCTAGTCAGATGTCTTTAGATCCAGCCCCACCAGCACCTATCCTGCCCAGTTCATAGTGCTGAACTTCTATTCAGCATTGCCACATTACTTGGCTGAACTATATGGGCCTGATGATCCTGGTGGGAAATACAGAGCATTTTCCAGGACCAAACCCTTCTGGAGGTAGATGTAGATGACTCAACTTAGATTGGTTTGTAAAAGCTTTGGAAAGCAAGAGTGAGGAACTTCATACCACAAGGAACATCGTATAGCCTGCTGGTTTATAATCCCACTACAGGAAACACGCAGGACACAGAGAAAATATGTATTTATTTATATGATAGGAGAGATGCAGCTGACAGGCATTTGTGGGTGATGAATACAGTTCATTTCATCCACTCCTAAATCCCACTGAAGGGCAAAATGATATCCAGAGTGCCTCCACTCAGCCCAGCCCAGCCCTGCTTTACAGCTGTCATTTATCCCCTGCTGAACGTGCTGCCATGCAGCTTCCACAATCAACCCCTTCGTGTTGCTGAAGGCAATATGGCTCCCACAGAGAACCGTGAGATGGCTGCCAAGTACTTCCACTAATCCACAAACACACCATTAGTTCCAATACCCTCCTGATGAGACTTTAGGAAATGATGAACATTTCCCTCTATGAAAAAAAAGACATTTTGGAGAAAGGGTCTCTCCATAGCTGAGGAACCCAGAAGGACATACATAAATGAACTGCTTAATAGAGTCCTCTCAGATAGAGTCAAGTCACAATCAGGACTACATCTGGAAAGGTGTTCAGGTACTTAACTCCTATTTGAGGACAAAGGCATCAGTGAACTCAGTGGGAGGTCAATTTAGTGCCCCATCTTCTTTTTGTGCTATAGCCACAAGACTGAAACCACCTGGGGGGTAGTTATTCCCTCAGTAACCAGGGAACAAGGCAAGGAGAGCTGAGAATTTTAAAGGAGGTTAAAGAATAGCTCATGAGAAGGGCTTCAAAGTTTAGGCACGTTTCTGACACTCAGCTAAGTTTCACCACATCCCCATTCAGAAGCACCTTGTTTGGAGCAATCCCAGTGACATAAGCATTGGCTCAAGTTCTGTATCACTTTGCCGCTGTCTACTGGTGTAAAACTGAAGCTCCCAAAATAGGCAGAAATATCCAAGCTAGGATCTCTCCATGATTTTTTTTTTTTCCAGTCACAGAGTAGGGATAATAATTCTCACCTACATCTTTGTGAGAGTTAGGAAGGCTTACTGAAGACATGAAGCAAGGCTTATGTGCCCCAAAACATGTTCTCTTCACTTTCTCCAGCTATGCTGTTAATTGAACAAAAGGTATTTCTTCTTTTTACATACCTTGCCTAATTGCTGCTACCTTAGCAGACCCCTGACGAAAATGAGCATTTTGAGTTTCTTCATTCAGCAGTAAGAATATCAAAAGTCATAAATAAAAAGTAATTCAAGCAATTCACACGTATAAAAAGTCAGTGAAAAAATATGCCTGCTCATGTAGAGAAGAAAAGGAAAGCTTACCTTTGGACCTGCTGGCCCAGGCAGTCCAAATGCTCCTGGTTGTCCTGGTTCACCCTGCAAATAACAGCAATATAAGTGGTAAATCCTAATCTTTTACGTGTAAAGCTAGGATGGCTCAAAACGGTCACTACATACAGCTTTAGAAATGGAAGCTCTATCCAATATCTACAGTCCTGAACACCACTATCCAGAGATCTGAAAGTTTGCCACGTGCTTTCTTCGCAAAAATAAAAGCAGAAAGAGACAAACTGAAAACTGAAGCAGCTATTCATCTGCTCTACAAGCACAACCACCTAAGTAGCAAGAAATTAGTTCCCTAAGTTGTGAACAGCTTGCACCAACTACAGTCTACAAACATGATTCCTTGGAGATAACGTAATACATTTGTTCTTGAATAGTGACCTTTTAGTGCAATAAACATGTCCTGTAAGAAATTCTGCAAGTCCAAGTATGTCACTGTCTGATCCCAGACTATGACATGTGTGATGTGATGAAGTTGCATCTGTTCTGGAAGTTACATAGGAAAATTATCACAATTTTTCCAAAGTGGGACAGTGTGGTACAAAGCAGAAACAGGACGTAAGTGACAGGAAAAAAAGAGCTTTTCTGCTGCATACCACTACTTTTGCATGTGCCTGACCTTCCAGAGTCCTTTCCCCAAGTTCCTCCAGTCACCACCAAATGACTGCCACAAAGGGACAGTGAATGAGATGATAAAGGTCCACCATTGGGATGAAGACAATTCAAAGGGCTGGTGATCAAGCAGGGAAAAGGAAGGAAAGCTCTAAAACACACTTATATAAGATTCTGGAAAATGTGTTTGTGATTTTATGCCTCAACTGTAGTCCTCTTAAAGGCAATATTTGGTATGCTTCATCCTTCTTTGAGCTAACCCTGCACCTTCTCCTTTGCTCTTAGCTTTTAGCAGTGCACAAGAGGAGTTCAGGTCCTCACTTCTGTGACCGATACATCTACTTCTCTCACCCCTGTCTGTTGTGCAAGCAGAGGATGGCTCCCTGCACCCCCTTTCATCTCCACTAGCTGGTGACTCTTTGCCAGACTAAAAACAAATGGCCAAGCTCTGCAGCTGCAGCTATTAACCAACACAGCCGCAGCAATGGGTCCCAAACCACAGGCTGCCATGACTGCCCCCTTTCCCATCTTAATGAATGGTAACAGAGCAGCCCCAGGAGCCTCTGAGGATGGCTAATCCATACAACACCTGCCATCGCTGCAAACGTGCGAGGGAGAGCGCTGGGGCTATTAACCTCCTGCCATTTGTTTCTGCCGCTCCTAAAATGACCATGCAAATCCCCAAGACATGTTCCACTCAATACAGATTGATTTCCACTGCCTGCCTTGCACTGAAAGGCAAGGATTACATGGAAGGAACAAAAAGGCTTACGGCTTCTCCTTTTGCTCCATCCTTCCCAGGGGGGCCAGATGAGCCCAGGGACCCCTGTAACAACAACAGAATTATCATCAGCACAATATTAACACCCGTTGCAAGTGCAAGGACGAGTAACGCATCAAGACAAGAATAAGGAATGAGGAGAATCATTTCAACGCAAACATTTATTATTTACAGTCTCTGGAGGAGCTGCTGCACACTATGGCCGATTGATGAGCTGTTAATGAGGAACTAGGCACTCTTGGCTACTTAACTCATTTAAGAATAAATTAATATAAAAGCTCTGCAGCTAATTAGGCACGTAACCATTGAGTCATCTTAATACCATCTCCCCTCAGCCTCTCTGTCCACCATTCCATTGTCTCAAAAAACTGCTGTTTTGTCACTAAACACTCTTTTTTTTAAATTTTTTTTTTTTTTTACTCCTTGCTCATACAGCATCCATCCCAAAGCTCAGAAGCCTCTAGGCACAGCTATAATGCACATAAGTAATGAGCCTAAAAGCAAACAGAAAAGAAGCCTGAAAAACTCAAGCAGTTCTCAGGAACTGCCCTGGCCATCGGGAAGCGAGTCTCAGAGCTGTGAACGTGCAAAGTCATAGAAAACAAAGAAACAGAAAACCAGGCACACTTTTAAAATCTTCCTATGTGTGGAACTAAATATGTTGAGGTTAGCAGCACCACAGCTAACGGGGACTGCAGCAAATGCAGGGAAAAGGCAAGTTTTGCTGTGTGCAGCTGGCAATTTAAAAAACAAATGGAGAATGAAAAGACAATAGACACACAACAGGCAAGCCAATGCACACGGTGAGGAACTGGCTTGGTGTTTTTACTTCTAGGCACTGCAGCACTTTCTTTTTAAGTGTATTGTAAAAATGGCTCAAATGAGAAACAGACATGGACACTGCAAACTGCCACTCTGGGCTGTGATTATGCTGAGCTGGCTTGTTGTGTATTACTCGAAGGTGGATCTTGCCTTGCAATTCTGAACATTCGCTATTTTACAAGAGGTGTAAAAAGTTTAAATTCCTAAAATCCCTCCTGCAAATGATGTTTAAGGCATTTCTGACAAATGTGTCCAAAGCAACAGAGCAAGCTTGGTGCAGGATAATTTTTTTTTTTTTTTAAGATGATGACACAGTAAGCAGCTAAAGGCCACCTCAGTCCTAAAGTTATTTATGTTCAGTGCAAGAAAGTACATGATAATCTCTGGCCTTCCATGTCTTATATTGAAGAAACACTGGTGTTTCTGTATGTGGAGGAATTAGCACTGAGCTTCTATTCTGTTTCACTCTTCTCTTCTGTTTCAGAGTTTTACAAAGTTCAGACAAAGTTCATGCCCTTGAGATCCAGGGCCACAAAAATGATCAGAGGGATGGAACACCTCTGCTACAAGGAAAGGCTGAAGGAGCTGGGGTTGTTCAGCCTGGAGAAGAGAAGGCTGTGGAAAGACCTTATTGCAGCCTTTCAGTACTTCAAGGGGGCCGACAAGAAAGATGGGGATAGTCTTTTTAGGAAGGCCAGCTGTGACAGGACAAGGGGTAACGGTTTTAAACTAAAGGAGGGTAGACTTAGACTGAACACAAGGAAAAAATTTTTCACAATGAGGGTGGTGAAACACTGGAACGGGTTGCCCAGAGAGGTGGTAGATGCCCCATCCTTGGAAACATTCAAGGACAGGCTGGATGGGGCTCTGAGCAACGTGATCTAGTTGTAGATGTCCCTGCCCATTGCAAGGGGGTTTGACGAGATGACCTTCAAAGGTCCCTTCCATCCCAAAGCATTCTGTGATTCTATGATTCTATGATCTCCACACATTTGTCAAATGTGGCTGAGCATCGGCAATAGGTTTAAAGATTTTAAGGTGCATTTTGTCGAAAAATAGTACAACAGCGTAGTCTCCTTTACTTAGCACCTTGCTAACACAAAACAAGAAAACACAAAGGTAAAACAAAAGACTTAGAAGAGGGCTTGTTTTCATTAGCCTTCTTACAATAGCTCTATAAACTCTTAAACTTTTCACAGTATAATTAGTAAAGACTTGGACTTACTTTTTCTCCTTTATCCCCTTTCAGTCCAGGAAAGCCAGGTGGCCCTTCTTCACCCTACAACACCAATGGAAAAAATACTTCATATGAAATGCCATACCATTCTGTGGTGTACTCGTGTATTTTAGACGGCACAGTTATCATCTGTTCAGAGTTGAGGACAACTTTTCGTCCTCACTGTAACAATGCTGTTCTCAGTCACCTGTAACTTGCCCATATTTGAACAGATTTACTTTCAATTTTCCATTCCAGTGTCTTCCTCTGGCTGATCCCTCCCTTCTTTTTGTAAATACCATCTAGAACCAGTTTTTTTCCAAGAACAAGATTAGAGACCTATCGTTGTTAAATAAAACACTGAGAAACTCTCCTGCTGCCACTTTTCAAAGCAAGAGGACTTGAAATTTGGCATGGCTAACTTACTGACATGCCAGATTTCCAATGGCATGGAAATTTTTGGAAAAAACAAAATGTGGGAATTTTTTCCCCTTTATCTGCTCACATTAGGCCAAAATGTAACCTTGGAAGCCACTCCATTTAGACCTTATCAATAGGTGCTTCTCATAGTCAACAGCTAACTTCACCAAAGATTCAGAGTAGGTTTCAGCCAGAGCTCTGTGAACGGAGCAGGATTACGCCTGCTGTTGCGGGGTATTTGGTCATGATCCAGCTGCCTGCCTACTTCTGTCCTGCATGTTCATGCTCCAACTGATGGCACCCAGGTTCCAGCATTGCTGGATTTTACAAGAGATGTTGGCATGAGTCCTTTAATGGACTGTTACCAATGTCCCCTCTACCTGAAACAGCGGACATCCATATGTGGGATGTAAAGCCACCAGCACTGCTGGCAAATGACATACCACAAAGCAGAGCTAAGTTACTGAGAGCTTTTTCCCCATGTGCTTTTGTAAAAACCCAATAACAGAACAATACTGTTGAAAGAGCATTAAAATGGCTAAACAGTTGATGCGTATATTTCTCTAAGTTGCCTGTATATATATAAGGACTACCTACACATGCAGATAAATTCAGGCCAAATTCTGCCATACTCAGTCTTTTATGTGACATTTTTTCCCTGCATGAGTAGTCCAGCAGACTTAGATGGATGTAGTCCTAGGGTAAGGTTCCAGTCAACATCCGACAGAATGACAAAATCTGGCCTTATTTATTCATAGGTACATTTGGCACTTAAAGGTTAATAAAAGATAGTATCGGGAAAATATCTGTGCTGTATATGCAAATTAAAGTCATTAGATACTTTTATAATCACATTTCTTGCTAACTGAACCTTCATGAAGCACTCTGTCTAGAATTTGCAATGCAGCTAGTGGTAAAAATCAGATCTGCTGTATTTGAATGGCTCCCTAATGCGATAGAAAACCCATCAAATAGCAAACGTGATTTTTAAGGAAATCATTTGCTCTAAGAGGTCAATATAACTTGAAGGAACTGCTCTTCCATGGCAAAGTGTGCAGCATAGGTAGGAGAACGATTTGTGTCTTTTCTATGCAAGGTAAAGGAATACAGTTAATTAGCTTCTTTTCTTGACTTTCTTTTTCTTTTTTTTCTCCACGACATAGCAACTCCTTGGCATAGCTGAACAAATTAATCTTAGCATCAGTCAATAAGTTTGATGCAGAGTGCTCATAGAGCCATTCATGCTGGACAGGACCTCATAAGGTTGCAAGTCCAACCTCCCACTCAAAGCACCATTAACAGTGAATTCAGACCAAGTTGTTCAGGGTTTATCCGACTTGGTGTTGAAAACCTCCAAAAATAAGGTTACTCCTCTTCCCAGATGCAAATGGTAACTTGCCTTCTAAGCCAGTAGCATCGCAGGATAAGAATAAGGCTTTTTCTTCTGCATTTTTTTTATTAACTAAAGCAGTGTGATTTTGTCCTTTTGACTTGTAACAGATCTCAGGCAGCTGCCTACAAAGATGTGAAGCCCAGAGCAGGTTTGTTGGCCCTCACAGCCAAGAGACTGCATGGACATTTGCAGGAAAGCACTGTAGACTCTCTCTCACTTGGTGACCATACATGCCAGAGGCAGCTGGTCAACCCAAACTGCCACCTATTGACCAGCTCCAGTCACCAAGCAGGGGAGAGGGGCTTCAGGGTTGCACCATGCTCAGGAACATGTGATCCAGCAAAGGCCAGCACTGCCATACATCAGACAGCCCGGCACAGGGCTGACCCTTTACTGGAAATAAATGCAGAGAGTTTTACCAGCTTGCAGTGGAAATCTTTTAGTATCCACCAGCTTTACCAGTTCCTCCCCAAGAAGAAAACTGCACAGAAGCAACCTAGATTCTAGAGACAGTTTTTACGTCTCCTGGGGAACCACCACTGAACCCCTCCAGGCTAAAGAATGGAAAGGGATCCTACTTCTGCCCCTTTCACTGACTCCCCATTAACCCTGGCTAGCTGCTTTGTATCCCTCACTAAGCAGAAAAACCTGTCAGGTTAAGGGTAAGCTCAGCAGCTGTTTGAACCTCAGTAAAAGCAGAAGAGATTGTACTGCCTGTGTCAACTCTCACGTTCACGAAGTAAACTGCATAACCTACAGGAGTGCGCAGTGGAAGAGAGCAGGAAGCAGAAAAGCATCGACGTTGCTGTGCTTGCATAGTGCCAAAGTAGCTGCAACAGGGATGGAAAAGCAACCAACAGCTTGCACCCTTAACTCACAGCCAGCTGCCAAAACCCCCACTGAGGATGCAGCTAACTGGAACAGAGTCCTGCTGCCAGAGCAATTTACTTCACTAAACAACTCTTTTTTTTTTTTTTTGACAGAACTACCCAACTTCATGAACTGCATTACAGAACGATCACCTTTTCTTTTCACTTGTCCACCAGATTTTTTTAATCAGGTAAAATCCCAAGCATTGTGTGCAGCATGCTGCTAAGACCTAGGGAAGTGCTGGTGTACCCAGAAGTTGTCTGTTCCCTCCCCTCAACCCCTTCAATTAGGTCAGTTGGGTTAGCAAAAGAGCTTGCCTCTCTCTCCAACAATTGTGGACTGAGGGGCTCTGCCAGTGCAGCTCTCCTGGAAACCACTTTCTAAAGCCAGGGAAAGTTGCAATTAGAGAATGACAAAATTGGCTGAAGAAGAACTCACAGGGGCCTGAAATAACGTTGTTCAAGAGGAGTTCTTGCTGGGGAGGTTACAGCTCCATCAATTAAACTCAAAAAGAAGGCAGCAGGTTTTCCTCAGTACTTCCCCTTTTTCAGGCTCATGAGCGTGCTGTCTTTTTCTTACGCACTGGAAAGCCAGCCACCTGTGTTTAGTTTCATCCTCTGTGCTGCACAGCCAGTGGCCTTTAATCTAACATTTCCACCAAAGTTAGCAAGAGAATAAACACGTTCATTAGCTCACTGTTGACAAAATATTTGTCAAAAGAGCCTAGATTTGGCAAGCTGCCATCTGATCTAAAGCAATTGGAAGACTTTTCTTGCAACATGGCTGTGAAGTGCCATCAGTCACATGGAAACAGATACTGCTGAGCAAGAGAGGGCAGGCAGGTGCTGCTAGCACTGAAGTCATACACTGACACAGACTGTGAGTATACAGAGGTTACGTAGCACACAGGTAGCTACATATTTCTACAAATGCCATTTTTCACTTTTCAGTAGTTATTCTATGATTATTTACTTGAATTACAGCAACGCCTCATTTGTTCCCTGCTTGGGTTACTCTGCTGGACACTGTATGAATAAATATTAAATTACAGTCACTATGCTCCAAAGCTCAGTTTAAGTTGCAAGCAAGGTGTAAATATAATAACGAAATAGCGGAGGCAGAGAGCACAGGCCAGTGAAATAGCTGCCAAGCAGACATGGTCTGCAAGTGCGCTGGGCTGAAGGATCCAGCCACCACAGTGGGAAAACGGGTAGGCTTTGGCAGCTGGCATCAAGCCCTGGGGAAGAAAAGCTTATGGCATTCCTCGCACCAAGGCCAAACCTGGTTGTGCCACTGAGAGGGATAAAAATAATACTATATACCCACAGGCTGGCTGCATTCCCAGCTTCAACACAGTGAGATTCTGGTGGCGACATGTAAACCACACATATCTGTTTATGGCATGCATTTCTACTGCCACTCATCTACTTTATGGATATTTGGACTTTGAAGGCTATCCCTTTCTGGAGAAACATCTGGACCAGAATAGGAAGGTAACAAGGAGCAGGCTCTCCAGGAAACTGGGAAGAAGAAGCAAAGGCAGAAAAGACTATTGTTAAGGAGGGCAACAGAGTATAGTTTCTAAGGCAGCTTCCCTTAGGCTTTGCCTACGCTTTCTGGAGTAGTTTTATGCTGTAGGTGGGGTGACCCGTTGCTTCCTTCGTCAATAGTTTTGTGGGCAAAAACTTGAATGTGTAGGTAGTTGTACCTGTGAGGAAGTGCATTAACAACTACGGCAGCTTGGCTTAGGAAGTTCCTAAAAGACTGAATACTGAAAGCTCTGAGAATGTAGCACTAGACAAATCACTCTGAAAACTCCATCTTTCCTCAAAGAATTGATATAAATTCTGCAAGCAAATTAGGAAGGTTTTCTGAGCCATACTAAAACAAAAAGTTTAGGCAGAATTCAGTAAAAAGGATAGAATTTTGAATTTGCTTTTATTTACTTTTTAATTGAAGTATTCAGAGCCACAATGGATAGAGAGCAAGGCCTAAGCACTACTTCTGTCCTTCTGGGAGTTCTCAAAGCAGGGCTTAGATGGGCACATGGTTTGTCCAGACCCAAAGGACAAAAGGAAATGCCACATCATGAGGAAATTCAGAGCACAGGAACTCTCAGCTGCTGCAGACAGAGTACTGGGATGTCGAAGAATAAAGATACACCCCTTGACTTTAAGCATATCATCCTTTAAAAATACAGAGGTGAGCTGGGGAAGTATAGACACACCCAGACAGCTTCCTTTATTAGCTTGTGTACATGAGCAGAGTTATCTGATTTCTACATTTGAGCAAGGATGTCTTCCTGGTACACCGCTATCACATGGATTTACCAGATCATGCCAGCTCTAGGTTAGTGATCCCCCCATGGTCATAAAGATTGGGTTTCTTTTTTAAAAATCTTCCATTAAATGCACACCATATGCACATACAGCTTAATTTGTTGCATATCATCCAACGATTCACCTCACTCAGGTTATATTGAGCCTCACTACCCCACACAATAGCTTGAACATTATGTACATGGCCTGTGACAAAATTATATCTACATCCTATGTAGATCCTCAGATGGCTGAACAGACGTAACTATGAAATTAAAAAGCAGATAACCTCATTGCTAGATTATATGTTTCCTCAGATTGGGAACAACTAATATAGGGATTTTGCCATATCCAGCCTCATAGCAGAATTTCTCTGAAAAGAAAGAGACCTAAAATGGAGGAGAAGGGGATCTGCAGGTATACGGAAAGATACACAGATAGAACAATTCAGTATTACCTGATCCTAGAGACACATCAAAAGCACACAAAGGAATAATCCCTCAGTGATGTTTTTAAGCAATCTACTCAAGTTTAACTGCTTTTCTTTCCTCCACTTCCTCCTCAAGCAGCTGCCAAGTTTACAAATATTTCTTCCAACTCAACAACAGCTGTGGCCTATAATCAAACGTTTTATTTCAAACTCTGGGTTGTGGCCTACGTTAATGGAAATGAGAGCAAATTAACAAGAAAATAATGGGAAAAAACTCAGTCCAAAACACACGGTTAGATTCTCATTTGCCTGTCAAATTTGAGTAAATCACTGGACTTTTCCTTCAGCTTACAGAGCAGATGAAAGAAGATAGATCACTGTAAGGTCAATTCTATAAATTTTCTTTATTTTTTATTCCAAACTGGTCTACATCTAACACAAAAGTCCCACTCTTCTAATCCTAAAATGAAATAAAAATTTCTAACCCTGTCACAAATGTCAATAAAGGTGTCATTGGGAGACCTTCAAAAATCTGCCAAGCAGAACCCCATGAATCATACATTCAGCATATTGACAGCTGCGCAAACTAGGGGATCTATATCCAAGGTAGGAGACAAAATAGCAAGAGCTGAAGAGAAACAGACCAAAATGGGCAAGACGAAATGGAAACAGAAGCAAAATTGAACTGTGCAGTGTTATCAGCATTAACATACGCCTCTCTCCTTTGTTAATTAACTTCACAGCATCCCTGTGAAATAAGAACGAAGTTATATCAACTGTAATATTGCTTTCATCTCACGAAGGTGACGAGTCAGAGGTACAACTGAGCAGAAGACATATGGAAGGTCATGGAGTCTGGGACAAAGACAGAAACTCGCTCCAGATTTTGTGTGTTGTAGGTCAGTGCCCTAACCATAAGTTTATTCTTTCTCTCTTCTGGCTCTTTGGACGACATTTAACTTGGCAACCTGATGTTCACAAAGAATAAACTAGAAGACCATGGGTAAATGGCCTACTGCTGATCCACGGTTACACACTAAACCGTTTTTACTGTTTGATGAGAAAAGTGAAGAAGGGGGACAGAAAAGATGTTGCAAGTTGAGTGTGGTCTTCAGGTTCAAATGTCTGAGAACACTTCCAAGAGACTGCATGGTCCGGAAGGATATAATATTTTTCTTTTCTAGGTTTTTCCATTCAGGAGCTACCAACTTGAGGAGGCTGAAATGAAAGATTTCACAACTTTGCCTCCAGCAGCCATACAAAATAAATATTTTCTTGAAAAATATTGTAAATTTCGGATTTGTCTTTTTTTAGACTGGCGAGGCAAAGACAAAGGTTTCATTAAAAGCCAGGGATGATATGCAGATCAACTGAGAGGCAGAGCTGCAGTGGATATATGTCACCAAGCTCCATTTTCAAAAGCTGCTGACCAGACAGGCAGCACAAATGACTGCCATTCTCCAATGCACAAATGCAGGATTCTATTAGCTTAATGATGCTAAAACCCTATTCATATCTTGGCAAATTTGACACCAAAACTGGCATTTTCTTCTGCTTCCACAAGAAATAAGACATTCATTTCAACTTGGAGTTCACCTTAGTTCATTCTAAGAAATGAAGAAAATCTTCTCTGCTGGGACTCTGTATTATATTCTGATTTAATAAACAGAAAGATCATGTGGACGTGATACGCAGGGGTCAGTAGAAGTTGTAGGTTTGGCTAGTCTATCAAGAAACCCAGCCCAGTATGCAGACAGCTGGTTAAATGATAGTTATGGGCATTTTTTGTACTGCAAATGTATCAAAGATTTTATTTAATGCATTGCATAGCAGTCAGTTGTCCCCAGAAGGTACTTCCCCATGAGAAATTCAGGAGACCTTGTTTTTCAAGGGTCTCTGAACTCTTGAACATTATCATGAACATCATGGACCCTACCATGAGACCAGAAGGGTCCTTCTGACCCTTCATCATAATATCCTAGTCATCATTCTTCTGGGAAGAGCAGGTGCATTATTTTTCAGGGATATCAATAGATAGCTTTCTCTGAAGAAACGTGATACTCCACCTTTGCATCAAAATAGGTAAAACAAGAGCTGTGTAGCAGTTAATTTGACATATGGTCACCCATAAACTTGGCACTGCAGGACAGAAGATGCATCAGAGCTTACTGATGTAGTAAACAGCTATACCCTAATCAAGGTCACCGTAGAGTTGAAAATAGCCTGGAAATGTCCTAAAGACTTCAAAGCTGTCATTGGCACCCAAGATCCTGTTCATTAGCTTCATATTAGCAGCATCCCCACCATGACACTCTTTCACTCACTACAGAAGTAATTCCTGAACGACTGGCGTGGTCAGACACCTTTGACAACTATTGAACTGCTGGTTCATCTATAATCATGACTGCCCCAAGTGGAGTATTTACTTGAAGAAAGCATCTACCTCTGCAACAGAGAGAGCACAGGGGAGTACAGGGGGAAGCTGTTATGTTTGAAATACTTTTGTTCAATAGCTAGAAGAGTTGCTCAATCAAGTGCTGAAATGTTCAATTTAAGAAACAGTCAAATGGTTTGCAGACGTATTCATGATTGAACACACTGAATAGGAGGTAGCAGATAACTGGAGTCAGTTGGTACCACAATCCCACTACACAGAGGAATAACCTGAGAAATAAACTGGACTACAATGGGTTGGATTCCCAGAAACAGGACCAGTATTTCCTCAAATTCCAGTATTTTTCTTGTTTGCATGGTTGGGGCAAGAGGATCCTCAATTAAAGATACATTTGTGAGACACTTTGAAATGTGAAAAACATAACAGTTCTGCTCTGAAAACTTCCTTGTCTTGAAGTACAAACTGATGCTCCTTGCTGGCATCTGCTGCTGCTCAGGACCAGACAAACAGCTTGCCAAGTGCTAGAGGGGAAGTGTTCACTGAAGTAGAAAAATAACCGAGTCATGTATCATGACATTGATTAATTTATGTCCTTACATCTATAAATAGCACACAGAAAATAGTTTTGGTCTTGTGGATGATTTGCCACATACTAGTTGATATTTTGCCTTGCGAGAAAAATCTTTTAGTTCTGTTTGCTTTGCTTCTGGGAAGTTCCTGACGCTTCAGATCTCCACACACTCCTCAAAAATTTCAGTAGCTCTGAGAAGCGCACATTAGGGCAGAGGAGTACTGTGTCAGAGCACTCCAAACTCCAGTGCCGATCTGCTCTTAAACTTCTGCTACTGATATTCCACATTCACCCCTTAGAGTTTATTTCAGCATCTCACTGAAATACGTAGAAAGCTTTTCCTCAAGATTAACCTCATCATCTAGTCCATGATTTCTCCCCTCCTTGCAGAGCCCCTTCCTTTCAATCTATCCCTGCTGGTTAAACTTGCAAAATCACCAATCATTTTTCTCATTGCTCTCTGCAATAAGCAACATCTATCCACATCTCTCTTTAAATGTCATGACCAAACTGGAGACAGCATCCTGCCTTAAGTCTTACCACCACCTAGTTATAACTTGCAGTGATACGCCTCTGTTGACTGCCAAACATACCTGAGGCAGTTCAGTCAAGTCTTTGCCAAAATTATATATTGTTTTGGTCCAACCAGACATATTTGTTTATAAAGCAATGCTGCTCCCTAGGTCTTTTTCATCTCAGAGTGCATTACAAAGGTTGTGAGCGTTCTTCCCATTTTACTGGAACACTTTGGTACAAGAAGGGGAAAAGCTAAGGCCAAGATTCCCTATGGAGCCAATGATATAGAGCCAGAAATAGAAACTGAGTCTCCAGAGACCCAAACCCACTCACAACATCAAATGCATCAGATTCTCTTGAAATAACAACCATTAATGGTCCACGCACCTTTTCACCAGGAAACTAAAACTTTGCCATGAAAGAAACCACATTTTCCTCATCTGGCACTTGCTACTATGTCCATGTTCATTACCCAGCAGGGTGCGAGACACAAATCAGAATCTTTCTGTCAAAGCCAGAGACAACAGGCCTTGTGGACTTTGGGAGACATAAAATCGCTAGGTAGTACTTAAGAAAAAGGGTGAAAGACCCAAAGGGGGAAATTAAAGATGGCCAGCGTTGTACTTGGGCAAGTAAAGAATAGCATGAAGCATGGTGCTGCCATGGTCTCACCTGCCCTTACCTGCACCTTCAGTGAGCCCATGAACAAGACACCTGCACGTTCTCAGCCATGAACAAGGAAACTCAGCCTGGCAACAGCTTTGATCAGTGGAAAGGGGAAAATCTGGCTGCTTAACTAGATAGATGTGAAAACGTGTAGCAGGGAGAGGGGCAGGGAAAACCTAAGTGCCTTTGATAGACTGGTGATGGCAACTTGTTTCGCATAATGCTTCAGCTCTCTGTGATTCATTAGGCTATGAGATCCACTTCAGAGTGTATGCTCCAGACTGCTAGGAAAACTTTTTTACTTTCTACCTAACAGGCAGCTAATCCATACCTATCCATTGCAATATTGCTCTCAGGAGCATCCCGCATTCGAACAACAGTCATCAACAACAGAATCACGGCAATCTGTTTTTTCCCCCTCAGCTATTCTATCAGAAGAAGCACAAAGTTGGCAAGTCTTTCTCACATGCTTCCTTTCCACACTGCCAGTGGGTTTTGGCAGAGAAATCCTATAAAGAAACAAGTGCTGGAGACTTTGCAAACTTCTTGTTGCCAGTAGATGTCATTATATACCAGCAATGTACCTGCCAGCCAGGGGCCAATGCTGAAAAGGAAGAAATATTTTCTAAGTTTATAAGGAAAAAAACCCCAAGTTACTAGTATTCTGGCACTGCTGAGAATTAAGCTGTCACAATGCACAATTAGCATGTGATCTGGCTTCGAGTTGTTTATTACAATCTGCAGCTGTTATTCTGGGTCACAGAAACCCACAGAATTTATCTAAGCCACTCTAATTATTGTTAAGAAAAAGAACTCCATCAAACCACAGTTATTTAGCTGTGCAGAACGTACTTTAACTATAGTTAAGAGGACTCAAAAATACTCGCATGCAGACTAAAATTGCCTGCATATACAAGAGGATTCAGAACATACTCAGAGTAGCAAGGCAGGTACTAACATTAATACACCTCACCTTTTAATCACAAGATTGAGAAAAGAAATCACAGATACGAATGACTCCAGTGAGCTGCATGACAGCCTTATAAAGTAGATGAGGTGTTATTATACAGATGTTTAAGTTCTGGACTGAGAGGTTAAGTGCTGAGTGACCTTAACCAGATGAAGTCAGTAGCTAAGAATGGTTCCCAAGAGAGATGATTCCCAGCACAAAAAATAATAAGAAAAAAACCTGCAGATATTGCACTTTCACTTTTCATTACCAGGTCAGTTTGAGCTATGCTCACATTATATTTTATTCTGCAATAAAATAAGATCTGAGTGGTAAGATCCACAGCCACTGTCTCCAAGGAACACCAATTACTGGGCAGTTTGGGTTTTGTTTGTTTTCAGATTTGAAACTCAATAGTATCTCTAAACTTGGACATGTTTTCCCATCTTGTTACTGTCAGGATGTGCTCACTGAAAGAGCACTGCCCGCCAACCTGGATGCTGATGTGCAAAGGCTCCTGCTGCCTGCTGTTTCCCTAGGCTCTTGGAGTCACCCTTCAGCTCACCAGCTCTGGGTAAACTGGGTGGCAGTTAAGAGTTTTGGGACTTGGTGAATATGTCTGAACACCAAAGCAGCCCAAACAAGGCCTGTAACCTCACTTGAGCACTCTCCCTGCACCGGGCTCAAGGTTTCAGCAGTGAAAAGGACGCACACATCATCTCTTGGAGAGATAATTAGTTTTATTTGGAAGTTGCAGGAACAAGGACTAATTCTTTATTTATGCAAGCTCAGGCTCCACATTGTGTAAGTGTTCAGAGAGAACATCCTGCTTCTAGAAGTTCAGATGGTTGTTCCCCCTCTTTTGTACTGAAGCTGTTTTTAAGCTCTCACCTTTGGCCCTTGCTTGAACTACACTGCAGCAGCCTGGAAACGCACCCTGCTAATCTTGACCCTGACTTGCAGAATCACTTTCCTGGCTTGGACTTAGACTTGCTTCATCAACCACAGACCAGTCTGGTGATCTGGACTCTCGGCTGAACCTGGCTACCATCACTAATCCATCCTGCTTTCTTGCTGGGTTGCTATGGGATAAGCTCTAGCTGGTCAGGACCATGCCCTGCCAGTCATGGTGTTGCTCCCAGCTCCATCTCCCTTGGGGCACAGCTGGTCCTTAATGCACCCTGACACTCAGGGACCTGACTCTCAAACATTATTATAGCTCTGTGTGTCTAAAATATCACTTCCAGTCTAAGCCTTACCTTCAACCAAATCACACAAACAGCTCTTCTGGTCCCAAAATGCATCCCTTAAAAATACCCAAGCAAAAGCTCTCCTTTGCCATCAAATCAGCGTGCAATATCAGACTGCAGCTATGTCTGCAGCACCTTTTGCAGGCAGAACTGCACCCATTTTCTTGTGCCCCAAGTTACTGGATGCTAGCCAGCCCCTACCCAGAGGCATTGCAATCATGCTACTTTGATGGTAATTTGGTAAGCCCTGCTGACAGCACAGCGCTGGGGTAAAAAAGTTACATGGCTTTCAGGTCAGACCTTTCTTATATTCAGCTGCCTCGGGGCAAAGACAGAGAGCACAGGGCTCTGTGTGGATAGACTGTATCTCACAGGGTAGATTTCCACAGCTTTTCCAGAAGCCCTAAAAATGGCAATAACTCCAATTTGGAAGACAAGTGAGGGAGATAGGAAGCAAAGCCTTTGTTTGAAGGATCTAGCAGAGAAGATATACAAAGCCTGGAGGGAAAGAAGTTCTCCAGCTTCATTTTACAGGAACAAAGACTAGCTGCTTTGCTCAAGGTCAGCAAATCTGTTGGAGCCAAGTTTTAAGCCTGGGTCTCCTGCAGCCTAGCCCAGAGCCTTAACTATCTGCCTGCTTTTCTTTTCTATGCTTGGTCTTGCAGTCACTGCATCTCTAATAAGCCAAGCCACTTCAGATGTTTTATTCTCGTTAGAAATCCTATAATAATTCTTCTACATTTTTATCAGTGAGTCATTACCATGAAAAAAAACACATTGTTAGGAGAATATAGACTTAATCTACTAAAGCTGTTTCACATATTCATTGCTGCATATGTGATTATTAGCATGAAGGGAAACAGATAAAGCACAAAGGGAAAGCTTGGATACTCTTCAAAACATATTAGTCAGGGAAGTCCCAGTGTAAACCATAATGAAACCTTCATCTACCACCTCTGCAGAAGGTGGATGCTCCTGGTTAGAGTTTTCTTCTCTGACAGATTGGTTTCCTGTGGAAAATCACAGTAGTGATCACTTGACCCAATTGTTTCATGCCACCTTTCTTGTGTTTCCTACTCTTCTTCAACAGTTATAGACAGTGTTGGCCAAAGCCCTGAGTGGACTATGGAAACTTCTGTCCCCTCCTGGGCAATGAGGGTGTTAGGAATATTCAAGAGTTGTACAAAAGTCTAAGAATAGCTACGAGCAGTCAGGCCAAAGGTCTAGCTAGCTCCTATGCCATCTGCAGCAGTGGCCTTATGGGAGACTTCTCCAGCCTACTGTCCTGCTATCACCGATCGCAGTTTGCAGAGACTTGCTGACGTCCTGAAGTGAAGATGATAATGTCTTTGTACTGACTATATGTTTACAGACGTCTCTCTTTAATTAACTCATACACACTTTTTTAAACACACAAAATGTTAACCTCCAGAGCAGACTGCAAAGAGGAGCTTCAATACCTACTGTATGAAAAGCAACTTCATTTTGTTCATTTTAAACTTGCCGTCAGCTAGTTTCATTTGCTTCCCCTTAGCTTTTGCAACATAAGAAACAGTGAAAAATAATTTCCTACTGATATCTCCATACACTCAAAGTTTGACAGATTTTCATCATATCCTCTCCAAAGTCATCACTTTTCCAAGCACCTTCCCACCTGCAGAGCCTTCTCACTACTGTTGGCCTTTAGGATGCTAGAAGGGTGGCTCAGCACCATTGCATAATATGCTGTACTTTGCAAGACAAGGGCATAAGTTTTTGAAAGCCTCTAAGTTAAACTTTGTATGGAGGCATTAGAAGGGCAGGCTGGCTCACGATGTGGATGGCTGTGCCCCAGGAATGCAGACCTCATACTCTACAGAACCTCCCTTGTCAAACATGATTTCCCTGACTGATCAAAAGTCACTGAAACACCGTCTTGCTTGAATCATCCTCAAAAATGCTCTACAGCTGTTCCTTCTGCTCTCACTCCTCTGCTGCATCTACTCCTCTTGGATCAACAGAGGTTTGAAGATTTGAGTTATAGCCCTTGCAGGACCAGGCCATCTGGTCTAGCAAATACCCATTTGAATAACCTACAGAATAAAGCCAAAACATTGCCTTTCATGGTGATCATGTTATAGAATTGAATATTTGCCCATGTATAATAATCAGTTCAATAACATAAGTGTGTGCAAAACAAGTGAATGAGCACACAGTAAAGGGGCACACATTTATGAGCAGAAATATAAAAGATTATATCTAATGCCACAGGGATTAAAGACTCCAAGGGCTGAAAGATGACAGTCAACAGTGGAAATTTAAGACCCAATACAGAGCAGTGGCAGCTGAATGATACCTAACCAGGAAATCCACTTCAAAGCAGTTTACATGAGTACCTGTAGATGCATGATGTTATTTTCATTTTTTATATCTGTGCACAATTACTTGGTCTACACATGCATGTTTCTGCACATAAAAAGCATCCTCTACCAGGCTGAGATATTTAAGCCTGGCAGAACATGCTGGGCTTGAGCCATCGCAGTGCATTTCCTGGTTTTCAAAGTCACACAAGAACTCACGTCGACATGAATTAGGTTTTTAGCCACAGCTGCTATTATCTTTTGGTTTACCACTAATGATGTGCTTGGCATGTTATGTATTCTAATACTAGCATCATTTTGGCTTTAACTTAGTGATATAACTGAGGTAATGGCCCGGAGAAGCAAGGCCAGTGCCTCTGCCTGGGAAAGCACAGGATTTGCCCTCCAACAAATGCCTCAGACCTCACATAATTGCCCTACACACAATACTTGGCAAAAGCATGATCTGGCAGGTGTTTGGCACTAGCACAGTTGAAGAGCAATACTATAATAAGGGGATGATTTTAATCTTGTCATCTCAGTCTTTTCAAAGGTGAGATAACTTTATTCCATCAACACTTAGGATTTGAGCCGTGTGCTTATAAAGGAGCCCACAGCACATGCACAGCAATGATTGCACAGACCTGTTAAGAGGTCCAGCATCTCTGATCCAGTTTCCTAGCACTGGTCCATAACCATAAAAATCAAGGAAACATAAATCTGTCACAGCCAGAGTGAAAAACAAGAATTCATGCTCATGCAGCCATTGCAGTGCAGCAGGCAAACAGAAAGGAGCCATGTGAATCCTCTCCTTCCAGGTGTTCTCCTGTCTGGGAAGGGTTTCATTTCATAGGCTCTCCTCTTTTTTTTTAGGAGTACAGGTGGCAACTAGCATTGCAGACACTTGCATTCCGGCTCCTCATGGTTCTGGCTACTTCGCTCTAACAGACACTTCTTCTCATGCCAAAACACAGACACGGTACTCTGCTCCTACATGCAATAGTGATTCATTGTATGCACACTGCCTGCACGGCTTATCCCCCCCCTGACCACTTACAGTCCTACCACTTTCTGCTGCTGAAGGCTCACCTTTGCACCTGAAGGCTGACCCTGAAGATGATCTTTTGTGTTCAGGAAAAATTATACACACAAACACATTGCCAAGGCAAGCAGCTCCAGCACCAGCACGAACAGCAGTGGAGTGTTCTAGCGCAGTGTGCAGGGGGATTTCCTGAACCAGGGGAACCTGAGAGGAGCAAAGAGACCTGCCAGGAGCCCACAGCTTGCATGAGAGCAGCTGACAAGACCTGGGTGGGTCCAGAAGCAACGGCAGCCAAGCCCCCACACATATAAAGGAAACCCCTCGGGAGCACTAGCGACGGTTCACGTGCAGGCCGTTGAGGAAGGGCGCTGAAGCTCTGCGAGCTCGACCAGGGAGTAATGGTCTCCACCTGGCAGAAGGCCATGGCCTCTCTAAACTCTGCACCCACCACGACCGATGCAGCTTCCCAGACAGAGCTCCCATGGGAACACGCTGACACCCAGGTGCCAGGCTGCAGGCTGTGCCCTACTCTTATGCCAGTACCAGACAGCAGCAGTGAGCACCCCGTGGGAGGTGCACCCAGGTAGGGGAACTCCTCCACTTAGTGGCAGAGCTCTGGGAGGAGGCGAGTAGGTTGAGGAGTATCAGGAAGAGCGTGAGAGAGACTACTGGAACCACACCCTACCAGCCCTGGGGCAGACCTGTCAGGCAGACGGGACCCATGATACAGAGGATTCCCTATCCTCTCTGCACCCCGCAGAACACGGTGACTTAAGGGCTAGGGGGGTAATGACGACAAGTTCCTGCCCAGCACAGCAGGCATGTCTTCTCCATGACTCCCCCACCTACCCAGGTGCTCTTGCATAATAGGTATGAGGCTCTGCAAGTGGCATCAAACAATGACAAGGACGATGGTGATCTAGGTTGGAGGTGTTACAAAGGTTAACTCAGCCTACGCCCTATGTCAAAACTACTTCCATAAAGAAAAAAAGACCATTGTCATAGGAGACTCCCTTCCGCAGGGAACAGAAGGCCCAATGCGCAGACTAGACCCACTTAGGGAAGTCTCCTGTCTCCCTGGGGCCTGGGTTAAAGATGTGATGAGAAAACTTTCTACCCTGGTACGGCCCTTGGATTATTATCCATTATTGATTTTTCATGTAGGCAGCAATGAAGTTGCAAGAAGTCCAAGGGCAATCAAGACAGACTTCAGGTCGTTGGGACAACTGGTTAAGGGCTCATGAGCACAAGCAGTGTTCTCTATCCTTCCAGTTGCAGGGAATGATGATGGGAGAAACAGGAAGACCCAGCAGATCAATACCTGGCTCCATGACTGGTGTCACCAGCAGAATTTGGGGGTTTTTGATCATGGGTTGATCTACATGACAGCAGGGTACACCTGTCTCAAAGGGGGAAAAGGATCTTTGTGCAGGAGTTAGCAGGGCTCATGGAAAGAGCTTTAAACTAGATTTGAAGGGGGAAAGGGGTAAAACCAGGCTTGCTAGAGATAAGCCTCGGCACGGCACACCAATGTTGAGGGATGGTGTGCTAGCAAGGTCCTTCAGTCTGCTCCACAATACAGTACACTGGAGCACACTTGAAATGTCTTTATACTAATGCATGCAGCATGAGGAATAAACAAGAGGAGCTAGAATCTCTGGCCCAGTCCCGGAGCTACAATATCATTAGCATAAGCAAAACCTGGTAGGATGAGTCCTGTGACTGGGGTGCCATGATGGACGGTTCTAGGCTCTTCAGGAGGGACAGGCAGGGCAGGTGAAGCAGGGGGTGGCGCTGTACGTGAGGAGGGATTTGATTATACAGCGCTTGCAGCTGGCGATGACGTGGTTGAGATAGACTGGGTAAGGATGAAGGGGAAAGCAAGGAGGATTTTGTGGGATTCTACTATCGACCACCCAGCCAGGATGACGACCACACCAATGAATTATTCTACAAGGAATTAAGGGATATCTCTAGATCTACTGCCCTCGTCCTTATTGATGGGAATTTTAACTTTCCAGACACCAACTGGGAATATCATAAAGTGGACACAAACGGGTCCAGGAAATTTTTGAAGCATGTTGAAGATAACTTCTTGATGCAGGTACTAAGGGAGCCAACTAGGAAAGGTGCCCTCCTAGATTTGTTGTTTGCAAACAGAGAGGTACTCATGGACAAAGTGGCTGTCTTGATGACAGTGACCACAAAGTAGGTGAGTTTCAAATCGCTGGTGACAGGAGAAAAACTGCCAGCAAAACTTTCACCCTGGATATGGAGTGTCCTGGCTTCAGCTGGGATAGAGTTAATTTTCTTCCTAGTAGCTGGTAGAGTGCTGTGTTTTGGATTTAGCATGAGAATAATGTTGATAACACACTGATGTTTTAGTTGTTGCTAAGTAGTGCTTACACTAGTCAAGGACTTTTCATCTTCCCATGCTCTGCCAGGTGCACAAGGAGCTGGGAGGGAGCACAGCGAGGACAGCTGACCCAGACTGGCCAAAGGGCTATTCCATACCATATGACATCATGCTCAGTATAGAAACTGGGGGGGAGCTGGCCAGAGGGCTGTGACCACTGCTCGGGGCTGGGCTGGGCATTGGTTGGCAGGTGGTGAGCAGTTGAATCACTTGATTTTCCTGGGTTTTGTTCCTGTCTCTCTCTCGTTTTCCTTTTCATTACAATATCATTATTTTTATTATTATTATTACTATTATATATTTTATTTCAATTATTAAACTGTTCTTATCTCAACCCAGGAGTTTTCTTACTTTTGCTCTTCAGATTCTCTCCCCCATCCCAACAGAGGGGCAGGGAGGGTGAGCGAGCGGCTGTGTGGTACTTGGTTGCTGACTGGGGTTAAACCACCACATGGGAGAGAAGACTTCAGGCTGCTGAAGGAGCTAGTTAGTAAGGTCTCCTGGGAATCTGCTTTTGAAGGCATTGGGGTCCATGAATGCTGGACCCATCTCTTAAGAGCGCAGGAGCAGGCAATTCCAAAGTGTTGGAAGTCAAGCAAATGCGGCAGAAGGCCAGCTTGGCTGAGCAGGGATCTTCTAGAACATGGGTGGAGAAGGAAAGTGTATGAACATTGGAAGCAAGGATAGGCAACACAGGAGGACTACAGAGATGCTGTTTGCCACTGTAGGGAGAAAACACATGCAGACAAAGCTCAGTTAGAGTTCAAGCTGGCCAGTACTGTGAAGGACAAGAAAAAGGGCTTTTTTAGATATGTTAACAGCAAAAGGAGGATCAGAGATAACATTGGTCCATTGCTTTATGAGGTCAGTCACCTCACAAATAGGGACACAGACAAAGTCCTCTCTTCAACACTGATGATGGGCCCTGGGAAACCCAGAGCCCTGTGTTGAAAGACAGTGACTGGTGGGATGATAAACTCCCAGCTGGCTCTGAACTTGGTCAAGACTTGCTGCTCCAGCTGGATGCACATAAGTCTATGGGGCCCGATGGGATTCATCCCAGGGTACTGAAAGAGCCGGCTTATGTTTTTGCAGGACCTCTCTCTATTGTTTTCCAACTGTCTTGGGAGTCTGGAGAGCTCCCAGTTGACTGGAAGTTGGCAAATGTTGTCCCTGTTTTCAAGAAGAGTAAGAAGGAAGATCCTGGTAACTACAGGCCTGTTATTCTCACTTCAGTGCCTGGTAGAATTATGGAGAAGGTTATTCTGGGAGTTACTGAAAAACACTTAAGAGACAACGCAGTCATTGACCGTAGCCAGCATGGGTTCATGAAGGGAAAGGCCTGCTTAACCAACTTAATTTCCTTTTATGACAAGGTCACCCACCTGGTTGACCAAGGGAAGCCAGTAGATGTGGTGGGTCTGGATTTTAGCAAAGCCTTTGATACTCTCTCTCACAGTATCCTTGTGGACAAAGTGTCCAGCACACAGCTAGACAAGTCCATAATATGTTGGGTGAGCAATTGGCTGACGGGTTGGGCTCAAAAAGTTTTAGTAAATGGGATGACATCAGGCTGGTGGCCAGTCACCAGTGGGGCTCCCCAGGGCTCAATTTTAGGGGCAGTGCTCTTCAATGTTTTTATAAATGATCCGGACACAGGAATTGAATGTACATTAAGTTTGTCTACAATACTAAACTAGGAGGAGCTGTGGACTGCCTTGAGGGTAGAGAGGCCTTACAGAGAGATCTGGGTAGATTATAGAGCTGGGCAATCATCAACCATACGAAATTTAACAAGAGCAAGCGCAGGATTCTGTACCTGGGACGGGGTAATCCTGGTTACATGTACAAATTGGGGGATGAGAGGCTAGAGAGCAGCCCTGCAGAAAGAGATCTGGGGGTTTGGGTTGATGGCAAGTTGAGTATGAGTCAACAGCGTGCCCTGGCAGCCAAAAGGGCCAAGTGTGTCCTGGGTGTGCATCAAGCACAGCATAGCTAGCCGATCGAGAGAGGTGATTGTCCCACTCTGCAATGCACTGGTGCAGCCCCAGCTTGAGTACTGTGTGCAGTTTTGGGCGCCTCAATATAAGAGGGACATCAAACTATTAAAGTGTGTCTAGAGGAGGGCAACCAAGATGGTGAAAGGTCGCAAGAGCAAGACTTAGGAGGAGCAGCTGAGGTCACTTGGTTTGTTCCGCTTGGAGAAGAGAAGGCCGAGGGGTGACCTCATCACAATCTACAGCTTCCTCAAGGGGGCAACAGAGGGGGAGGCGCTGATCTCCTCTCTCTGGTGACCAGTGATAGGACCTGAGGAAATGGAATGAAGCTGCATCAGGGGAAGTTCAGATTGGACATTAGGAAAAGGTTCTTCACTGAAAGGGCGGTTGGTCACTGGAACAGGCTCTCCAAGGAAGTGGTCATTGCACGAAGCCTGTCAGAGTTCAAGGAGCGTCTGGATGATGCTCTTAGTCATGTGGTTTAGTTTTAGGTAGTCCTGTAAGGACAAGGGAGTTGGACTCAATGACCCTTATGGGTCCCTTCCAACTTGAGATGTTCTATGATTCTGTATCCCCAAGCTCCCTTTTTAATCAAGCCAGCAATGTACAGCTGAAATATCTTTGCTCTCCATCAGCAACAGCACTGACATCAGCCATTGGGCAGACATGGGGCACAAACACACCAGGTACCTAATACACTTCCTCCACAGATGAGGACAAGCTGCCTCAGCTGGCATCAGTACCAAATAAACAAAACAGGCTGGCCATAAACTCAGGGATCTCCGTGACTACACATTCATTTGGGCCAATCAATGTTGTTTGGCTATCCCAATCAAAGAACTTCTGCACATACTGTGGGGTCTTTTTTATTTTTTGCCCTCCAATCCAGACTTGCAGACCTATTTTTCCAGGCATGACAATAATACAGATGGAGTGATGTTTTCCAACACTTTTCTGCAAAGATCAAAACATAAGAAAACAAGAACTTGCTTCAACTGCAGCACAACTCATATTGTAAACATCGTGTTTCCCATCAGACTGCTGACTCTCACGACCTGCCAAACACGAGCTGGTTTCCAAAGGCTGCATCCTGAGTCTCAAAGGCTAAATAGTGGCTGTCAGTGGGAGGACTGCAGGAAGATGGATGCAGAAATGTGTGCTTTATAGCCCCCATGTCTCTAGCCTGGCTCGATAATATTTCCTGCCATGAGCAACCCTCATTTAGATTGTAATTTTATATGATGCATTACCACTATATACAATCAATATATCATAATCATAGAAAGAATAAATGAGAAGATGCAATGGCCATGAATGCTGTGTTCTCACTAGTAGAGCATTCTTCCTTTCAGACCACAATCCAATATTATTTTAAATTCCCTGAGCAATCAGGTAGCCACAGACCCCCTGGAAAACAGCTCCACAGATTCTTAATCCCATTTTCAGTGTGAACCATAACTTTTTCCTTCCATCCGTCTCCTACACCCTCCTGTCAATATTTTTCCATTGTTCCCCAAAACTTGAAATTTCATTTTGGTGATAAGGAAAACACCCACAACCAGGTGTGATATGGAGCTACAGAGAGAAACAGCTACTCCTCTGCAGTCTAGGTCTGCAGCCTCATTTTGTTGTGGTGAATGGGAAGTTTGCAGCCAGAATTGCCTGGAAACCAACATCTTTTTCGTGCAGATTAGTCCAGACATGCTACTTGTTTCCCATTGCTGATCACCATTGAACATATTTTCCAAGACAGATAACGTAGCAATTTTCAGTGGTTATTCTATATCCTCAGTTTTAACCTCCAAGTCTTAATACTCTGTCCTGCCTAATATTTGCAGTAAAAAAATACTCTGGCTTTTGTCCTCCAGGTTATTAATAAAAATATCTGATGAAAAGAAACAGTGTGTCAGTCTCCTCATGACCCAAATTTAATCCTGTTGAAAACTCAATAAACTCAAAATTATACTTTCCCTTTGTTTATCATCCTTCCAGCCAGCTGCTCTACTGCATTACATGAACTCACTGCTGCTTAATCAAAGATTATGATTTCAGTGTGATAGCATTTTACATGGCCAATGAACAAAGGAAACACAAAGAACACGAAGAGGAAAAGCAATGAACACTCAAAAGCTTTTCTGCAGAAGGAGGCATAACACAATACAAAAGTTCCCCACAAAGATCCAACTGTATCACATCTCTTGCATCCCACGTACTCCAAAAGCAACCTCTGAGCTATGGAAGGCAACATCAAGTGACTGTCTTAATTACTGCAATGAAGGATTATATCTTACCTTTTCTCCTTTTTCTCCTCTGCCATAGGCTCTGCCCTAGAAATTAAAGAAGAGGGGAAAAGATACATTTGATAGCAAGAATGTCAAATGACACTATAAGTATATATTTCATGTTTTCCTTGTTATATATGTGAGATATGTCTATCCATATATATCACATCTATAGATATACATAGACACACAAGTCACAGGACAGCTACTATAGGGAAAGTTATTTTCTTTGGGCATAATTCCTTTATAATAATTCAGTGACAAATTAAAATAGAAAGCCTATCCCCAATTCTCCTACTGCAGCCAGGAAAACATCTTATTTTCTATTCAGGGCAGAGTCTGATATTATATTTCCAAAATCAAAGATGCCAACGACCCTTATTAGAATGAATTTTACATAGGGGTAAAGATTTTCTCGCCTAAAAACTCAGTCTGGCATTTGCATTAATTGCAGCTGGGGAAAGCTGTATCTTGGTCATCTGAATGTAAAAGAGTTGAGAGAGATTTGCATCTTCCTTGTGTTCAGTTGCCTCATACTGTCCCCGCCGGATGTGCAGCTGTGCTATAATCAAGTATACCCAAGTTACATATTTTAATTAGAAGGCCAATACTAAGTCAATTACCAGTTGTTTTCAGGGATGAACCCACCCATTTCCCCCCCTCCAAGAAATGCCGTTGGGTGCCAGAAAGATCAGCTTCCCCCTGGGATAAAGGCCCAGCAGAGGGAACATATTCAATAGGGCACATCATTGACATTGTGAACAAATTCTCACCATAAAGTAGAAAACAACTACTTGTATTTCCATTTCCTTACATAAAATCATTCTGGTATTTCTTACTTACTGACTCTCCTTTTTCTCCTCTGAGTCCAGGAAGCCCTTGGCTGCCGCTTTCTCCCTTGAAAGAGAAGTAAATACCACGGAGTTAATTCATTCCTTTCTTGACAGTCATAGAAATAACAGATGAGATTTCCTCTTACACCTCCATGTTGGACTCATTTGTGAAGTGTGCTGCATTAGTGTTTGTATTTTGTGGTTGCTTTGATTTTTTGGGAAGCAGTGCAACAAGGGTTTCACTGAGATTGTGGATGCTTCTGGTCCCACCAGTCTCTACTGCCAAGATTTCAGCTCCTGCCATAAGGACTGGGTGTACCTCAGTGCATTTATACCGACTTGAATGTCCAAGTTCTCAGCTTGATTTTATATTCTATTTTTCATACGAAAATACTGCCGGAAGCCTCCACGGTGCACTGGCAAGGCAGAGAGCTTTCTCTTGTGAGGTACTTCAAAAGTCTTTATTTTCTATTAAACCAGGAAGGACTTGGAAGGGCGGTTTGCGTAAGACCTAGAGGTTGCACGCCCAAAATATGGAAAAAATAAACCTGTAAACATTGTCAAGATTTTAGAGCTATTTTTAAAAAAATTCAAACCCTATTGTTTTCATTCATGCTAAATTTTCATGACCAGCTAACTCCTCCCTTCCTCTTGCAGAAGTGTGCAACACACAGAGAGTTGTTCTCTTTGCTTGCTCCAGTGGAAGAGAGGGAAAGGAACACAGAAGACGGACAGTTGAAAGCATACAAATTATGATGAGTAGAGGAATGAAAACTGGAGAAGAAAATACATAGGGAGGAAAAGAGAAAAATGGTCAATCAACAAAACAAACAAAACTTTTTCTTCACTTGTCTCCTAAAAAGGACAGGGGTGAAAGGGATAAAGAATCAAAAGACAACACATCCTTTCATAAATATTCATCAGATACAGAACTAAAAGTGGTGCCAAAACCAGTAAGTGCAGAAAAAATACCTGCAAATCATTTTCATATACTGCTCTGCAGTCACAAAACTGGAAGAAAGACCAGCTGAGGATATACCCATTACTAAGACTAGTTTAAGGCTATGTGCAGCGCTACCAGCAGTTTCTTCAGTTGCTCTAGCACCAGGAGCTGCTGGAGAGCAGAGGATTCTGCCCACCCACCTCTACCTAGCTCCTGCCTGATTCTCACCCAAAAGGTATATACCAGAAATATGCTGTGCTGAGCTCCCCATCCATCACTAACAAATACAATGCCCTCACCTATATGTATCTCCCATTGTCTTTTGCTTGTAGGGAATTTAGGTACTTTGGACTTCAGTGTAGACATAGCATCAAGCAGAAAAAGTCTCAGACCTGGAGCAGGACCCTCCAGTACTATGGCAGCGATAAGTCCAATGACCCCTGTACTCCTCAAATCTCCCCACACAGACCACAGTAGGATTTAATTTTGTGGCTCTATTCAATCTGCTCTGATCTATGCCCCAAAAAATGTGCTTAGCTGCACCAGACACTGAAATGTTTCTCGGGATCATGCTTTCTTTGCCTCAGATGAAGACAGGCTTTTGAAAGCACAGAAAACATGAAAGTTTCTTTCTTTAGCCTTTATAATTTTTTTTTGCCAAAGGAAAGAAACCTCACAGAGCAAGCAGCATATATGCAAAATTAACGTCACAGTCAATTCAAATAGGCTGTGGCAAAACTTGTAAAAGTTTTTATGCAACCATCTCTTTTAAGTCACTTAAAGTACATCAAAACTTCTTTCTAATTTGGAGGAAAAAATAAATCCTGCTAGAGCATGTCTAATACACTGGACTTCACAAACTTCCCAAAGGCAGGTAAGCAAAGTCATTTCTATGATGTGGACAAAAACAGTTCTCACAGAGAAGTGATTTTCTGTAAACTCAGATCAATAGCAGTTCTGGAAGACAGCAGAAGCCTGTTGACCATCAGCCCAGTGTCCCAACCAGCCAGCCTGGCTGCCTGCAAACAACAAAGCATGCAGAGCAAGTATGGAAGGAAAATAAAGTAAACTGGGCTGTTGTTAACATCTATAGTTTATCAGGAGGACCCAGCTTCAGGCATGTTAGCCAATTCTTCCAAAGCTATTTCCTGCCTCACTCTTCCCCAATACCACCCTTTACTGTATCTCCTTCCAAAACATGTACGCTGTGTCTCCATGCACCACCTTCAGTGTGGCAGCATGGATGAGGCAGAGGTGTTCATCTCTGAGGGATTTTTTCACTTTTTCTAATAACCACAAGCACTCCTGTTTTGCCCTGCCTTGAGAGACTTAAATTTTAGAGGAACAGAAACTCTTTATCTTCCTACACTGGTTATAGACTTCATATATTTATACACTATGTATTTATGCTGGTCAGATGGTACCATAAGAAAAGCCTGTCCAAACCTCCTCCCCTAAAAGAAGGAATATGCTACGGGAGCTCAGGATAGCAGAGTCTGAACACCAGTCTCTCCATCTTCAACTCAGATAGACAACAGCCACATTCACTTTACTAACAGACCCTCAAACTGACCTTTTTTCTTTTAAATAAAACAGAAATAACCATGTAGCCATTATTCCTTCTTTGGATAAAGAGTGAAAAAGCCACCAGCTACTACTGGTCTAGGGAAAACAAAACAAAACCAAAACCTGTCTTAGCTTACACAAGGAGCTTCACAGTCCTCCTGCCTTTATCAGCCTCTCCAAAGATCCCTGTTTTGGAGCAAAGGGAGGTGTTTTGGTTTTTTAACACTGACCTCTCTCCCTATTAGTATCCCCTCATGGGACTCATTTCTCTGGTGACTCCTGCCAGCTGTGTGCTGTTTTTCTGATACACCTAAACCAGCTGCTTTCCTGGGTTCTTATATGGCCATATAGTCTCTCAGAGTTTTCTTGCTATCAGCCTGTAAAATATTTTTGGATAATGCTCAGGTACCTGCAGCCTACCTAAATATCCCTTGGGCCTCAGTTATTTAGGGGTAGATTTCAGCTTTGTAATTCATCCCAAATAAGAGATGCTCAGTAGTGATGATGTCTATAGAGAAAATGATGAATTTTGACTCAAACTCCTGATGTCACTCTGTTTCCACCTTTTTCTGATAATTTCTTTCCTTATTCACTTGTTTGCTCCCACCTCTCTGTTTAGTCAATGAATGCTTGGTCTTTTCTTACGCTGTACTCACCTGTTAGCCTGTTCTAATCAAACCTAAGAGCATAGTAGAGATCTTATGATTTTTTTTTTTTTTTAGTTTTTATTGAAGCCCCAGTTCTTGTATTCAAGTAACAAATGGAAATCTTTGATATTTGTTACCTTAAAAAAAAAAGCTTTACAGCCCTCCTCATTACACAACAACAAAGCTTTAAAACACAGCCCTTGCACCTTAGAAATGAGGAGCCAACTCGAATGATCCTAAAACATATTATGGACATTTACAACCTCATAATGCAGAAGCCACTCATATTTTTGTGGGGCCTTAGTCTTCCCTTAATAAAGTACCAGGTGATAATATTGGGGAGTTGCAAATAGCATTCACTTTCTTCCTCATGGCCAACGTTTTAGCCTGGGTAGCTCGATAATGTTGCAGAGACAGAGAGGAGGAGATTGACGTTAGTTCCTGCACATAGAGCAGGGACTGTGACAAGCTGATCCTTGGCAATAGCAATGCAAGAACTGCTGTCAAGGGTGGTATATGTTATTTAATCTTTGCAAGTCAGGAGCAAAATCTATAACTTCCCTTGTTTAGCAGATAGAGAAGCTAAGTAATTTGTCTCAAATCATCACATTTGTACCAAATTGTTGTCAGAGCCTGGATTTAAATGGCATCATCTCCAGCTCCCTGAGACTGTGACACTTGTGACTGCCTTGGCTGTACACAAGTCTTGGATCACTACAGCCAGGGAAAAGTCACACGCTCCTGAAGAGCTCTTCAGCAACCTACCTGCAGGAGTGGGACAGCCATTTCAGGATCTGTTACAGAAAACCTGCTGATGCTGTGCTTGGATATACACTATTTTGTATTCGACTAGTATCTCCTGCACGCCAGCAGAGTGCCACATTACATAGTACAGACATCCTCACCAGCACATAGACCTTGTCAAAGCAGTGAAAGACAACGGGATGTTGCTGCAGGGTGCTTTTATTATTATCATCATCATCCTTCTGCAACCTCCTCACAACAGTCATGGCTCTGCCATTCTTCAAAACAGCCCATCATTATTTAAGCTGTCACAGATTAAAATAGAAAGTTATTTATATACGGGTGGAAGCATAAGGAAACATTTTCTGCAGTTTCAGTCAGGCACATCTGAGCATTAACGCGCCCATGTTCTTTCAAGCCAGCAGAAAACATACTCCAAAACACGTCTCCTCATCATCGAAAACTTCTCCCTGCAGATAGCAGACCAAGCCTTGCCAAAAAAACACAACACATTGCTGAGGATGTCTGCCCTCCCAAGACCAGAGATTTCTCCTTTGCCCTCCCACAGTGTTTCATAATAACTGAGTAACTTTTGGTGGGATGCAATTAGTTTATTCACCAAACAGGTATAAATTCAGTGACTGAATTTGCAAAAGTGATTTGGGTGGAAATAGTTTTGAATACAAATTGTTCCCAAACATCTTTTTAATCACACAGATGGTGAAACTGAGAACCACCAACAACAACAACTTTCACCTCTTCAGCAATGTTATGGATCTTTGTTTCCCTCCAGTACAAGTGCTCCCTTTAAGTCAATTGTATCACAGCTCTATTTGTAACCAATCACAGAAGGAAAATGTGCGTATGCTGAATGTATGCATGGGCTTATCAAAGAAGCTTGCAGAATTTGCAGGATAATATAGAGGTCGCACTGTGAAACTTGAAGCAGAGGTCATAACCACTCTCCTACCCTGTTATCTAGAAAGAAGAGTCCTGAGAAAAGTGGCCTATATTTAACATCAGGTCGTGACTCAGACAATCTTGCTAAGGATAACAGATTGTGACTAATCCTTTACCCTAGTCTCAGGAAATTTTGTAGAGTGTGACTGGGAGGCTGCTACCTAACCTATGGATATCTAGTACTGCTGAGCAAGGCACAGCACAGAAGCAGCACATGGTTTTCCAGGTGACTTGTGAAAGCTGTTCATGACCTAGTGAATAACACTAACTTGCAAAAATGCCAGTTTAGAAGCTACAGGAAAAGATTTTTGGAACACACACGCTCTAAGAATGACATAAAGCAGCAACAGAGAAGCTCAATTGCAAGCCTGGAGCAAAGATACAAGATGACCAGAGTCTCCTGCACTTCCAGGCTCATCCAAAACTATCTGAACATAGTTATATGCCAAATTGACTTATTTCTGAAAATCAACTCCTCAACTTACTCTGAAACTATTTTCTTTGTTGTTGGTTGTGGTTTTATTGAACAAATGAACTAGCACATATTACTGACCTTTTGACCTTTAGGACCTTCAGGGCCAATTGGACCTCTCTCCCCCTAAGACAAAAAAAAAACCATGATTAGTCAGACTGATCTTCTCATTATACAACAGAGCAAGCAAGGGGCCCAATCTGACAGCAGCTGAGGACAACAAAAATGTTCTCAGGCTTTAGTGGAGAACAGACTAAATATGACATGCCCTCAAGAGCAATGACAGTGAAGCTGGCTTGTCAGAGGTCCCATTCACAGCTAATATAAGCAAGCACACTGCTTTTAAAAGCTATGAGATTTTTTCAGTGTGCCTACATGTACCTCCAGAATCTCTTCCTTTTTACTTGAAGAAGGATGTACATAACTGGGCTGGATAAGAATAAGCACTTTGTTTTCAAGGTTGTTACCAGGACTACCAGCCTGACCAAAATCACTGAATTAGGTAAAAAGAAAAAACCTGGAAAGACTGCCATTACCTCTACCAACATCCCACCTGCGAATAACACATGCCTGGCTCTTTCTATGAAGTGCTTTCCACCGCTAGGTCTTAAAGTGCTTCACGACCAAATACAGCCCTTCTTATAACTCACTTGCATGGTGTCATACCCTTATTTCCAAACCCATCCAGCACATCTCAAATGAAACACACTCATCTCAACACTCACCTTTTGTCCAGGAGGACAGGAGCAGTTGACAGTCTTGAGGTGGCCAACTTGCTCGTTGCCAACAGTGGGTCTCACTTCCAGGGGAGGTGCTTCCGTCAGGACCGTGACCTGGCACTACACCCAAACACTCAAGGTCATTACAAAGCCTTCGATGCTAGAAAGCTTCCTCTTCCACCCACTTTAGAGAAACCACATAGGCATTACGGGATAACTCACAGCTAAATGAGTCATAGTGAGGAATGAAATCCTACAAAAGCCATTCATTTGAACAATAGGGAAAAATGTGGCAAAATGAACAATGAATCTCTTTAACCAGGATCAAGGGGAGAAGAGTGAAAGGAGGATGGAAGTTTCTAATGAGAGCTGGGCACAGGAAAGTAAGCAGCAACTGGCGCTGTTTTAGCTCTTCCCAAATAAAACCAGTGGGAAACACATTGAATATTTCATGCTGAATTTCTGTTGTTCTATCATCACTTCAGGGTTTTGTTTCCCCTGACAGTTTGACAAGGAAAGAGCAGCTTGGAAACTTCAAATTCCTCATACTCATCCCTCTGCAGTGATCCTCTTCTGGCACTGCTATATTACCAATTACATAGTTAGGTTTCACTCAGCATCATTAAAAAAATTATAATCCCACACTGTCGTATATTCCCTGATTTATGTAATAGATTTCAATGAAGAGTGTTCATGTGAAAATGAATAAATGACAAAAAGAAGCTTACTGGTCCAGAGGGAATGTCACAGCAGGTCTCCAGCTCAGCATGCCGAGAATCACAGTAAATAACCATCCGCTGAAGATCAAACTAGAAGACAAAGTGAGGCAACAGTCTCAGAGACAGTAAATTATTAAAGATCGCATGTCCTTTTGCTTGGATATAAACAGTACAGACGAATACAAACAAAAGCCGGATGGGGCTAAATTCATAGTGATTCTATGGATCCTGTAGTCAATATCTCTCTCTCTCTGTATCAATAATGGACCAATATCTCAGCGTGCTTCAAGAGTGCTGAGCTAATGGGACCTGGAATATGCCTATTAAAATTCTGGTGCAGGTTTTCATACAAATTTTAATAGGCATATTCCTGTAGATAGGCATGCTAA